>NC_142517.1:212330000-212972098 GCF_057876585.1 Rhinolophus sinicus
GTGTCTTTGCAACGGCAGTGGGAGGAGAGCCAGAAACGCGTGCAGCCATTCGTGCCCCTTGGGAGGTGTCCTTGAGGAGTCTTCTCGGGTCCCCAGTGTAGCTGCTGCTGGGGTCCCAAGGTCATTCACCCCAGTGCTCGTGAGAATTTGAACACAAAGGAGAGGCAGCAACTTGAGTCAGAGCTTAGCTGCTGCGCAGGAGCCTGGCCAGGATCTCCTGCTGCGGCCCTGAGCTCGGCAGACCTGCCCTGGGTCACCTGCAAGGCTGAGACACCCTAGGCTGCTCCGTACCTGGGACCTTGTTCACAAGAAACAGACACGGTCTGCTTCCTGCAGATGGGAGACTCCAGGAGAGCCAAGGACGCCCCCTCCAGCCCAGTCGGGGGTCCGTCCAGCAGGCTCTTTCTGCAGGTCTCCCTTGGTGGGGAGGCAGCTGTGCGTCATTGACACCTGTCACCGTGTGTGGTAGCCACAAAGTGGACACCGTGCTCCCAGTCATGGAGAGGCCCCAGCAGGGCCGCTGCGTGCAGGTGTGCCCAGAGTCCCGGGGAGATGGCAGCGAGTGCCATTCCTGTCCTGCAGACGAGTCACTCTGGTGCCCAGAGCAGAGGATGCAGGACTGTGACCCATGCTGCCCCCAGCTGGCTCCCCGCCTGGCAGAGAAGGGCTTCTGCTCACAACGTACTTCACAGCTTGGGCACCGGCCCGCAGCCCCCACCTCTGAAAACAGTGCTCATCACGCACGTTTCCCCAGGTCTCGGGGGAAAACCAACATTTTGATCCTAGGTACATGTTGCCTCCTACGTGGGCTCAGAGCAAAGCACGCCCCTGTCCACAGGGCGACACAGAAGGGGAGCAGCCGCTATAGTAACAAAAAGCCACATCCCGTTGCCATGACAACCACGATCCAAAATTAGAAACGCCGCATACCCTGAGGTAGATGCCATGTAAAGAGCTGCTCCCGTGGCCTTAATCTGTTCTCAGGACTGGAGCTGGTGTCCCCAGTCTGCTGTGGGCTGTCATCAGACGCACTATGTCCTCAGGCCTCCATTCAGCCTCATCCCCTCAGGGATGCGAATGTTTCGTGTATAGACAGACAGCTGAGGTTTCCGAGGCCTGTTTTATGGGTCCATCTACGAGACAACATGTTTGACCATGTACCCACAGAATTATCCCCAGCAACAACAAAAATAACAATAACGTGACACTAAAGCTCCCAGTGGCCGAGCATGAGTGGCCTGGCACCTGCACGTGGCACTGGGTCCTCGGCCCTGCGCCAGGTGGTGCCGGTGGCCTTACTTCTCCCGGGCAGCTCGCCCAGCAACACACAGGGTCAGAGGCAAATCTGTGTGGAGCTAATGAGCGAAAACATCAGGTCCCCTGCTCACAGGTCCCGCTAATGGGGCCGATCCTAGGAGAGAGGTGCAGCTCCGCCTGCCGAAAACCACCTCTTCACCCAACAGCAGAGTGAGCTTGGAGGGCCACAAAGTCAAGAGTAGTTAACAGGCACTAACCCACAGAACGTGAAGCACACGGACAGTTTTGAGCACGTACATAAAAGAGCTGTGACAGGAGCGGTCCTAAATTTGACAGCACAGAAGTTTCTCCTGACAGCACCAATAATGAGTTGCAAAGTTAAAGTTAACTTCTGTAAGCTTCCAACAGTGTAAAAAAGAAGATGGCTGACCATGCTGGAGGAGACTGCAGTATCTTTCCGCTTTCTTTATTGAAAATGGTATCACTTAACTGTACGAAGAGGCCATCAAGTGTACAGACAAGCACATGGAGAGAGAAAAGTGTGACGGGCCAGTAAGTATTCATGGTTAACGATGTTATTCTGGCTTTTCTGGTGCTCCGGGTATTATAATTGGCTGCATTACCCCCCACTCCCCCCGTCCAAATAAATATGTACTTTTATACCTAAATTTGCATTTGAAATGTTTCTCTTTTTCTCACATGGCTGTTGAGGGTGTCGCTCTTTGGCCCCACCCTCTTGGAGCCACAGGTGCACAAGTGGGGCATCAGAGCAAGATTTTCTCACCTGCTCCTGATTGAGGAGGCAGATTCGGGATCCATTAGGCTCCAAGGAGTAAAATATCCAGAAACAGTGGCTTAAACCGTGAGTGTATTTTAGCGAGTGACTTGGGTGTAAGCGGTTGTTGGCGTTGACTCAGCCCTGTGTCTGGCCTTTCTCTTGCGTTTGCAAAGTGCCAGCCGCTGCCCAGGCTTTGCATCCACCTTCGGTGGGAGGTGCCAGCTGTCTGGCCGTTGTCATGGGGAAAGCCCGCTTCCGCTATGTCTCATTGGTCAGCCCGTGCCACTTGGTAAGTCCTGGCTGTTCCCTGGGGACAGAAGCGGGGCCTTCTCAGCGGAGTCTCCCCACCGGGCCATCACCCTAGCCTTGCTGCTCCCACCTTCTTCCTGCTGAGATCCTGTCCTCCCAACAGCAAAGGGGCCCAGCCTGGAAACCTGATTTCTCACCACACTTCACACCCTGACAGTGTTTGCGACTTTGGTCAATTTTCTTTTCTTCTTTCCCAAGGATGAAACCAGGCAGTGGGGGCTCAGCCACAGTAAGTTAAGGTCCCTTCCAAGTCTGACAGTCAGCGTGCCACGGATGTGGTATTCCACGTCCAGGGAGACCTGGTCGGGATTTGTTGTAAGGACTAGCTAAATAATTTGGAAATTTCAAGATCCATGGAGAAAAGGAGGCCTGGAAAGAAATGGAAAAGAAGCAGAATAAAAAAGAAAAGTTTTTAAAAAGAAATTCTTTCTGAAAAGAAAGAATAGAGTTTGGATGAAATCAATCTATTTTTATCAGAAAAAGAAGCCCATTAGCCAAGACTAGAGGTGCCCAGGGTTTGCAATAGAGAGAGAAATCCACTGCCGAGGGAGTCAAAGAAGTGGCCTGTCAGGACAGAGATGAAGTGACAAAGGGTCACATGGCAGGGACAGGACACGCCAGAATCAGACAGGCTCTGCAGATGGCCACTGATCAACTACAACGTCTCTTTGGCGAAAGCCGTATTTGTGAAGGAGAGTCAGGCTGAGGACACCCCCTCTTGCACACGGTCCTTCCAGGCATAACCTCAACTTGGAGGGTGTGGGCGGTTCCTCCTCTCTCCCTCTCCCCCGACAGTGAGCAGGTGGCCCTTCTCCGCAAAGGGCTGTCTCAGGCCCTCGGACCAGGCAGGCAATGACAGCAGCGCGTGACAAGCACACTGGGTGTCCTGGAACCCGCACATCTTCCCCAGAAGCTCCACGCCCTGCAAATGTACCACCTTCCCCCACTTTTTAGATCTGAACACACTGTGCTTTGCACATGTTGCCGCCCATGATTTTGTTTGACCTTGACTGCATCTCCTGGGAAGGTGCAGCCCCTTTTCCTGAAGACCCTCCATCACCGTCATCTGGGCCACTGAAGGAGCCCCACTGCTCCCGTCAGAGCAGGTAGCACGTTATGAGGCAAGGCGGGGACTCTGGACAAGCCCTGACATTCTTCCCTGGGGTCCAGGACAAACAGAAGGGCCCAGCGGGCAAGTCAGCAAGCGTGGCCACCCACCCTCCATGGCTCTAGGGAAAATGGTTGGCGTTGGCCAAGCTGGGACCTCCTGGTCCACACATGTCCACTGGGGTGGGGCTGGGGCCTCATTCCTAGCCAGAGAGGCCTTTGCTAATTAATGTCTTCTTTGTTCTCTTTCTTGGATGCTCCAACTACTGGACAATATCCAACGTCACTTAGGACCAGGGAGAGCCCAGGGCTGAAAGTGAAGGACCCATGACCTTGTGCCTGCCTGTAGGGGACGAGGAGGCCCTGCCGTCCACTGCAGGTCGCATATGCTGCTGTGTGGATGGCCGAGGACTGACATTTACCAGTGTTTGAAGGGTCGGTGGTAATGGACCCAACCTCCAGCTGTGTAACCATCTTGAGGCGTAAGCCACGTGCTCCCACATCAGAAGAGGAAGCAACAGTGCCCAACGGTGGTGCTTTTGCCAACACACAGCAACCCAAGCTTGGGGAAGCGATGCCATAGGGTCCCCGTTTTCTGGAGGGTGGGCCGAGGCCTGGAGGTGTGAGGGGCCCATGGAGCTTGCACAGGTGGCGAGAGAACCACACTCCCACCAGGGCTGCTGGACCAATGCACAGCCCCACGCCGCTATCTCAAGGGGTGCGTGAGTTCGCTGGTGTCTTCCCCCCGCCTCAGGCCCAATTCTCCAGAGCTGACCTGCAATTTAGGCCTCCACCTGCTGCCGTTCCGCACTCCACATGGTCTCCAAGGGTGGGACCAGCTCACGTGGCCGAGGGACTCACGGGCTCCGGTCGGTGCTGCAGAGCAGCTCTCGGCTGGGCCGACAAGTGTTCTTCCGTCCGCCCTGATAGCTGAGCAGCGAGCCCCACTGCCTATCTTGGCCTCCCTTCCCTCTCCATTTCCTGTCTTCCTCTGTGTCTCTCTCCTTCTGCCCACATTGCAGATTGGTGAGCTCAGTGACTGATTGCTATTTTAAACCACCAAATTCAGGAGTGATGTGGTACACACCCCATTTCACGGGTTCAAGTTCAACTACTGTTTCTGAAAGCCTTGTGTATGGCAGGTCAGTGTCTTCACATGTCCTCTTGCCACGGCCACAGGGCAGCTGACCTTCGCCGGACAGTCACCCCACATGGGCAGGTTCCAGCCACTACCCCACCCTGCCAGCTTCTTAGAGGTGCGTATTGAGAAGTGTTTTGTTGCAGGTGGCATGTGTGGGTGGGAGCGGGATTGCATGGGGGTGCACACAAAGGTGCCTGGAGGAGAGACTCTGGAGCAGCCCGCTGGGAGGAGCTTTTCTTTGCTTTTGGCTAAGGTGGCCCATCTGCCTGCCTGCCGCCTCTCAGGTGGACAGAGCCGGCCCCCCACTGGCTGTGTGGGAGGCAGGGTCCCTCACCCCAGCCCCAGGGAGCAAGGCCACCATGCCAGTCTTCACTCACCGTGGCACACTGCTGGCTTCGAGGGGTCATCTTGCGTGAGCCCAGGGCCATCTGAGGACAGGAGTACGTCAGGCTCCTCTCTGCACCACGACCCAGCATGACGCACGGGACACCTCGCGAGATCGCGTGTTGTCCAGGAACCACTGCAGGGCAGAGTGTCAGGTCTAATGCCGGCTACACCTGAACAGTAATGTCAGTGCGTATTGCAGTCAGCTTAGCACAAAGAATATTTTGTGACTGACAGCAAAGGAGAATGTAGCTTGTTCTCTGCAGAATGTAGGCTGCAGGACGCAGGTTAGAGGTGGCATTCCCAGGGGCGGGCAGCGCTCTGGCGTGGCTGAGACCCAGCCTGCACGCTGGACCCACCAGCCTGCCTTCCCCTCTCCACGGCCATCCACACACCTGCCTTCACGAGTGGGCCTCCCCCAAAAGGTTCCCATCTGTTCCCACAGTCTCATCTGCTGGGGGCAACCAGTTCAATCAAAAGAAAAGAAGGACAGATGCTGTAGGTGACATTTTCTTGGCAATCGTAAGAGAAACAAGGAATGGGACTCGAGAAATTCTGTGTACAGGGACGAGGCTGCTGCCACTCAGTAAGGGCTGGAGCGGGGGACTCATTGGAGCTCACCCCGAGATGGTGTGCACGCTGGTCACGGGTGGGGGTCTGTCCCTGGCCCAGTCCTCCGCCAGACACCCCTGAAGTGCATGCCCACATTTTCACAGGGGCTTCGTTTCATACTGGCCACTGCCATCAGAAAACCATATCAGATGCTGTCTGTGCAGGGAAGGAGGTTTGAAAACAAATTGGAGTCGATTCATTTTACCCGGGTACCTTTTGTCACTGAATATTCACATTGCACGTGTGGCAGGGGAGATACATGTGCTCCCACCACAGTCCCACGCCAGGCAAACGTGGCGCTTTTGCTCCCCACTCTGCGTCGGTCTTGGCCCAGAACCCCCACCATGGGCTGCAGTCTCGTCTGATGGCATAACTGACACCGGCCCATTAGGAGACGGCAGCCTCTGACCACGTCGCCCGCCCTCCAGCCCTCTCTGTGAGGGTGCCCGAGCCTGTGGCGCTGGGGGCTGGCTCAGCAGACACTGTGGCCGTGGAGGAAGTCCGGAGCTTGCAGGCCTCTGCGGGGGGCAGGGGGCCCCCGGCCTGTGGCTGCATCCCGTCTCTGCGTTGGCGGTCCCACGGCCTCTTCCCTGTCTCTGTCTCCTCCTCTCGTCCTGCGATCCAGGGCTCACCCCAAATCCAGGATGATTTCATGTCAGGATCCTAAGCTAATCCCATCGGCAAAGGTCCTATTTGCAAGTGAGGTCACGTCTATGGTCCCTGACGGACACTCTGCACTGCACCACAGCAGCCTGGGACCCTAAGGAAGCGTTGAGGTGGCTTCAGGGGGCTGGCGATGAAAGTGGTGGCCCTGGAAGGCGAGTTTCTAACCCCCTGGAACTGGGGGGATGGGAGGAGGTGCTGCCATCTGGGGGTGGGATGATGGAGGCTGACCTCACATCAAAGCAGAGGGAATGGGCAGAGCAAAGCCTTCCGAGGAAGTGACCGCAGGGCCTGGGACCTCTGAGACAGCAGTCGAGACGAATGAGTCAAGTTTGGGTGTGCCCTAACAGGGCTGGGGTACGGGGCGATCTGCGGTCAGCTGTGCTCTGACTTGGATGTGTCTCGTAGACTCAGGCAGAGGCGTGTGAGGCCCTTCCTTTCAGAAGAGGGGCTGTTAACTTAAAAATAAAGGGCCTTTCGGAGTGACAGGTGACAAGCGTTTATCTGCGACAATAAGAATAGCTATTCGGGCAGAAGCCCAAATCGTGTTCTGATGAGGAGACAGAGGCGAGGGGTGTTTACGAGAAAGGGACAATGACACCCCAGAAGGAAGGATTGCTGTGGGTGCAGAGAACATACATAGTGATGCTGATTCTAAGTGGTTCTCACTGTCCGCTGGTCGTCACCAGTCCTGTAATCACGGCATCTGCTTTCTTGTCACCTTGCAAACAGTTCTTTGGGGCACAGTTTCTTTTGTCCTGTTTTAAAACTCCAAAGGTTTGAGCCATGAGACATGCAGGGCAGTTCCTCTGGGCTCCGTTTGTTATTTTTCATTGAGGAAAGTGCAGGGAAGGTGAACGAGGCCACACCTGGTTGTAGCTGCAGAAGCCATCTCTGGCGAGACCCTTACCTGGCTGTCCAAGCTTCTTGACTTCAGTTTCTCAGGTGTGAATGGAGGATGGTCACACATTGTCACTCAAGCTGCACGGTGCCTGAACCCTTCTGTTCCCTCGGCCCTGAAAGGTGCTCCACAAAGGGCCCAGCCCAAGAGAGACTGAGGAAGGTGGCATCTGCCCTTAGGAGACGACGGGCCAGCCATTACTCTGAAATGGTGTCACCCTGGAGAGTGGGAGAAGCACAAGAGACAGCGAGTGTCTGGATAGGAAAGCGGGCTGAGGGCACAGACCAGGCAGGGTTCCACTGCAGGCCTCGCGAGAAGCACGGGTGACAGATCCGTTCGTCTCTTAACTCGAAAACCACAAGCCCCATCTCGAACTCGGTACCATGTAAATGAACCTGGAAAGTCCAATTCCCCAGATGACAGTCCTGTATTTCCTGTAGCTGCCTTCACGGGGACACAAGAACCATTACCACCCTGTAAAGAGCGCCCAGCTACAGTTACATTTGATTGTGACATAAGAAGGTTGTGGGAGGGACGTCTACACGTGGGAGACCGAACTTCCTGCACCGAAAACATTAGCCTTGATAATGTCTCAGAAACGCGCCGAAGCCCGTACAGTGGGGATGTGGCTGAGGAATTTTACTGCCGCTCTGTTGCCCTCCGGCTAGCCCGGAGCCGAGCCCCTGCCGTCTGCGTTTATCACAGCCCACGGCGTTCAGAATGAAAGGCCCTTTCTTTTTACTGTACCATGGTTGACCAGTTTGGGCTCAGCCCAACTTAAAAGTCCTAGTAAAATCCTGACAGATGGGGCACAAAATCCACGCAGCTGTAGAGAACGGCCCTGTGGGGGCCGCAGGGTTCTAGCCTCACACTGCGGACAGGTCCTCGAACCCGCAGCCGTCACGCAGGCCTAGACGGAGTGCCTGGGCTTCCGGGACCAGCCAACGAGGGCCCTGTCTGTGCCTCTGCCACTCACAGCCGGACTGTGTCCAGTCCTGACCTTTCTGTAATTCAATTTCACATCTTCAAAATTCACAACTAACAACAGTGCTGTGAGACCCAAGTAAGTGGGATTTAATCCACACCCATGTCAGCCATCTCCTAGGAAGGGGGACAAGATGCTCCCAGGATGAAGCAGAGACAAGGGCAGGGTGCCTGCCTTGAGTGCCAGCAGGGCCCAGGGGCTGCACCCAGGCGGTGGCTCTGGTGGGGCCAGGCAGCGGCGGGCGAGGGCTCACCTGGGTTCCTCCGTGCCGAGTGCATGCGGCTGTTTCTTCTCCAGTGGGAGAGAACCAGATTCACCCACATCTCCATTTTTTCCATCTCTTTGTCTTTTTGCCCTACTTTCTGGGAGATTTCCTCAACTTTCTCCACCAAGATTTGTGTTGAGCGTTTGGTGGTTTTGTTTTACAACTTGGCAAACCTTCCTTACCTCCTGGCACGCCCTCTTGTTTCATGGACGCTCGAGCCGCCCTTATCACTGCAGAAATGAGGTGCAGCCCCTTTAAAGTTCTCTTCCTGCTCCCTGCGTGGTCTCCAGTCCCCTCAGTGCCAGGCCCTCGGTTTTTCTGGGCCTTGTTCCTTTATGTTGCAGGCTTTCCGAAATACGTGACTGGACACTCAGGATCCAGGCATTTGGAAGAATGAAGCAAAGGACACGCCCGCTGTGGGCAGGGCTCTGCTGGATGCCACATGTGGACTGTGGGGACAGCTATGTCCGGGACACCAATAGCCACACACGCTGCTTTGGGCCCCCCTCTCACTCGACAAACATGAGATGCCAGGCACTGCCCCCTACGCCACCCATTTCATTTCTTTACAGAACAGCCTCCTGCTTTGCCTGGGGAGATAAGAACCTGGGGGTTCTGTGCCCTCGGGTGGGGGCGGTGGGGGCTGTGGACAGATGGCCACAGAGGACCCCTGCGTTCAGCCACTCTCTCCCCACATGCGGCCTGGAGTGTTCCAGAAGCAGTGTCCCCACTCTGCCCTGCCATCCAGGCCGTGCCCCCCCCCCCCCCTGCTTCATTGCTCAGAGCCGACTTCCTTTCCCCTTCGCTGCTCGGATGCTGAGGGAGGGGAGGAAACAGGCAGGTGCTCAGTGCCAGGGCTGCCCCAATGTCCCTTCGGGGCCCGCTGAGTGTCCTTCACACCAGGGCACCCAGGGGAGCATTGCAGGGTTCTCACTGAGGCTGGGGAAACAGCCTCCTGCCACAGGGAGAGGTAGGAGCAAACAGGAAACACGCCTTGACTACGGGACGGCTGGTGCAGCCTTGGGAGCAGGACCCCTGGCTGTGGGCGGAGGGGGCCCCCCAAGCACGGTGCAGACGGGTTCGAAGCCAACCCCGGCTACTGACTGTGTAGCTGGGCAACGCGGGGAACCCCTCTGGGCCTTGTTTGCTGCGTTTTGCGTGGAAGATAGGAGGTGAGATGACGTGCGTGAAAAGCCTGCTGTGGCGAGTTCTGAGCAAAGACTTGCGGCACGAACGGGTGAGCCGCCCGCTGCTGCTGCGTGGAGCTGGATCAGAGCACGTGTGAGGCAGAGCAGGCCTGGCGCTTCTGCAGACGGTTTTGCAGATTTGTGGATGGAGTAAGCGCAGAACCTGCCCCGAGGGGCCCAGCAGGTGCCTGGTGTTTGTTAACCTGGGTAATCGGGGGCCTGGGAAAGGGGAGCGGCCTGGCATCATAAACACGAGTTTCACGGGCTTTAAACAAGCCTGGTGGGGTGCAGTGCCGAAGAGGGGGCCACGCCAGCCTGTGGTGTATCCTGGGTTTCTGGTGAGAAAGGGCTGGCAGCAGGCAGGGTCCGGATGCAGGGCGAGGTGACAGGGAGGAAAGGGGGTGGCGACACCTCCAGCAAGAACAAAGTAAGAAATAATCACGGTGAGAATGACTGACAGTTTGTTCACTCAGCAAATACCTCTGAGCATCCACCACGTGCCAGAAACAGCTCCAGGTGCCGGGGTATAGAGGTGGTGAGAGCGCTCAATTTTCAAAGCAGCAGGAATAGCTCTGAGAGCCTCACATGTGCTAATTCTCACGATGACCTGTCAAGGAGGGGCAGTGACGGATCAGGCGCAGCAGTAGCTGGGACGGGCACTTGCTGTGGGGACATGCCAGGACTCGGATGCGTGCCCGACCCCCTCCTGGGCCAGGTGGGTGCAGGCGGGGGCGCGTGGAGAGGGCTGCGCTGAGCAGGGCTGTGGGACCGCACGTGCCAGGGCGAGGGCGGCGTTCTCGCATTAACCGTGATGGATCTCAAAGACGAGCTGAGATCACTCGCCTGTCTCTCTGTCCCCAAACCTTCCTAGGTGGTGGTGACTAACATCCCCCTGACAGACTTTCTCCTCTACCAAACTTTAGTCAGGCCCCTCTGAACCATCCTCTCAACTGGACCCCAACTTGTCCTTCTTTGTTTGTCTCTATGTCGCCCAGTTTTAGCAAGAATCCTGCTCGGTCAGTTTAGGGAGAATCCCCACCCTCCATATCTGACCAAATGCCTCATCCTCCCAGCCCCCCACCGCCAGGTGGTGTCTGATTGCCCTGCTGGCCTCCGTGGGAATCCTGACGGGTTGGTTAGCCACAGCCCCCACCCTCACTGACCTTCCCCCGAAACCTGCTCCCAGGCTGTCAGCCCCAGTCTCCCACTGTATTCGGAAGTGAGCCCAGCTCTACACCGAGCTTTCTCTCTTTCCCCCTATTGCAGCCGCCCTGGATTAAACCTGTTTTTATAGCTTTAACCACTGTCCAGCTGGGGGTCCTCTCTAAAACCCTTGCCAGGGACAGCACACAGGCTGTAGCATCTAAAATGGGGGGCCGGGCTCGGTGTGAACAGCAGGGGCCTCCATCCACCCAGTCCAGGTCCACTGCACAGACCAGACACTGTGGACAGTGAGATGCCCAACGCCAGCAGCCCGCCAGGCAGGGACCGGGGACTGTAAGTGCACAAGAGACATCTCATAATGGGATGACTCATGTCCCCCAAGAGACAGGTTCAAGCCCTACCCCCACACCTGTGGGTGTGGCCTTACTTGGAAACAGGACCTTTGCCAATGTCACTAAGATGAGGTCCTATAGGAGTCGGGGGGGTCCTTACGCCAATGACAGCTGTCTTTGTAAGAGAGGGGCAGTTTGGGGTGTAGAGAAGAGGGGATACATAGGAAGGAAATACATGTGAAGACAGAGGCAGAGATGGGAGTGATGTGTCTACAAGCCAAGCAAGGACAAGGGCTGCAGCAGCCACTGCAAGCTGGGGACAGATTCTCCCTGAGCCTCCGGAAGGAGTGGCCCTGCGGACACCTTGATTTCGGACTTTAAGTAGCATTTCTGCTGTGGAGAGCAGTGGTTTAAAACCCTGGCTTTAGTGGCTTTACCATGTTTGAATGGAGTAAATCTCAACAATTTATTTCTTACTTGGTAATGCTTTTAAAATTTGCAATGAATGTTTTCCGCACAATAAGCGTTAAAAAGGACACAATTAATGAAAAATTCTACAGCATTTGCTTCTCAACAAGGTTGATGATGAACATGTGAGTTGCATGAAATGTTTATCACTATGGACCGTTCCCCATGGGACCACGGTGATAACCCCAAGTCACGAAAGTCAGCAGACACAGATCTGTCCAAAAGTATCAGCGTCTATTTTACAAGGGAAGTTGTCATTGTAAAAAGCTGTGACCGGAAATCATAATGTAACCCAGACACGGAAGCTGGGTTTGCATACGCTCTGCAGCATGAGCTCCTGTTACGTAGATCAGTTGATTCTTCTTGTACATTAATTTTCCTCACTCAGTTCTAAGCGTCCGTGTGCACGCGTGGAAAGTGAGGCCGGAGTGCGTCTGTGAGGATTCCTGAGCAGAATCAGGACTTCACGGCTAAAGACGCCGGCTTTGCAGCTTTCTAATCAGCATCGTCCTTCAAGAATCAAAGTAAAGCCCTGGGAAATTCCTTCTTTCGAAAGGGAAACATCTGATATTATTTTCAGTGTAATTCAGTCAAAAAGTTCAACACAGAAATAAAGTTAGTTGTTTGCAGGGAAAATACAAATTTTGGTGGTCCAGTCATGTTCTTGCTAATTAAGGAGCTTGAGGATAGAAACCTGGAGTTGGTTACGGTGCAAATATAATTCAGAAGTTTGTCAAACAAGCTACGATTACCAACTGACATAGAAGCTACAGCCATCAACTTTACAATATTATAATATGTAAATACATGTACATACAGATATACACACAGTTAGGATAACTGAACCATACAGTTTTGTGATTAAGTTTATGTTGAATAAAAATATATGTATCGTGGCAGTACCTGTCTTCTCTCTTTGTTGCCTATCATGAATTTAATTTTAGGAGATCTGATTTCTGCAGCACGTAGCATGTCCTCCGAAGCTATTAATGTCACTAGTAAAAAACAAACAACATTTTGAAATCTTTACTCAAAGTATTACTCAAATGGCGTGTCAAAGAATTTTAACTTTGACGATTTTAGCAAGTACAGTTATTCAAAACAGGAAGGCAGGAAGGCACTGAAACTCAACAGTTTGGGAAAATATCAAAGCAGGAAAGGTGAATTTAGTTTCAATCACAAAACTAAACAAGAAATAAATAAACAAAATAGTACCTTTTATTGCTCTAATTCTCCTGCCAATAATAATGATAAAAGCCAAGAAACTGGTTCACAATGAACTATTTCAAGACATTGGAGAAAATAAATTATAAATTAAAATAAATTGGAAATGGAAATTGAATCAGGAAGAAACTAGGAATCCTTGAAAGATAGGAAAGGACACTAGAAAGCTTAAGCTCTTTGGAGGAAAATAACGTCTTTCCCTATTTTTTCAAATCTACAGACATGAAAATCACAGTTAGTGCTGATTCAGACATGACAGGGAGAAGACAAGGTTTTAAAATAACTATGATTCATATGCTAAGAGGTAAAGACACTCAAGATGGAAGACGGAGAATTGAAATCTATAAAAGAAATCAGACGGATATCTTAGAACTGAAAACTATCTAAAATGAGAAATTCATTCCATGGACTTTAAAATATACTGGGCACTGCAGAAGACAGAGTCGGTTAACTTCAAGATAAGTTAATAGAAAATACCCAAGATGAAACAGAGAAACCAAACAGAGCTCGCGAGACATGGGTAAGAGTGAATCGCCTCACGGGACTCAGATGGCAGTGGAATGATGTTTGAAATGAAAGGACTCAGGGTGGGGAGAGGACACCCTGCCCACCTAGAAATCTATATGCAGAAATCTTTAAAAGATAAAGGCAAAAATAACGACATTTTCAGAAAACCAAAAGCAAAAGCAAAGAAATTTCATCGCCAGCAGACCCATAGTTCAAGAAATATTAAAAGCAGTTCTTCTGCCTGAAGGAAAACAACTACCGTGTCTCCCTGAAAATAAGACGAACAGGAAAAAAAGCCAAAGCGTGGTTTTTCAGGATGACATGCCCCGAACATAAGCTCTAATGCGTCTTTTGGAGCAAAAGTTAATAATATAAGACCCGGTCTTATTTTGGGGGAAACACGGTACCGCTGGAAATCGGGGCTATAAAGGAAAACAGAGGCAGAAAAAGACCAGAGAATATGAATTGCCTAAATCAGGGGTGTCCGAACTGCGGCCCGCAATCCATTGTTAATCGTCCTGCAGCAAATTCCAAAAATATATTTAGTTTACTTAAATAAACCAGGTGAGGCAATACGTACTTCACCTCGAGTGAGCGGCCCGGCGGTTTGTGTATTTTATTGCATATGGCCCTTGGTGAAAAACGTTGAAAAAAGTTTGGACACCCCTGGTAAATCAGCGACACTTCCACGCTTCGAGAAGGACAGGAGGAGGTAGATGGAACTGTATTCCTGCGCGATTCTCCCTTCGTCAGGTCTGGTGCTGAGCAGCAGACCCCAGAGCTATTACTAAGTCAGACCCGCAGAAGAGTGATGGGGGGACACCTGTGAAGGGCAGAGGAGAGAGGGAGCAGGAGGCCAGCGGGACCTTCGGCCATCGTGCTGCTCTGACACTTGTGAGGGAGAAGAGGGAGGAGGAAGGGTTGGGACTGTGGCTCAGCCAGGCCACTGGGGGCCCCAGACCAAGATTCCACCGGGGAAACACTGCTGCGCCAGGCGCCAGCTGGCTGTGCCTCCCTCCGTGCGCCCTCATTGGCTGAGGACAGCCTGGGCTTCGTGCCCTGGTGGGTCTTCAGTGGCAGCAGGTGGAGGCTGCCCCAGCTCCTTTCTCTTGCACCCTCAGAGCCCCTCCACGGCCACCACACCTGCGTGGCTGTGGACATGGTGGAAGTCCTACTTTATGCTGGATTGTAATACATCATGGAGGTATACTGTAATCTCTAGGCAACCTCTTAGTGAAAAATACAAAATGCACACCTAAATATATAGCAAAACAGAATAATAAAAAAAGTACGCGACTGATACCATTTTAAAACACAGTGAAAGCAATAAAGGGACAAGACAGATGAGACAAAAGAGCATGATTCGAACCAACTTTGGCAGCAATTACAGGAAATGTAAATGGGCCAAAACCAAAGAAAGACCTGATCATGTTAAATTAATAAGACATCCAACCACATACAAGACTTAATTTTGAAATTCCACGGCTGTGCTTTGGTACATCTCAATTTGTGGGGAAAACTTTTGGAGGGAACACCTACTTTCAATTGGATGAATTTATACTCTCTCCCGGAATGGAATTCAATTGAGAAGCCTTACAATGTTGCAGGGTCTAAATATAGTGCAACATTCAAAATGAATCATAAATACAATTTATCTGACAAGTTGTATCTTATAAATATATTTGCCAAAGGAATGAACTCTGAAAAGAAGCATAAAGACAGTACCTATGAAAGAAATTGGCTTGAAATGTTTACACATTCATATGTGAAAAATAAAATTAAGATTATTCTCCATTTAGTGGAATTATTCTGAGCTTATCTGATATGTCAGCATCGACAGAAAGAACATTTTCTCAATTAAACACATTATGGTCCATAGATGAGAACCAACTGAAGTATCTACAATTTCACGTGTATTAAAACAAAAATTTGCACTTTTCTGAAGAGATAAAAAGGTAGAGGATAAAAAGACAGACTTTATGAAGGGAGAAGAGAGAGAGACTAAGCAATGGATTGAAGTACAGTATATGAAGATGTATCAAGAATAACACACTTAGGTCATAATTTGTACTTAGGTAACCACTATAGAGAAGTTTCGATTTGTTTTCATGACCACAGAGATGTGTGGTTTTTAACAAGAATTTTAGTTTTGAAACTCATTTCTTAACAGAACTACCTGATAGAACCAGCAGTTGGATGTAATTATTCTGTTGGTCAACAGAGACCTTAAAAATCCCCTATTTTCGTCATTTTTAGTGTCCCCGCCACCCCCAGCACTGTCCTTGCTGGATGGTGTCCCTGGAAGCTCAGGATGCTGGTGGTGGCTTTGCATGAGCCAATGTGTCACCGTGGTGAGGTGCCTGTGTCAGGCACAGCGGCATGTCCCTGGGGGGAGCAATTTGGAAATGAGGTCGGGGTGACGGGTGGGTGGGTGCGTTGGAAGTGATACCCCTGGGAAGACCTGGTCAGCGTTAAGGTTCTGCTAAGACCATTTTCTCATTTGGGAAGGTTGGCATGGCCAGGCAAGGTGACAAGGTGTCACAGAGGCAGCCGTGGTTGTAGCGAGAAAGCAGCGCACTGACAAAAGCGGCAGAAGACATTCCCTCACTGTGACAATTCCGCGCCTCAGGGGACTTACAGAAGGGACCTTCCAGGTACCGGATGCGGCACCAAGGATGTGAGGCCCCAGGCCATACCCACCCCCCCTGCAGGCGCCTCCGCTGTTTGAAAAGGCTGCTCACCTCCCTCGGTAATGGGCTTCCTTCCAGCTGTTTCTACCTGGACCCTGGGCCAACGGTCTGAAGCAAACATCAGCACTGACATGCCCAGGAACTCGGATCGGGAGAGTATGAAGGTGTTTTTAGATAAATGTCCACTTTTAATCGAAGAGATGACTGGAGCATCTTAGCAGCACTCTGCTCGCTCGCTCTCGCCTTCTAACAAACACTGTACACACGGGGAAAGGGAAAACACCTCAGTGTCCCTTTCTCAGGAGGACTCACTGGCTGAGCCAACTCCTAGTTATTGACCTCGGGACCCGGGTCCAGCTCTGGGCCCTGCCACCCAGCTTCCGAGGGCTTGCCAGGTCCTTCTGTGCAAGTTGATTCTTTCCTCAGAGGAAAGACTTGCTGCGTTGGGGACTGTCTGTAGGTGTTGGCTTTGGCTCGGTAGATGAGGTCACGCTGCACCCACACAGTTTGGTGCTGGTCTCACCCCGGTCCCACACTGCACAGCCCCATAGCCCCGCGGCCCTCCCTGAGTCTGAGCAGGAACCTTCGCCAGCTCCCAGCGCCTCCGCTTCCTGTCTAGAAAGTGAGGGAACCACGCAGGGTGACCTCCAAAGTCCCCCAGTCAAAGTGCCAGCAGGCAGCACCTGGGATGGCCGTGGACGGTGGTAATGGTGGTGGGGGGGGGGGGGGGGGCCGCACTCTCCCTCGCTCTGGAGGGCTTGAAGCAGAGAGGACGATGATGGCAGAATGTGCTGGAAAAGGCCAGTGAGTGAAGGGCAAGCGTCTGAAAACACATCAGCCCAAAGCATAGACCCAGCGTCCTCCAGGCTGAGGGCGACACGTGAGGGCCCGGCAGTGCCTTTTGCGTCTCCATGCCCCTCGGCGCCTTATTTTTTTCCGTTTATAAAGGGAGGCATGCAAAAGCTGCATACATTCATGGTCGTTGGGCCAAGGCTCCTGGGCTCATGGTCAGTTGGTTATGAAGGAAACTTGGGATCCATGGGTCCCACCTTCCACCCAGGGTGAGGGTCCCCTCAGGGCACTCTGACCAGTGGAGCTCCGACTGACCACCCACAGCAGGGGCTTGGCAGCTCTGTCCACAACCAACACTGGGAATCAGCAACTGGACGGCCCAGGCAGCGACCAGGCTTTCAAAACACCCACTGTGTGAGCACAAATGTTCCAGGGTGTTCCCACGCTGGCAGTCGGGGCTACGTGTGAATTATGTGGGACTCCAACAGTCACTGTCAAGTTACTGTTTGTTGTTCATTTTGTGGTTTTTCGTCAGGAACAACTCCCCATTACGTAAGCCCACTAGGATTACCCTGCTGTCCTCGGACACTAGGGAGAAGGCACAGTGGTGGCTGTTGTCCAAAGTCAGGAAGCAGCAGGGACGTTTGTTCTGTGTGTCCCAGCGGCCTCTGTAAAAAAAGGCAGATAGGTTAGCATGGAGAGAGCCCTTTAATCTCAGTGTTCTGTGGGCCGGGGGTCAGAACCACCAGACCGTGCAGGTGCTGGCACGCAAACGTCTGAGCCTCAGTTTCCCTCCTGTGAACCCAGGCAGCTGACCCAAGTCCCCTCTTCTCCCTCATGCACCCCCCCAGCCCCGGCCAGTGTGAGGTGGCCTGTAGCCAATGC
Organism: Rhinolophus sinicus; assembly: GCF_057876585.1. Classification (NCBI taxonomy): domain Eukaryota; kingdom Metazoa; phylum Chordata; class Mammalia; order Chiroptera; family Rhinolophidae; genus Rhinolophus; species Rhinolophus sinicus. The sequence goes on from NC_142517.1 coordinate 212,347,652, forward strand.
AGTCATGCGAGCTTGTCGCTTCGCTAACACTGCAAGGCCATAAGCGCAGAGCGGTCTTTTCCAGAAGCAAGCCTTGGTTATGACACGAATATTATACAGCACAGCAATCTCTCTCTCACACAGAAGAAAAGGCCCATGAGGAACAGACCTGTTACAGAGAACAGCAAGAGGTACTATCCATGACTAGCCGAGTTTGAAGGGTTAGGATCCATGCACAACACTGCACAGCAAGTGAGTGTCACCGACTTAAAACGCTTTATAACCTGCACCACTGAGACGGCCGGGCTGCCAATCCCGATGCCCAGTGTTTCCGTACGGGTGCTGTCGTTGGCCCTCGGAAGCTTCTCTGAAGCACAACCTGATTCATCAACGCAGCGAGAACCCCTCCACCCCCACCCCCGACTTGCGAAGCCCTGCGGAGTATACCTATACGTGAGGTGGGAAGAGCTTCCCCCAGGCTGGCTGCTGCCCGTCTGCTGACGGGGTTGAACACATGAGCAGAGGAGACGGTGGGTGTGCATGAGGACGTGGGGTTGGCCATCGGGCCCTCAGGGAACCAAAGGCTTTGGAGCGAGAGGCCCCGGGGCCAGGCCTCCAGCCCCTCACATGAGGGAGCCAGGGCCCTGCGTCCCCAGCACAAGGCCCTCTCTCAGGGCCCACATGGCTCCCAGAGCAGCCCCCCACTCCCAGCGGCTGCTCAGACCCGCCTTCCAGAAGCAGGGGTGGCTGGGGCTGGGGCAGCCGGGGGAACTGAGTGGGAGAGGATCATCTCCCCCCACAGCCTCTCAATGGGGGGGGGGGGTCACAGACAACATGGAGGAGTAGGCCTTGCTTCCTGGCCACACTTCTTTCCCACCCAGTGCTGCCTGCCCCCTGGGAGAGCCACTCCTGCCCCGTAGCAGACAGCCCCCACCCCTCTCTGCCCACCTTGCTCCTCTCTGTAGGAGCGACTTGTCTGCAGGTGAGTCTGGGGGCAGGAACCAGGTTTCTCCGCTCAGCCCAGCCTCCCCTCTCCTGCGGGAGCCCCAGCTGCGGTGGGCGCCCTGTCCCTCTGGGACTGGGGCCGGGCTCCTTCAGAGGGGAATTTCTGTGCCTGAGATGCAAAGCCAACCTTGGCCTTGTCCACTGTATTGGTGAACTTGAAAGTGAGAGAATGAGCTTAGCCTAACAGCAGCCCAAGCAAACAAAGGAGGAAATAAGGCGAGGGGCCCGGAGGCACAAACTCGGCTGGGAGTCGGGGCCAAGGAGGCCGTGCTCCTGGCTGGGGCTGCACCCCTGTAATTAGCAGGCTCCTCAGGACTAGGAGACCCCTTCTTCCTGCTGTCCTGCCCGCCCCAGCTGGCCAGGCCTTGGTGAAGGGTCTGCTCCCACCCCACCCAGGGCCCCAGGCAGACTTCCTATAAGGCCGGCACCCTCTGTGACCGTCCATCTGTCCGTCCGTCAGCCGCCCGCACGGTGCGGGGCTGGCCACTTACCCTACGAGCAGCGTTCTAATGGGATTACATCACCTTCCCTAGACTGTGTTTTTAATCACGAGTTTCCTGGAATATCTGCAGTTACGTAACCATAACCTCCAAAACGGCCCTTGGCCTCTTATTATTTCAAATATGCTCTCTTACTGAATTTGGCATCCTCGTTGAAAGTGCCACATCAGAAGTGTGCGTCCCGTTGGGCATTTCAGTGACCGCAGCAGGAACCCCCTTCAGAACTAGAAGGTCAGTGTCAACCCAGAGTCCCTGGGCCCTTCCCCGTCACCACCCGCCCCTCCTTCCCCAGGACTGAGCACTGTGCTGACGCTTACGTCACACGTAAATTCTGCAGACGTGTAATGATATGAACGGAAAGACACAGCATACATTCCTTTGGGTCAGCCAGCTTTTGCTCACCGTTTCGTCTGTAAGATTCAGCCGTGTTAGGGTGTGTACAGCAGTTACTTCATCTGTGTGTATAAAACTGTGTAGACCGTAGTCAGGTGCCATGCATTCACCCTGTTGGGGGGTTTCTTTCTTGTGCGTACATCTGGGTGCTGACACCCAGGGGTTCTGCTCGGTGTCCACCAGGAGGGCAATTCCTGGGGTGCAGGGTGTGAGTGGGGGCCTGCACCATCGGGGATCCCCAGCCCTGCCAACTTTGTCAGCACCGGCTGTCTCTAATTCCCAACGCAGCGGTGTTAGTCTGTATTTCCCCCATGACTAATGAGACTGAGCACGGCCTTTCGAGCGCCCTCTGCTGCCTGCAGCCTGTTCAGGCCTCGCCCATTTTTCTGGTAGGTGTTCTGCCTCTTTCTCAGGGATGTGAAGGAAAGTTTGTGGACTCTGGCTGAGTCACGGGCCTCAGACACTGTTTCCCACACTCCGGTCTCTAAAACTGCTGATTGTTTTGTTGCCGTCTTTAATTGTATGCCCCCTTTTCTCTCCTTTCTCGCCTCACTCAGTGTTGATTTTCTTTTTTAAACTTCATGTCCTGTTCTGTGAGATCCTCACTCTTATTTTAGAGGTTATCTTAGGCTTAGGGATTTAAAAATTGTATCCTTCACTTATAAAACGCCAAAATGAGTATTTTCAACACAACGCAAAGGCCTGAGAAATCTGAGACCCACTGACTTCCGTGCGCGTCTGTCCAGCACTTTCATTCTAGACGCATTGTAAAGCTCACAGGACGTGAGTATCACTGTGTAAACGCGGTGCTCACCCATCTGGGGGGGTGGACAGTGCTCGGCCATCACCTTCCTTCTGCTGGAAGAACCCCTTTCACATCACCCTGAGTTCATGTGTCTTGGTTGCAAGTTTTCTGACTTATTTGAAAATGCCTCCATTTCACCTTTACTATAGATGATATTTTTACTGGGCATAGTATTCTAAGTTGGCAATTGTTTTCTTGCAGGAGCTGGAGGATGTCATTCAATTGTCTTCTCGCTTCTACTTTTTCTGTTGAGAAGGCAGCTGTCAGGTTTAGTTCTTTGAAAATAATGTATCTTCCCCACCACCAACCTTAGTTTCTTTTCTTCTCAATTTTTAAAATTGTGGTAAAAATACACATAACATAAAACTTACCATCTTAATCACTTTTAAGTGCACAGTGTAGTGGTATTAAGTACATTCGTCTTGTTTGCAATCAGCACTACCACTACCCACCCCCATAACTCTTTCCATTCTGCAAAAGTTACATTCCATACCCAGTACATCGAGACTCCCCATCCTCCCCTCCCCCAGCCCTTGGCAGCCACCCTTCCACTCGCTGTCTCTCTGATTCTGACAACTCCAGATGCCTCAGATGAGTGGGATTACACAGTGCTTGTCTTTTTGTGTCTGGCTTATTTCAGTTAGCATAATGTCCTCAAGGTCCATCCACGCTATAGCAGATGTCAGAATTTCCCTCCATTTTAAGGCTGAATAGTGTTCCATTTTACGTATGGACCACATTTTACTTATCTATTCATTTAGTGATGGACACTTGGGTTGCTTCCATGTTTTAGCTATTGTGAATGACGCTGCTATGAACTTGGGTGTACAAATAACTCTTTGAGACCGATTCTAATTCTTGGCGGGTATATACCCGGAAGTGGAATTACTGGGTCATATGATAAATGTTATTTTTAATTTTTGAGGAACTGCCATATTATTTTCCACAGCGGCTGCACCATTTTACATTCCTACCAGCAGTGCACAGGGGTTTCAGTTTCCCCATATCCTCCCCAAAGTTGTTATTTTCTGTTTTTGTTTTCATAGTAGCCATCCTGATGGGTTTGAGCTCACTGAGTTTCTTAATAGTTTCTTCGTTCTTAGTTTTCAGTATTTTTACTATGTATGTCCAACTGCAGCTTTCTTTGTAGTTATTGTGCTTCAGGTTTGTACCATTTCTTCATTCTGTTGCTCGATGCTTTAAGTGCTTTGGGAAATTCTCAGCCAGTGTATCTTCCAAGTGGTTCTGTCCTATTTTCTCTCCCCTCTGGGACTTTAACTATATGTATATCAGACTTTTTTCACCATCCTCCACACATCTTTTATGTTCTTTCCTTGCCTTTGTCATCCTTTTGCCTCACAGTGCTTTGTTCTGCCTATTTCTACTGACCCATCTTCCAGTTCACTAATCTCTTTCATTGTGTCTGATTTGCTATTAAATCCATCTAATGGCTTCTTAATTTAGCTATTTTATTTTCCAATTCTAGCTCTTCCATTTTTATTCTTTTTTTTAATTTTTAAAAAATTTATTGGGGTGACAGTTGTTAGTAAAATTACATAGATTTCAGGTGTATAATTCTGTATTACATCATCTATAAATCCCATTGTGTGTTCACCACCCAGAGTCAGTTCTCCTTCCATCACCATATATTCGATCCCCCTTACCCTCATCTCCCACCCCCCACCCCCCGCCCCCGTTACCCTCTGGTAACCACTGAACTATTGTCTGTGTCTATGAGTTTCTGTTTCTCATTTGTTTGTCTTGTTCTTTTGTTGTTTTTGGTTTATATACCACATATCAGTGAAATCACATGGTTCTCTGCTTTTTCTGTCTGACTTATTTCGCTTAGCATTGTACTCTCAAGATCCATCCATGTTGTCACAAATGTTCCTATATCATCTTTTCTTACCGCCGAATAGTATTCCATTGTGTATATATACCACAACTTCTTTATCCATTCCTCTATCGAAGGACATTTTGGTTGTTTCCATGTCTTGGCCACCGTAAACAAAGCTGCAATGAACATTGGAGCACACGTGTCTTTATGTATAAATGTTTTCAGATTTTTTGGGTAGATACCCAGGAGAGGGATTGCTGGGTCATATGGTAATTCTATTCGTAATTTTTTGAGGAACCTCCACACTGCCTTCCATAGTGGCTGCACCAGTCTGCATTCCCACCAACAGTGTATGAGGGTTCCTTTTTCTCCACAGCCTCTCCAACACTTGTTATTATTTGTCTTGTTGATGACAGCCATTCTGACTGGGGTGAGGTGATATCTCATTGTGGTTTTGATTTGCATTTCTCTGATGATTAGTGATGTTGAGCATTTTTTCATACGTCTATTTGCCATTTGTATGTCCTCTTGGGAGAAATGTCTCTCCATGTCCTCTGCCCATTTTTCATTGGGTTGTTTGTTTTTTTGTTGTTGAGTTGCATGAGTTCCTTGTATATTTTGGATATTAGCCCCTTATCGGAGGCACTGTTTGCAAAAATCTTCTCCCATTCAGTTGGTTGCCTCTTTATTTTGTCGATGGTTTCTTTTGCTGTGCAGAAGCTTTTAAGTTTCATATAGTCCCATTCATTTATTTTAGCTTTTACTTCCATTGCCTTTGGAGTCAAATTCATAAAATGCTCTTTAACCCAAGGTCCATGCAGTTTATTGTGTCAGGTCTTATGCTTAAGTCTTTGATCCATTTTGAATTAATTTTGGTACATGGTGACAGATAGCAGTCCAGTTTCATTCTTTTGCACGTGGCTATGCAATTCTCCCAGCACCATTTATTAAAGAGGCTGTCTTTCCTCCATTTGGTATGTTTTTAGCTTCTTTGTCAAAAATTATCTGCCCATATTTATGTGGTTTTATTTCTGGGTTCTCAATTCTATTCCATTGGTCTATGTGTCTGTTTTTCTGCCAATACCACGCTGCTTTGATTATTGTAGCCCCGTAGTACAAGCTAAAGTCAGGGAGTGTGATACCTCCAGTACTGTTCTTTTTTCTTGAGATTGCTTTGGCTATTCGGGGTCTTTTGTGGTTCCAAGCAAATCTGATTATTTTTTGTTCTATTTCTTTAAAAAATGCCATTGGGATTTTGATGGGGATTGCATTAAATCTGTATATTGCTTTGGGTAATATGGCCATTTTAACTATGTTGCTTTTTCCAATCCATGAGCATGGAGTGTCTTTCCATTTCTTTGTGTCTTCTTCAATTTCTTTCAAAAATGTGTTATAGTTTTTAGCATATAGGTCCTTCACATCCTTGGTTAAGTTTATTCCTAGGTATTTTATTCTTTTTGCTGCAATTGCAAAAGAAATTGTTTTTTTGTATTTCTTTCTCTGAGATTTCATTGTTAGTATATAGGAAGGCAATGGACTTTTGTGCATTGATTTTGTAGCCAGCAACTTTATTGTATTCGTTGATTGTTTCTAATAGCTTCTTGGTGGAGTCTTTAGGGTTTTCCATATATATAGCATCATGTCATCTGCAAATAGTGATAATTTAACTTCTTCATTCCCAATTTGGATGCCTTTTATTTTTTTCTCTTGCCTGATTGCTCTGGCGAGGACTTCCAACACTATGTTGGAAGTGAGGTGATAGGGGACAGCCCTGTCGTGTTCCTGAACATAGAGCAAAGGCCTTCAGTTATTCGCCATTAATTATGAGATTAGCTGAGGGCTTGTCATATATGACCTTTATTATGTTAAGGTATTTTCCTTCTATACCTATTTTATTAAGTGTTTTAATCATAAATGGATGTTGTATCTTGTCAAATGCTTTTTCTGCATCAATTGATATAATCATATGATTTTTGTCCTTTATTTTGTTTATGTGATGTATCACATTGATGGATTTGCGAATGTTGAACTGTACTTGTGCCCCGGGGATGAACCCCACTTGGTCGTGATGAATGATCTTTTTAATGCATTGTTGTATTCGATTTGCTAGAATTTTGTTTAGGATTTTTGCATCTGTATTCATCAGAGATATTGGTCTGTAGTTTTCTTTTTTTGTGTTGTCCTTACCAGGTTTTGGTATCAGGGTAATGTTGGCCTCATGTAATGAGTTAGGGAGTACTGTCTCTTCTTCAATTTTTTTGAAGAGTTTGAGCAGGATTGGTATTAGATCCTCTTTGAAGGTTTGGTAGAATTCACTAGTGAAGCCATCTGGTCCCGGACTTTTGCTTTTGGGAAGGTTTTGGATGACTGATTCAATTTCGTTACTGGTGATCGGTCTGTTTAGATTTTCCAGTTCTTCTTGGTTCAGCCTTTGCAGGCTATATGTTTCTAAGAACTTGTCCATTTCTTCTAGGTTGTTGAATTTGGTGGCATATAGTCCTTCATAGTATTCTTGGATGATCCTTTGTATTTCTGTGGTGTCCGAGATAACTTCCCCTTTTTCATTTCTGATTTTGTTAATTAGTGTCTTCTCTCTTTTTATCTTAGTGAGTCTAGCCAAGGGTTTGTCAATGTTGTTAATCTTTTCAAAGAACCAGCTCTTTGTCACATTAATTTTTTCTATTGTCTTTTTGTTCTCTATTTCATTTAGTTCTGCTCTGATTTTTGTTATTTCCTTTCTTCTACTGACCTTGGGTTTCACTTGTTCTTCTTTTTCTAGTTCTTTAAGGTGTAACATGAGGTTATTTATTTGGGATTTTTCTTGTTTCTTGAGATAGGCCTGTAATGATATAAATTTCCCTCTTAAAACTGCTTTCGCTGCATCCCAAAAATTTTGGTAGGATGTATTTTCATTGTCATTTGTTTCTATGTATCTTTTGATCTCTCCTCTAATTTCTTCTTTGACCCAGTCGTTCTTTAAAAGTATGTTGTTTAATCTCCATGTATTTGTGTTTTTCCTGCTTTCTTTTTGCAGTTGACATCCAATTTCAAAGCCTTGTGATCAAAGAATATGCTTGGTATGATTTCAATCTTAAATTTGCTGAGGCTGACTTTATGTCCCAATATATGGTCTATCCTTGAGAATATCCCATGTACACTAGAAAAGAATGTATAGTCTGATGTTTTAGGATGAAGTGCTCTATAAATGTCAATTATGTCCATTTCATCTAATGTGTCGTTTAGGTCTACTATTTCGTTATTTATTTTCTGTTTGGATGATCTATCCATAGCTGTCAATGATGTATTTAAGTCCCCTAGTATAATTGTGTTTTGGTCAATTTCTCCCTTTAGTTCTGTTAGTAGTTGCTTGGTATATTTCGGTGCTCCCTGATTGGGGGCATAAATATTGATGACTGTTATGTCTTCTTGTTGTATAGTCCCCTTCACCATTATGAAATGTCCATCTTTGTCTCGTGTTACCTTTTTCACCCTGAAGTCTGTTTCATCTGATATCATTATGGCTACACCTGATTTTCTCTGGGTACCATTTGCTTGGAGTGTCAATTTCCACCCTTTCACTTTGAGTCTATGCTTGTCCTTGTAGCTGAGATGTGTCTCTTGGAGACAGCATATGGTTGGGTTTAGTTTTTGATCCAATCTGCTACTCTGTGCCTTTTTATTGGTGAGTTCAGTCCATTTACATTTAGGGTGATTATTGATATGTGAGGATTTTCTGTCATTGTATCTTTAGTTTTCTGGTAAGGCTGTGTCTCCATTGTTTCTTTGCCTTTTTGTTGTTGTCTATTATTTCTGTGTGGTGGTATTCTATGATGTTTCCCTCTGTTTCTTCTGTTATTACAGTATATATTTCAGTTCTGGATTTTTTTTGAGTGGTTACCCTTAAGTTTATGTAAAAGAAAGTTTGATATTTAGAGTATTCCATTTTCTTCAGCACGCTTACTTTCTCCATTCCCATATTCCTGTTCAGGCCTTTACTCTCCCCCTTTTTATGTTTTGGTTGCCACAAATTGTCCCTGTTGATGGTGGTCGAATAGCCTCCTTTAGTATTTCTCATAGTGAAGGTCGTATATTAGAAAATTCCCTCAGCTTCTGTATGTCTGGAAAGGTCTTTATTCCTCTTTCATATCTAAAGGATATCTTTGCTGGATATATTATTCTTGGCTCATAATTTCTCTCTTTCAATAGTTTGAATATTTGGTTCCACTCCCTCCTGGCTTATAGAGTTTCTGCTGAAAAATCTGATGATAATCTAATGGGCTTTCCTTTGTAGGTTACCGTCTTCTTTTCCCTGGCTGCCTTGAAGATTCTTTCTTTGTCGTTGATTTTAGACAGCTTCAATACAATGTGCATTGAAGAAGGCCTGTTGGGATTGAGGTAATTAGGTGTTCTATTTGCTTCTTGGATTCGAGGATCCAGTTCTGTCCACAAGTTTGGGAAGTTCTCATCGACAATTTGTTTGAATATATTCTCTGTTCCCTTCTCTCTTTCCTCTCCTTCTGGTATGCCCATTATTCTTATATTGCTCTTTCTGATGGAGTCAGAAAGTTCTTGTAGAGTTCTTTCATTTCTTTTAAGTCTCAAGTCTCTTTTTTCTTCCATCTGTGTAATTTCCAGGTTTCTATCTTCGATGTCACTGATTCTTTCCTCCATCTGGTCAACTCTACTATCTAAGCTGGTTATTTCATTCTTAATTTCTTCTATTGAGTTCCTAATCTCCAGAAATTCTATTTGGTTCTTTTTTAAAATTTCAATCTCTTTCGTAAAATGCTCATGGTGTTCTTTGATTGTGTTTCTGAGTTCATTAAACTGCCTTTCTGTGTTTTCTTGCATCTCGTTGAGTTTTTTCAGAACTGCAATCTTGAATTCTCTGTCATTTAGGTCACAAATTTCCATATCTTTAAGTTCCTTTTCTGGAGACTTTTCACTTTCTTTCTGAGCTGTCTTGTTGCCTTGGTTATTCATGGCAATTACTGATTTATTATTGCTCTTCCTAGACATCTACAGGAGTGGCTTCTGCAATAGGTTGATAGGAAGAGGTCTTTCTTTTGTTTTCCAGTACTTGTTGGTAGACTGTTTTATTTTCTCTCCGACTGCAGCCTTTTTTTTCTCTCTCACACGGTAGTGCTATGCTTTCTCTATACTATTCCAGCTTCTCACACAATGGGGGGATTCCCTGGGAGATGGGCTTCTCCTCTGTTAATAGTTTGCCTGGGTGACAGGGCGCAGTGTCCGTGTGGGTATGCGGAGAGCTTTTGAAGTTCCAAAGCTCTTCCTGCACCAGATTCAGAGCCCGTGTGTTTCAGCAGTTCTGTTTACTCCTGCAGGGATCCGTCCATATAGGTGGGGTCAGGGGCGGGGTGAGTTGTGAGAGGTGGCCCAGAGCAATGGCGGTGACCACCACCATAGCCTGTCCTGCTTCCACAGCTCCCTCCCCTTTGCCGGAACTAGTTGGGCTGCGAATCTGTGTCTGAGGTCCACAGTTCTTAGAACAACAAATATTATGTTCTTTTGATCTGACACTGCTACTGTTCCGCTTCTAGCACGGGGCACGTGGGGGTGGGGCGAGCTCTGGGAGGGTAGGGAGGGGGCGGCTAGTCTCAGTGCCTAAGGCTTCCATTCTCTGCTCAGCAGTGAGGGCTTAAACCACCGTTTTCAGCCTTCTTCCCTCAGTCTTTTCTCTGAGGTCTCTGCCGTGAGTGTTGGGTTCAGCCGTGTTATATGTTGCCGCCTCAGTCCTGTGGGCCATAAGCGGAGCCCTAGCAGTCCTAGTTCTTCCGTCTCCTGCAGCTGCCGTAGTTCCAGAATGCAGCGAGCTTGGAGCACTGAGCTAGGTCTGCATCCTATGTCCCGCCCCCCCTCCCCAGCGCGATTCGCCCACCTTTAGGTGAATTCAATAGTGGGCCTCTTCGTCTTGCCTGTCTGCTATGCAGGGAGTCCTTTGTGGAGTTATTATTGTTCAATTAGTTGTAAATTCCAGGGTAGCTTTACAGAGGCTCACCTCACACCGCCATTTTGATGACCCTCCCCATTTTTATTCTTTTACATATTTTCCAGCTCTTTGTTGAAATAATCCATGTAATCAGCTATTTTCTAAACACATTAATCTGTGATGGCAAAGTCTGCAATAACTCCTATGTCTGAGAAGATATTCTCTACATCTGTTACTCTTATTGGGTTTTCTCCTGGGTTTTGGTAATTTAGTGTTGTCTCTGGCATGTCTGGTAATTTTTGATTGAATATTTGACATTATGTATGAAATATCTGAGGCGTAGTGTGAGTTTCTGGATTATATTATCTTCCTCCGAAGAGTCTTCTTGCTTTGCTTCTGGTAGTTAGTTGATGGGGAGGGCAGGTAACCTCACAGCATCTGGAGTTGAGCTGACTAGGTCTCTGGGAAGGCTGATCTATGGCTTTGGCTGAATGCCGGTGTTTCCACTCGGTCCTTCCTCTAAGGCATGCACTTTGCTCCATCTGTTGTCCCCCAGCCCTTTGGGGTTTCTGCTGTTTTAGCCCCTCAGTTGGGCGTTCTACTCAGTCCATGTCTTTTGGGGCAGCGCTCGTGTATGACTCAAGGGAGGAAGAACATGACGTCAGGCCCATTTGTCTGGGTTTTCCTTCCCTCCAGGATCTTGACCTTTCAATTACTCTTTGCCTGGGCAGCTCTCTGGTGCCTTTATACAGTCTTTTAAAGTGTATTTTATCCGATTTTTAGAAATGCTTCCAGTGTCAGTGGTTAATGTAGTTCACCATTATAGGAAGTGGACCTCTTCCCTTTGACCTTTTAATGCCTGTTTTGGCTCACCTATTCCTCCTTTCTTCCCAAGCCAGTGGACTAATTGACCACTAATGGCAAATATTTGTTGACTACTAACAAAGGTACAAGAGGTAATGAGCAAATGACTCCTTTCTGGCTGTTTCCCATGGAGCATTCAGAGTATTAGGAAGAGAGCTGAACGCCTTGTGACAATTTAAAGATATTTCTAGATTACATCATCTTGTTCTGTTAAAAGGGGGAAGATAAATGCAAAGGACCATTCCCAGTTCCTGCACACAACCGGTGCTCAATTCGTGTTACTTATTATTGCTGACTTCTTCAAGCACCTTCCTGGCCCTCCTCAGAGCTTTGCATTTCTGTCCTTCATCATCAGAAGTTCTCCTAGAAAGTTGGGAATGGCATATGTTTCAACCCACTCTTCAGACAGTCACAGAGAGTTGAAATGTGAGGTGTAACCAAGGACAAAGGACAAGATATACACATCCCGAATTGCTCTTCTGCATGACCCATTTGAAAAGTCATACGAAGCCACATTTATTGAAAGCCCAGGAGAGTTATACTGGACCCAGACTTTCTTTCTTTACTCTCCCCCTCAACTTGAAATATAAGAATAAATTCACAAAATGAAATACGTCAGGAATGTTTCTTTCACAGATAAACTGCAAAGAACAAATATCTGAAAGAGACTTAAAGACTGAAAGAGACTTTAAAAATATCAACCAATCACACTGTGTAAACCTTATTTAGATTCTGATTCAAATACAAATGACATTTATGAGGCAATTGAAATTTTGATCAATGACTTGATATTTGATCTTAAAGAATGTTTTTAACACAACCATTATCATGCCTTAAAAAAGTCCTTGTCTTTTACAAATACGTGAGGAGAGATTTATAGAAGATAATTTTTGGATTTGTGTCTAAATAATATGGAGGAAGGAGGGAGTAGAAGAGAGTTTAGATTTAAAAAAGAAAAAAATATATAGGCCACGGGCCAACACTTGAAGCTGGGTGTTGGATACATGAGGGTACGTCACAGTATTCTGTGTTTTGGTATACATTTGAAATTTTATGCAACAAAAAGTTAAACTATGCCGGGAATAAAGAGTATTTCTCAGACTTGTCTTCAGATCAACTGCGCCTTTGCCTCAGCTCTTCTCTTCCGTTCTCTGAATTTCCTGAGTAAACAATTAGCTTCTGCACTGACTCCCTGTGGTGAGCACTGTTTGCTGATGTCGTCTCAGATCATCAAAGTCCTCATTTCATTTCTCTCTTTTCCCATTAAGAGAATGAGGCTCCCTCTCAACAGGCCCCCCACACCTCAGAAGTCAAGGAAGAGACAGTAGTGATTTGTATTTCTTCCCAAAAAGGAGGGATTTCGTTGAGCCCCCAGACCATGGCCCAGCACCCAACCATCAGGAATGTTAAAGCAAAGCCCTAAAGTTTGCAGAGAGGTCCTGACCTCTGTGAGGAGCAGGAGACAAAACACAAACTCTGTCCGCAGTTAGAATTCCTGCGCAAAGCGGTCCCTGTACGAAAAGACCCGAACGCTAACCTGCCCACCCCCGCTCTTCGGATGTTCACTAGCCACCTGACCGACGGACCCCAACAACTGATGGACAGAGGAAGGCAGTTAACCTGCCTGAGCCCCAGTTTCCTCTTTTAGAAAACAAAACTAACACCCTTCCCCTGCCTTCAGGACAACCTAAGTTTTGGGGGTGCCAAAATCTGTACATGGATTTTGTACATTGAGCGGGGTGGACACCCCTAACCCCTGTTCAAGGGCCAACATTAGTTTGTGTTGTATAGCGTTTTAATCGACGTCGTGAAGTCAACTATATGAGCTTTTAGGTTATTTATTCTTAAAGGGATTCTCCTCTGTGAGTGCGTGTAAAGCAGAAAGTATCCTCTAGGCAGGACGCACCTACGCTCTCTTCTCACGGAGGGCCCTGTGGGTTTCCCTTCCCTCCCCCTCAGCCTCAGCCAAAGTCGGACAGGACAGCCAGGCGGGTTCTCCGAGGCTGCAGCCCAGTAACCTGGAGAGACACGCTGCACCCCCTCTCGCCTCCTCCCATCGCCCCTCAAATCCAGGGAGGCTCAAGTGCCCTGAGAAAAGGATGGGGACCAATGCGCTCAGTTGGCCCTCACATCTGCAGACTCCAAGTGCAGATCAAACACAATGCAGCTATTTACACGGAGCACCGGGGAGAGACCTCAGTGTAGACCTGGGCTCAGCTCCGAGCCCAGTGTGGACAAGTGCAGGTTTATGGCTGGGCACCCGAGCGTCAGTGGATGGAAAATCCCCAGGAGGAAACATCCGTGGTCAGCGGGGTTCCAACAGGACCCTTGCTGGAGGCAGGCGGGGAGATCACACATCACGAGGGGGTGGGCATGCGGACCCCCATGAAACGTCAGATGTCCAGCGAAACTGACTCAGCAGGGTCTTACTAAAAGTGGATTTTATAAGGAAGGGCACCGATGGGCCCGGAGAAATTTCAGAAGCTTGATTGAGTTTGGTTGAGCAAAGAATCTTTGTCACCAGACAAATGCAGAGGGTTATAAACAATTTTGATGTCACCCTTTTGAGATGTTAAAGGGACAACTGCAGGTGTCATGTGAGCCCCCAGCAGGCAACTCAGCTTCATGCTGTGTCAGGGACAGAGACACTTCTGTCTCACCAACACCAGTAGAAGACAGAAGCTTCTCAGAAGAGGACACACCTTTACTTTCCTCATTTCCTCAAGTCCGGGGAGGCTGGGCCTGTCACCAGCCAAGCAGGACAGACAGGCAGCTGCTTCTCCTCGCATGTCCTGTCTGTCCCCGCACCTGTGAGAGGAGCTAGGGCTGTGGAAGCACCAGCCCTGAGGCCCGTGCTCTGCCGGGAGCCACGGCGCCCTGGAAGCAGCTGCCAGACACACAACAGCCACTGAGGCTGCCTGGTCAAAGGCTCAGTGCCGAGGACACTGCTTTGATGTGAAATCAAGGAATCTGTGAGGTTAGGAAAAAGTGAAGTGCTTTAGAATCGGAAAAGCAAAGGCTTTCCTCAGACCTGCCGGTGGTGGTATCAGAATCCCGCCGGAAGTGAACGGGGGTTCTGTTCTTGGCACAGAGGAGCGACCATTTCCCAGCCGCGGTGCACCCCACCCGCCCCGGGCTGCACGGGCTCCATGATGCCCATCACGGCTGTTGAACGGTGGACCTGGCATCTGTCCCTGTGCCACCCTGCAGCTGATCCGTGCCCAGCTCCCGGGGCTCACGGCCCCACCTGAGGGCCCTGCAGTCCAGCCCCCCAACCCGGTACAACATTCAAGCCTCCTCCAGTCTCCTTTCCCACAGGGGAGCTGTTCAGCTGGACAGTGCTGGACGGGGCTCGGGGGTGCTCGCTGAGCCCGGGCTTTGTGCAAACGTAGAACCATGTAGCCGGCAGGGCTCGGTGGCTCTGACACTCACCTGTGGGCAGACCTCGTACAGGATACTCTGACTTCACTGTCACTTTCAGGGCTCCGCTCTGCGTGACGGAATGCACACAGGAATGGCAGGTCACTGTGCCAGCCCTGATCTGCCCACCGTGGGAGGGCACCTGGGGTCCTGGCATGTGTGATGTCCAGACTCTCCGCATTGTCTTTTTTCTTTATTAATCACAGAAGCCACTTCCAAATGTCAGTCCTGGACAAGGCTGGCTCCTCTCGGGTGTGTCCTGTCCCGTCTGCTGTGTCTCGGAAACCGGGTCAGCCGCGTGTTTCCACTGTGTGGAACAAAGGAGCAGACCCTGGGGGTCTGAGGGTCTTCCCGAGGAAAGTGGGTGAGGCCCCTGCCGTCGGAGCCCTCTCTGTACTGCCTGCTTCTCCGCAGCTGTCACAGTTCACTGGGCCCGCGGCCGTCACACACCGCAGAGCAGGGCTAACACAACAGACGTTTACTTCTCAGTTTGGAGGCTGAAGTCCGAGGTTAAGACGCCGGCAGGTTTGGGTCCTGGTGAGGACTGCCTCCCGGGGTTGTGGACGCTGTCTTGCTATGCTGTCACCAGGCCTTTCCTCAGGCTCCAGGGGGCCAGGCGGCGGGAAGAGGAAGGGAGAGCTGTGTTCCTCATGTAAGGGCACTAATCCCATCATGGGGACCCCACCCTCATCCAACCCCATCACCTCCCAAAGGCCCCACGTCCTAATACCATCCCACTGAGGGTTAGGGCTCCGTACATTAATTTTCTGGGGGAGAAACACAAACACTCTGTCCATACTTGTGGTGTTAACAGAAAAAGACACTGTAGAGTGGCAAAGTGTTATTAGTTCCTTTATGTAGAGAAATGAGAAATATTCATATCGGTTAGTCCTAGAAATTTCTCTGAAAGCAGGAACAAATTCCATTCCACACACACAGCCCACTGTAAAACTGCCAAATTCATCACGTAGCATATGGCTCGTTGGGTTCATTGCAAGACTACGCTTTGGGCCCCCAAATAAAACATGCTGGTGGGCAGCAGTGGGGACAGTCACTGCTTGGAGGTCGGTGTGAGCATTTCGGCGACGTCTTGAACTCTCTCAACAACCACACAGATACCCCACACCCATCTGACGTCCCCCTGCATGTGTCCAAACCTGAAGTCACCATTTTCCCTGCAAATCCTTTCTCCCTCGGCCAATGGCTCCGTCACACGGCTCTCACAAGGGCATCAGGGCTCCTCTCCTCCCCCACCCCAAACCCCAGGGCAGCTCCCCCCATTCCCAGGACCTGCCCCTCTCCCCATCTTCCTGTTGCTGCATCAGTCAATGTCTCCTGTGAACACCAGGCCCAGATGGCCCACCAACTGCACGGGGGATTTTCTGAAAGAAGAATCTGTGCTGGACCACTGCCCCCAACCCTGGGTGGCCCCCACTGCCCTCGGGGTCCCAGCTGCTCTGCCTGACACAGGAGCTCCACCTTCACCCCTCTCTCTTCATGGCCCTGACTTTTCATCCATTCATCAACCGTTCAGGACCTCCAAATGCCTGTCGGTGAATGACTGAACGAAGAAAAGCCTGAATGCCGCAGTGCCATGGCTGCCTCTGTGCCCTCAATGTCCCTGCAGGACTGAGCATCAGGGAAGAGGCATCCCCGCCGGCTGGGTTTCAGAACAGTGATGGGCCCGTGACTGCGGCCGCTGGGCGCCTCCCATTTCCTTTTTAAAGGGCGTGTCTGCAGAGGCCCTTTGCACCCCACTGTCACTCACTCAGCCTCCAAGGGCTCTCAGTTTCCGCACCAAATGCAGTGGATGGGAGACAAGCCATCCTGGCTGCGTGTCGTGTGAACTCTTCACGCCCGGAAACCCTGACGGATAATGGCATGTTGTCCTACGCACTACGTACTGGGGTGACTAGTTACACAGCCATCGATCACGGACACCGCAGTTACTACATGCTGAGCACGTAGGAGTGCTAGGCAGGGTTTGCATTAGCTCTTGTGACAGCCACAATTCTCCCAGGAGGTAGGAGCATTACCAACCCATTTCACAGCCGAGGGGACTGAGGTGCAGACTTTGTGAGCTGCCCAAGGCTCTGTAGTTTGCGACAGTAAATCAAGTGTCATAGACAACTTCCTGATGTGTTTGAACAGCTCCAAACACTTGAAACCCAATGGGCCTCACTCTGAGGTGACAAATCATCGAGGTGACGTGGCAATGTCCCTTTTCCTCCTGTTTTGCAGAGGGCCGAGGGCCGCTGTCACAGGAAGGCTGGCTGCTGTCACAGCACCCACACTGGCAGGGAGGACAGCTCTGTCAGCAGCCAGAGGAGCCCCTGCCTTCTCTGAAAGGCCAGCCGACCCCCCCGGGCCTGCTTCGCACTGGCAGTTTCTGAGCCCCGCCTGTGCTCCCACCCCACCCTGATGATGTGGGTGATGTTGGATCTGCCAGCAGTTTCTGAGTATGTGCCGGGATCGTGTCTCGTGAAGCCAAAGAATGGAAACATGGACCAGGGAGAGGCAAAGAGTTTTAAAAAGAGGATAGTTTATTAGAGGCAGGAGAAGAGGTTGCAGCTCCCGAGCGGGAGGGGGTCCTGAATGGGGGTGCCTGTGACTGAGGCAAAAGCTCTTATACCTTCCCTTGCCTGTTTGGAGAAGGGAACTTGTTTGAAGAAGGGAACTGGCGCCTTCTAATGAAATTCATCTACCAGGTTTGTTCTGCTTGCCCATCCTGAAGTAATTAGCAAAGTAACCCACTCTTATCTATCAGATCTGCTCCGTTTGTCAGGCCAAAATGAATTTTATGATTAACCTCAAGGCCTTGCGACATTATATCCTGGAGCGAAGGAGTGATTTCAAAACCTGAAGTTTTAGGATATGACTGTCTTTTGTTTATTCCACCAGGGACCTCCCTGTCTACCTAGGGACATGCCAACTCTTCGGTATCACCGAGAGGGCACCCTGGCCTGTCCACGGCCCGTCCCCACTCCACAGGTCTCAGCCTGCACGTCCCCCTCGTGGGCTTTCTCTGGCCAGCCATGCAAGGCCCCCCTGGCCCCATCCAGCATGGCCTCCTTCCTGGCGCTGCCCAGAGCTGGGATTCCATGTTGCTTACACAGTCACTGGCAACAGGCTCCATCAGAGCAGGACATGCCTGCCCTGTCCCCTGCGTCCCTCCCACCGGCCCCTGGACGGGCTGAGATGTGCTGGGTGCTGATATCCACTCTAGTTAGTCAGTTGCTCCCCATTCTGGGAGCATAGGCGGGTCCCACAGCACGTGGCACGTCAGCCTGTAACCTTACGTCACCAACATGCCCCGGCATGGTCCATCTTTAAGGAGCAGGTCTCGCCTCCATGGGGTCTCAGCATTACTGACCGATGAGGATGGAGTCAGGGCTCGGGGGCACGGTGGTGACTGAGGCTACAGGTCTGAGAGGCCCCTGCCAGACCCCCAGTGAGAACGTGGAGACTGGGGACAGGCTCGGCCATGTGAGGGCCAGCTGACCCCTCCCTGTGTGTGTGGCTGCTCATGCACATCGTCCCCCAGGCCCCTACGAGGATGTAGCAGAATGCAGCACCCGGGATGGGATGGTGGGGGGGCCTTGTTCACGGGCACCCTCCCTGCCTGGTCTCAGCAGGCTTGTCACCCCCACAGGATGGGGAAATGGGGAGCCCTGCGGGCAGCTCCCACCCCACCGCCCCCAAACCCTATCAAGTGCCACCACGTGGACAGAGGCAGTCCCTCCTTTGAAGTGGGACCCCAGAGCACCCTGACTAGGCAGGCGAGGGCCCATGGGGCTTGCCTCCTCTGTCCCACCCCTCTCTCGTGCGTGGCAGCGCCCCTTTGGAGACTCGCAGTCCGTGCTCACGCTCCAGCCTCATGGCCAGGCCTCGCATTGCGTTGCCACCTGTCTGCAGGCAGCTGGCTGCTGGCCAGATGGCCCATCCCCCACCGCATGCCAGCGTCTTGTCTGTGTCCCGGGCCCCCTGCAGGCAGCGCGTAGAGCCCGAGGTGGGCTCAGGGGGGCCGCACTGCTCCCAGGGTGAGCGGGCCCACACCCAGAAGAGATGCCTATCTCCCCTAAGCCGGCAAGGCACTGCTACACGACACGTCTTCCGAGAAGCCCTGGTTATGGTCTTGCTGGCGTTTCTTGCTGTGGCTTCTCTAGAGCGCGTTGTTTTATGAGTTTACTGATGGCACATCTTCTGAGGCTCCCTCGCCGAGTCCTATTTGTGGAAGACTTCTGGCCGTTTTAAGAGCTCGAAGGACCCTGAAGTCCAAGTTAATCCCTGGGAATGAGCCTGTGGACGCTTAAGCCCTTGCAGCAGAAAGGGAACATTTGGCAAACCGGTGTTAAAATTCTCAAAACAAACTTGTTAGTTAATGCAGCCGTCACCATGACAACCAAACAGCACAAAAACAAGCCATTAGCCACAGATTTATGACTGAGGATGGGTGAGCTAACACCATTCCCAGGTATATCGTTTTCCACTTTCAGTTATAACAATAAAAGAACTAATCTAAAATCCAGCATGCGTGCACATGAGCAAAGCCCCAGGTGTGAGCTGGCCCAGGTGTGCGCTGGCCCAGGTGTGAGCTGGCCCAGGTGTGAGCTGGCCCAGGTGTGAGCTGGCCCAGGTGTGCGCTGGCCCACGTGTCGCGGCAGCGTGGCGAGCAGACCAACCCCGTCCCGTGGGCACTCAGGCACTCGGCTCAGGTTCCCACCTGCGGTGGCTCAGCATGTTTTCAGGCCTCAGGGCAAAAACCACCTGAGGTGCGTGACAGACACAGAAGTGCCCACCACAGTCAGCCACCCCCCAACCCCCGACAAAAGTGACAAGTGACAGAAGGTGTCAGTTGTGACCATGAGTCGCAACTTTGCATCAAATCCTAGACTAGGGATGCCAGCCAAGTGGTTCAGGCCTCTTTTTAAACCCGTCCTCAGAAACGTGTTAGAAGGACCTTCCCCCGAGACCACTCATGCTAGGAAAAGCGAGGGGTCATGGGCCCCGTAACACCATCGTCCACAGCCAGGGCGAGGCGGGCGAGACCCACAGCTCTGAGCCCCATCGCATCCTGTTGGCATTAGGACTGTTTCTGGGGGAGGAGTCTCGGCCCAAGCAGGTCTGACGGGTGTTCCTGGTGCCGGGTTAAGAGCAGAGGTCTGTCCACGCGCCCCCGTCACCACGCACCCCCGTCACACGCGTCCCCATCACACTCGTCCCGTCACATGCGTCCCCGTCACATGCGTCCCCGTCACCACGCACCCCTCCCCCACCTCTGCCTGCTCTGGGCTTTCGCAGGAGCTGTGCCTCCCTTCTGCAAACCCCGGAATCTCATTTCACTGACCTCATTTCTGCTCTTCCTTCACCCAGTATGGGTGTCACCCTCCGTGTCATTTCCAACAAAGCCACTGTTAGTCTAAATCAACGTGAGCTCATGGTTGCCAAGCAAATGTCCTGAAGTATGAGGAGGGGTTTCCAGGGACATGTGTTGTAGATTTGCTGTGGCCCTAAGAGTGCATCTGACTGCATCACCCTTGCGGAGGTCTCGTGGAGGGAGGGGGACGCTCACACAGGCGGGGTTTGGATGGGGCACAGGGGCTGAGGGCGGCCGGATCAGGGGCAGACGTGACGTCGGATGACAGGTGCGTCCCCGCCTCCCACCCTCTTTAATTTCAGGCCTGACGGAAGGTACAAAACGTGCACAATCGTGCATTGTGCTCAGCAGGGAAAAAACGTGTGCCAGGGCCTTTACAAGCCTGCATGCAGCAGAGCCCATGAAACAAGAATAATTACAGTGGACATACCAGAAGGCTATGCAGCTTCTACCTGAGGTCTTTTACAAGCATCGTTAGCTCACGGCAGCGCCAGCTTGCGGGGTAGGGGCTGTCACCAGCCTCCGCAGAACATTGAGGACCCCCATCCTTGGTCACAGGCTGGTGTGGCGGGCGGGGGCTCGATCCCTGTCTTCCACACAGAGGCTCTGGCCTACTGGCCGTCAGGGCCAAAGGAGCCGGCAGCACTGGCCACCCTCCGGGTCTCCCCAGGGCAGCGAGGCAGCCGACAGGGCCTCCTGTGAGCAGGGCCTGGAACAACCCATGCACTGTGGGGCTGGAGCAGATGGACCAGCCCTTCTGCCTCCCCTCCCAAGCCCAAGGCTATGCTGCCCCACCCTGCCCCATCCCAGCCTGCACCCCTGGACCTGTGGCAGCACCCACCTGTTGGAGAGTGGAGGGTAAGACCGCCCGCCCCAAGGACCTTCTACAGCAGAAGCAGGAGGGCTGATGTGGCCGACAGATAAAAGGCACTGAGTCTGATTCCCAACTGCCTCCCCCCACCCCAGCTGGACACCAGGCCACCCGGGGGCATCACGGGGCCAGGAAGTGGAGTGGCTCAGCTTCAGGACTCAGTCAGTCGGGTGAAATGAAAGATGGACACAGAAAGTCCTGGGGTGTCCACACCATCATCTGAGTGAGCAGCAGCCTCGAGCAGGAGGGGGGCCCAGGGTGCGCGGGCAGGGCCTGGGAGGACAGGACACGCAGAAGAATCTAGAACACAGCTCCCTCCTGGGCGAGCGAGAGCCCTGCCTGGAGTGAAAATCTGGGACCCAGAGCTGAAGGTGGGGACGGGGGCTTGGCTGGAAGGCTGAGGGTTTACAGCAAAGAGGTGGAAAGTCACCTCTAGACGGGGTGGCTCTAGAAAGGACACATCATTAAGGTGGCAGGTCCTGGAGAGTGGAGGACAACACACCTGCACTGACGGGGCTGGGGGAGGAGCAAGGCTCCAGGAGAGGGAGCCTGGGGGGGCCAGGCCCTAGCAGGGCTGACGGAAGGTGAGGACGGCAGAGATGGCGAGATAATCACTGGGCAACACCTTACTCAGCCTGAGGCAGGTTACCCAGGGCGTGGGGGAGGGGACGGAGCTTTACCCCCCAAAAGAAGAGCACGGAGGCGGGGAAATTGCTGGCGGGGTTGCAGGAAGGTGAGAAGGGACATTACATGCCGTGATGGCTTCGGTCTGCTCAGAGAAGGAAGGGGCCAGGACATTTGCTGAGACTGGGGGAAGCGCCTGCATAAGAACCCTGGGGACAAGCAGGCTGGGGACATTTGTGCACACAGGGATGTCATATCCCGGATAAAGCTAAGAGCAAAGGTCAGAGGGCACGAGAGATCATATAAGTTACTGCTGCATTTCCCAGCATTCTTTCCCATTGCCTTTCCTGTAGGAGCAACGCTCAACTTTTCCTGGGGAAGGGCTTCTCCCCCACCTACCGCCCTGGCTCTGGATGGCCCAGGGGACTGCGTTTGACTTTGCTGCCTGCATCTGGAGGCATTCTGACCCCATGGGTAACACTGCTCTGTCAAAGAGCAGATGGTTATTCACAGTTCACAGGGTAATTACAAACTCCTGGATAATGGAATTAGCCATAGAATAGATCGGCTTTGGTGGAGACCAATCAGCCAGGGTCACTGCGTGCCATTTTCTCAGGACTAGCTAGGAAATACAATTACTGGGTTGTTTCCCCAATTCAAAATGACTATCACCCGTAGAAATAACACTAATCAAAGCCAACAAAAATTGAAGCCGCATACAGTAGAAGTTGTTACAGATGAAAAATTGAATGAAAAGTCACTGTCATAATTGAAAACTATGAAACCGAACCAGGAAAAATGAGAGTTGGTAGAAATAATCCACAGAACACAAAATTGACAGTATGTAAAAATATACATTAACTTTGTTAAAATTCAGATTGACAGAAGAATAAAACATTCTTAACAGAATTTAGATCTGTGCAAATTATTCAAGAAATCTGGCCGTGTAGAAGTAATAGCCACAAAAGAAAACCCACGGGCGCAGAAGACACACTTAAATGGATGAGTCAAATAGTCATGAAAAATAAAAATGGCAACAGTTTGGTTAACTGCACTGTGTAGAAAATTGGTCCAAGAACTGAACTGGTTTCACGGGATTAGCTTCAGAAAATGCTTCCTTGACAAATGTCAACAGCTGTTGGCATAATTCTGATTAATATGATGGTTCATGAACTTGGAGTCAAAAACTCAGGGTGAAAATGTCCACGGGGTCAAAATGCTGAAGCCCAAACATCCTGACTGCAGAGGGATCCTGAGGGGTGGGCCAGCCCTTCCCTTCATGCCACGCCATCTCCGCGCTAGTGACGAGTGCCCTGTGCCCTGTGGGCCCTGCACAGCCTGTCAGAGCCCTTCCACGAGACTGAACATCTGACTCTGCAAGAAGGTCCTGTCTTTCTTCTAGACCACAAACCGTAACCATCCACACTTGAGACTTCCAGTGGCCCCCTTGGCAACCAGGGGGAGGCACGTGTTTGAAGAACAAAGTGAATTCCAACTGAGAAAGAGAGAAGGGAAGACGCCAGGAGGTGAGGGGAAACCCAGGGCCTACTGCCTCTGCTGAGCCATGACTCCAGCCGTGCCTGGAACCGTCAGTTCCCAGATTTGCCAGGTCGGTGAGCCAAGAGTTTAAGCTGGATTTGTTACCTGCACAGTCTCAGAGCTGACCTCTCCACCAGGTC
Source organism: Rhinolophus sinicus (assembly GCF_057876585.1). Classification (NCBI taxonomy): domain Eukaryota; kingdom Metazoa; phylum Chordata; class Mammalia; order Chiroptera; family Rhinolophidae; genus Rhinolophus; species Rhinolophus sinicus. Next base: position 212,370,956 of record NC_142517.1, read on the forward strand.
GTGGAGCAGGTATCAGAGCGTGAGGGGTGGGCGGAAGCGTGGCGGCTGTGGGGCAGACCAGGAGACAGCACCGTCCGGGCAACGCCGAGATGGCACGGGTCATGAGTGTCTGGGTGACTAACCGTGAGGGTCAGATATTCTGATAAAGTTGCAGGATCTGGGGCTGGGATGGTGGCTGTGTGATCCACCTGGGCCTCAAAATCGTCTAGACTGTATGCGGGTGGGAAGACGAGAGCCAGCTTCTGAGAGCCCGGGGAGTGGGGGAGGGGCAGGTCAGGAGGTCCACAGGTGACAACCAGGAGAGGTGAAGGGTGGCACTTGGGTGTCATGAGCCTCAAAACCAAGGAAGGTCACTTGGTGGGGCTGACTGTCAGTTTTATGAAGTTCAAATTCACCGACTCAGGGGTGAAGACCTCAATCCCAGGACCTCAGAATGTCACCTTATCTGGAAATAGGGTCACTGCAGACGACAGTAGTTAGATGAGGTCACACTGGGGTAGGGTGGGTCTCTAATCCAATGTCACCACGTCCTTATAGATGGGGGAATTTGGACATCGACACGCACACAGGGAGAACTCCCGTAGAGACGAAGGCCACCAGCTGGGGAGGGGCCTGGGGCACAGGCTCCCTCCTGGCCTCAGAAGGAACCTGCCCCACTGACCCCGAACCTGGACTTGAGACTGAGAGAACACATCTCCGGGGCTCAGGGCAGCCGTGGAACACTAACCAGCAAGCTGACTCCACGGCATTTTCCCACGAGAAAAGAGCACATATGTCCAAAGACGTGTGTGTGGAAGTTCTTATTAACCCCAAGCTGGAAACACACCAAATGCCCTTCAAAAGGGGGTGGATAAACATATCACAGTCTATTCACACAGAGATACTGCTTGGCCACAGACAGGCACACATCCCAGGACACACGACGCGGGGGGACCTCAAAAGTCATCCCGCTGAACCAGAGGCCAGACAGCAGGGGCCCCCACATGCTGTGGGGCTCCGGGGATGGAGGGCCGAGTGGCGTGGCCATGCTCGAGGGACGGCGAGGGGCAGGCAGCACGCGTGGGTGACAGGAAGTGCAAGTGTTGATGGGGTGGTGACACATCCGTGTAAACCTTTGCCAACACTCAGTGATAGTACTGCATGTAATGTGTGCCTCAGTGAAGGAGATTCCATGCTTAGAGTGTAACTAGAAACCCATGGGACACAATGGAGTGGAGGCAGGGCCAGGGGCTGGGGCCGGGTGGCCTCTGGGAAGGGTGGGGTGAGAAGTTGGGGGGTCAGGAGGCCCTGGCTCCGCTGAGCAGGGCACGGATGGGTGAGCTCCATGTCCACTCGCCACATCCCCTCTCAGGTGCCACCCTGGGAGGCCCTTGTCCCTGTCCCAGCCTGGTGACAGTCCACAAAACGAGTGCCCACGATCCCCAGAAGCATTCTGTGCCTCCACCGTGCACACCCCCATTTGTAGGATAAAACCCGTTTATAGGGTAAGACCCTGTGGTCTGGAAAGACCCCGCCCAGTTCAAGCCTCTCTGAGGCTTGTCCCCACGCGGCCCCTTCGCACCCCAGCCGGGTGGCCGCCTCCCAGGTGTGGGCAGAGCAGAGATTGGATGCCGGCTCCTGGAGGCTCTGTGGCTTTGGACAAACCCCTCACCAGTTCTGAAAAAGTCTCTTCATTTGTGACACAGACGCCGTTTTTGTAGGTGTCACAGAGCCCGCATTGCCCGGGATCCTGTCTCCTTTCCCACCGCACTGTCTCCACCCGACTCGGGTCTTGCGAGCAGAGGCAGTACCTCTCCTGCCGTCCTTGGACTTGGCAGTTCTCTCCTTGCCGCACAGGAAATCAAAATCCCAGCCAGGCACTTACCCCCTGAGGGCTCTCAAGTTGCCCTCTAGGCTCCGCCCTCATTTGGACCCCCCAGGAGGCCGGGTCCTTTGTCCTGTCCCCCACCCAGGCCCAGCACCCCCAGGAGAGCCAGACCAGGATGGAAAGCGAGCCCTCACGGACAGACCACGCTCAAGGGCGCCTGTGTTATTTTGTGTTATTTTGAACTGGAGCATACTTCATTTCTGGCAGGATTACCTAGATAATTCATCATCAAGACAATTCTCATTTTCATTTAATGGGAGATAAAAAGTGTCCTCAGGTCACTGGCCATTACATTGGACTGATGTCATGTGAGGTGAAGGGAAAGTGAGGGAGGCTGTTATTTTGCTTTTCTACAATTGGCACATTGCTGGCGGCCGCCTCCTCCATGTAAAAACTCTTCTTTTTCATGCCAGAGAAAACCCAGTAACGAGAAATGTGTCCTTTTAGGAAAAAGTGGTGCATCGGAGCACGGAGCACGCAGTTTTTACTGAGAGCCTGAAGCCTGAGCTGCGGACACTGTCACCTCACCTCCCGGGGTCACAGGCTACATAGTTTGCTGCTCAGATCTTCAACCGGTTTTGAAAAATAATTTTAATCTCTCCACTGGCACACGGCAGCTTGTCCCCATCTAAGGGGACACAGCTGTTGCCACAATGCAGCCTGTCCTGGGGACATCTCCCGGCCTGCCAGGCCCGCAGCTCACAGCAAGTCTGGGAGAGAGACTCTGTGCTGTGAGGACACCGAAACATGCTGGCACCTGAGGGGGCGTTCGTTGGGGCGATGCGAGGCTGGCAAAGCCCGACGAGCTGGGAGGAGCCATGGAGGTCTTAGTGGACGGCTGACAAAACCACTGGCTTCCTGCCATCTACTGCTTATGGGCCGTGTGTGCTGGAGGAGCCAGGCTGCAATAACAGCGACCCAAGCCTGTCACACGCCATCCCACGGGCGCTCATTTGTCACCGAGGTCACAGCATGGGGTGCTCCAGGTCTGGGCAGGGACGCGGTGCTCGGCTGCATAGTGTCACTCAGGGGTCCAGCCAAGGAGGGTTTGCCATCTGGGACACGTGGCTTCCTAGAGCACCCTGGGGTTTCTATCCCAGGAGAGCAGGAAGGGAACAGAGGAGGAACACAGCTGGGGTGTCTTTCAGGACCAGGTGTAGAGGAAACTCCAATTGTCCCCCACACTCCACTGGCCAGAACTCATGACATCGCAGTCCCTAACAGCGTGGGATGCTGGGAAGTATCGTCCCTAACAGCACGAGATGCTGGGAACTGTAGTTCCTTACAACACAGGATGCTGGGAAGTATAGCCCCTAACAGCATGGGATGCTGGGAACTGTAGTCCCTGAGAGCACAGGATGCTGGGCAGTGCAGTCCAGCAGTGAGTTGGGGCTGCAGAGCTGCCATCACCGCCCTCTAGGAGCAGAGCGCCTGGGATGGGGCAGGGAGGAGGTCCAGAAGCTATGCCATACGAGGACCAGATGAGAGAACTGAGGACACGTCCTGAAAAGGGCAACTCAAGTGCGTGTGCATCTTGAAACTCTGAAATCACCTGACTCTGTACATGTGAACCCACAGAGAAGTGGAGAAAACAGGTAAAATGCACACAGAGCTCCTGCGAGGCTCCATAAGCAACAACAGTCAAAACGCCAGTACTTGCGGAGGGGACGGCTGCCTCGGGAAGCAGGGATCTGGCTGTGTGACGGACCCCGAGGGCCACTAAGAACCCAGGGCCCAAACCGCAAGGCAGCAGACAGTTTGCAGGCCTGCGCCTGCGGGGCCCTGGGTCACATCCAGCTGTGTCAGCTCAGGCGAGCACGGGCATCTGTCTGCCAGCTCCTTCACCTGACGCAGGAAGTACCAGGGGAGCGGGAGGCTGCTGAAGGCCGCCTACCTGTCTTCAGAACGGACAAGAAATATTACAAAGCTGATTTGCAAGCCACTGTGAGCTTTTAAACAGTACCACATATGTATTATTACTGCCAGATATTTCCCTGTGATGCTCACAGGTGTGAACCGGGAAGGGGGGCGGAGGGAGATGAGGGGTGCACCTGCGACGGCCAGGTGGGCAGACGTGATAGGGCGGGTAGACAGACAGACAGGAGAGGCCTAGCCCTGGTTACAAAGCCCCTGGCTGCAGCTCCCACCTGGGTCAAGACCCTGGGCAGCTGCCCGGCAGGACTCCAGGCTCACGTCTACCTCTGTGGGGGACACATCCTGTGTGTCAGGACCACCAGTTCCTTACTAGCCCAGCAGGACTCCAGGTTTTCACACGCCCTGAGGGGATGTGTTACTCATCCCCTAAATCAAAGGGGTATGTTTACACAGACCCCTAAATCAAAGAAATGCAGTGCTAAATGCCCGAGGACCAGGCATCTCCCCGGGAGAAGAGGGATAAGAGAAGGGAGAGGGGAGGCAGCTGTACCCCTAGAAATAAGAGCCTTCATACAATGTGAGAGGCTGGTCCCTCCCTTGGCCCAGCCCCCTCCACCCTCCACGTCTGGGGAGTCCTTTCTTTTACTAATAAACTTCTGCTGTTCATGCTGCACAAGTGTCTGTCTGTTGATTGAGGTCTTTCCTTCAAGAAGAAGAAGAGCCGGTTTCAACACCGTTTTCCCGGTAACAGCCAGGCTGTCCCTAACTCTCACCACGTAAGAGCCACTTCAGGGTATCTGACTCTTGGGTAAGAGTGTCTTTAAAACCAACTAAAAAATCCCCTAGTCCTATAGAAAAATCAGAGAAGCTCCCTCCAAAGGCCCCCCACCCCAGCAAATCCTGGAGCCTGCCAGCCTACAAATGGGTGGTAGAAACAGGCCATGACGCAAACCCCCTCGGCTGTGGGGCACTGTCCTCCCTGAGCACCCACTGGCCCCCAGCCCACCTGGCACACACCCTGGCTCCCCCCATGGGCGGGAGCAGCACAGGCTGGGCTCATGGGCAGCAGCGCACCTGGCGGGCAGGCGGCCTCACTGCTGAGGCTGCAGGACGAGGCCGGCCTTCACTGGCAGCTGGGGGCTCCCTCTGCTGGGCCCCAGCCAGCCCCTCCTGCGTCCAGCAGCCAGCTTGGGAACAGAACTGCTGGCCAAGCTGTTTGAGGTTGTTTATCTCCCAGCAAGAACACATTCCTGAGTGAGCTTAAATCCTAGATCCCAAAGGCTGTTTATCCAAAGCTGGGTCTCCTTAAACCATTGTTTTCTGTCGCCCTGTTTTCCAAGCCATTTCCTATTTTCCTGCTGATACCATGAAAATGTCAATTTTTCCCAAAGGCGGTGAGCCCTGGAATGGCAGACTGTGGCCTAAAGCTGGAGAAGGCCGTTAGAGGCTCAATGGCCCACGAAAAGCGCACGCAGGCTCCTCAGATGGCTGCTCTGCTGGTAATGAGCCCCCAACCCCCACATCCTCCCAGGGCAATTCCTCAGGAGACATCTAAACGGGGCTGGGAGAAGGGCAGGGGAGGGTCTCACCCTGGCCAGGCCTGTCCCGCGCCAGCCCCTTTAGAGCGGCCCTGGGGACTCAGTGCTGCAGACGGCAGGCTCCCCAGGGGCACACGCGTCCCTGGCAGGTGCTGCGGCTCCGCGCAGGGGCACAGGCTGCTGGTCCCCACGGCTAACATTCTAGTGAGAACTTCAGTAGGCATGAAGCCCTTGCACGCACAAACGCACCCTCATCCTACGAGGGACGCACAAAAGCTCCGTATCACAACCTGAGAAAATGAATACAGAGTAAGTCACTGATGAAAGTCACAGCCGAGCCACTGCTTCATTCCACAAACCCCTCCCGTGGGACAGGTCTGGGGTGCGGAGCCGTGCGGTGCGGCCGGTTCCCGGCCCAGAGGGGAAGGCAGGTGCTCGTCCAGTGCAGGCTGAGGGCTCTGGGGTCGGCATCTGGGCACAGACACTGCGTCCCCAGGCTGGCCCACCACTCAGCATCCCACCCCAGAGCCTCCGCCTTAGCCAGTCTGGACAGGGGCCCAGGAATCTGTATTTTAAGTAAAACTCCAGGGATTTTCATCACCAGGGAGGTCTGGGGATTGTGTGGTGGCCCGTTAAGTGGGTGCTTCTGGGTACGGTTGCTGAGTGCTCCCAGAGGCTCCGGTGTGCACACGGCGAGAGCCGCAGCTGCTGCAGACCATGTGACCTGTCTGGGAGGGCAGAGAAGGCATCCCCAGGAAGTGACGGCGGGCAGCCGGGGAGCTCTGAGGGCTCTGACACCAACCACAGCCTTCCTTACGCGTGTGCCCTGAGGACCTGCAGACCCACCTCCCTCAGCCCCATGCCCCACACACAGCCCTTCATGGCCCGACTTCACAGACTGGGAAACTGGGGACAAGAGGCAGTAAGGGGCCAGACCCAGCACTGGACTTGGTCCAGGGCTGCGTCCTGGGCTTTCCCCCTTTGGGATCCTCTGTGTGGCCCGTGGGACTGACAGGCTCCGGGGCCCAGCTGGTACCCGCCACTGTCCTCCCTGGTCACCCAGAGGCACGCTCACTGCCACTGCAAGATGGCGCTCAGCTGCACGTAGAGTGAAGTCCGTGGTCTCTCCAGCCAGGACACAGTCCAACCAGAGGCCGATGCTGGGAGCAAGACCTCAGCCCCCACGGCAAACTTCTGGTCACAAAGACATCACCCAGCCTCTCAATAAAGACCCAAACACTTCCAATGTTAAACACTGCACCCCACATACGTTTAAGAAGGATTAACAGAAACAAGACAGTGATTTTCTAACCCACTTATTCCAGTTCAGCATATACAGAGCATTCACTGTGAACACAGAATGGACGCTAATAATTCCAATGGCTGTCAGTCACAAAGTGACAGCCATGCCAGAGCCTCCCGTGAAAAGCGTGCCCAGCGGACGCCCTAACCAGGTAACTCCAGACGCAGGGTGGAATGTGACCACCTGGACGCTTTGCGGGGCTGCAGATGGGGGCACTGCACTGGGTCTCCAGCACAAGGTCAGAGCTGGTGGCTCCTCGCTCAGGCCTCAGCCGACGAGCTGACAGCTGGCCGCACCTGCACTCGTGCCAGAGGGAGCGCCTGAAGCCTCGCCCACTGACCATCTCGCCATCCTGGCCGGACGCCAAAGGCAGTCTTGCTGGACACTGGACTCTCTCTCATCCTTCTTTCCGAAGCCCCTGTTGACCTGGCCTCACCCTATCGCGTGCAAACCTGTGTGACCCTCCTGTGTGAATCGGCTCTCCCTCCACTACTGGAGACTGTCCTCTGGCCAGAGCCTCAGTTAATGCCCGTGGGAAACCGAGTCCGTAGGACCAGATCCATGCCTTTATCCTCATAAAGTCTGACACTGTGGAGAGACACACACGTGTGAGACTGCTCCTTTGGCAGCCACGTCCCGCTCACGACACACATCCACACTTTAATGCACACCTGGCACTGACATATACGGTGTGAGGCAGGAGAACAGGCTTCCCACACGAGCAGCCACGTTTCCAAGCACTTCCCAGTGACTGGCTGGCATTCCCTTACTGCTCGGGGAGGCCCGTCTGCAGGGACGCAGCTCACACGTGTCCCAGGGCTCTTCCCGGGCTTTCCTCCGGCCCCCCGAGGCCTTCCACATGCTGTGCACACCGACCGCTTTCACAGCTGACAGCGGAACAAAGACGAAACCCCAAACCTTCACTTTCCTATTTTAACGCTGTTAGCAATTTACACTTGCACTCAAATTTTAGAATCCCTGTCAAGTCGCATGACAAATCCTGTTTCTCATTACGTGTGTGGGATTTCTCTTAGACTTGCTTTGATGTTAGAAGTTAATGGGCTGAATGAACACGCTTACAATGGGAAGTGCCCATCATTTCACGGGGCATCATTCGCAAGCTGTCCAGGTCCTCGTCTGTCAGCACAGGTTTATCACGGTCCCCATAAAGTCTGTCCTGTTTCCACGTACACAGTGTTGTGGGGATTTTGAACGTGGTCTGTTTTTCTGCTATAATGGTTCAGTGGTTTCTGCCAGAGTGCAGGCAGCTTTGGCTCCTGCGTGGTCCTCTCATGGCAGCCATGCTGGTGAACTCTTATGGATTCCATGTTTGTCAAACCACTAGCTCAAACAGTACTGAAAAATAAAGTCTCTTTCAGAATCCCAGTAACAAAAGCTTTCAGTGGGTCCTTTGTGCCATCTGATGTATTCACCGTTTGGCCGAGGAGCAGGCCGTTGCTGGCTGGTCGGGCTCCCCCAGCTCCGTGAGGGTCAGCGTGCCACAGCGACAGCCCACCCTGGCCAGGTCCAGACGTGGGCGCAGGCTAGGATCATCCCCAGTACTGGGACCTCCGGGCACCACCCTCCCTCACAGGCGGCTCAATCACAGGCATAACCTGCCAACCAAGAACATTCTGGTCAGAAGGTCTTTGTTTCTTCTTTCTTGTTTGTTCTCAAAACCAGTGTGGTTTCTTCTCTGATTTTAGCTGGGCGCTCCTGGGTCTCTCATGCCAGGCCTGGATGCACGGCTGTCGGTCTAGTGTGATGTCTCCCTTGCAGACGAGAAGTCTCTTTGCACATCTCCCTCCTGATTTAGATAATTTACCAACACCCACAACTACTGTCCCCTGTCCCCTGGGTGGCAAAGGGGGCCTTCGAGGTCTCTACCACCTGTGCCAACACAGCCCGTTGGATCGGATGGAAGGGAGCTGGGTGTCAGGCTCAGTTGGCTGTTCCTCTTGCCTCATAAAAGGGAACCGGCAGAGATCCAAGATGCCTGCTTGTCTCCCACTGTCCTGGGAATGCATTTACAGTCAACCAGCCGCTGACCCAGAGTAAGGTCACTGTCACAGGAGGCCATTTCTCCACATCTCCAGCATGTGGAAGCGTCTAGTGACAGAGTGCCAGGTGTAGGTGTGCCGGAGTCGTGCAGGGGACCTCGGTGTGGGCGTGGCCTCGGCTGGCCCACCTTCACACACACTAGGGTCAGGACTTCAACATCTTTTGGGGACACAGTTCAGCCCACGGAGGTCTGCAAAGTGGGGGTGATCACACGGGCCTCCAGGACTGTTGTGAGGGTCTTGGGGACATGCAGTCCTCGTGCCGGGGACAGGAGGTGTGGGGCAAGACTCCCGGGACTGAGTCTTCCCATGACTGGCCCCGGAGCTCAGGGCCCCCACCTGCCAGGAGGTGATGTGACCTGGATGCTGGCTGGGATTCCAGACTGACTGCTCTGTGGTTTCAGGAACCCCGGAGACCCCAGCCTGGTCCTAGCCCTGGTCGGCTGCATCTCCTGCTTCTGTGAAGCCGGAGTGTGGACCTGAGGCTCCCGGTCACTTCTTGTTTCCATGTTCACGACCCTGTGGTTTAAGAGGAAAAGGGTTTAAGAGGAAAAGGCCAAGTCCAGCTTCCTTAGTTCCGCCTCCAGGTGCCATCGTTGTGTGACGTGAGCTGCCCACTCTACTGACAGCACTTTAAATCTGTCTGCTCCAGAGCTCAGACCCACGGCCTCCAAAGACCTGGCTCACTGGAAGGGGCCACTCAGGGCCAGCACAGGGAGTCCAGCCAGGGTCCCCACGGCCTTGGCGGATGAGCTCCAGGCCTGGGAGGGTGTGCAGGAGGGTGAGGTGGAGACAAGCGTGCCAATCTGCACTGGGGGATGGGCAGGGTCGGCTGGACGGAGTCGCCAGGGTCAGCTTGTTCCAGCCATGTTCCAGAAGAGGACAAGAGGCCACAAAGAGGAACCAATGCCTGGGTCATGAGGCCACATTGTGCTGAGGCCCAACCAGAAGCAGTTTTTCCACACAGAGGGCGGAGCCCTGGGCTTACTCAGGAGTGGTTCCCAGGCATCACCTCCAAGGGACATCACCGCCAGGGGACATCACCGCCAGTGGCCTCCCTGGGGTGGCACCAATGACAGACCATGTTATGCATTTTGCAGCATTTAGGCAAAATGGTTCTTTTCCTTGAATCATTAGTAAGTTTCTTTTGCACCCACATTTTTCTTCAAGTGTACCTTGACTTACGATAAAATTGTACTGCTCTTCTCGCCCCTCCTCACCAGCCTCTAAAATCTTTTGCTCTCCATGGGCAACAGTATGTGTTCAGAGCGGGGTGTGCAGAAGGAGCTGCATGGCCCCCCACCTCCCGGCCCCCCTTGGCTGCCTCCGCCCCCTCTGCAGAGGCCCTGCCTCCTGCCGCCTCCTCCCACAGCACCTCGGTCGCTCTTCTTGCAGTCTGCGTCTCCTTTCCCATTTGTTTCCTTTGCCTCGCATGTCCCTCCCTCTTGATCCAGCTGATAAGACAACGATCAAAGCCCCCCTTCGGTGTCAGCACCACAATTGGTGAGGGCGCGTGGGCCTCTCTCCTCCTGCTTGTGCAGCCATCTGGGCACAGCTGGAGAAAATAAATGATGGATGCCCTGGTCAGGCTCAATGGAGAGACAAGGAGGGGAGAGATGGACACAGTCCCTCTGTGTCCTCATCAAACCTGGGCTCACCTACACCTGCGTGTGGTCGTACACCTTGACGGACCCGAGAGGAAAGTCAGGATGAGTCTGTGGGAGGACGGTGGCTGCAGTAGCCCTGCACCCACATCCACACAACCCCCACGTGAACCTGCCTGAAGTGGCGGAAGCCACGATCAGAGCAAGTGTGACCTTCTGTGCAAACACCATGTGCTGAAGCATCGCAGTGTGGAAGGGGTTAGCTCTGGATTTTCGAGAAGAGATAACCGACATGGAAATTACTCCAAAGGAGAAGAGATAACTGACATGGAAATTACTTCAAAGGAGAATTTCTCCAAAGGAAAAGTCAATCTTCAGTGCGGGTGACACTTTGCCTCCAGCAGTTGTCCCCGATACCGTCTATTCTTCCCCATTAAGAGATCCCCCACTGGGCCAGGATGCAGGTGGAGAGCCCATATTCTTAGGGGTATACACTCTTTCCCTGCTTCTCAGCTGATCTTGACTATCCCAATCTCCTTTCCCAGATTCTCCTAGCCCCCCTGGGCATATGACACACCTGTGCCAAATAAGACACAAGCAGAAGACTGCAGGGAGACCTCTGAGAAGACTGTTCCCTCCTAATAAGAAGTGTAGATGCAAGAGGAGAGTTCCCTGGCATAGCTCTTCTCCCTTTGCTTTGCTTTGGGATGTAGATGTGATTCCTGGACAAGTGGTAGCCACGCTGCAACTGCACAGTGCAGACACGAGGTTGAGAAGCTCCACAGCAGGAAGACAGAGTCTGCCCCCCTGACGGCGTTACTGAGGGGCCAGACCAACCTCTGACGAACCCTCAAATTCTTATCAACATCTTAATAAATATCCTGGTGATTCAAATCAACTGTTGGATTTTCTCTTACTTGCAGCTGTACAAGTTCAGACAATTAAGTTCACGAACTCATTCTAGAAAAAGTGCTACATACCTCATTGCTGAATATCACTACGGTCACCTTCAAAGTACTCCCCTTGGGAAGCTATGCACCCACACCAGCACCTAGTCCACCCTTCAAAGCAGTTTTGGAACTCTTTTTCTGGAATGGCCATCACAGCTGTTGTCGTATTATCCTTGATGTCCTGAGTGTCATCAAAATGTCTTCCTTTCAGTATTTCCTTTATCTTCAGGTAAAGAAAGAAGTCATTGGGGGCCAGATCAGGTGAGTAGGGAGGGTGTTCCAATACAGTTATTTGTTTACTGGCTAAAAACTCCCTCACAGACAGTGCCGTGTGAGCTGGTGCATTGTCGTGATGCAAGAGCCACGAATTGTTGGCGAAAAGTTCAGGTCGTCTAACTTTTTCACGCAGCCTTTCAGCACTTCCAAATAGTAAACTTGGTTAACTGTTTGTCCAGTTGGTACAAATTCATAATGAATAATCCCTCTGATTTAAAAAATGATTAGCAACAACGTTGTGACAAGTTCGCGAACTTAATTGTCAGACCTCGTAAATAACCTAACCAATGTCTCTTTTATAAGATACATTTCTACACATCAACTATTACCACCAATTCATAGAGTTATCAGTAAAGACCTACTGGGAACTCCTATCCCCACCCTGCAGTAACAAGGAGCCCGCCATCCCCCGCCCCCGCCCCACCAGGTGTCAACAGAGGCCAAGTAGGAAACCTGGACTCTTACCCCACCTGGCAGTAATGAGGCAGTGCCCTCACTTCCCCTGCAAGAGCTGTGTCACAGAGAGTCAGCTAAAACAGAAGACTTAAATAAGGTCTACCTTTTCATAACATAATACACAAAATCTCTGGATATCAATTGAAAATCACTTGTCATGCCAAGACCCAGAAACACATACCATATATAAACCATGCAAAGATACGTCATAATCAAACTTATGAAAACGAAAGACAAAGAAAAACTTTAAGCTGCCAGACAAAAATGAGGCATTAATTACAAATAAAATGACAATTAATTTCTCATCAGAAACCACGGAGGCCAGAAAAAAAAGTGGGAAAACAATTTTTCATGTGCAGATATTAAAGGACTATCAACCCAGAATCCTATATCCAGCAATAATAAACTTCAGGGATGAAGGGGAAATCAAGACATTCTGAGATGAAGAAAATCTAAAAATTTATCACCAGTAGACATACCCTAAAATAAAGACTAAACAAAATCCTCTAAACAGAAAAGATAAAAGCAGGAAATCTAGGCAATCAGGAAGAAAGAAAGAAAAGGAAAGCAAAAAAAAAAAAAAAAAAAAGGGTGAATACAACAGATTTTTCCTTTTTTCTAGAGTTTTCTAAATTATGTTTGGCAATTCAAGCAAAAATTATAAGTCTCTGATGTGGTTATAAGTGTACAGAGAGAAAATATTTAAGACAAATATATTATAAATGGGAAGGATAAAGAGATATAAAGGGAGGTGAGTTTTCTACATTTCACTCAAACTGGCAAACTAATGACATCAGCAGGGTATAATAAGTTATGTATGAGCAATATAACACCCAAGGCCACCACTAAAAAAGCTACACAAAGATATACTCAAAAATACCACAGATAAATAAAAATGGAATGCTAAAAATGTCAAGTAACCCACAGAAATATAGGAAAAAGAAACAAAGAAATATAAAACAGAACAGACAGAAAACAAAAATGAAAATGGAAACCATAGCCTTCACATATCAATGATTCCATTAAGTGTAACTGGTCTCAATACATCAATTAAGAGGCAGAGATTGGAAAAGTGAATAAAAAACCATGACCCAACTATAAGCTAACTACCGTGTTTCCCCCAAAATAAGACCTAGCCAGACAATCAGCTCTAATGCATCTTTTGGAGCAAAAATTAATACGAGACCCGGTCTTATTATACTTATTATTATAAGACCAGGTCTCATATTAATTTTTGCTCCAAAAGAAGCATTAGAGCTGATTGTCTGGCTAGGTCTTATTTTCGGGGAAACATGATACAAGAAATTCACTTCAATATAATGATATAAAAAGGTTGAAAGTAAAATAATGAAAAAAGATGTATCATCCAAACATTGATCAAAGGTCAGCAACCTTTGATTAGATAAATATTAGATAAAGTGGACTGTAGAGCAAAGAAAAATACCAGAGACAGAAAGGAACATCATATAATAATAAACGGCCAATCCATCAAAAAGACATAGCAATCCTAAATGTGTATGCACCAAAAAACAGGGGTATAAAATATAAGAAACAAAAACTGATAGAAATGAAAGAAGTAGACAAATAATTAGAGTTGGAGACTTCAAAACCTCTCTCTCCACTAGTGCTAGAACTAGAAAAAATTCAGCAAAGATATGGAAGAACTTACAACACCATCAGTCAACAGATATATTAGGTTGCTGCAAAAGTAATTGCAGTTTTTGCAATTATTTTTAACCTTTTAAACCACAATTACTTTTGTACCAACCTAATAATAGATATTATAGAACACTCCGCTCAACATCGGCAGAATACATTTTCTTTTCAAGTGCCCCTGGAATATATGAAGTCTGGCAATTAAGTTCCTGAACTTGTTGCAATGATGTTGCTAACCTTTTTTTGATATCAGAGGGATTATTCATCATGAATTTGTACCAACTGGACAAACAGTTAACCAAGTTTACTATTTGGAAGTGCTGAAAAGGCTGCGTGAAAAAGTCAGACGACCTAAACTGTTCACCAACAATTCATGGCTCTTGCATCACAACAATGCACCAGCTCACATGACAAAGTTTGTGAGGGAGTTTTTAGCCAGTAAACAAATAACTGTATTGGAACACCCTCCCTATTCACCTAATCTAGCCCCCAATGACTTCTTTCTTTACCCAAAGATAAAGGAAATATTGAAAAGAAGATATTTTGATGACAATCAGGACATCAAGGGTAATATGACGACAGCTCTGATGGCCAGTCCAGAAAGAGAGTTCTAAAATTGCTTTGAGGGGTGGACTAGGCGCTAGTGTCGGTGCATAGCTTCCCAAGGGGAGTGACATTCAGCAAGCGGTATATTGCACTTTTCCTAGGATGAGTTTGCGAACTTAATTGTCAAACCTAGTATATACCAAGATAGACCATATCCTATGCCATAAAAAAAACCTCATGAAATTTAAAAGAATTGATCAAACAGAGGATGTACTCTTTTCACAATGGAGTCAAACCAAAGATCAAAAATAAAAAGGTAACAGGAAATTCTCCAAATAATTGGAAACAAAACAACACACTCCAAAATCACCCATGGGTCTACAAGGAACTCTCAAGGAAAAATTTTAAAAATACATTGAACTGGGGGCAGCCAGATGGCTCAGTTGGTTAGAGCACAAGCTCTCAAAAACAAGGTTGCTGGTTCAATTCCCACATGGGATGGGCTGCACCCCCTGCAACTAAAGATTGAAAACGGCAACTGGACTTGGAGCTGAGCTGCACCCTCCACAACTAGATTGAAGGACAACGACTTGGAGCTGATGGGTCCTGGAGAAACACACTGTTCCCCAATATTCCCCAATTAAAAAAAAATACATTGAAATGAATGAAAATGAAAATACAACATATCATAATTTGTGGGCCAGACCTAAGGCACCACTGAGAGGAAAGTTTATAGCACTAAATGCACACATACGAAAAGCAGAAGTCTCAAGTTAATAACCTAACCTCCCACCTCAAGAACCTAGAAAAACTGAGAACAAAATAAACCCAAAGTAAGCAGAAGGAAATAATGAAGAGCAGAAATCAATAAAATCACAAACAGAAAAACAATAGAGAAAAACAAAGGTTTTCTTTTTTTTGAAAGATAAAAAAATGTGACAAATCTCTAAGAAAACTGTGATATACAAAACAATGGTCCCCCCAAAGATGTCTATGTCCTAATCCTCAGAACCTGTGAATATGCTATTGTACATGGCAAAGAGGAATTAAGTTTACCGATGGAATTAAGGTTGCTAACAGATGACCTTAAAAGGGATAGGAAAGATACATCAAGTAAATAATATTCCAAAGAAAACTAGAGTGACTATATATTAATACAACATAAAAAGTATTTTTAGAGCACAGAAAATTCAGTGAAAAAGAGAAATATTTCATAATCATAATTTCATAACAGTTAAATCACCAAAAGGAGAGAAAAATCTTACATATGGATATGCCTAACAAGGGAGCTTCAAAATGCATAAAATAAAACTGTTCAAACTAAAAGGCAAAATAGACAAATCCACCTTTTCAGTCAGAGACTTCACCACTCCTCCCAGTAATTAACAGAACAAGCACATCAAAATTAGTAACGACAAAAAGACCTGAATAAACAGAGAGGGTGCCAAAAAAATGTATACACATTTTAAGAAAGGAAAACTGTATTAAAATTGTTAATACTCAATATATACCTATAACAAAGGATGAATACAAGTCACGTTTGACTTCTGCAATTACAAGAAGTGCTCACAGTGGTTCCCATCAATGTAATTTTAATACAGTTGTTTTCTTTCTTAAAACGTGCATACTTTTTTTGGCACCTTCTGTATCTATGGAATGAAGGTGGGGACATCACTATAGATCCTACAGATACGAAAATGAGTATTATGGGAGTACCGTGAGCAACTTTATACCAATACATTTGATAACTGAGAGAAAATGGGAAAATTCCTTGAAAGACACGAACTACAAAAGCTTACGCAAGAAGAATTATACAACATGAATAGCCCTATACCTCAATTTGGTGAGAACATCCTTCCTTCCATGTCTTAATCCCACAGGCTCTGGGATGCCATCTCTGATGCCCTCCTTTCTGAAGCGGCTGCTATCCTGTTTCTCGGTGGCACTCCCCTTGGCTCAGGCCAACTGCCCAGGAGCATCCGACTTTAGCATCCAGACCCCTCTCCTGCCCCCACCCACCTCCACTTGCCCTGCTATTGCAGATACAAGTTTAGGGGCCCTTCATGTCTTGAGAGAATTCCTCACAGCTTCAGGGGAATAGAAGAACAAGTCTGGGCAAGCCTCATAGGTTCTAGAAACACACAGATCTCAGGGCCATGCTGGCTTCCCTCTGAAACAGTAGAGGAAAGCACTGAGTCTTCACTCTTAATCTGTAACCCAAGGGAGTCACAGGGGACGGAAGAAGAAAGGACCTACATGGGACTCACCATGCCCTAACTCAGAGTGGACTTAACCTGTCTCCTTGTTAATGTATGTGTTTTGTGAATGTTGCCATAATAATCTGTATATACCAGGCAAAGAGAAAAGGCTCAATAAATATCTCTTGGGTGTGAAGCAAAGCGGGGGGTGGGGGGGATTAAAGGAGAAGAATGCACTTTTGGAAATGGATCTCATTTGCAAAAAAGTTACCAAAGATGGTGAGAAAAGAGGGGGAAAAAAATCCTGTGAGCTTTTAAGAGTGAAAAAATGTCCACTGAGTAGCAAACGAAGAGATCTAGTCTGACAAGACACATCTGCATCCACCCCAAAGCAGACAGCTGCCACCACGGGTCCTTAATGAGCCATCAGGAGCCGGGGGACAGCATCCAGCAGCTCTGAGAGGCTTGGGGAGAAAAATCGCTATCTTTCTGGAAGCCTAGGGCTGCTTTCATGGGTCGCTGAAGGACGCGGGGTGCATGAATGACCTTTTCTGCAGCATAGAGGACATTAGGAACCTCGGAGAAGAGCAGCAGCTCCTGGGGAAACACCTGGGAGGATGAGAGACAGGAGACCACCGGGCAGAGGACTCAGGTGGCTCTGAAGTCACCAGTGAAGTGGCTGAGTAAATACCTATTTAAAAACTCCTGACAAAGAAAAGGTCCCAACATGCACTAGACTAACCGAGGCAGGTGGACAGCTGCTGTCCTTAAAGACCACGGAGATGTCCCTACCTGGCAAAGCCTCCACTGGCAGAAAACCGGTCAGAGGGGGGAGGCCAGGCTGTTCTGACCCAGCCCACCCCCTGAGACAGTGCCGGCCCGGCTCCGTCCCCTGGTCTCCAGCAGAGGTTCCAGGGGACAGAAGGATGATACTACCTAGGAGTCCTCCCCACCCAAGGCTTCCACTGAGCAGAGAGACATGTCTGCACCACGCGCTGTCCACACACAGCCTGAAAGCAGAAGTGTCGCCACCGAGCTGCTCTGCCTTCCAGGGAGGCTGCTTCTGAAGCTCTTCTCACCCATAAAGTAATTTTGATTTTTCATTTTACTTTTATTGCCATGAAGGGATTGATCAGTAATAGCTCACGTGGAAGCGGGTGGGGTTACGATCCTCAGGTATTTAAATAACTCGTGTCAGTTGCTTTCATTTGATCCTATTTGTAAGTAGTGTAATTACAGTGTCTTTGTAACTGCTAATAAATTCACTGAAATAACCCAGAAACACAGCCCGGATTTTGTCTTCTAAAATAAATGTGCCTTTTTTTTTCCTTTGGATTTTATTGCTATAATGTAAGCGATTACACGCTATGTGAAATGCAGACTGATGACATGGTTGTTAGGGTAGTGTATTATAAATATGTATTATATAAGCGTGAGTATTATTAAATTGCCACTTACTTGATTTCCAGACGGTGCAAGTAGGACATTTTTGTCGTTGTGCCTCCTACTGATCTGGAAATGCCGACTTTAACGGAGTCGCCTTGACCTGTCGCTCGTGTGGGCTCCTGCTGCAGCAGGTGAGGACACGATCCCCACGCCGCACGCAGCGGCTCAGTCCGGATTCCAGGGCCACGCGCGGCCTAGCACGGGGGCCATGAGCAGGGGACTCCGGGTGCACTGGCCGCCGTGCTGCGCACACGCACTGGGTTCCGACATTCGCCCTTCGTGCCTGTGGCCGCGACTGCGTGTCTGGGATGCGCGCTTTCGTCCTGCAGTCTGTCGCTGTCCCCAGATCCAGCGCTGCAAAATCCAGGAACGTGAAGTTCTGTTTGTTTTGGTCGACTGAACATTGTCCTTCCTTGTTCAACATTTTCCATCTTTCTGGGGCCTGTTTGCCACCTCCTGAGGTCCTCGCGGGCCGCGCCAGCAGAAACCACGGCGCCTGCTTGAGGCCGGGCGCGGGGGGCGCGGGGGACAAGGGCGTGGGGGGCGCGGGGCGCGAGGGGCGCGGGGCGCAGGCTGGCCATGCAAGTGGAGGAGCAGATGGGTGCAGATGGGGACACAGGCAGATGGGGACAGTTGGAGACAGATGGGGCAGAAGGGGACACAGGAAGATAGGGGCAGACGGGTAAGTGGGAGCAGACGGCAGGTGGGGGCAGGTGGGGACAGATAGAGGCAGGTAGGTAGGGACAGGTGGGCACAGATGGGGGCAGATAGGGACACAGGGGCAAACAGGCAGGTGGCAGATGGGGACAGATGGGGACACGGGCCAATGGGGGCAAGTGGGGGCAGACAGGTGCACGAGGTGGAGATGCCATCCTATGGTGGCAGTCACCTCCTTGGCCCCGCCAGGCTAAGTCCAACCCTCCGCTGGGTCTGTTGTACCTGTGTCTTCCCTAGTAACGCACTTTGATGCACGGCCCCGCGTGCATGTGGCACCACCCACAGGACAGCCACCAAGATCCGTGCTGAGGCAGAATGTCGACCCACGTTGCTGCTGAGTGCCCACAAAAGGGACTGTCACATTTGCAGCACAAACAGCGATGAGGTACCCTTACCTGCCCAGGACAGGCACTCACAGCTTCCACACACGTCCAGAGGCGTCAGTCTGGCGGGTCGCTGCGTGGCCGTGAACCTGGCTCTCTGCTACTTCTGTTCACACGTCCATCGCTCTCTGCCTAAGCACCAGGTGGTGATGCCCGGACCTGGACTGTGCCCAGGAAGCACGTACCACGAGCACCTGGCCGCCGCTTGGCTGCGCCTGGCCCTGCTGTCCTGGCCCCGGGCAGGGCTGTGAGGATGAGCTCATGGCCGCTCCCCCCTCGCGGGCCTGGACCCTGCGCCTCCTGTCGGGGGCAGGCTCAGAGGTGTCGTCACGTGGCGTTTTCCCCACACACTGAGGCAGTGCCACTGCCATCCACGAGAGATGTCCCCGGTGACCCCCACGCCACTGCCCTGCAGGAGGCACATTCTCCATGGGTCCACGAGTCAGTGTGACAGCTGTCCACGACTACGTGACCCCAGTGAAAGCTCTCTCTGAACCCCTATTTTTTCATCTCATTACAGGTGGTCCTGCTGACGGGGCGGTTGGGGGCTGGGGGGACATAAACATACAGGAGCGAAAGGGGCTCAGAGCCTTCAAGACGCCCCACAGATCAGAGAACGCTGAGCAGGCAGCCAGTTTATGTGGCTTTCACGAGGCCACTCCGTTTCTCTGGGTTGCACAGGGTGAGAAGCTGCACCCTCCTGAATTAGGGGCCAGGAGACCCAGGACCCGCCCTCCTTGAGGGGTAGCCTGTCAGACGCCTGGGGCCACAGGCTCACTGCCCACCTGAAGGCTGCCCGCTGACTTCCTGTTTCCTGTGGCCATCTCGTGTCCCCGAGACATAAGCATGGACACCAAGCTCCTTGCAAGGCCGCTGCACTCCGGCCCCTCCCCTCCTCATCCCGCCCTGCCCCTCCCCCAACCCGCCCATGTCACCCCACAGCCCGATGGCTCCAGTTTTGCCTGCTCCGTTCAGCAGTGTGATTTCAAGTTCTCTGCTATATCCAAAGATTTTTTTAGAATATTCTAGAATAGTCCTGAAGAAAAAAAGACTCCTTAGATGGGCAGAGTATCAGGCTTCTTTTCTGTAGCACAGCCTAGTGTGTTACTGAATTCACTGTGCAGATACAACGGCGTGAGTGTGCAAACACACCTACCTTGTGCCGAGACGAACGACACCATCCCCACCCCAAAGAGCTCGGACAAGGCCAGCAGCACGATCCAGTGACTGAGAGAGTGGGAGGAACGAATGTCACCAGGGAGAGTCAGGTCACTGCGCCCCTCTAAACCCTCCAAAGCTCCCCTGGCGCTCAGAGTCCAAACACGTGGTCCTGGAGGCCAGGCTGCCCCTGCCCACCGCCCCGCACGTGTCCAGTGTGACCGCCTGTGGTTTCTGAGCAGCACACGTGGCCCACCCCAGGGCTCCGTGCCTGCACTCTCATCTAGAACCTTCTCCTCCCAGATGTTCCAGCCCCTGCTCCAGAGACGCCTTCCCCACCCCGCCCGGGGCTGCCGCCTGGTTTCCTACAGCCGGGCCTGGCGTGATGTCTCTTCCAGGGCTCGGCACTGACCCACCCTACAGCACACGTCTGGCTACGGACGACTTTCCCACTGCATGAGTTTCCCAGGGCTGCCCTAGTGAAGTAACTGCTTCAGACAACAGGGATCTGTTTTCTTCCAGGCCTGGAGGACGGAAGGCCGAAACCACAGAGCCGGTGGGGCCGGTTCCCGCTGAGGCCGTGAGGGACAACCTGGCCCGGCCTCTCCAGCTCCCGGGGGCGCACAGTCCTTGGAGCTCCCTGGTTGTAGCACATCACCCCGTTTCTGCCTCTGTGCTCTCCTTTCTCTCAAATGACACTAATCACTGGACCCAGGGCCCACCCTCATCCAGGATGACGCATCTCAAGATCCTTAAATGACGACATCTGCAAAGACCCTTTCCCGAAACAAGGCCACAGCCACAGGTTCTGAGTGGACGTATGTTTGGGGGACCACCACTCAGTCGCCACAATGATCTCCCCTCCTCCAGCCGGATCTCTGCAGACTGTTCCCTCCTGGACGTCCAAAGGCCCAAACCGTGTCAGGCACACACCGGGTGCCCACGCTGAGTGAACACAAAGTGAGGGAGCTGAGGGTGGTCCTAGGGTGGCACGCAGCCCTCAGCTGTGCTTCAGGCTCTCAGGACAGAGACCATCCTGATCGGGTGGCACCGATGTCATCACAGGGTGCTTACGAGAGCGAGGTGGGAGGGTCAGAGTCGGAGGAGCTGTGAGGACAGACGCTGCGGTGGCAGGGATGCAAGGAAGGGGCCTGAGCCGAGGAACGTGGGCGTCATCCAGGAGCGGGAAAGGCCTGGCAACAGCGTCCTCCCTGGAGCCTCCGGACGGCACGAGCCTGACACCTGGAGCTTACGCCTCCAGCGCCCGAGCCGTGGGGACAGCGCCCGAGCCGTGGGGACAGCGCCCAGGACACTCCAGCGTCAGGGAGGTACGCATGGATCTCCCCTGGGGTCTGCTTCCTGGTGACAGTGCACGAGGCGGTCACACACGGGAGGGCCTGGCAGGACCCCCGTCAGAGCCCCACGCTCCCGGGCCTCACCCACATTCAGCTTAGAGGGTCAGCAGGCCATGCCAACAGCCTCTGGACAGGAGGCACCCTGACATGGCCAAGGCTTCCGGGCTGTGTCCGTGGGGACACAGCTCGGCAGGGCGTTTCTGGAGGAACTGCAGATGTGAAACACTCTGCTTTCAGAACAGTCTCTGAGGTCCTTCTGAGCTACTGTGGGAAAAGTCGGGGTCCCGTCGCCCCACCTGTACGTCTCAGCCCCCATGAGGCCCAGTGACAACAGCGTTCAAAGCAGAGGGCATTTGGGGACAAAAACCCTTTGAATGAGGGCAAGGTAACTCCATACCTCGCTGAGCCTTTAACTTCCCTGTAAACAGCAGTGACGCACGTGTACCGTCAGATGGGCAATGACAACACCTTGGGGGACAGAAAAAAGGCTGTTTTATGTTCATTAAGTGGTCCGAGGTCTTTCAAGTCATTTCTGAGCAGGTAAAAATTATTAGATTTTGTGTGTGTGTGCTCACAAATGTAGAATTGTTACCAGCTGGAAAAAGCCAGCTCTGGTCTGACACGAGTGTGGGTAGGTAATAATTAACTGACAGTGTTGATTGCGCACTCTGGAAATGTACGTCCTAAGCAGTGTGCCGGCTGCTGGCGTCACCCACCTGTCCCACCCCACCTGTCCCCCCCGCCGTTGCCATGGGCATCTCAGCCAGCTGGAGTTTCTGCATCTAAGTGACGTTCTCTCAGCAAGAGTTCCCCTTCTCAGAGTGGATTTGTTTAATTTCAGCTTTGGCTGGTGCGTGGCGAGTTCTTTTTGCTTTTTGTTTCAACAGAAATGAGTTGATTGCATTGGTCTGCTGAGGAAGAACGCTTCACATTAAGTACACAAGCACCGCGGTGTACACGCGGAACGCTGCCGGGAGCACAGCAGCTGAGCAGCCTCCAAATGTCCGGGGGCCGGGGTGGGGCAGCACAGGAAGGGGCCAGAGAAGGGTGCAGCTGCCTCCCTAAGACAAATCCTGGGAGGAAGGGCTGGGGTCTGGAGTAGTGAGATGGAAGGACGCTCCAAGGTGTCAGGCCCCGCACCCCACACTGTGATGCCCACAGAAAGAGTGGTTCTGCCTTCGGTCCGAGCATTTTCCTGTCTCAGGGATGCTGTCCAGCCCGAGAACCCGCCCCGCAGGGGAGCTGCGCCCAGCCCTCCCCACATGTGCTTCCTGAGTGGAGCAGGCTCAACGAGGAATGGTGCCAGCGCCTACGCAACTTGCCTTTGGCGGGGATGAGTCTCCGACGGTGCCCTACAGCAGAACACCCACAATGCCATGGTACCCACCCCGGCTCTCTGCTCCTGTTCTCTGTTCCTCCCTGAACACCACCACCTTGGAGCTCCCCTCCAGGCACTCACTCTCCCTCCGCGGCCACGTGCCCTGGTCTTCCCCCACCTTTCCCAGCCTCAGACGCCACTGGTGGGGGCCCTGGGGGTCAGGCCTGCACTTCCTCAGCTGGGACACGTGCCCAGCGGGCGGTGCATCAAGCCTCACACACACGCCCCATGTGGAAGACTCCATCACCATGTGAAACACACCCGAGGAAAACGCCTTTTCAAAAATTAACAATTTTTTATACCGTCACTAAGCACAGCCTCATCAGGAAATGCGGGCACCATGAGACAGCAGGTACAAGCCGACGGCTCCCAGAGGCACCGCCACCAGGTCTGTCCAGGGAGCTCCCAAATGTGAAAAATGCACTGCTGTTCTTATTAAAGCAACTCTGAACTCAGACTTTCGAAACTAGTAAGTCAACAGTATGGACAAACTTATTTACACACTTACAGATGAAACCTATAGTTTCATCTGGCTTCCTCGAGAAGAATCTCTAAATAAGTCTCTTTCTGCGATGTCAGCCATGCTGCCAGCCGGGGGACCACGCTTTGCCTCAGGAAGCGTTAGGCTGTTTGGGGAGGAGTTTATAGTTCGGTGGAATCAGGTGGGGTCCCCAACACGGTGGGCACATCGGAGCCTCCAAACCCAGGCACCAGGGAGGACCGAGAGCCGCCCAGCCTTTCCGAGGACAACTCTTGGGTCCAGTCATGGACGTGTCACTTGAAATGCACAAAGTATTAGCTGACCCTTTATGACGATGGGGTGACTACTGAGAACCTGGCTCGTGACTTTCCTAAAGGCCTCAGGCCCCCTGCTTTCTCTCCTGATGTCACATCCAGGATCACCGGGCACAAGCTTCCGGTCCCCAGTTCTGACCAGCCAATGCCTCTGCCCACACCAAGCCCAAGGGCATGACAGCAGCTGCAGCCTGCTGTCCGCCCCCCGCTGCCAAACCCCAGACCTCGCAGAATGGCCCAGTGGGAGCATGAGCTGTGCTTTCTCACTAGACGGCTGCTGCCTGGCCTTTCCAGAAATGGGCAACTGGGAAACAGGCACAGAAAGGGCCCAAGCCGACTGAGGGGGCTTTTGACAAACAAAACAGGCTTTGACAAGAAAGACAAGAGCTTCCTTTGTTTCTGCTGTTACAGAGCCCAACACTGAAATTAACTGAAGACACTGCGTAAGCAGAGCTTTCTGGAACACCTGCTCTCGCCCTGCTGTGCTGTCAGGGGCTGCTCAGTGAACACCACCACCAACAGGGACAGGTGAGGCTGGAGGCCCGCTGGCGGCCCACCACGGCCAGCCCTGCTTCGCAGATGTGGACATAATTGTCTGTAATTCCCTGCAGGAAGCTAAATGTTCTCAGCCTTCTGGTTACCAATTTGAGAGAACGGAAAGGCACATTAGAGAAAGAGGCGCGCTTCCTCCTCGACACAAGACCGGCACGGCCGCACTCACGTGCCTGCGAGACTCCACACCAGTCCTGCAGCAGGTTCAGTTCTGGATCCCCGGAGCCTCGAATGTTCCGACATGGGATCTTCAGAAACGCACTTGATTTCCCCCCTGGCTTTCTCTCAGGGGTGTAAGCATTCTCGTGACTGAATCACGTGCTGCTCTGAGACTACTACACGTGGGGCACCTGCTAAATTTGCTTTTCTCTGCCCGCCACTCATGAAACACCACAAAATGAAACATTAACCCCATGAGCACACACGCCATCAGGGAATGTACACTAGGTGACTTCAAAGGCGGGCCCAGGGTACCGGGGTCCACACCGCGTCACAGGAGCTGTCTCACAAATGCAGGCCGGACACCAGCAGACCTCCTGCTGCTGAGGACACCCTGCCATGTGGACGCTGAAGAAACGGGCCTGCTGCTTGCAGCCAAGACCGTGGAACGGCCCCGATAATTAAAGCTGCTTTTCTTCCCCCTCCCTCCTCTCCTTAATGGGTCTGTGAGGCGCGGGCACCAAACGACAGAGTGCGCCGGCCCAGCGACTCGCTGCACTCAGCCAGCCAGCAAAGCCCTTCGTTTCCGAGTGAAACGCGGCCATTTAAATCTGGACTCCAGCTGAAAAACTGCCGGGAAACTTTATTTTCAATTCTTGAAACCCAAAGCAGGAGGGGCGAGTGGGAAGAGAGACAGAGAGAGACAGAGAGAGGCAAAGAGAGGGAGGAATAAAAGAGAAAAGAAGAGGAGAGGAGGCCGAGGGGGCGCGGGCAGGACAGCCTGCTCCATGTTGGGGACACCTGATGGGACCGTCCCCGGCAGGAAACACGCTCTCTTCCGCCCTGCCCGACACTAAGACCACTGGCCACGTGGCTACTGAGCACCTGAATGGCGGCCAGTGCAACCGAGGACGTGCACTTTAAACTGCATGTAATTCATTTCCGTTCAATAGTCACGTGTGGCGAGGAGCTGCCATACTGAACACAGTGGATGGAGCTCTCTAGTGAAAACTCGCATAATTCACAACTTACAGCTGAACTCCTGAGCTCAAGTGCTCAAGTCTACAATTAGCTTGTAAGAAATTTTACTTTTTCTAAGTTTTCAATAGAAGTAAATAAAGAAATGTGATTTTCTCTCACTAGTCTTTTTGGTTGACAACTTGAGTTTTAGGTAATAAAGACCATATATATATATATATCCGTATGTATATATCACTTTGATTTTACATGTTACCCCACCGACAGTCTAAGCTCCAATCCCCCGTCAGAGGAAGGAATTATAAGACCGGCCGACGCTGGCCACCGCACGAGGCTTCCAAACTTTCTTTTAAAACAAATACGCCCTAATACGCCCTTCCCTAACTCTGTGGTGCTCTCTTCCTATCTTTGGTATTTCCTCCTCACTCTTCCTCATTTTCTCTAATACAGAAGATCGCTAAAACAAACAGAATAAACGTTTCAGTCTTAATAATGTGCCTGAATGAGACCAGAGCACGTCACAGCAAACGGTGAGTGAACTTTGCATGTGCGCGCGCTCGCGCACACACACACACACACACACACACACACACACGCGTGTGCCATGCACGGCGCAAGCTCAGGGACAACGCAGACCAGGGCTGCAGAGAGGCTGCATCTGTCCACGTCTGAAGAGCAATG
This sequence comes from Rhinolophus sinicus, assembly GCF_057876585.1. NCBI lineage: Eukaryota > Metazoa > Chordata > Mammalia > Chiroptera > Rhinolophidae > Rhinolophus > Rhinolophus sinicus. Next base: position 212,396,887 of record NC_142517.1, read on the forward strand.
GACAGCCCTGCACACCACAGCGCAACGGCGAGCAATGAAACACTTCCAGTGACACCTGGTCTGTAGCAGAATCTATCATTTTTCCCCGGGAATCATTACAGATCATTCCAAAATAAACCTAGAAAGTTCCACATCCTTTTCAGAGACAGATGCTTCCTTCCACCCCGATGACACCACAGGGCAGATGCTTTGCGCCATTTCTTCCACTGCGACTGTCGGATCATCCCGCACCCACCCCACCCCCCAATTTTAAAGCTACATGGAGTCAGCAGGCTGGCAGCTTCCTCGTCACCGTGAAGCAGCTTTGGCGAAGGGCGGTCCATCACTTCAGCCAGATCCACTTGTCACCCACGTCCGCATTGTACCCAGGGCTGTACCTGCGGCCCGGCAGCTGTGGGAGGGAAGCAAGCCATGGTCACCATCAGTTTACAGCCCAGCTCACCCGCAGCTGCCCCGTCCACCCTTCCTCCACCGGCCCCTGCAAAGAAAGCACAACTCTGCCTGCAGGGGCTGCCAGCCAGCCTACAGCCAGCGCTATAAACCAGTCCTGTTCCCACTTGTCAGCAGGTAACAAGTGCTCGACAACTGGAGGTGGAGTCAGCCACACGGGCACTGGAGACAGGGGGCTCCTTCTTACTGTGTTTCCCCAAAATGAGACCCAGCCAGACCATCAGTTCTAATGCGTCTTGTGGAGCAAAGATTAATATAAGACTGGGCCTTATGTAAGAGCAGGTATCATATAATGTAATGTAATGTAATGTAATATAATGTAATGTAAGACCGGGTCTCATATTAATTTTTGCTCCAAAAGACGCATTAGAGCTGATGGTCTTGCTAGGTCTTATTTTTGGGGAAACACGGCAGCGCTGACCATCACAACAGAACCATTAACCTGGACAAGCCACTGATGAGGCAGCTGAGATCCGTGTGACAGCCCGGGCCTGGCTGGGACAGTGGGAGCACCGGCCGAGGGTGACACAGAGCTGCGCCAGTGGGTGTGGGCAGCCAGGGACCCACCAGGGGGCAGAGCAGCCCTGCCCCAGGCAGGACGGGGCTGGCGCAGCAGCAGTGAGCCTGGGAGCCCAGCTGTCTCAGCCCCGGGCTCCTCCCACTGGTGTGGAGCAGGGGCCCAGGTGACACAGGGCGCAGTTCGGCCTCACAGGTGGACCTGCAGCAGCCGAGCGAGACTATTTCTGGCAGCACCGAGTGTCCCCACAGGCAGAGGCACCTGTGTGAGCACAGTGACCGCGGCTTTGAAGGCTGGTCCTAACAGGCAGGGCTGCTCCCAGGAAGGGCAGCCTCTCACCACGGAGCTGTGGGGGCTACAGAAGACCGGAAATGGCAGGAAGGGGTGAGGCCGGCCTTTCTGCGCTCTGGTGATTCCGACAGGCATGAGGGGGTCGCTGGGCCACAGGCTGCAGGTCTCGCCCGTGTGTGAGGCCGTAGTGACTCCCACCTGCACCTGCGTCCACGGCCTCAAGGCTCAGGACGTCCTGGGAACAGACAAGCAGGAGCAGCGGGAGGGGCAGGTGGTTCCCCAGGGTGGGGAGCGTCCAGCCGGGCTAAGGACACAGCATGGGAGCAGAGGCTCAGCGCCTCCCCACAGCCGAGAGGGAGACGATGCCTCGTCAGTCGGCGAGGGTGCCCGGGGGCCCGTGAGAAAGGAGGTCAGGCGAGAGGGCTGGAGGAGGGGTGAGCAGGCCAGAGGAGGCTGAAGAAGGGGTGGGCGGCCATGACATGATGGGACTTCAAGTCCAGTGAGGACTAAGAAACGGTCATTGGCTCTGGCACGAGGACAAGAGGACGGTGGAGAAGAGACCTTAGCTCCGGAGGGAGTGAGACGCCGAGAGTCACTGAGAGGACGAGGAGGCTGGGCTGCCCTCAGGAAGGCGGCCTGTGCACGTGTGTGGAGGGTGGTGGGCAGAGTCTCTCTATCGGGGGGCTGTCAGGCAGAATGATGGCCCCAAACACATCTACACCCTCATCCTCAGAACCGTGACTCCGTGACTTCCCAAGGATTACGCTGAGGACCGTGAGACGGGAAGGGCATCCTGGATCAGCCAGGGGGCCCAGGGGAGGGTCAGGTCAGAGATGTGACCACCGAAGCAGAGGTGGGGACACGAGCCCAGGAACGCAGGCAGCCTCTAGAGGCTGGAAAGGGAAAGGTGCCTCCAGTGACATTGTGACTCTGTACTTGTCCCCCAGGCCACGTGAGGTTCACAACACTGGGCTCGCAGTGGCTCAGGGTGGTTCGTTACAGGAACTCAGGCAGGCACGTCCTGCTTTCCTGACGGGACACACCTGGCATGTCTGCACCAGCAGAAGAAGGAAGTGAGAGATGGCAGCCATCCCGAGGCGGGAGGGACGGAGGGAAGAAGGGAGGCCGAGGCTCGGTCTGGCCCGGTCTCTCCCAGCCGTGAAATACCCAGCAAACTAATGTTAAAACGCAACCGCTGTAGCAAGCAAGTTGGTCCTACCAGAAAGTGATTTCCTTTTATCTGAAGGACCGGGCACAGCCCAGGCAGGTCCATCCTAGTGAAAGTCCTCTCAGCTTTCAGGTCCCGCGGGGCGGCCTGCAGCTCCACAGACACCCTGGGTTGGCGTTCCCAGGCGCCACCTAACGCTGGTGGCCCGGCTGGCCATCACAGCCACACCAGCTCTTCCTGAAACGCTTCCCGAGCCGATTCCTCTGCCACTACACGGTGCCCATCTGCACGAGCCTCTCCTGGTGCTGACACTGCGCCACACCCTTCTCAGAACGCCCGGGTCGTCAGCTCTGCCTTTGGGACTCACCCCGAAGTGACGCCCAGCACTCCCGCAGGAGCTTCTGACACCAGCGGGCGGACGGCGGTCCCACGACCAGCACTGACCATCTGCCGCGATCCTGACAACGTGAGGTGGGCAGGGGGCAGGGCGTCTCTACTGTAAAAAGGACATGAGAAGTGACTTGCCCAGGGCACCGGGCTGCCAGGCTGACACTCCAGCCCAGATGCTCTGATCACCAAGCCACAAATCCTTTCCCCGCACAAATATCAGCTGAATTAAACGGCAGCTCAGCTGGCTGCCAACGTCTGCGAATAACGTAATGCTGTGCCTCCCAAGCACATGCTGCCGCTACCAGGGGTTACTGGACCCGTCCGCCCGTGGTCAGTCGGCCAGTCAGAATACATGAGCCCCGCTGCTGCATGTCCTGTGCAGGCCCCCAGCCCAGACGGCTGGGGCACTGTTCTCCACGCCCTCCTACAGGTACCCGAGTCCCACTGTGTGGCACTCACACTTCCTACTGTCCCCGTGGGACAGTCCCCGACGCTCACTTCCTAGGTGGCGTTCTCCCAGAGGACTCAAGTCCATGTGCCAATGGCAGCATGAACTCCTTCGCTGGGTCACTGTCAAGGCGAAAGTTAAGGAAGGATGAAACGAACGCCTGCCGCCTGGAGCCACGGCGCTGCACTGGGGAGCAAGCGGCTCCCAGCAGGCACGACGGCCTCTGCGCTCCCGGTGCTCTGGGGGGACTAAAGCTACCGGATAATCCTGGGGCGTGGGGGGGGGGGGCGTGGGGATCCCAATTTCCAATGACCATTACTATACATAAGTGCTAATGAGTGCTGCTAAGAATTTTTCATCAGTTTTAAAGAAGAGCATTGCAGAAATTGTTTATTAAAGTCACTTTTTTGATACAAAATTTCCCCAATTTTCCATTACTGTTAAGCATAAAGCAAGTGTAACAAAACTGAAGTCAGCTTTCAAAAGAAACCTTATTTCTCCAGCCAATTGTCAAAAACCATCTTTTTTTAAAAAAATAAGTGCCTCTGTTTAACATGTAAACCCACAGCCTATTACAGCAGACCCGGCCACAAGTGCACAGTATCATACACCCGACATGTCTCCACCCTGCTTCGCTCAGACCAGCTGTGCATACAGGAAAGCTCCTAACTCACACACTGGGCTCAATACCCGAAAACAGTAAGCTTTCTAAAATTCTAAAGTGATGCCCGAACACAGAGCAAAAGCGGGCACTCCTGGTTTGTCAGCCTGGTATCAGCTGTGATGTCACGCCACACCAGCTGACCTCTAGAGACCTCAGGACACTGCAATCAGGCACAAACCAATGCACCTGTGGAGTCTACCTTTATGGTAATTTTCTTCTCTAAGGGGTATCTCTAGTCATTTCCTCTACGTGTAAACATAAGCAGCGGGAGAGCAGACTAGGGCTGCCTTTCCGATCGAGTCCCTCCCTCCCTCGGAGCAGGCAGAGGCAGGGCCGACCTGCCGGCTCTCAGCCCTCACGACCAAGGGTAACTACTGTGCATTTACTTCCACATCCTATTAACTTCTAACCCAAGACTCTGTATCGTAACATAAAAAAGACACCAACTTAAGGTCTAAGGTTTGAACGTCAAGAGGAAATTTAAAACCACCTGGCTGATCTTAATGTTTTCTGTTTACTGCACGTTTGTCTTTATTACAGCGAATTCATAAACAAAGAACGCAGTGTTCACAGGTTAAAACGATGAAACGTCCCATTTTTGAAAATGGTAAAGGAGAACTTGATACTGGGAATGGAAACCACTTGTGCTGGTAAAGAAGTAACAGAGCGGGGAGAGAAGAGCTGACCCTGTTGGTGGCAGCTGTCTGGGCCACGCGCAGACTCGCCGAGGCGCAGGGACCCTAACAGCATCCGGCGCCTTCAGCTGGAGGGGCAGATCGGTAAAGTGGAACCAACTCAGTGCGTCTGCACCAACGGAGGGCTGCGCAGAATACCGTGCACCGCCAACTGTCTGGGAAACGACTGTAAAAAGTTAGCGGGAGCCCTGCCTGCAGTCAGCATTTACACAAATGTTTAAGGAGTCGATTCCAATTACCAAATGGGGAGGGGTGTGAATAAAACACGCTGATAAACATTCCCGAGTCCAGGTACTCTTGTCCCTCTGCAAACGTCACTGCAGGTGAAACCTTTGGGCCCCAGGCAGTCACCTAGCCTGCTGAGAGACTCCTGAAAGCCGCCAGCACTCCTCCAGACCAGCGACAGGATTCATCAAAGCACCAAGGTCACAGAATCAACACAAAACCAAATCACAAGTAAAAACCCTTCTCTAGGTCCTTTCTCTCTGTCTAGGGCCCTGTGTCACCAGCTCAGCTCAGTGGGAAAGCCTTCCACGTAAACCCTCCTGCGAGGAGCCCCAAGCCCCCGTCTGCGTGGTGCTCACCCAGCAGCCCCCTGGGGACTTGTGCACAAAGAACTGCAAGGGGGCTGCCCCGTGTGTGCCCACGGCTCCCTCCCAAGGGGGAATGAACAGCAGTGCCCTCTGTGCCCAGGCCTGGGGCCTCCTCAGTCCCACCCGCCTCTACTCCCCTCCCTGGGCAGTGGAGTGGGGGGTACTGCTCACCAAGGGACACTCCGAGCCCTGCCCTGGAGTCCTTCCTCCACGGAGATCCATCTCCTAGCCCACAGCCTCTCCCTCCCCTCCCCCTCCCAGGCCAGGACCACCAGTCAGTCCTAAGTGCCTCCTTCCTACCGCCAACCAGAGGGCGCCAGGCCCTCCAGGAATCCAGCCTGTGGTGCGTACCCCTGGCTGCCCGCAGAAACTACTCAGCAGCCAGAAAAATGTCTTCCCAACTGCCCTAATGTCCTCGTGTTGTCTGCACATGCTGCCCCCCACCATACACACCCCATACCCCACACACACCCCACACACACCCCACACACAAGCCTAAAAGAAAAGCAATGTCCTGCTGGGAACTTGGGCGCCTGCTCTGCCGCCCCTGCCGTCGTGTCCCCCCCTTGACACGCTCTTACCTCTGACCCTTCCACCAGCTTGTTAAGGGACGGGGGAGGCTGCCACTCCCCATAAATGGGGGCTCTCGGGGAAGTGGGGTGAGCACGGCCTGGCTTCCGAGCCTCATGACACCACGTGACTCCGGCAACACTCCCTGCTCTCTGCCCAGTCAGCACCTGACGAGGCGAGGCGAGCACCCCTCTAAGGTGTGATTCAGACTCACTCCCGAACACCCAGCGGCTCAGAGCCTCGCTAAACTGTAACCCGAAGTCTTCACCCTGCAGCCTCTGTCCCTACCTGCCCTCATCCTGTACCTTCTAACCCCACCCCCACCCCCGCCAGCCTCCCCACGGTGGACGCTTCTATGCCTAGAACATGCCAGGCCGCTCCCCCGTCCGAGCACGCTCGGAGGTGTGGCTGGGCCACTCACACGTGCAAGGCGTCGCTCGGCACAGCAGCCCCTCCTGAGCCAGCAGTAGCTCTGCCCGCTCTCCGGTGCCTGCTGTAGACGTGTTTGCCACCTGTCCCCAGCCCACGCCCACCAGGTGTCAGCCCCTGGAAAGCTGGCTGTTTATTCCCACGTAGCCCAATGCTCACAACAATGCTGAGCGCAGTAACTATCTGCTGAGTGGAAAGTGACGACGTGTCAAATATCGAGGTGACATGTCTGGACGCTGCGTCTGCAATGGCAGCTCAGCAGCGAGCAGCAGGCATCACTCCTCGTCACAGCCAGTGCTCCCAACACGCCTGAGGACGCGTCCTGGACACAATTCTCGGACTGTAACAGAAGACAACTCTGTCATCAGCCAGGGTTCCCTTCTGTGCCTTGAGGGTTGGGGATTTGTTGAATCCTCCACCCCACGGGTTCCCTGCGCAAAGAGACACACAGAGCTTCCACCTCAGCTCCTCCGCAGAATGGACCCAGGCCACACCAGCACCAAACAGCTGCTCAGAGCATTAAGGAAAGCAGGAGCCTTCCACCTTCAGCACAACAGCAGCCCCGAGACCCTGAGAAACCTCTGGAAATGCTTTTAAACGCAACACTGAGCTCTGCAGATCACGGGCTACAAATGAGCTGTGCGTTGAAACCAGAGTGGTGACCAGACGCCTCTGCCCTGGGGACAGCTGCAGAGCTGGGAGGCGGCAGGCCAGCCACGTTGTGCACGCGGGGCGCAGGACTGACAGGCTTCTCCACAGAAGTGCGGCTCGTGAAGGCAGACCCTCAGCCACCTGCGCACGGAGGGCTTCCCGCTGCAGCCTGAGCTCACAGGTGTGGGCCCAGTTCTCACTACCTCGGGGCCAGAACCCCACAGGTAAACGAAGAACCAAACCCCGGTTGCCCGGCAGTGTCAGGGCTGGCGCAGCAAGCAGACCTCTCAGGGGTAGAACTGCGGAGTCAGCAGACTAACTGCACAGACGCCCAGTGAATGGCACATCTGGACGTCCTTAAAGCAATGTTTGCTGTTATCTGAATTCAGACTGAACTGGGTGTCCTGTACGTAGGAGGGGCTCACTCAGTAAATGCCACAGAACGAGAACTGGTGTCAAAGGCTCCAAAATGCAGGAGTTCAGCCACCACGTACGCACCAGAGGGAACAGTAAGTGACAAAGTCAGGCAGCCCCCAAACCGACACTGCCAGATGCAGGATATAAAGTGACTGTGTAAGGTGTTTAAAAAAAGAGAAGCACCTGGCAGTACAAGCAGGGGATGAGATCCTATCACCGAGACTTAGAAAGCGCTGGCTTAACTGTAAGGGAGTTTCAACTCAGTCCCGTCTTGGGCAAACTACAAAACCCCAAAACAGAGCAGAAAGGGCCTAAAAGAGAAAGGAAGACCACAATGTTAATTTTAGAAAACAAAAGGTCAACACACTATTTCTTTTGCCAAGAATTAGAAGTGCTATTAAAGGACTGAATCCATAACGAAAGTCCAGTGCCAGGCCCACCAGTCACTCCTTCTGACACTGAAGGAAGAAGCAGTCATTGCTCATCGTGGTCAAACTTTCCAGAGAATAAAAATGAGGACCTGCCTCCACTGAGTGGTTGGTGCCAGCACAACCCTGATAATAAAAACTGACATGAGGGCCGGCTCGGTGGCTCAGGCGGTTGGAGCTCTGTGCTCCTAACTCCGAAGGCTGCCGGTTCAATTCCCACATGGGCCAGTGGGCTCTCAACACAAGGTTGCCGGTTCAATTCCTCGAGTCCTGCAAGGGATGGTGGGCTCTGCCCCCTGCAACTAAGATTGAACACAGCACCTTGAGCTGAGCTGCCGCTGAGCTCCCAGATGGCTCAGTTGGTTGGTGCGCGTCCTCTCAACCACAAGGTTGCCAGTTCGACTCCCGCAAGGGATGGTGGGCTGTGCCCCCTGCAACTAGCAACAGCAACTGGACCTGGAGCTGAGCTGCGCCCTCCACAACTAAGACTGAAAGGACAACAACTTGACTTGGAAAAAAGGCCTGGAAGTACACACTGTTCCCCAATAAAGTCCTGTGCCCCTTCCCCAATAAAATCTTTGAAAAAAAAACAAACAAACAAAAAAACAGACAGCGATATGGAAAAAGGAAAATTCTCCCATCTGTCAAGAATGTAGACACAAAAATCCAGAAGTGAGCGTGTAAATGAGGTTCAGTTACAGAAAAGCATAATACACACACAGGTGGGATTCATTCCAGAAAATCAAGGTTGTATCAAGGTTCTGGTCTCACGTTAGAAAATCCATCACTCACGGACCACAGTGAACAGAAAAGGAGAAAAGCAGCAGGGCAGACAGCACGCGATACAGGTCAATATCCACGCCTGGCAGAAATTCTTGGGAAAGTTCTAATAAAATGGAACCTCCTTCACCTGAGAAAGAGCATCCACAATTAACTCAGCAAACATGTCCCGTAATGGTGAACCGCAGAAAACCATCTCCAGGAGATGGGACACAAGACAGGGCGACCGTGGTACCAGTTCTAGACTACCAGGGACCAGACTGCTCCCAGAGTATCAAAGCAGGAGAAGTGACAGGGTGTGCATGGAAGTCAGGAGGGTCAAACTGTCAGTATCTGCCGGCGCGTACCTAGCTTTTTACATAACGGACTTTTAAATGCCCATTTTTCCTTGCTGTGTTTCCATACTGTCATTATGGTGGCCTGGCTGTTGGCAGTTCATTACAGCAGTGAGCTGGGGCACCTGGAGGCTGACATCCGGGCCATCAGCTCTCCTATGGCACATCTGGCTGCCCGTGGCTCGGAGCACACTGCTGGGCCCCCCCAGTGCCCTTGTCCATGCACACGCACACGTCATGACAGTACACCCCACCCGATTACCAGGCGAGACCAGGCGTCTCGCCCACCCTGGGCATGGCTCCTCCTCTGGGGATCATCTGGCTCACACTTTCTTGCTTATTCAACCTGTATTTTATAAACACATCCATTAAAGAGGAAATGAAATTCCTACCGACCGAACGAACAGTCCCCCTCTTACAAAGAATGAATGAAAACAACATACACCCAAATGGAAGCTCCACGAGGACGGTGCCTTGATGGTTTTCTGCTGCGCCCCCACCCCTAACCCTCTTCCGTTCTCTAGCTGTACCTCCTGCCAGAGAGCTGCCCAGCGCTGTGACCTCCAGTGTCCATCACACGCTGAGGACCCCTAAATTTATATTTAAACCCTCACGCACTTCCCAACTCCAAGCTCAGCACACAAAGCACCTCCTCGGCGTCTCGTCCTGGCTCTCACACGCCCACACCCTCCCGTGTATTAAGCACTGCACACCTACCGCGTCCAGCAGTGAGCCCTTGACTTCCCCTGAGGCCTGTACCTCTGTGCCTTCCCCTCGGGGCCAATCCCAACTCCAGAGCGCTGCTTCCTCAGCCCAAACCTTGAAGTCAGCTTGCTTCTTTCTCTTCCAATACAACATCGCAGCAGATTTCAGTGCTTCTATCCGTAATGTGACCACTTTTCAGAGTTCCTGTGCTGACAGCCGTCCACTGAGCCTCTACCATCACCTCTCACTGAGCATTCCTTGAAAGCTCCCGCTCCTCGCCCTGCCCCCGCCCTCTCGAGCTAGCAGCCCTTCTTCTTGCCCACACTCTGCACAGGCCAGGAGGCCTCCGCCATCTCTCCCTCACTACTGGCCCCTCACCTTACCTCCCTCTGCTCCAGCCACAGTGGCCTCCTTCCTGGGTCTGGAATGCGCTGCAATTTCTCTCCTCACCTCTGCATCGAGGCCTCTCCCCCATCACCCCTCCGGCAGCTCTGCCCACTTCCCATGAGGTCTTCTGGGGCCACAACCAAGATATTTTAAATTCCGCTCCAACCTCCCTTCCGGGGATTTAACTGTCTCCACAGCACCTGTCACTACCACTTACCAAATTCTCGGTTTTGACTGTGTTCCTTCCACGGTGACATAAGCTCCACAAGGGCAGGGATCTTGCCATCTTAGGGGCTGCTGTCCCTGTCCCTAGCGCTTAGGACAGGTCAGGCACCTCATACGCACTCAACAAATCTTTAGTGGGATGAATAAGTGAACTAATGAACAAAAGGCACAAGTACATGAAAGAACAAGACCAAGGAGCCTGGCTGCTGCTGAGTGCGGCCACTCAGGTCCCCTGAGGTCACCTCCCACTCAGGTCACAGCTGCATATCCGCAGACTACTGCTTATGTCACAAAATCTGAATGCCGTTTTTATGTAAGTTTATTTTAAAAGAAAACTGTCCACCAGTAGTACAAGTTGAAGGGCAGTTCATTCCTAAACAACAGAGCCGGAGAGAAACTGTAGAAACAAAGCTCTGTTACTAATTCCAGCCACACATCAGCGACTGGAGAATTCCTCAGCTTGCTGCCTGCTGTATCCCTGTTTAAAAGTGAGATCATCAAAAGGGATACAGACGTTAAAAACATATTATCAGTAAATCAATACTCTGATGTAATCAGAAGATTTTTTTTTAATTTAAAAGGGCAAAACCTGCTCACTAGTAATCTAGTTATCGACTTGTTTGGAAATTCTCTGTCCACGCAGCCCCTTACAGCCACCAGGCACCTGTGGTTGGCACTAACAGACCACACCGCAGACGCCAGAAGTGAGGAAGCCACCTGGAAGGTGGACTCCACAGGACCAGGTGGGGCCTTAAGCGCAGAACAGTCACCGGGGCGGTTTCCTGGCCTCCGCACGGGTGGGAACGAGGCACCAGCTACAGGGCGGGCCAGCTCAGCCCCGGCTCAGGAAGCCGAGGACCCCGCAGCTCCACTCCAAAGGAGAAGTGACCATGTGGCACTTACATGCCGACAAAGGTCATAAAGAAAGAAACGTACAAAATATTAACTGGACATAACTCTGAGTGAGATCTTTATGGTTTCACGTATTTCCAAAATTTCTACACTGAATAAAATCATTTTCAAAACAACCAAAAGAACTCACTTTAAAGAAAACGCCAAGAACCTCAAGAAGGAAAGACAGGCGTGGGACGGACTCCACACCAATCAGTGGCTCAGGCACCTGGAGCCCATTGGGAACTACAGTAACGCAAACGACTGCACTTTCAGCGCGTCTAACAGTGGACTGCTGAGCGTGAGTTCTAATTCAAATACAATCATTCCACACACCGCCGGTAACAAAGCCCAGCCACAGCTGCTGTGGAAATGGTCAAGTCTATACCCCCCAGACATCAGGATCCCCGAGAAGGCTCGCGCTCACCTGCTTGGTTCCAACACAGAGCTCGTGACATGTTCCCTAAGTGCATGGAATCTTGCCTAAAATGACTCTCCAAACCATTCTGAAAACGAATCACTCACTAAAAAGGCACAGAAATCAGATGGGATGATCCTAAAACGGCCCAACACCCCTCACCCTCTGCCCCACCCGCTACCAGGCCCTCCTGCAGAAACATACACTCTCATTACTTATGGATGGCTGTACCCCGAAGAGGAAGGCGACACCAGACATCAAACCTGTCCTTAAAGAAACGCCCATAAAAGCTAAAGAACAGAGATGTTTTTATACCAAGAAAATGTGCTGACGAAGCATGTCGCCGGCTACCACTCCCCAGGACACCTCAGGGCACGTGGCCGGGCCCCCCAGGAACTGCACCAGCTCATACACCGGGATGAAGGAAAAGAGAACCATCTCAGTGAAAAGAAAGCTTTCATCCAAGCAAACAAGCAAACAAGGACAGAACCGTTTGTCAGAGCAGTTGCTGAGCTCACAGCCGCTCAGCGCGGCACCTCTGAAGACCTTCCTTACCTCTAAGAATTTCCGGAAGACTCGATTACTCTGGTGAGCTCCAATCGTGATTTCTGGGAGATAGATGGGAATGGTTGTGTAATTCAGCACCTCCAACTTATTCTGAACCCTAGAAAATAAGACAAATATCGGTCACACTAAGCCATCGGAAGGAAGCAATAAGGCTGATTTTTTTAATAAACATCCATATTAGAAAATTTGTACATTCAAATAAATGCCATTTCTTCCCAAGCAGTGATCTCAAAGCCCGACTGTCATCCCAAAGGCCGCCTGGTCTGCACGGAGCTGCTCTTTTGAAATGACTTTCACAGCCTGAGGTGTGTGCGTGGAGTCGGTACCCTCAGGGAATGGACGCAGTTTGGAAACACGACCACGGAGCCACAGTGTGCTTTGAACAGCGCAGGGCAGGAACAAAAAGCTCCAAGCACGCCACACATGTGCTACAGCGCCATGACACAGGATGCCCTCCCTAAAAAGCTGCAAAATGAATGCGTCTTGAGGGAGACAGAGCAAGCCAGGCCCTCCAGGCTCACAGCCCAGCGGCATCTTGCCTCTCCCGACCGCAGCAGCTGCCCACAGGGCTCCAGGAGCGGGCACTGCCCAGGCAGGCAGTTGGGGGGAGGCTGAACTCCCACACAGGGCGCTCTGTGGTACCATCGCCAATAAAAGGTCTATTCTCTGCTTTTCCTGGCACCGATAAACACAAATCATAGGATACTCTCCTTGTCTCACCGTTTTGTTTTGCTGAATGCTAAAATATTTATACTTTGTTATAATTTGCTTAAATTAAACTTAGTCTGAACATAACCAACCACTATATTTGAAGATGAAAAGCATTTAGGGGGCTTCTAGAAGAAAACACTAAAATAAAGTCTCTTTCCTTAAGGGCTCAGAACAAAGAGAGTAACGATTTTAAATGTCCCCTTTCCTATCCCATGAAGGAGTTATAATGGCAGATGCTTCTGCTCCTAATGGCCCACATGGAAGTTCTTTCCATGTCTCTGGCTCTCAGCTGCTTGTGAGAACAAGCCCTGACCCACCATGCAAACGCAAGGCTTGTCCCCGGTACCCTGGGCAGACTCTGCCACGGTCAGGACAACCCCATCCGAACGCAGGGCACGCAGTCCTTGGGGTCCCTCCCACAGAGGCCCACGCAGCACCCCTGAGCCCGCGGCAGGTGGCACATGAGTGCACAGTGGGCAGTCACTCCCAAGTGGCACCAGTGCACGCCAGGCCACGCCACTCGTACAATGACTGATAATCCAACATCCAACGAGCGCCCACAGAAGGGCTGCCAGGACAGCTGTGTGTGTTCTCCTCCGTGTCCCGACGCGGACTTCCACGGACAGTGCGCATGGCTGGGACGTACACACTCCAGGACGAGTTCTTTCGGTTTTAATAGTAAGGTGGTTATGGAATATCTTTTGTATGCGTGTATCAATAAGGTATAAATACACATCTTTTCATTTTTAACACAAATAGAATTATTCTCTTATTATGATACAAGGACAATATCTTTTAAATCTCATAATAAACAATTCCAACTAAAAACAAAGTTCATATTTTTAAATGTTAACAAATATCCAACAATATGGGGTATGCTACAGTTTTCTCTAGGGTTTGAAAACCCTAAAAACTTCCTGGAAAATGTGGAAGAACCTATGGGCTTAGGCACTTGTGTGGACAACAGCCAGCGCAACAGTGCCGTCTGGGTTTAATGTGGCAGTACGACAGTTCACCATCCACCCCCAAGGACGGATCTTTGAACAAATACACTTCAAGCTGCTTTTGAAGATAAGAAAACCTGCTGCCACTGTCCCACGACTGATTTCAATTGACAAAGTGCTCTCCCCGTGTCTCACTGAGCTGAAATGATGACTGTTACGCGCCTGTGGAATCCCATCTCCAGTGAACAAACTAGATGTATTCTAGATGGGAGATAAGGAAGGAATGAAGACAACAGGAAGCCTTGTATGACAGGCAAGCACAGAGCAGGGAAAGAAAACATTCTGTTCGCAGAACACTTAGTTTCACTAAGGAGCAGTCCCACTGGCAGCACAGCCAGTCTCTCAGCGCCAGCCCAAGCACTCACAGGAGATAAACGCACCAGGCTGGTTTTCAACGTGAGGTGCTGGCCACATACTTTGAAACAAAAGAGCGAGGCAGGAAAAACCAGAAACAATCAAATAATAACTGATGTCTCCTGACTCAAACTATTCCCCAATTAACAGAATGTCTATGCTTTCTCCTAAAACATGTCCAAAGCATATTTTTTAGTTTCTCCTGAACTGCAAAGTTCTGTGTGAAATGCCCTCCTTCTGATACCAGACTCACAGCCCACTGGCTTTGCAGCACTGGAATGTCTGATTGGAAACACTGCCCAGGAGTCCCAGGAAACAGAAGTCCCAGAGGGTGTGTGTGTGTGTGTGTGTGTGTGTGTGTGTGTGCGTGCGTGTGTGGGGGGGGGGCTGCAAGGAAGGAGGAGGCAGGGGGGCTCAGGGCCCTGCACAATGGAGGCCTGACCTGTAACCAGTCACCAACACAGGGATGAAACCAACAGCGCAGGCGCCAACAAGCTATGGATCACGGGTAGAGACACAAAATGCTATCAAGGTTGAAAAGGTTACCATCTCGTAACAAAAGCACACACCCACACATAATTACATACCAACACACGTAACAGAGACGATACAAAAACGCTCTAAACCACTAATCTGCTCAGGTTCTAGACAGAATTTGTGTAATTAGTGAATGGCATGTTTACAATCATTATCTTAGAAAGTTAGTCATAATTTTCACTGAGTCCCCCAAATTAAGAAATGGTACCGAGATGAAAATAAACACAATCGCCATTGTAAACTGTTATGAAATATCCTTGAGGGGCAGAGGAGCAAAAAGCTGGGAGATGGAAAGGCCGAGAGCATTTATAGGAAGCGAACTGGAACAGCTGAGTGAATGCTGTGACTGAACTTCGCAGCAGACGCCTCCTCTGAGCTCCATAACCACGTGACAAAGGCACCACTTCAGACTTGGATTCTGGACGTGGTCTAGAATTGAGTTAGCACAGTCCCGACTGTGTGGAAAACGGCGCTGTGTGGCCCGTGGAAGGCGTCCAGGCCGTGCTGCTCGGCCGCCGCGCAGGCCGTTAGGACAGGAACCTCGGCTTCTGTCCCACATGTTCTGCCCAGCAGGAGCTGACACGAACAAGAATCCCACGTAATCCATAAGAAACAGCAGCCTGAAAGGTCGGAGGAGGTTTCAAGGGACAAAAAGGTGACTCAGAAGGACCTGCATCTGACGATTATGGGCAGGTGGGGATGGGACGGGTCAGGAGACTGGCCGGCTTCCTGCTGGGCTCGGAACTAATTCTGGGAAACAAAATTTGGATTCATGACTAAATAAAGATATGCCACCAAAGGATCCCAAGTCAGGAGAACAGTCGCTGTGACACTTTTATGAGGATTCACCTGGTAGGAGTGTGCACGAGGGATGGGGGGGATGAGGAAACCAACCGGGGGAATGGAGGTCGAGACGAGAGGCTCAAACCCCAATGGCAGCAAAGTCCTAAGAGAAAGATAACGGGAGAAATCACGGGAGACGAACACACCGACCTTAGGTGGGACTTCAGGGGAGGCAAGAGGTCAGCAGGGAAAAGGAGGGTTCAGGGCGGTGACAGCTGAGTGAGGAGGTGACGATCCCACCTGGACTCAAGCCTGAACCAACGAGAGGGGAGGGAAGATGGTCGTCTGCACGCGCCCAGGGAGGTGCCAAGAGCCAGCAGGCCAGACCTCCCGGAGTCAGAAAGTGTCCCCTCCAGACTACTGCCCGTGATGGTGGCATGTCAGAGCTCTCTGAGCCTTGGTCCCACCTGTGACATGAGGGGCGTGCTGTGGAATCAAGAAGTTTCTGAAACCCCTTCCAGACAGCGTGCGGACACGTACTATTCACAGTGAGTACAGCGAACGAGATTTCAGACCTGGAGGGAGAGCACCATAAGGATGTGGGTTTTTAAAGCAAGCTTCAGAACGACACGGTACATACTGTCATTTAGGTGTATTTACCAAAACATACACAACTGACGCTCAGACAACACAGGTCTGAACTGTGTGGTCCACTTATATGTGGATTTTTTCAATAAATATAAAGTCGACCCACCGTGTGCCTAGGTTTCCCGTCTGTGGAGTCAACCAACTACGGACGCAGGGGGCTGGCTATATGCGGTGTCTTGTGCCATTTCATATACGGGACTTGAGTGTCCATGGATCTGGTATCTGCAGGCAACCTGGCACCAACCCCTCACGGATACCAAGGGACAAATGAAATTCGGGGAGTTATATGCAGACGTCCAACTGCAGGGGGCTCAGCACCCCTAATCCCGTGTTGTTCAAGGGTCAATTGTGCATATATTAGCATCGAGACACAAAAATTAACCCGAGTTTTAAAAACCCAGGAGACTTCCAGTTTCAGCTCCAACAAGTAAAGAGTTTGAAGCCATCCCTCTTGTCCTTACAGCAACAACAGGAAGAAAACAGTGAAAATCAATGACCTGACCTGGAATAACCTTAAGAACAGCCTGGGGGGTGGGAGAGCACAGAAATGTGGAGTGAACGCCACACAGGACAGAAGGGGGGCAGAAGGGAGCTGGGAACAAACTCCCTGCTACAGAGCGAGCGCCTGTGCACCCCAAGCTGTGGCAGCGCCACCTGCACGGGACTCAGTCAGCTGCAAGCAGATCCTGGGCACGTGACAGAACAATGACACTTCCCAGGTGCAGGTGACATGCTAAGAGAGAAGGGAAAATGGAAGCGCACACAACGCTCCATTAAACCAGGAGGCAACAGAGGGGCCGGGAGGAAAATGAAGAACAGATGCAACAAATGGAAAACAGTTACAGACAGAAAAAGTCAATCCAAATTCAGCAACATTTACTTAAACGTGGACTATCCAAACACGCCCATCAAAAGACAGAGCGGTAGAGTAGATACATGTTGTCTACAAGGAGCTCACATGCAATACAACCACTTGGGCTGGAAGTGAAGACGTGGCGGCAGGTAGCCCACACCTACACAGACACATCCATGTCACACAAAGCAGACTTCAGAACTAGCAAAACTGTCAGGGGTAAAGAGGGGCACTGCCTGATGCTGAGGGGCTCGAACCTAACACCCCGAAACGTGTATGCACCTAAGACCAGATCATCAAATGCATGAGGCAAAACGAACAAACTCAAAGGAGAAGCAGACAAGTCCGCTACTGAAGCCCTCCAGGCCCCTCCTGCAGTGCCTGCCAGACCCAGCAGACGAGCAGTGAGGGTCCGCGACCCGCACACGCCATTCAACCACCAGAAGCTGTCTTCTTATCACGCTCACTGGAACACTGACGGCGACAAAAAAACACTCCTGACCACGGAAGACATCTTCACAAGTACAAGAGTAGAAATCTCACAAAACATGTTCTCAGATCACAACGGAATTAAATAAGAGAGAAATTTATAGCACTGAATGCACATATTAGAAAAGAAGAAAGACCTAGAGTCAATCACTTAAGATTCTACCTTAGGAAACTAGAGAAGAGCAATCAAACCTAAAGGAAGCAGATTAAAAAAAAGAAAAACTTGAGTAGATATCTCTACTTGACATTGAAAACAGAAAAACAATAGAGAAAAATCTACAAAACATGAAGCTGAGTCTTTAAAAAGATCAATAAACATGAAGAGAACATTTACAAAGGACAAATAGCCAATAAAAATATAAATCGAAGGTCAGTGTTTATAAAATACGAAATAAAGCAAATACTTTTCTTTGGGTCAAAATCACAAGTTTTTGTTTGCTTTTTAACTACACTGTCCTAACAGGGGCTTTCAGATGACAGGCATGAGCCTGCAAACTGGTACACATTTTCTGAGAACAGTTTTGCAAATACAGCAATACCCAGGATGCCAAAAAAAAAAAAAAGTATGCAAGCGGACACTTCAGTCAGCGTTGCTCAAGCAGTAGTTCACTGTCATCAGAGTGTCTGGACCCTGATGGTAACCACTCTGAGCGCCTCTTGTAACGGCAGAAGTCAAACGTGACTTGTATTCATCTTTTGTTATCAGTATATATTATTACAATTTTAATAGCTTTTTCCTTTCTTACAATGTGTACACGTTTTTGGCTCCCTCCCTCTGTAGTTGTAAAACGCAGCCATACAATCTGACCCAGTAGTTCTACTTTTACACCTTAAGAGAGTGACCTGAACTGGAACAAAAATGTGTACGATACACTCATCACTGTATTATGGCTGTGAAGAAATTGAAAGAACCCAGAAGAGCGATATTAAAGAAACAGTAAATGAATTTATCTCAGGGGTGGACAAACTTTCTCAGTGAAGGGCCAGGTAGTGAGTATTTTAGGCTTTGAGGGCGGCATATGGTGCCTGTTGCATGTACCTTGTTTTCCTTACGATCCTGTAAAAAGGCAAGAACATTCTTTGTAGCCAAAGGCAGGGTCTGGCCCATAGGCCATGGATTGCCAATCCCCGATTTGCATCTCAGTCAACAGGTTCAAACAGCAGACAGAGGAGCCATTAAAAAATCAGATTTTTAATTAATAAAATAGGGACATGCTCATGATATTGAAAACAGAATAGAAAAACATGCAGGATGATTTTTATTTAAAAACACATGAGCACACACTGAAGAAAAGACTGGAAGAGCCTGCATTAGACTTGTATTGGCCACTGTGGCAGCAAAATCACAGGTGATTCCATTTGGGCTTGTTTCCCACGTCCTATTACACGTGGGCATGACTGACCACTAATGCACTGGGTCCTGCCACGGTTTCGGGGTCCCTCACCCCTCCTCCCCAGGTTACACTGCTCGCTTCCACACACTGGTGGGTGGGGGCGCCACCCCCTCGTGCTCCAGCTCAGAGCCCCTCCCGGCAGCCGGCCCTCCCCAGCAGTGCCCGTGGCACTCACTCCCCGCCACTCGCTGCCCTTGCTCAGGGCTACCTGTCGTCACAGCCTTAGCCCGACACAGATCGGCTGACGCGGGCACTCCCTCTCTTCCTAAAGTGTAGTTGTTTGACACCAAGCTCCCGAAATCGGAGCAGTGCCTGGCTGGTGGAGGAGGGTTAGTGCTGGCTGGCGAAAACCGCCATCATCAAATCACTGAGCGCAGAGAGTGCACGGCCTGTCCGCCTCAGGACGCGCTGCCGCCGGCACCTCCCTTACAACGTAATTACTTCACGATTCTACTGCAAACTCACCAGCTCAAAACCCAACCACGCCCCAAACTCACAGCATCCGCAGATGGTGGAAGGTCCGGTCGTCCTGGTCCAGCCACGGCCCCTTGTCATACCTGAGGTACTCAATGTCCTCAACCACCTGGACAGAAAGAGCCCCGTGTTAGAGCAGAGCCCCATTTTAGACATTTAAACGGCACATCTAACTACACTATAAACTACGAGCGTCTGGCGGGGAAAACCACACCGTGCAAGTCACAATGGAAGTCAGACAGACGCCGACTTCAGTGAGGGGGGGGACTGAGTGACAACCCCCGACGCGGGCGCCTAACCCCGCTGTCACTTGGGGAGCTGTGGAAATTACCCGGCAGCTGGAAGAAAAGGGGCAGGTGAGAAAAAGAATCAAGATGAGGGAGGAAAATCAGCACTCGTGACAGTCTACTCATCTCCTCCCAGGTAACTTCATTCCGGAAGCAAGACCCATTCGAAGCAATAAGAGGACCAGAAAGTGAGTATGTTTCCGAGAGCTTCCGGGTCTACGTCTCTCAGCCCCAAAGCCCAGCGTCTGACCTCCAGAGGGGCAGCCTTTTCAGACGCATTCCTTCCCCGAAATACACCAAACTCTGAGAACTCTCTTTAACTTTCAAGAATTTCAGCGCATGTATTTAATTACGAACTCAGTCTTAGAAATAAAACGTATTCTTCTTCTTTTCAAATAGATGCCATCTAACTATTGTCAAAGGTTTAAACATAATCTAAAGCAAATCAAAGTCACAAAAGCAGAAGCTTGGGAAGGAAATGAAATGTGATTTAACGAGCCGCAGCAGGACACACCCCATCTCAGCGCCACTGACCGCCGGCCCCAGAGCCAGCCCGCCTGCTGGTCTCCCCCCCCAACAGGAGAAGCCAGTTCTGTGTAAACAGTTCTCCTCCTGGGGCTCACGGGTGTCTCACCACCTACACCTCAACCCCAGATCATCAAAGCTGTATTTTCTTCTAGAATTTTTATAGCTTTTGTTTTGTTTTTAGTAATCTATGCTTAGTATGTAAGAAATGAAACAGAACTTTCTTTTGTACCAAATGAATGGTCAACTACCTCAAGACCATTTAAGAAATAGTCCCTTTTCTTCTACATTTTTATTATCCTTTAAAGTACTAACTTTACCAAACTAAGAGTCACACACACACACGAGCTCACGCGTGTGCATGCACACACACGTGAGCACACATTGGACTCTGTTCTGTTCCATTAATCTATTTATTAATGATTCTATTAATACCACAGTGCTTTCATTACCATAATTTTGGGCTATGCTTTTGTACTTGGGAGGGCAAATGTTCCTATATTACTTTTTCATTTTTTTTGTTTTTTTGGCCATTACTCATTAACTGCACCGAGACTGACTTGAATTTTTACAAAATGCACCTCCTAATATGGGGAGAGCTGTTATCTAGCTGTATGTTGTTACTAACTCTTTCCTGTTAACTAGGCCAACTTTCAATTTTACCATCTGCATAATAAAAATGTTGGTACAGATGACTCGGGGGTCTTTATATCTTTACCATTTTATAATTTTAAGACCATAGAAACTGAATTATTTAAAAGAAACTCACAACCTCAAGACCAGGGGAGCATGCTAGGTGGGCATGGAACTTCGCTCACGTTGTAAAATACAGACATTTCTAAGACTCGGAGAACTCACCTGATCACCTGATTCGTGAGACCCTTATACATGCCTCAATTTAAAGAACAGTCACAAACGTCCCAGCCATTTGCTTACCTTTTCTGCATCCTCAGCTTCCCTTGCACTATACTGTAAAACCTCACATTTTTCACTGTAAAAAAAGGCAAGATGAAACCAAGTATAAATTTTCCAAGCTTCCGCTAATATACAAATGACTATGTAACATTAAGCTGCCCGCTGCACATAGTAAAACGTCACATTCCTTGAACTGGGTGTCGTGCTGGGCGTGGACTGGCTCCCATGGCTTGACTGGCTAAGGAAGACAGTTCCAAGTAGAAGTGTGCTTGTGACTACATGGTGACATCAGTAGATCTGTGTCCTGGTTCCCCACGGGCATGAGACCAGAGCCAGCAGTGTCTACAGTGCACACAGGTCCCCTCCGCTGCCACATAAGCCATCTCCAGTGGACAAGGAGCCCAGGGCCTTCCCGACAGCAGCAGCCAAACAGGAGTGTTAGACACACTCATCCACACACACTCATCCACCCACCCACCAAATCAAGCTGAAATGTCTGCTGTCGTTCTGTCTACAAACATCGCAGACAGCATCCACTGTGACGAGTAAGACAGTGCCCTGGGTGGGGGTGGCGCAGGGGGACTTACAGCGTTTTCATCCTATAAATAAATGCTGCCCGTGGCTCACCTCATCTCGGGAAGGAAGGTTTTCTTATAGGCATTCTCGATGTCCTGCAGGTAGGCGGACGAGACCTTCATTTCATGCGGCTGAACAAAGCAGAAGAGGAAAAATGTGAACCGCTCAGACTCCTCTGCCTATCATCTGAGCACACGTAAAACGTGAGAACAATCTACAAACACATCTTCTTAGAACAGCTTATGCTGGGTGTTGTAAGGACGCTGCGGTGATGGAAAGGCGCCTTGGGACTGCTCGAATGATTCCCATTCTAACGTGAGCCCCAGGTGTGCCCAGGTGAAGCCATGGCCTGACCTTCTCAGACTCCAGAAGCATACTTAGAACAGAGAGAACCCCTTCCACAGTCACAACGGCCGCTTTCGCGCTCCTCCGCGTGCGGGAGTGGGGCAAGGGAAGACGACAGACAACATGAGGGACAACCGGCGCCCCTCTCCACCCGCCCCGTTCTCTACCACTCACCCATCCCCCACCCTCCAATCTCAGAAATTTAAAACTCCAATTATGAGTGGCAAGTTACAATGTTTAAAACCTTAGTTTAGCAATGCTAAAGGCTGTTATATTATCATTCACCCTCTTGGGTTTTCTTCATACCGTGTTTCCCCGACAGTAAGACCTAGCCGGACAATCAGCTCTAATGCGTCTTGTGGAGCAAAAATTAATATAAGACCTGGTATAAAATAATAAATATAATACGGGGTCTTATATTAATTTTTGCTCCAAAGACGCATTAGAGCTGATTGTCCGGCTAGGTCTTATTTTTGGGGAAACACGGTAGCATTTACGTCTATTTGATATAATTTGATATATTCCTTATTTATTTCCTTGTTTGCTAACGGTCTCACTAGAATATAAGAATGCACACTTATTAATGATATAATGTCCCTTTGGTAAAACGTCCCCTTTTCTTATACACAGTGGTAATTTTAGCAGGTGACAGTATTTAAGACTTTACTTTGAAAAATTAACAAGTAGACAGTTCTAACTTAGACCTCAAAATTGCTTTTGCAGTATTATCCCAGACAACAAGAGTTATCTAGAGAATTCTGAATACATGTCTTTGTTTTTTTTTCAACAAACGTCACTGTAACGGCAAAGGTATTGCAAACGACTCCGTTAGTTTTCACTTGCAGTTCCTCCTTCAGCCACTTGATGGAATGCTGAACTTGCAATTCTGAATTACACATCAGCCTTAAGACTAAATTAAACTTTCAGGCAATAAACACGATGGACAGACGTCAGGTGTGTTTATGCTGAAAGGGGGAGGCCCCTTTAGTAGCAGCAGAGGCTCCCGGAGCTTTTCTGCTGCCGGTACAAGAACCCACCGCTCAGACAGGTGTTTCCTGAGCACCTGCGGGAATGCCAACCCCGGGGACAGGCACTGGGACAGCTACACAGGCAACTCTGCGTCGTCATCCCAACGTCAGAAGGAAGATCCTTCTTCCCCCCAAGAAACATGCTCCGTGGGAGAGACACTGCTAAGCGAGAACTCGTCACAGGGCCAAGTGGTCTGGTTAACCCCGTGTCCTCCATCCTGCCTGCAGAGCCGGTGGGAAACCAAACGCACAGGACAGGCACCTGGTCGTCTCAACCAAGGCCACACGAGTAAGTGGACGTGAGTGGGGACCACTCCTCTGCTGTTCCAGAGGCAGGAGGCAGGCGCAGAGGCACAGAGAGTGCGGACTGAAAGGGAATGAGGCCGTTTCAGTCTGCAGGAAAATCACAGCCTGAGGTCCCCACTGGAGGACAGGGAACACGGCAGAGGGCAGTCCTGTCCGGAGACCTCTGTCCTCAGAGGTGCAGGCGACACAGGCACAGGGGCCAGGAGTGTGATGGCACTGGGACTGCAGAGCTCTGTGGAAAGCAGTGACCGACCCGGGGCCCCCTTCTGCTCGCTCAGGGGGCCCCACTGTGTGCCACCCACCGTGACAACAGTCAGTCACTGACAGTAGCCTCCGCCAACGTCACTGCTCAGAGCTGGTCCTGGTTACACATAATGAGGACACATGACAAGAGGCTGGCCTGCGCCGTGACGCCGACTCACGTTTCCTTTCTGCTGGATCCGCCGCTGGAGCTCGGGCACGGGCACGTCGATGTAGATGACGACGTGGGGAGGCAGGTACTCGCGGACGGTGACCTTCTTCACCTCGTTGTAGTGGTTCACACCTGGTACACGCGAGACAGGCGCCAGCTGTCAGCTAATGACACAGGTTTCTGAACGACGCTCCCTCTAAGTGAACGGGCAAATGTGCATGCGGTTCTCAGAGCCGTGAGCGGCCTGCAAGCCCTGGCACCCTCGGCGCTGTCAGCACTGGCTGCACACACCACCTGCGGGCAGGGGCGGTGTCGGGGGCCTCACAGCAACCTCACAGGACTGCGCTGCGTGTCCCTGGCCACAGACCCTATGGTCCGGCCCCTCATACCGAAAGAGGACCGGGGCTCCAGGAAGGGGGAGGGCACAAGTGTCCTCAGAGCTGAAATGCATCATACACACCCCTTGCATGTGTGTTTTTTCATCGCAATAATCAATAAGAGAGTCTGATCTTCTCTAAGAAGTAAAAGACATTTTTATATACTTTATGTTCAACTGAAGTACCGTCCACGCACATTTCTCCAGGTTCACTGCATTTCAGCAAACTGAATCATCTACGAGACTCACTGCTGAAGCAGATTCAGTGATGAAACACAAAGCGAAAGTGGTTAAGGCTGAGGGAATCCTCTCCAGTTATCACTGTAGGAATGGACCAGAGACAGCAATTGCATGGGACGCCTGCTGTTCTGAGGGACGCTGCACTCACGTCCCGGAGCATGACCGACGCTGTCACAGGCTCAGGTCGTGGAATGAAGCCACCACCTCCCTCGCCCACCACAGGAGCACTGTCAACAAACCACGGTCTGCAGGCTGTCACGTGGTGGAAACTTCCAGAAGCAACAAACTTGGGTAGTCACACTAAGATGCACAGAAAGACAACTATTTTGCTCTAAAGAAAAAGTTCAGGTGACCACTCCTGGTAACTCCTGCTTTAGGGGCAATTCAGACAGGTCTTTGATCCAAATCCAAGGTCAACAAGGGTCTGAGCTGGTGGAATACGCAAGACTGCTAAGGAGGTGTCACCAAAGTAAGGGACGAGGGCTTCCCTGGGGACCCTCTTCACCAGACCACGACAATGTGACATTTGTCCAAGCAGGGTACACTCGGCCTCACACTTATGTCCTATCTGCTTGCGTCCCAGCCCAGAACCAGGCCCGTCCGTACACCATCAGGGAAAAGCTCCTTGGCCTGCCTCCTCCTGCGTGCACTCAATTTCCGCGGCACTCCCATTGCGGTCCGTTTCTCAGGCAATGCCTCACCTCAGTGCTCGCACCTACCCTTAGGGAAACTTCCCCCACCCCAGCAAGCAATGAGTCTTGAGCAAGTCACCAGCCCCCTCAAGGTCATCGCTCAGTTCTTGTCACATAAGATCCTATAGTCCGTGTGGCACTGACGACTGTCTCCCTCCTTCTGCCCCGTGCGTAGCTATGACCGTTCAGCTTCAATCCCTGCCCCAAGGCCTCACCCTCGCCCTGTGGGCTCTGCCAGGATGAGCGCGTCCACGGTCCGCGTGGATCCCCAGCACCTGTCTCCAGCCCAGGCAGCCCTCAGGACGAGGCTCAGACATGCAGCGCCCGCCACACACCTGCGATTGGCTATCCCAGGGGGTCTCAACCCGAGCACGCTGGCGCGAGGCTTCCCTCTCAGCCCCCGCCCTTCGTGGCCTCCCTCCTCAGTGGCCCGTGAGCCGGCAGGTCCATGTTGCCCCACGAAGCTGACCGCCCAGCTTGCCATGTGCACGTCATCTGCATCTCAGCCCCGCCCTCGTCAGCTGGCATCCCCCACTGCCCAGTGC
Organism: Rhinolophus sinicus; assembly: GCF_057876585.1. Lineage (NCBI taxonomy): Eukaryota > Metazoa > Chordata > Mammalia > Chiroptera > Rhinolophidae > Rhinolophus > Rhinolophus sinicus. Next base: position 212,422,400 of record NC_142517.1, read on the forward strand.
AGGCCTTCGTGCTTCGATGCACCCTCAGCAAAGCTCCTGCACGTGAGCTCGAATTGAACCACGTCCCCCCACGCCCGAAACCCTTTGGGGGCTCCTATGGACTTGTGGGGAAACCCCTAGCGTCCTGGCCAAGGTGCAGCCCTCCATCCCCACCAACACCTGCAGCCTGCCACCAGCACGACGCCCCAGCCACTCCCTCCCTGCTCATCCTGCTGCACTGAGACAGCTCGCTGGGGCTCCCTCTCCAAGGACGCTGTCCCTGATAGCACCTGTCCCCAACCGTGTGCTTCCAGAGCCCTGAACAATGCAGGGCCCACAGCACACTCCACTGCAATTAACCATCTATGCACCTTTCACGCCCCTGCCCACCGCAGGATAGGGGAGCCTGTCTGATTATCGTCACGTCCCTGGTGCGTCACACGGCCCGCACACAGCCTGCGCTCCAGAAGTGCTGGCTGACGGCCTCAGCTGCTGCTCAGAGTGTCCTGAGGGCCAGTGCCCTGGTCACGACAGGGCTGTGGCTGCTCCTTGCAGGCCCACGGACGGCGTACCCAGAACGGCAGGGCACGTGCAGCCTGGCCTCAGACTCGGTGACCACTCCTTAACCGACACCGCGTACTCGGCCCTCCAGATCAGAGCTGCCCACCGCCCCAGCCAGCGGGCACACAGCAGAAAGCGCCACGGGTAGACTGAGCACTGCCCCGCACACCCCTAGTTACAGACACGCTGGCCCACCAGGTGTGCTTCCATCGTGCACGAGGTCGGCCAGCCTGTAACCAGGTCTTTATTCCTGTCCACCTGCCACTGCCAGACTTTCCACAGCACCCAACACAGAGCTCCTGTTCTGGGAGCGCTGGGACAGCACTGTTAAGAGGGACAGAAAGGACGGTGACAGTGCTGGCTGTCACCAGGTGCCGGCATGAGATACGACATCCTCATGACATACAGAGGATAGTCCAGTGCAATTACACTGATCAGCCAAAGAAAAAAGCGTAGGTATCTCGTGCGGCTGAACAGACAGCCAAGGAGGTTTCCTGGGGACTCAGGCTGGGGGTTAAGCTGTGTGTTCAGGGATCCAGGCCACCATCCCACGTTCGCAGGATATAACTTTAGGAGGGGAAGAGGGTGGAGGAACCGTTTGCCCTGTGGAAATTTAATGGCTAGTGACACCTGATCACCTGCTGCACATACATGCGAGGGGAAGCGTGCAGAGCTTGCAAAGCAGCTCAGCACCCCAGGAGCGGGTCCCCCGCGGACTCACACTGCTTTCGGATGTAGCCCTGGTTATACATGGCCTCCACGAACACAAAGTCACTGTAGATGGAGCGTTCCAGCACGACACCCTGTCCTGTTGAAAAACGGGAACGAAAATACAGACTCAGACACAGTAACGAAAGCACTGAATCACATAATTCCATTTCAGAAAGGAAAAATAACCGTTATTTATAGTCCCAAATATTTTCAAAAAAAGCACACATGCACTTCTAAGCGGGAAATCATTTTCAAAAACTATACTACTTTATGATTTGGGCAATAAAACATTGTTTCATTCTGTCAGCTACAACGAAAGAATCCAGTTAACAGAAAGTCCTTTGGTTTTGAAACACAGGTCTCCCCACACCATGCCCGCTATAGCCCTGCTCCTGCCCCCCACCCCGCCTGAACACCCGGGGTCGTCTCGGCCCCCTCCACCCCCCATCCCACTCATCAGCAAACCACCTGCCAGCTTTCGCCCAACGACGGTGCGTCACTGTCACTTCCACAGTGACCCTCTCAGTGCAAGGCCTCCTGTCTGACACGACCAGTGTCCAACCTCCTTCTCGCCCACCCCAGCCGGCCGCCCTCCCCAACACCAGAGTGGCGTTTCCAGACCTCAGCCAGACCCTGTTACTCCTCCATCCAACCTCCAACGGCTTCCTCTGTCCTTCACAAGAAAAGCCAACGGCCCAACCACGTCGCCCAGGCTCCTTCTCTGACCTCATCCCTGTCCACCCCAGCCTCGCTCACTGCCCTCGGGCCCAGGTCACTACAGCACAAGCGCCTGTTTCCCCAGGAGCTCCCGCTGTCCCCTGCACTCAGCCCTGTTGTGCCTGGCAGAGGCCCCTCTGACCTTCCATCTGGCAGAGCAGCCCCCAGCCCTGCTCTCTGCACCTCCCACTCACGACCTGATGTGACACAACTTTCCCCACCTTTACTCTGTGTGGCCCCTTTGCGCTGTAAGCTCCAGGGGGCGGGGCTTCACTGCTGGTCCCCCAGCTCCGAGAACACACTGGCACACAGCAGGCGCTCACTGAGCACTCAATGGACCATTCATACGAGACAAAAGGAAGCAAGTTTTCATTGAAATGTTTCTTTTTAAGTTTAAGAAGCGGGGACTCCTAAGATAGGGCTGAAGTATGCTTCAAAAAGGACCTGGAGCGAGCCGTGTCAGCATCAGCTCCAAGCTATACGTGGGTTCCTGTGAGCTGGGTCCCGGTAGGAACACCCAGGGCTAGACCACCTTCTTTCTCAGGAGCAGGCTAACCAAAACTTACCCTCGTGAAAGAAAAAGGATCACTAACGGAACGCCGGAAAAGCAAGACAAAAACTCGACTCCGTAGCCATTTAAACAGAGAGCGCTACCCTGCGTCTCGCGGCACACGCCGTGAACGTGTGACCCTCCCTACTGCACATGAGGCAGGGGCTCCCATTAAGTGCGTGTCTGAAGACTCCATCAGTTCCCTGGGGGCCTGTTCCCAAGCTCAGCCCTGCGACGCAGAACTAGGCGGCAGCTGAGACGCCAGTAAATAAGCTTGCCAGGCAACTGGCAGCTGACCAGGTGTGGCAACCACTGCTATGTAAAGCGATTGGTACAAACCAGCAATCACACACACGCACACACATACACATAGGTGCACACACACGCACAGGTGCACGCACACACTGACATGCACACCCGCTTCATGTCTGCCGGAGCCCTCTGGACTGCCATGGCCTGGTGGCTTTGGCCAAGTCCTGGCAGTGCGTCTGTGGTCTGAGTCTAGTATGCCCTGCGGACTGAGTTTAGCCTGCCCTGCCGGTTCCCAGGAGGATGACGCAGTCCCGCCTGGGTCCTGACCTCACACTGCGCTCTGCGAACCCCTGCGCTCCTGCCCCATGGTCCCCCTCATTCCGGCAGATACCGTCCAGGGTGGATACTCTACTGCTGCAGGTGTGCTCCACCTCCCTCACCCCTGCCCTCCTCTGACTGGTTAACCCTCACCCCGTAGACAGATGGCGAATTCCAGCCAGTCTCCAGCCTTCAGCAACAGCCCTGTATGTACAAGACACGTGCCCATCTCCACGAGCACGATTCCACCTCCTCCCAATCACTCATACTGTGTTTCCCTAAAAATAAGACCCAGCCGGACCATCAGCTCTAATGCGTCTTTTGGAGCAAAAATTAATATAAGACCCAGTATTATTATATTACATTATATCGTATTATATTACATTACATTATATCATATTATACCATAGCATATTATATTAGACCCGGTCTTATATTATAGTAAAGTAAGACCTGGTCTTATATTAATTTTTGCTCTCAAAGATGCATTAGAGCTGATGGTCCAGCTACGTCTTATTTTCTGGGAAACACGGTAGGTTCTCTTTCCTCCACTGTGTCGACACACATAGCATGGAAATTCCACATAATCCATAAACCTCACTCTGTCCCCTAAAATGAAACTATGTTAAGTGACTTTTATTCTGAAGCAACAATCACGTGGCTCTCGGGCTTTATGATCTTACGGGAGACAGAACATGCCTCACCAGATGCCCTTAAAGAAACGCTCGCCAGTGGCAAGCTAAAGTGGCCGAGCTCCAGAATGGGGTTCAAGTGCATGCCACGCCTGCTGGCCACCTGCCCGCCCGTGGCTACCGCACCTGTGCTCAGCAGGTGTTCCAAGGCGTCCGCGTACTGCAGGAGGCGGTTGGCGTACAGCCAGGACTGCAGGCGGTAGCTGTTGCCATCATTACTTTTGGGGTCATCATAAAACTTCTCCAAACTGCAGTTGCCACTGAACTCCACATCCAGGGGTCTTCCATCTCCTGTGGTGCTGTCTGCATAGTGTATCCCTGCTTCAGGAAAGTGCTTCAAGCCTGAGGAGAAACGGCCAGTGACAGGTGACGTGGACGCCTCACCCCCCCATTCGCGAGTGGCGGAGACTAGCAGAGACCGGCCCGCCTGAATACCAGTGCTGGGCTGGCCCGGGGGAAGTCACCCACACGCCTGCTCATGCAGTGCAAAACGGAGCACCCAAGACACTGAAGAGAGAACGGCTAAAACACACGTGTTAAGGACAGCATGTCGGCTACAGGGCTGCCCGCAGTGGGACCCCTGTACCCCACATGAACCCTCCTACAACTAGGGGAGCCCCCGTGGGCACGTGGGCACGTGCTTGTCAAGAGCTACAGAAAGGGACAATGGACATACACCTGCCCCAGGAGTCAGGAAAGCATCCTGGCTCCGCTGTGAGCAGCCATGCGCCCTCGCTTCTCACTGAGTCCCCATCTGTGGTGACAGCCCTCGGAACGCCCCGCTGCAGAGGGCAGTGAGAAGGCTCAGGAAGACGGCTCATACACGGGCTCTGCTTCCAGCCCAGGATCAAGTGCAATTCAAACTCACCATGGCTCTCATTTTTTAACTTTTCAAATATGAGAGATTAAAAACAGCTTCTCTATAAACACTTTAAAAATGTAAAATGCCTACCATAGGCCCAATGGACATTAAGGGAAAATCAAAGCCAGAGAAACACCCGGCACCCGGGAGAAGCGGTCATCACACGTCAGCTCATACCTAGTTTCTCTGCTATCGCTTTTGCAACCTTGCTTTTTCCAGAACAGATATTGCCATCGACAGTGATCACTTTGCTGCGTTCTGTCAGTTTTCTGGTCGTTTTTTCACCGAGTATGTATGCCAGAGGGCCGTACTGCAGCGTGCACGGCACACTTGTATGAATTCCTCCCTGAAAAACACAAAGCACACAGCAGCACGTGTCCCGGTTACTGCAGCCACCAGCAGCTCTTAGGTAGAAAGGCCAAGAAGGCCCTTGGTTATAAAATGCCAACCTCTACATCTCTATTACCTATTTGTTTAATTACCAGTCTCCCTGCCCTGTCCCCAGTGGAAGCTCATAAGGACAGGGGGACGGTCTGCTTTGTTCACTGCTAAATCCTCAGGGCCTGGAACAGGGCCTGGAACAGAATACGCTTACCGTATTCAATAAAAATTGGACAGACGGATGGAAGGATGGCAGAGGAGGGGGCTGGGGGAGACAGGGAGCAAGGCCACGAAACTACGTCTGTAGCCCCAGCTTCTGTCCTCAGTACCCCCGTACACGTCCTGAAAGTGCCTGAAAGCTAACGGACCGAAAACGGAACTTTAACTTCCAGGCCCTGGCCCTACTCTGCTCCCTCACAAGCTCCTGGTCCACTATCGGCCAAGCAAAGCAGAGCAAACGTGGCGACCACCTTGATGTCCACCTCCTTCCTCCAACTCTGCGTCACTCACAAAATCCTACCAATCTCTCTGGATCCCATCACCTGTCATGCTCACCTCTCTCACCTACAACGCAAACACCTGCCTCATCGCCTGTTTCCAACATCTCCACACTATTTTCTGCTCTGAGGCCAAAACAACCCCTCCCCTCCAAAAGAAACACAACTGAAAGTAAAAACTGAGAACAGTTCAGAGATTGTACAGATCAGTAAGAAAAACAGGATAGGAATGCATAGCTTATTTAAAAAATATTAAAAATAGCCAACACCATATGAAAAAAATGTTCAACCTTGCTACAAAACGCAAGCAAAAACATTACTAACAAGCAGAAAACACGTTTTGTGTGTCAGACTGAGAAGTACTTTATTGTTTTAAATGACGGTGTGCAGGGCTGGGACGGGACGGAGCCCTGAGAAACGGCTGATCCTGATGGGACCTGGGGTCGGGGCCGAGGGCTACGGGGATGCACCCAAGGGACCGTACACGGACCTGGGCGAAGGTTTACCTACAAGACGCTCGATGCATCCCCTTCCCAGCATTGGAAGTGTGAACAGAAACGCAATGTCCAACAACGGGGAGGAGCCGGAAACGTCAGGTGCATCCCTCTGTGGATACACTTTTTTCCCCCGGACCCGGGGCAGCGGCCCTTCAGCGGGCGGCGCCCAGAAGTGACACACGGTTCCGCGCGGGTCTGTCGGGTGTGTACCCGGCAGCAGCGTCACCCCCTCCTCTCAGGGGCCCTCCCCTCCCCCACCACAGGTCCCAGCACACTGAGGATTAAAAGCCAAAACACACTTTTCTTACTTTCTCTCCTTTGCAGCCTGTTAGCTCCTAAAAGCGCGTACGACCTTTCAGTGTCACTGTGACACTATTGCTCAAAACCCGTAGCACGGGGACCAAGCCTTTTCACAATGTCACCCACACAGCCGCAGCCACCGGCGAGCGAAGGAGCTGCGACACGGCCGCAGCCACACAGTCAGGTTCGCCTGAGGCTTCCAGGCGCAGCTGCTCGGCGCCCCTGCCCCTCCGCGCACCCCGTCCTCCGTCCCCCCCCGGGAGTCCCCCACCCTCCCGCCCCGGGCTCGTCCGCGCTCGCCCCGCCTGCCCCTCCGTCTGTCGCACGCCCGCCCCGGGCTGGTTGTGCAAACCGGGCTCGCACCCCGCGCAGCGCCCGCGCCCCAGCGTCCGGCTCGGCGCTGAGGTCAAGGGCCAGGGAGGCCGCGGGGCCCGCGGCTCAGGAACAACACGCCCGGGGGCAGGACGTGCCCCAGACAGTGACCCGGGAGCTGCCGCCCGGGCCCGGGACGTGAGAAGGGGCGGCGCCGGAGCACAGGGCGGCCCCCACTCCCCGCCCGCCCCCCGCCTCACCACGCGCTGGGCGGCCGCCGCGAGGCCCCGCGCGCACGCGGACGCGGGGACCACCAGGCTCAGGAGCCTCAAGGCCATGGCGCGGCCGTCGGCACCGGCTCAAGGACCTGAGGGGACGCGGCCGCGACGGGGTCCTGTCCCGCGGCCGGCGCCGCAGTGACGTCACGGCGGGTGCCCGCGCGGCGCCTGTCGGGAACCTCGGGCGGCGGGCGCGGAGCTCAGCGCGGGGCTGGGTCCCCGGCGGTGCCTCGGTCCCGGCCCGATTTCCCTTCGCTTCTGCCTGGGCCGGCGCTCGCAGTGCCCTCGGCCTGGGCTCCGGGAAAGGCGCTACCGAGCCTTTGCGGATTCCGCGGGGTCCCGCCCCGCCGCCCGGGTTCCGAGCGCGCAGCCCTCCCGCCGCCCGGGTTCTCAGCGCGCAGCCCTCCCGCCGCCCGGGTTCTCAGCGCGCAGCCCTCCCGCCGCCCGGGTTCTGAGCGGGCAGCCCTCCCGCCCCCCGGGTTCTGAGCGCGCAGCCCTCCCGCCGCCCGGGTTCCGAGCGCGCAGCCCTCCCGCCGCCCGGGTTCCGAGCGGGCAGCCCTCCCGCCCCCCGGGTTCCGAGCGCGCAGCCCTCCCGCCGCCCGGGTTCTCAGCGCGCAGCCCTCCCGCCGCCCGGGTTCTCAGCGCGCAGCCCTCCCGCCGCCCGGGTTCTGAGCGGGCAGCCCTCCCGCCCCCCGGGTTCTGAGCGCGCAGCCCTCCCGCCGCCCGGGTTCCGAGCGCGCAGCCCTCCCGCCGCCCGGGTTCTCAGCGCGCAGCCCTCCCGCCCCCCGGGTTCTGAGCGCGCAGCCCTCCCGCCGCCCCGGGTTCTGAGCGCGCAGCCCTCCCGCCCCCGGGTTCTGAGCGGGCAGCCCTCCCGCCGCCCCGGGTTCTGAGCGCGCAGCCCTCCCGCCCCCGGGTTCTGAGCGCGCAGCCCTCCCTCCCCCGGGTTCTGAGCGCGCAGCCCTCCCGCCGCCCCGGGTTCTGAGCGCGCAGCCCTCCCGCCGCCCCGGGTTCTGAGCGCGCAGCCCTCCCGCTGCCCCGGGTTCTGAGCGCGCAGCCCTCCCTCCCCCGGGTTCTGAGCGCGCAGCCCTCCCGCCGCCCCGGGTTCTGAGCGCGCAGCCCTCCCTCCCCCGGGTTCTGAGCGCGCAGCCCTCCCGCCGCCCCGGGTTCTGAGCGCGCAGCCCTCCCGCCGCCCCGGGTTCTGAGCGCGCAGCCCTCCCGCTGCCCCGGGTTCTGAGCGCGCAGCCCTCCCTCCCCCGGGTTCTGAGCGCACAGCCCTCCCGCCGCCCCGGGTTCTGAGCGCGCAGCCCTCCCGCCGCCCCGGGTTCTGAGCGCGCAGCCCTCTCTCCCCCGGGTTCTGAGCGCGCAGCCCTCCCGCCGCCCGGGTTCTGAGCGCGCAGCCCTCCCGCCCCCGGGTTCTGAGCGGGCAGCCCTCCCGCCGCCGGGGTTCGGCTCACTTGCAGCCCAGGTGGGAGCTGGGACTTACACTCACACCGCTGGTTAACAGTCTCGAGAGCATAGGCAAGACCGCACGGGTTCGGACAGCAAACGGCGGTGCTAATGACCAAATCTTAGCAGTGGGGGTGGGGCTCCGTGCTCAGGGCTTTCCCTCGTTTGATCATTTAATCCTTGCAACCCCTCCCCAGGATAAGTAGTATTTTCTTTTTTTAAACTTTTTGTTATGGACTGAAGTGTGTCCCCCCCAAATTCATATGTTGAAGCCCCAACCCCCAATGTGACTTTTGGGAGATGGGGCCTTTGAACAGGTGAGCAGGGTTCAATGGGGTTCAGTGAAGTCATTGGGCTGGGGTCTCATGCAATGGGACTGGTGACCTTATAAGAAGAGGAAGAGCCACCAGGAGTGCGCGTGCACAGAGGAAAGGCCATGTGAGGACACAGAAGGCAGCCATCCGCACACCAAGGAGAGAGGTCCGAACAGAAACCAACCCTGAGGCCACCTTGATCTTGGACTTCCAACCTCCAAAAGTGTGGAAAAATAAGTTTCTGTTGTTTAAGCTGCCCGTATGTGGTACTTTATGATGGCAGCCTGAGCTAATATACTTTTCCTTTTAAAAAAAATGTTTATTGAGGTACAATGTACATATTCTCAACGGCACAGATCTTAAGTGTTCGGTTTGATGAGTATTGACAATTAAATGCAACCACCCACAGACAAGACAAAATTCTATCACCCCGAAAGTTCACTCGTTTCCAGTTAATTCCACTCCCTACCCACCTCCGCTAACCCTGAGGCAACTGCTCTCTGACCTATGTCCCCCAGGTTTAGCTATGTCTGCACTAGCACTTCTTTTAAATGGAACCATGATTATGGACTCCTGTCTGGATACTTTCTCTCAGCATCACGTTTGCAGGATGCACCCACGCTGTGAAGACCTGTACCCGTTGTTTTATTGCTGACCCCACTCCTTTGCTTGTCCATTCTCCCAATGAGGGCGTTTGGGTCAGGTGCAGTTTGGGGCCGGGATGAATAGGGCTGCTTACTCTCATACAAGTCTTTTACTTTTTTGTGTGTGTGTGCACACATGTATTAATTTCTCTTACACAAATACCTAAAAGTGGAATTTGCGAAGGGACAGACTATAGGAGATTTGGAGGCTTGACCAAGACACCACCAAACCAGTTCCTAAAGTGGTCAGACCTTTTCCACTCCCAACAGCAGGGGGAGTTCCAAAGAGGCTCCGCGGCCTTGACCATATTTGATGTCTGTATTTTTTACTTTAAACTGACCATTCAAAGTGTGAAATGACGTCTCACTCTCATCCCCGATTGATGGTGTTGAGCATCTTTTGAAGTGCTCGCTGGCCATTTGCACATCTCCATTTATGAGTTTTCTGTCTTTTGCCCCCGTTTTCATGAGGTTGCTGTTTTTACCATGTTTCCCCAAAAATAAGACCAGATCTTATATTAATTTTTGCTCCAAAAGATGCGTTAGAGCTGATGGTCCGGCTAGGTCTCATTTTTGGGGACACGGTACTGTTGATTTGTAGGAGTTCTTTGTATACTTTGAATGAGTCGTTTGTCAGCTACATGTACTATGTCAGTCTGCAGCTTGACAAGTCCTCAACGGCATCTTCCAAGAACTTTTTAAATTTTTTTTAAGCTGGCTATCTATAACCTCCATTTGTATAGATGGGAGACAGAGGCAGGGGAGTTAAATAACTTCTTCCAGGTCACATATGTTAGAACCGCGGCCTGGGCCTGAGTGTCCTGAGCAGGGACACCACAGCACTGCTCCAGGGACAGCCGTGCTCTGCCCGTCCTCAGAGGGCCAAGCGAGGGCAAGTCATGTCACCTCGGTGAGGTTGTTTGTTCATCTGCAAACTGAGCACACTGCCTACCCCTCTGGAACGTTCTGAGGACTTCATGCTAGACTCCAAGTTGGCTTTCAGCGAGTGGCGTATTTTGGGATTATTAGGACCATCAGCAAGAAGCCAAGCAAAGAAAAAATACAGCTAAATGTTCCAAATGTTATTTCCATGGCAGGTTTAGTGCTTTTCCTGTCTCAGCAAAAGTTCCAGCAGGTTATTTCAACATTGACTTAACTGCACTGGGCACAGTTGGGGACAGGAGTGAGGCTTCCAAGTGACAGGATAAATTAAGTCTCAGCAAAATAAAATTTAAAGTTGAGTCAAAAGGAGAAAAAGAAAAAACAAACAAAACCAAACCAACAACGCCATCCAAGGACTGCTGGCTGGAACAAGTCGTCCTGGGTCTCCACACAGGGCCCTTCCTATCATACGCTTCAATCTACCAACCACAAGCGACTTTCAAATTAGTGCCACGACGTAGGTGACTTCAGCTGAGCAGAAAACACTGCCATGCGGGGCTCATTCCAGCTGAAAGAGGCACCGCCTCTGAGAGTCCAGCACACCTTCACCTTCAGGCAAAATCTACCTGCAGGGCTCCACCAGGCCCTGGCTGGCAGCTTCTCCAAGCTCAGGGATTCAGCCGTGAAAACAGTCCTTCCTTTAGAGCTCGTGCTAGTTAATGGCCCTCGACCTTGAAGGCCAGGCCTGCTTCAGCTGCAAACCGGGAACCAAAGAAAATGGAGTGGGACCCATTTTGGGACCCAGCTTGGGCAGACCCCGAAGACGGGAAGACAAGCCGTCCCTCTACCCCAGTGCCCCTCACCACCACTAGGGACCCCTCACACACCCTCACGGCCACCCCACTGGCCTCCCGCCCTCCTGCCCAGGCCCTGCACACACCTGGGCCACTCGCCTCTGTCTCTCCTCCAGTCTGGGGCTCGCCTCCCGGGGTGTCTTCCGAGTGGGGCCTGCCCCACCCCCACCCCCGCCCTTGCACCTTTTACACTGCGTTTTCCCAGGCTCTTCATGTATTGTCCGGCCCCCAGAACTATGAGCCTGATCTCTGTGAGACATCCACACACACACACACACACCCACCCCCCACAAAGTAGACTCTATGTCAGATGAATAGGCATAAATGGGTCAGATAACAGCACCTACCTGTCTGCCTCTCACCTTTTCCATCCAGTGCCTCTGGGATCCCTCCAGGTCAACGGTCAAAGCTGCAGTTGGTTCTGTCCAGGGGTTGCAGACCGCCCCAGTATGCACACGCCAGCACTTCCTTCACTAACAAACATTTGTGTTGTTTCTATGGTTCTTTGCCATGAGGAAAGAAATGCAACCAATCCAGTTACAGTAAAGCTAGGTCAGAGGGCACAGGTACCTGCAGTCTCAACACTGCTGCCATCGTGCTTTCAGAGACAGTGACACATGTCCCTCCCCACCAGCAGGTGTCCCACCACTCGTTAAATGTTTGTCCCCTGGTAAGGTGATATCTGGTTGCTTTACTGGCATTTTATCAACTTCTTGTGATTCTGAGTACCTTTAAACATTTGCTGGCTTTGGGTTGGTTCTTCTGTAAACTGTCTTTCCAGTATCCCGTCCCACTGCTTTCCAATGTGTCGCCTAGTTCCTGCCATTCTGTGTAAGCTCTTACCTGTCAGTGTGAACACCAGCCCTTTGTCTGTGATCTCGGTGTCCTGTCTTTGTCTCCTCCATGATCTCAGAGCAGAAAAACGCAGCCCTTGACCAGGGATGGGGTTCTGGCACCTCCCGTGCACCAAACACACAGCACATCGAGGACGTCAGGTTCCCTGCCCTGTGGGTGGGGTGGCACAGCTCTCACCCCAAGGCTGGCTCTACAAGGTCACGTGCGACTGATGTGAGAACCCCGATCTCTGGGACTTGGGACAGGACAAGAAATGCCAGGGCCGGCGGGGCTGGAAGTCCTCGGGCACGGAGGACACGGAAGACCCGTCACTGCCTACCTGCACAGCGCCTAGCGACCCGTTCCTCCTGCCCAAGGCCTGGTCGCCTTTGTCACTCCCCTTACACTCGCCAGAGTGGCCCCACCAACATCCGAGTTCTCAGGCCCTTCCAGCTCTGCTCTGGGGCCTGGCTGACCAGGGGTCTTTCTCTCAGGGAAGCCTCTGGGCCAGGATCCCCCCACCAATCTAATGAGCTGTGTGGCCATGGGCACCGGGGAGGGCTGCCACCTGGCCTGTTCCCTAAAGCAGGAATGGGAATTCTCTGGAGAGCGTGGGCATGCACCCCAGCTCTGGGAATACAGGCCACAGCCTGGCTCAGGCCCCTCACTGCCTCCACCTGGTCCCCAGACAGGGTTCGTGAGGCCAGGACATTTCTGGGGTGGGGGCAGGGGAGCGGTCTTGCTGGGCTGGGCCTGTCTGGCCTGTCCCTGCACGTCTTTGAACCGGGGGTCACTGCGCAGCATCTCTGTAGCAGGTGTGACTTGCGAGGACAAATGGGAGGCAAGGCTGTGAGCACCGTGCCCCAGCCTCTCCTGAGCTCCCGCTGGGCGGTAGCCATGGTCCTGGCCCCCCTGCCCGCGGCCTCCTGTGCCCAGCACCCCTCTGGCTGGTTTCTGCCTCGTCACACAGGCCCAGGACTCGGTCTTTTTCAGAGTCCCTTGCACACTGGATAGCTTGTCGTTCATTTACATTAAAAGACATTTACTGGGCACCTACTGTGTGTCCTCTGCCTGATTTCGGGGACGGAGGGACCAGTTGTCCCTCTAGCACACAGTCACCCTGAAAGTTAGCTGACTTCCTGGACACCACTGCTGCTGTCCCTCCAGCCTCCTCTGACTGCAGAGCACTCGCCATTTCCACGGAACCACACTGCCTATCACGACGCAGTGAGAAAGGCCATCAGAGCTGTATTTCTGAGTCGTTTATTCTGTGGCTTCGGGGGGTGACAATCACACAAACATGGGCACCTAAGAGATCTCTGAGCGTGGCTATAACCAGCCAGCGCTGACTCAGGCTGGGAGCCGGGCTAGACACAGGAAGACGAGGCCTGAAGGCGCTCGCAGTGACCACGGCTGCTCCTTCCGGAAGCCTGTCCCCGGGCAGGAACGAAGGCAGCTGTGCAGGGGACTCTGTCACCTTCACCCTTGCCACAGCCTGCATTCTGAGAGCCCTCGGTCCCGACAGTCAGAGGAAAGGCCAGGGCCTGCATGCCTCCTGCAGGACAAAGGTTTTTTGTGAGCACATTTTCTCAGCACTTTCTCGTCTTGGCTCCAAACAGAATTCACAGCAGTAAACTTTCTAAACTCAGTACCACTGCCTTTCAAATGTGACTGTTTTGGAAGTGTCCCTGTCCAGTCGCTCTGTTTGTCCCAGGACTCAGAGGCCTGTTCCCTCCCTAGCAGCTTCCTGAGCCCTGAGAAAGGCCGCAGGCATCTTCCCACTCAAACAAACCTGTGCAAAGGTGGAACGTGGGGTGAGCACTTCCCCGCCCAGGGACGAGCAACCTAAGGCGGGGAGAGCAGAAGGCTCCTTCCAAGGCCTCACTAAGTCCTCAAGCACAGCTTGAAACATCAAAACAACTTTATTCTATTACCTGCCCAACCCAAGGATTCAAGAACTGAACCCCATGACCCTCTGGTTTAGTAAAGGGCTCCCTTTCATCAGCATTCTCACCTCTCAGAACCTGGAGCTGAATGAGGCCCCAAAAACACTTGGTGTAGCAGGAAATATTCTCCAAACAACCCATCGCCGCCATCGAGTGCCGGTCAACCTTATAGAAAAGGCCCTTCCACACCCGAGGTTTGAATGGCTGCCACCTCCTCTCAGCCAGAAGCACGGCCACTACTGATTGGCCAGGGTGGGAAAGAGGGTAAGCCAATCAGAGGCCTTCCCAAGGCTGTGTGTGTGGGACACCCAGCCCCCAAAGGGGTGACACTGGGAGAGGTACAGATGGCTCTGCCAGAACCGTTTTCTGCTGGGAAGAAAGACCACTGGGCCAAAGAAGCCGTGGGCAGAGGGAGGCAAACAGGAGGCCTAAGGGCAGGGTCCAGGAGCCCTGGGGCCAGCTGTCCACTGTTTGCCTTTCCTTCCAGAGCCTTCCAGCAAATGCCTGTTCTTTCACTTCCAAGGATTCTAATGCGTTTCCTTCTTTTCTCATGGAAATGTCTTCTCCAAGCCCCAAGTCTCGAGTGCCCTCAGCCGATTCCTCTCCAAGTAGCTAGCCTGGCCTTCCTGATGTCCCACGGCCTGGCTGGCCCCAAGCCCATGGTCAGCGGTGGCATAACTTTCTTCCACAGCAGGCTTCCTGGATGTGGCGGAGACTGGCATACAGGGCTCTGGCACTGAGGCAGTGCAGGACAAAACGTGAGATTTTGTCAGTGTAAGTGGAAACAGATACTGACGATGGCCAGAGTTTTGGCAAAGGAGTCTGCGCAGACGGGAGGTCAGTGAAGCAGCTGTCTGCGGAGGGACGCATGGTTCCGAGGTGATGGCCAAGTCACAGGCACGTGAGGGAAAAGGTGGGAAGTCTGTCCGTGGCCTCATGGCACTGAGCAAGCGGCAATGACTGAAATCCCAAGGCCAACAGAGAGCCTGCTGGCCTCAGTCTGGGAAGGACATGCCAGCTCTTCATCCAGCCACGTGCCCCTGGGTGGCAGCACCAGCTCTCCCTCACTTTGGATCACTCTTTCCTGCTGGAGACCAGACGTCCAGGAACTCAAAGGCACCTCAAGGACCAGGAGCCTTGTTTCCCAGTGAGGAAACGGAGGCCCGAGGAAGGAAGCTGGCTCGGCAGGACCACACAGCTCCCTGGAGACGTGCTGCACACGGGGACAAACGTGGGGCCACTGGCTGCCTGAGCTGCACTCAGCCCAGTGCCAGCCCCGCGGACTCTGCTGTGAACCTCACCTGACCGTGACCAGCTCCCCGCAGACCTTCCTGGGCCTGTTTTGTGAGCCCTTGGAAACAGTAAAGCCTGCTCGTGAACCAACCTTGAGCACAGCACCGCTCTCTAAAACCAGACCGTGCGCTCGCCTGCTGGAAACCCTGTCACAGGCCAGTAGGTCTGGGCTGCGAGCCCGACACAGAGCAACGAGCCCAGGGCAGTGCTTCAGATGAAAGGACCAGTACATGCTTATCCTTCGTCTTTCAAAGGACGCTGGACTGACGCTGCCTTTATCAGCAGGGGAACCCCAGGAGACGACTGTTCTCCCCCATCACCCGGGAAATCCTGCGGGGCAACTGTTCCCCGCCGTCACCTAGGGAACCCTGTGGGACTGTTCCCTGCCATCACCCAGGAAACCCTGCGGGGCGCCTGTTCTCCCGTCACCTAGGGAACCCTGTGGGACGACTGCTCTCAGGGACCATCGAGGCAATGCCACCAGTGAGCTCATGGTGTATCCTCACGTATCCTGAGTCACCTACCAAGTGGCTCTGCCTGACTGGGGTATGGGGACTGCTGAGTCCCATGGCTTGGGCATGTCTTGGTGAAGAAACAATCTTCACCTTGAGGTTGACTTGAAATAATAATCTTAATTTTTACAGCCATTATCCATTGCTGAGCTGGACCAACAAGAAACAAAAAGAACCAACGAAACGTAATCCCCTCAGACGTTACATTCTCCGTTGACATGGGGCCACGCACACGCTTTGCATGTGCAGGTGTCTCTCCGAGATGTTCCCCTCACCATCCTGACTCCTCGGGCCGCAGTTGTGGCGAGGGGAGCTGCCCCGATGTTGAGGCGGGAGGAAAACGCGAGGCCCCACTGTACTGAGGGGACAGGTCGCATGGGCCCAGGACTGCCTGCATGACTGCCTGCTCGGGTCTCGCACCAACACCCCCTTAACAAACCTGAGCCCTCGGTCCCCCGCACGCACGGCACGCCGGGAAAACGTGTGCAGTGTTTCTGTGTCGGCCAACGTGTCCCTCTCCACATGCTGACCCCACGTGAGCGCACTGATGCACAAAGGGGCTTTCAGGGATTGTCACGTTCACTCAAAACCGCAAGAATTAAAATTACCCTGCAAGTGACGACATTGCTTATTTTTAATTGAGTTCAGGACAAAAGCTGGTCACATTCGGAGACGCACAGGCCTCACCCAGACAGTTGGAAGCGCCCTCCCCTCCCTCCCCTTCCCTCCCCTCCCCTCCCTCCCTTCCCTGCACAGCCACCTCCCGATTTCAGGTGGTGCCCACAGCTCTTCAGAGCCACCTTCCAAACTGTCTGCGGCGACCCGCTCCAGCACCAGGTGACAAAGGCGTGGGCACACGCACCAGCGGGTAGCAGCTCACTGGATATCGTCATCATCGAAGAGGTCTTCAAAGTCTACACGAATGAACAAGAGCGCGCGTTAATGGCACAGAAGGCAAACAGTGAAGAAAAGAACTGCAAAATGAATTGTGTGGTCATTCAAAAGAGAGGAAAGACACAAAACAATCTAATTAAACGAAAGGCTTCTCCCAGAACAGGCTCGATTTTATCCCACCCGGGGCTCACAGGTACTGTCCACGGGGACAGCGTTGCCTAGAACGCGTCCTCCTTCTATTTAGACAACAGCGTTGAGACAGTGCGTGCAAGGCGTGTTCGCGCCACGTGGGGCCACCTCGCAGCCACAACTGAGCACCGTGACACGGCAGCACCCTTACCTGCGGGCGCAGCACCGCCACGCCCGCTGTGGCGACTGCAGGTGAAAGGCACCCCCCCCACCCCATCCCAGCACTCGCACGGTGAGAAGGAAAATGCGGGGTGGAGAAAAGCAGTGGAAGGCCTGAGTCACGTGAGAACGACTCCCCTAAAGGAGAGTGACCCGTCGCCAAGCTTGAGCACACAGTGTAAGCCCTGCTCCTACTGGAAGAAATGCCAGGAGCTGACAGCGCAGCACTCGCTGGGTGGGCGAAGTCATGGTCATTGTGTCCTTCCACTCACCTCCTCGTTTCCTGACTTCCCGCCCAGACACGCATTACTTACACAACGGGAAAAGAGAAGCTGGAAAGCCCCCCCATTCATCCAACTGCACTGAAATGTGCAGTATGACAACTAGGAAGGGGCGGGAACGTGAGGCAGCCCCACTCGCGTCACTGCTAGTTCACGAGGAAGGCAGTGGGTGTCCCAGTGTCCCCAGCCACGCGGGCACAGTCAGTCCCACCAATGCGCCAGTCTCACGGCCTCACCGCCTGACCTGCTGGCCGTCCTGCAGCTCTGAGCACTCACCTCCCCACCCCCAGCTGTAGCTAACCCCGCAGGCCCTTCACACCCCTGCTGAGGTGTGAGCTCCTAGAAACAAGGCATCCACCTTTGTCAGAGCTCCTGTCACACACGGTCCCTGCCTGTGCCGTCTAATGCCCCACTACTTTGTAAAGCACAGCGAGTGAAGGGGGCAGGGGCCAGTCACGGTGAGAGCCCCACTGCCCAGGGTCCAGGCCAGCGGAACTCTGTTCCCTGAGTAAGACTCAGAAGCCCCATCTAAGGTCCACGCGGCTTTCTCTCAGTAAACGGCTTCCTGAACGCGGGCCGGTCACACCCTGATGGGCAGCGTGCGCCTCCTGAGCTGCCGGCGGGCGCCCCACGTGGACACAGAGCCCTCCTGTGCTCCTCCCTTTCCAGCCCGACTCGGGGAGAAAGGGCCCCAACTGGCTCGTGCTGCCAAACGCACACTTGGCAGGTCAGCCGAGCCCATCACAGAGGCTTTCTCGTCAGAACTAAAGGGCTGTTTTTGGAAATCACGTGAACTTGAACACGAGGACACACCAATCGTCTCTAAATCCATGGCTGGCACAGGACGAGTCGGGTTTTGAAGGAAACCATCGCCATGTGTGCGTGGGTGGTGCGGGATCAGGGGTCTCAGCACCCTGCCTGGGGGTAGGGAGCTGCGCTTCCACACAGGCAGCTCAGCAGAGGACGGTGCCTTTGCACAATTTCCCCCACACACCCTCTGGCTTACAGAATTTAGAGAAATGCTACTCAGTTCTCAAGGCTCTGCTCACGTCACTGCCCCAGTTCTGAGAGGAGCTGGTGGCAGACAGGATGGCGCTTCAGGGGGTGGCCGGGCTCCCCAGGCAGACTGCACTTAACCACGCAGCCTGGCTTCTCCTCTTAGGCAACACCCAGCTGAAAGGAGCCCGATAAAATAACCGGGACTCAGGCAGCCAAGGCTCTTTGGTACTCTGAAAACGAACATGGCAACGTAACACCCTAGCTGGCACTAACTGTAGTGACAAAGTTCTTCGCAGTAGCAGGCCCCTCGGGTTAAAGGGCAACAAAGGGAGAAACAGCAGTCAGTGCGCCTCAGAAAACGACCCTGTGCTGCTCTGACGACTCAAACCCTCAGGAAGGATTAATAGAATCTGTAGGAACATGGTCTTCAGAAACTCGAAGAGACCAAGAAAAACACGTCCTCTGACACACGAGGATTTCATGTAAAGTCGCCTGCTGCTTACTTGGTAAAACTCCACACACATTTTGGGTAACTGAAGGTCTGAAACACGAATGGCCCTGGTTTCAGAGGAAGGAGGGGGTAAAGCTGCAAAGGCAGCGTGGGGACAGGAACCCAGTGGACAGCAGGGAAAGGAGAGAAACCAGCCGTCAGGAGCGAACGGGCATGCGACGCCAGACGGGGTCCCCATGCCCATGTCTAGCATCGTGGGCCACGGCCCAGACATGACCACGGCTTCAGGCATCCAAAAGCGTGTCTACGGCTCACACTCAGTGCCCAGAATGTAAGACTGGGAGCAATTTTATGCTATTTTTATCTCCTGAAAAACAGGGCTGGCTGCCAGTGCTAACAGCCCCTGCTGTCATTTTATATAAACTGTACTGTGTTCCGAGAACAGCACCGGATCTGGGCTTTACTGTTCTACGATCCAAGTCATCCGTGTCACAAGGTTGCTCACGGCACAGCCTGCAGAAGAGATGCTCAGATGAAAACTGGCACACACACCCCGCCCCCCGCACCCTTACCGTTGAAAAAGTCTGCGTGCACTGCCTTCTCGTTGGCTGCCAAGTCCATCAGGAGGCCGGTGCTGCCTCCTGCCTGCGGAAGGGAAAGGTGAGGCTGTCAGCAGCGTTTTCCGCGCGAATGGGTGGTAAGTGCCTTACAGGCTCCACACCACCATGCAGGAGGAAGGCAAGGGGCAGAGAAGTGCCCAGGACAGAGTCAAAACTTAGCTCCAGGCGAAACGTGGGAGGGGTGGGAAGGCGGCGTTCCCGGGAATCACTGCAGGTCTCCTCGGGCCTTACATGCCTAGATTCCTCTTTGCCCTTTAGATGGAGCCCTGCCATGCCCTGAACACCACTTCTCCATAAACCTCCAGTGGAGGTCCCAGTTCCCTGTGGGACGTTGCCACAGAGGCCGCAAATGCGCAAAACTGAGCCTGCTGACCCCTCTGCTCTGGACGGCTCCCTGCTCCTTCCAAAAACTAAACCATTTCCCTTGGGAACTGACCTGCTGAATGGTTCATGAGTGGGTGCCATCACAGGACCTCCCAGTGCCACAACAGTAAAACCACACTACGACCAAAGCTGGGCACTCTGGTGAGCTCAGGCCCTGGAGGGAGTCTTAGAGTGACACGGTGAGGTCTGAGGTCGGAGCAGACGGCCCGGCACCCTGTCCTGCTGCCCCCAGGCCCTGCTGCAGCCCTGCCTGCCGACATCCCCAAGGCTGGCTGTTGCACCTTTTCCAGGCTCTCAAGTAGGTGAGTGTGCCCCATGTCCCCTGAATAGCTGCTCTCAGTTACCCCAGGATTCTCCAGCTGCCGCGTCTCTTCTCAGCCTCCGTGGGCTTTCTGCACCACCAGTGAGCCATGCAGACTCGGCCGCTGGTACACTGTGTGCAGTGTGTCCCTGCGTCCATCTGCAGGTGTTGTCTTCATTCAGATCCTCCCGTCTCTCCTGGTCCTGGAGCTCTCAGTCCCCCCTGTAACTCCCTCCAGTGGCCGCCCACATAGCGACTTCAACAAGCCCAGCAGCCAGCGCTGGTGGAAGTGCTGAGCGGGGTGCAGACCACCCATCCCAGCAGGGCTACCGGCCACTTCATGACGGGCCCGCCACCCTCTCTGGCTCCTCCCTCTCCTGTCCCCCAGGCACCTGAAGGACCCCCGTGTTAAACGACATGACACTCCTGCCCCTTAGACCCCTTTGGGCTGCCTGCCAGGCCTTCCTGCTCCACCCTCTTCTGCTAGGGGAACAGCAGCACGACCTTGCACATCTGCCCCGCTCAGCAGCCCTCCGAGGCTTTTGCTGGGCGCCTCCAACCTCCTACGACCCTTAGCATCTGCGGTCAGCCTCCCCGTCACACCGTGACCTGCAGGCGCTCAGGGCCTGGGTCTGTGCCCGCCCGGCTTTGAGAAAGAGAAAATGAGGCGGTGACATCGGGAGTGGGCCTGACACTGGTGCTGTGCCGGCCCTGCAGTCCCAGCGCAGACAAAACCTCGCTGTGACCACGACGGGGAGGAAAACGCGAGGCCACTTCACACCTTTGTAACCGCGGGAGAGAAGGCGGCCACTGAGCCCGACGTCACACGAATGTGCAGCCACGTACATGCCCCGCCCCTGGCCCCGCCCCCGCCCCAGGCTCCGCCCCCCGCCCCCCGCCCCGGGCCCGTGCAGACGACGCGGCACGACGCCCCCCGGGACGGGACGCGCCCCCCGACCCGCGCACGCAGAGCTCGCCCCGCCCCCCCACCCGCCACGAGCGCAAACCTCCCCTCCCGCCCCACGCGCGCCCGCGGCCTCCGTCACGCAGGCGCCCCAGCGGCCTCGGAGGGCGCGGCGACTCCCGGCGACGCCGACCCCGCGCCTCACGGTCCCGCCCTCTCACCGGGTTCTCGGGACCCGGATTCGGCGTAGGTTTGGGCTGAGAACCGTCGGGAAGAGGACGCGGGCCGCAGCCTGCCCTCCCCGACACCCCGACAGCCCGGCCCCCGCCGGCCCGCAGCCTCCCGCCTCACCTCGTCCAGGTCCACGTAGGGCCCGGCGCCCTCGGGGAACATCTCGTCCACCGCCGGCTTCATCTCTTTCCCGCGGCGCTGCAGGCGTCCCTGGCTGACTTCCGGCCCAGCGGCCGCCGCTTCCGCTGTGCGCTCAGCCGCGGCAGGTCTATACGCCGGAGCGTCGCCGACTCTATGGTTTTTTCCCCCTCCCCCACCTTTCTCTGGCAGGTCTAGACCCAGGAGGACCGCCGACTCTATGCTTTCCTCTGGCCTTTGGTTTGGACCCACAGGACCGGCCCTGGTCCCAGCTGAGGTGCACGGGGTTTCCCGCCTGCTTGTCAGGCACAAGGGGAACTGCTCGGCGACTTATTGGTGGCCCATAGCCACAGACAATTCCGCCCAAAGGGCCTGGCACAGAAAGGTGCCCAAGAAATTCTCATTAAAGAGTGTGAATGGTCAGCAGAGTGAAGAGGCAATCCACAGGAGAGGAGGAAATATTTGCGAATCATAAATCTGAGAAGGGGTCAATGCCCAGAATGTATAGAGAACTAAAATCCAACAACAACAACGATAAGAGCCAGATGCAAAAAGGAGCAAAGACTTGAATTAGGACATTTCTCCAAAGACACACGAATGGTAAACAAGCCCATGAAAAGCTGCTCAACGTCACTGACCAGGAAACTGCAAATCAAAACCCACTGAGATGCCACCTCACACCCATCAGGATAAAAGCCTCCAGAAAATCACAAGTATTGGGGAGGATGTGGGGAAATTGGAACCCCTGTGCACTGTTGTGGGACCCAAACATGGTGCAGCCGCTGTGGAACACACTGTGGCAGTTCCTCAGGAATTAAACATAGAACTACCATGTGCTCCAGCAATCCCACTTCTGGATTTATACCCCAAATTGAAAGCAGGGTCTTAAAGAGAGAATTTTCGTACCCGTGTTCACAGTATAATTCACAGCAGCTTAAACGTGGAAACAACTGGGGTATCTATCCATCAACAGACTGTAATCCCCTGGCCATCGGGCCAGCAGTGACCGTGGCAGGGATGGGACGATGGTGGCCATGCTTGCACTTGTTCGTGGCAAGAAGCTCAACAGTGGAGTGTTGAGGGGTAAAGGGGGCTGAGAACATGGGCAGGAAGTGGAGAGGTCGCCCATTAGGTCTGACCACAAGAGGGGGTGCATAGAAGAGAACTGAACCTGCTGTGTGCTGCGATGAACAGGGAGGGGTTCCTGCCAAATCTGAGTCCTAAACACTGGAGTGAGGTGCCCCAGGGAGCTGCAAGGTAGGCAGCCTGTTACCTAGTGGGCGTGGGGTCTGAGGGGGACGTGGGGGTGGAGGCTTCGTCCTCTGAGAAAAGAGGGAGGGGCAGCTGGGCCTTTAAAGACACATAAATGCAGCCCAGCTGTGTGTCCCGGGGCAGCTATGGGGTGCTGCTGACCCCTGAGATGGGACATAGTTCTGGCCAGAGCACCATGGGGTCTGCCCAGGAAGGCACCCAGGATTAGGGTCTTTCCGAGCAGCCTACAGAGAGACAGAGGGGGCCACCATTCTTTAATGCTTGCCCTAACGGGGGGCATGAACATCTGGGTAGAACGTAAATGTACACACACACACACACACACACACACACACACACACACACGTCACTACCGGGGAAATCCAGCTGCCAAGAGCATCTTTTCTCTGGTGTGATGGATCGAGACCCAGTTGTCCCCAGTGGGAACTTATGACCAAACCTCATGTCTAGCTGTTACATGCATCAGGAATTTTTTTTCTCTCAAAAAATGCAGCTAATTCACAGAAACCAAATTCAAACCAGTTCAAGGGAGGGAAAGAGACACAGAATGTATGGGCTTCCCCAAAACAATTGGTTAGTCTTCTTCTTGAGAATTTAACCAGGGGCACAGGGAGAGAACCCACCAGGTGGTGACAGGAGGTGGAGGTGAGAGGGCAGCAAGCCTGTGGCGGGCTGGGGTGAGGGGGGTGACCACAGGAGGGGCGAGCCCTGCTGCTCTGGGCACTGCGGCAACCTCCCCCTTTCCAGGGCCCTCACACCCCTGCTGGGCTCTGTGCCTGGGTCCCAGGAAATACCCCCCAAGACACTGTTGCTCTGAGAATTCTCACAGTTACATGCCCTACTGCTTGAGATAACTTGAGTCTTGCTCTGAGCAGCAGAAATTGCCTCCCGCATCACAAAGGACTGCCTACCAAGCCTCCCGGACGGATTTGCAGGACCAAATCCAGCACCTTCTCCTATTTCCTCCCAGATAGAACGGGTAACACACAAGTTTCACAAAGCCCTACGTATTTCTTGTTATGTGTGACAGTTTCTGTAGCTAGACATTAGCACACATACCGGTATCTATAGTGAAATACATCGTACTTTCTATTATTTTATTGTAATAGAAAATCTGGTTGCAGCCCATTAGTTTCTTCCATCTGACAGGGTGTGACCTGCAGGGTCTCCAGCTTGCACACCTGCCTGCGAGGGCTCACCATCTGCACTGCAGGTGTCCCCGTAGGAGAGTCTGGTCCCTGAGACGCCGTCCATGCTGCCTGTCCTCTCCCTCCAGAGAGCACAGGGTGGGTGGACCTAGTGCTCCCAGGGCCCTGACCCTTCCACACAGATGGAGCCCCTGTTGCCTGGTGTAAACCGCCCTCAGCAGAGTGTGAGGGGGGCTGTCCAGGCAGGGCCTGCCCAGGAGTGGCCGCTGCGGGTCTGGCTGCTGTCCAGCTTAGTGGCTAAGGGCAGGGGCTCCGGGGTGAAGCTGCCTGGATGGGCCTGGGTCCATCAACAGCTCAGCCAGTTACCGGGTGTCTCTGCCTCAGTTCCCCCACCCACACTCAGGGGGATCTGCAGCACTACTCCTAGGGTCAGGGTGAGGATGAGATGACGGGGGACACAAAGCAGCCAGTCCTGAGCCAGAGCTGCTGTGTCTTCTGTGGACAGAAGCTGTGCACATGCTTATCAAAGAAGTGCTCGCTAATGGTCAAAGGAGCAGCTTCCTGGGCCGAAGGAGAAGGGAAGTGGGTCCTGAGTGGAGCTGTCTCTTGAAAGAAAAGCACAAACGTGTGTTGTGCATTTTAAGGCAGGAGTTTATTGAGCTGAGGCCAGACCCAAATCCCCCCGGGGTCCCTGTCTGCCCCAGGGCGCCAGGCTGGGGACCTGTCAGTCCTCCTGATAGGGGACATGGAAGCCCAGGGTGTTCCCCAGGGGGAAGTGAGCAAAGAAGGTGCGGGCCATGTCCTCGATCTGGGGGTAGGCCCCCAGCGTCTGGAAGAAGTACACGTAGTTCCAGAAGTCAGACGTGGAGAAAGGCCAGTAGGGCATGGCCGGCAGCTCGGCGTAGGGGTCTGAAAGACACGGCAGCCGGCCTCAGGGCTCTGCCACTCCTCCTGCCCCCTGGCTGCCCCACGGAGGCCTCAGGCAGGTGGAGGTGCTCAGCAGAGCCTTGGCTGGGAGTGCAGCTAGGCCACCCCAGGTCCTCCCGGAAGCACCCTGGAGCCTGGTTATTGGAGCAGCTATGGGGGATGACCCAGGCCCTGCCCCTCGGACTCCTGGTGTGGGGGACAGAGGAGGAGGAGGAGAAGGTGGGGAAAGTCTGGCCTTTGCCCTGGAGATGCTGAGCAGGGAGGGAGTGCTGTGGGGGGGACGTGGGGCTGTCCTAGTGGGATTTCAAAGGAGACCACAGTCCCCAGCCCTGGAGCCTGTGTGTTACTGCACCAAGCTAGAACTCTGGGTCCGAGGGTAGGAATGTCAGTGTCCTCAGGGGCTCGGAGGGTCCCAACACCATGCAGAGCCCCAAGTGCCCCCTATCTGATGTGTCCCCCGGGGCCTGGAGGGCAGGGCCTGGGAAAGAGACGCCAGTCCCTCTGCCCGCACAGCTGGGCCTGGAGTGGACCCTGGGTCCCCTTCAGCTGCTCGGAATAAGAAGCAGCTCCCACCCAGTCCCTCTCCGTCCCCCACCCCCACCAGACAAGAGAAGAAATGGGAGGAAGATACAATACCTCCCTCCTCCTGCACAGGCTTGGCCCCTGCAAAGCAAGAGGAGAGCAGTCACCCAGGAGAACCCCCGGGGGCGGTCCCACCACACATCAGCTGCCCTGGTGGCAGGGGGACTACGAGCAGAGGGGAGCACGCAGGAGGACGGGGAGCCTCTCACCTGCCAAAGGCACCAGCAGGAGGCAGAGGGTCACTCCATGCAGCAGGAAGGTTTTCATCTTCCTCAGACGCATCCCCACTGACGGGCTGACTGCAGCAGGAGTAATCCAGAGGGTGAGACCACCCACCCGTCAGTGCCCCAGCTTCTTCCCGCCACCCCCAAAGTGGACAACTCCCGGGAAAACAGCTCTGGTGAAAAGACAACTTCTTAGTATTTTCACCACAGTTTCAATTTCAGTGCCTTCAAAGTATTATTCTGAGGCTAAACCCTGCGTTGCTCTGGCTCTGTTTAATTTCAACAATTTAAGAAACCGCACCTCCATCTGCTGCCCTCCCCGAGGTTACCTGGCCACCTCGCTCTGCTCCTGTCGCTCAGCCTCAGTCTCGCGGCTGATGGTCGCCTGCTGCCAGCACACAGGCTCCGCTTTATAAACACCAGGACAAGGACGGACGTCACCTACGTGAACCGTCAAACTGAATATTTCATCCCCCGCCAGAGGACCCGGGGCTTGTGTGACGCTGCTGGCAGCGGAACTGCACGAGTCCACGTTTGGGAATCTGATCCAAAGATCAAATTGGAGAAAAACATCTTTCTCAGGCGACTTCTAAGATTTGTAGGACTGAATTCAACACTGGGACTTGAAATAAACCCATTTCCTCTCCCCCGGGAGAGAAAAATGGTCTAAGTCTGATACTGAGGCTGAGATCTGGGCAATCACAGAGCTGCCCGGCCAGGCAGGCAGGACGGGACCCGGGGAGCCCCTGGCAGCCCCAGAATGTGCCCTGGCCAACAGGACCCCGCTGAGCAGTCGCAGGCAGGAAGGGGGAGGGCTCAGCCCGACTGCATCTCAGACCAGAGCCTTCCTGCTTACAGCACAGTCATGAGTCTCTGTCGCAGGCAAGGCAGCTCTTCCAGGTCCCCAGGACACCATCTGCAACACCAAGGGTCTCTGCACATCAGGCCACTCTGATTACAGCCCTGACAGTAGCCACGCCCCATGGCCCTGCCCCAAGAGGTCCCATGCTCGGGAACCAGGGCCATGTCCAGGGCAGCAGTCCCCAGGCTTAGTGCGGTCACCACAGGGGGCTCCAAGGCTGAGGGGACCTCCTCACCCACATGTTCCCCACAGCTGAGGTACACGGCATGTCGCCTGGGGGACACGTTGAGGGGTGGAGAGCGGGTCTCAGGTGACAGATTCATCCAGCACACACCCTGGGCTCCCCAAGCCTCTGGGTCTTTCTAGGGACAAGTTCTGGCCCTCAGCTTCCTTCTGCGTCAGCAACCTTCACGCAAACAGGGAAAGCCAGTGCTTGTCACCCCGTGAACCCAGGATCTCTGCCAAGTGGGCCCAGCCCCACTCCTCGGGCCAACCCAGAATTACAGCACCTCTACCCCAGCCCACCCCGTATCTGTTCCCTGGGCTTCTGCTGACATAAATGGGCATATGTGGTACGTCCTGGGGTCACACCTAAACTTCAGGGTCTGGTCATAGGTGTGGAAGCCGAGGCATGATGTGCTTGGTCCTGAGGGAGCCAGCAGCCCCTCACCAGACGGGTACTACTGGGGACACCAGACAGTGTCTTCAGGCAAGGGTGACAAACCCCCCCAGACTGGGAGGAAGGACGGCTTCTCCTGGCAAAGGAGTCTCAGCGGAATTTAGGGGTTCAGATCCCCAGCTTCAGTTCAGCTGAAGTCGTCAGTTCAGTGGCCACCTGCCAGATTAGGCTTTGGGCTTTATTTTCAGAAATCTGGATCCCATGCCTATAAGAAATAATGAATTCTATGAAGGCCGTTGTGTCGGGGTCCCCAAGACCACCCCAGGCTCGCCAGGACTCCCACGACGTACAGCTGGGATTCATGACAGATGGTGCAAAGCACACGGAAGGGAAGAGGCTCACGGGGAGAAGTCGGGACCGGGCGTGAGCTCCCAGAGCCCTTTCCCCGTGGAGCTAATTCCCCGCCACCAGTTGTGATGACACACCTGAGGCCCGGGAAAGCCCGTTAGAGACACAGCACCCAGGGTTATGGGGCTGGTCAGGGTACCCTCTGCCTGGGGCAGATTCCAGGCTCCCGGGGGTGGGGGGAGCGGTGCTGGGCGTGAACCCACTTTGCACAAACGTTTAGGTGCAGCAGGGCCCTCTTATCCATGACAAACTGGGGACCCTCTGAAGTCCGAGTTCCCCGATGCCAGGCAAAGGCGACCTGGCAGGCGGCCTGCTTGTTGACCCTTTCCTGCACAGCATAGAAGTTTCTGGTTCCTTATCTGCCCCGGGCTGGGACTTTTAAGCTCTGAGCTCATCGCTTTCTTTTCCCAAATTCCCAGCACATCTAGAAGCTGCCAGTCAACCCCATGGTTCTTACTCCCTGTTTCCACTAAGCGGCCAAGGCATCAGCTGCCTGGTCACCCAAGCCTCCCCTTCTGTTGGTTCTTGGCTCCGTGACCCTAATTTGCACTTTGTGCCATGGACTGTGGCACCCCTTGACCACTGCAAATGGCACCATTAATGTCAAGCCAGAGAGACAACTCCTGCTTCTGTCCTGAACACGCTAATCCCCTTCGCCCTCTCCTGGCTCCAGGTCTCCACCTGATGGGGCCACGAGGCTGGCTTTGGGACACGGGTTTGTTGTAGAAACACCTGTGCAGTGGGGAGGGGGCTGGAAGGGCGAGTGGGAAGGGCCCCGCATGGCTGGCTGGCTATGGAGGCACAGCCCAGCGTGGTGGGGACCTGGGACCCCCAGAGTTCAGTAGGAGAGCTGAGCAGGCCGTGGAGGAGAGGAGGCCGGCTGGGTCCTGCCACCGCCCATCGCCACACCAGACAGTAATGGCTCATTGTCCGTCCTTACAACCCCATGTCTGAAGATGATATGCAAGCGTCCCTATGATGTTAGGGGGGAAATAAAGTTACACGTACTGTATCTTTATAACTATTCCCCAGTAAAGAACTCTAGCTGGAAAAATGAGTAATGAGCAACGATGGTGTTGGGTACTAGAGCTATGGACATATAAAGTTTTTTTTCTTCTCTCTGGGTATATATAGTTTCCTTAATTTATTAGTTTTATGTATGGAAAAAACTTTTAAAAAGTCACCACCAATAGCTCCCTGTTACTTAGCATTCTGCTTTGCCGTTCTGGGTTGACCTCCTAGGTCTTCCATGGCCACGCTGCCACCCCCATGTCCACCCCACTACTTTCTTCTTTCCTGAGTCCTTCAAGCCACCCTCCCTTGCTGGCCTGTGTTCAGACTTTCCCTGGCCCCACCTGGAGAGCCCCACCTGGAGGTCCGCTCCTCTGTCCCCTAGAGGACGACCCCTTCACCCCCCCCCACCCAACAGCCCTCCTGGAATGCCCCTGCTGTCTCCACAGACACAGCCGTGTATTGTTCTTGTTCAGTGGGGTCCCTAGAGCCTGTTGAAATGCAGGCTCGGATTCAGCAGGTTGGGGAGAGAGCTTCCTAACAAGCTCCCAGGAGATAGATGCCTGGGCTGCTGGCCCCCAGAGCACACTTAGGGTATCGAGGCACAGGCAGGTGTCAGAATCACCTAGGGGACATGTTAGACTGCAGAGTCCTGGGCCTCACTCCTCAGAGCTCAGGGGTGGGCCTGGGACTCTGCATTTCTGTCATGTTACCAGAGCTGCTGAGCAGGTCCAAGACGAGACTTTGAGAGCCACTATCTAAAGCAGAGGTCCTTAACCCTGGCTGCACATTGGGACCACTTGCAGAGGTCTTAAATAGGGGGATTTCCAGCCAGCCTCCGCAGGTGGGATTCTAATGGAATGGGCCCAGAATGGGGCCCAGGTGGGACTCTCCCAGGTGAGTCTGCTCTGAAGCCTGGTTGACTACCTCTGCACAGGCGGTGGGTCTGCTGCCTTGCTCCCCCAGCCCCTGCCCTGCACAGGACCCTCCCTGTGGACGCATTGGAGGCCTCTGAAGGTCCCGCCTGCGTGGGGTGAGAAGAAACTCTGGTTGCACAAAACAGGTCTTAGTGGACAAGTGGACAGAGGCTCCCTGTCTGCTTCCCTCCTATGTTAACTGGGCAGGGAGAGGGGAGAGCTTCGGGGCTCTGCCAGCACTGTGGGAAGGGAACGAGCCAGGGCAGCTGGCCTGGGGACCCTCCCCACCTCTACCGCTTCACCTGGACTAGGTGAGGCCTGGAGCATGACCTGCCCACCCCGCACTACCACGCTCCCATTAGGAGGTCTCTGGGCGCCCTCTGCTGCCCGGCTCGGGAACAGCAAGCGCGGCCTGTTGAGGTCACTGAGCAACTACAACCCTGAGGGTGAGTGCCTCCGGTCTCGGATCTCCCTGTCGCAGTCCTTCCAGCTGTCCCAAAGCAGGCCAGACCCTTGTTCATCACTAAGTCCTAAAGTCCAGGTCCTCCGGGACACAGGCTCCCCTCCTGGACGCCCCTCCTCCCTGACCCCTGTCTGTGGCTGGCCGGCCCGGAATGCGCCCACTGCTTCAGCGCTGGGGGCCTCGCTCGCTGCCTCTCACTGAGCCCCGCAACGTTGCCTCTTTCGGAGACTTCGCCATCTCCCAGCTCCATCTCGTCCTCAGTCCTAGCAGGTGACACTGCCCTTCTGCTTCCTTCCTGAGCCCTGGGCTCCTGCAGAGCCTGTGAGGGTCCCAGGTCTGAAGCAGCTCCCGGCAGCAGGTGGGTGGGGCTGGGTGAGAGCGCTGACAGACTGAGCCCCTGGTCAGGTCATGGGCTGTGCCCAGCGTCACCCAGTCAGTGTGACAGCCGAGTCCTCAGGATGCTCACGCAGTGTCCCTGGGTGTCCGGGCCAGCGCCTGGCTCTGCTGGCCTCTGCAACACCTGGGACTGACCCAGGGCCCTGGAGAAGCGCCTGCCTCCAGCTGCCTGCCGCGGAGGGGACACCGCTCACAGTCGCCTGTTTTGTTCCCAACGCCGCTGTAAGAAAAGGATTTAATTAAATGTCACAAAACCTAACGAACATGAACAGTTTTGTGGATGAGCGCTAAGATGCCTCGGAAAGGGGGGCATTGCTGGAAACCATTGTCACGTTAGATGGGCGTGACAGCTCTGGAAGACTGGGACCAAAGTCCTGAGAATCTGGATGTCAGATCCTTCTGATCCTGCCGTTGGAAACGCAGCCCCGCAGTGGGGGCGGGCCATCCCAGAGGTGGGCTGCAGGGGGCGCCGTTCTCACTGGAATCGGCGAACTGGGGGGTGGGGGAGGCGGAACTGCCAGAATAGACAAGGCCCGCCAGCGAAGGTGCAGTGTAGGTTTGTTTGAAAGCTGAAATGTCTGAGGCCCACCTGATTCTTCTTAAACAGCATTCCTTCCTTTAACTGGTGAGATTGCTGACCCGGTTCCAGGTCAGGCGGTGAGAAGGCTTCTCCTGGCCTGGGGTGGAATGAGGCCTTGTGGTGGGGAGCCCTCCGGAGACGAGGGTGGATAGATAAAACACAGGACTAAAACCGTACTCCTTGAGTATTTGAAATTCTAATTAACTGGGCGACCCGCATTTTAATTTGCTGGCCCTGCCCGGCCCATGGCTGCACGCCCAGGCTCCAGCTGGGAGCCAAGGCTTGGGGCACAGGATGGCTGTGAGAAGCGGGTTCCACCGGGCAGGGGAGCAGGCACAGGGAGGTCTTTTCCAAGATGCTTCCTCCTGCAGCTGTAGGGTCATGGGTGTTACACAGGACCAGCAGGTGGGCTGCAGCCTGAATGCTCCCGGTCAGCAGGGCTCCTGGCCCAGCATACCCCGAGTCTGCACAGCTGTCTGGAGCTGGCCCATCTGGGCTCATCACAGAGAGGCCTGATGGAGGCGAAGAGATGGGTGGACCACTGCTGGAAGAGCCCCTTCTCAGGCTTGAGGCCTGGGGACCTCAGGGCCAGGGGTGGGGATGGGGGCCAGGAGGATACAGTGTCCCAAAGGCCCATGACTCAGGGCTGGAAAAGTATCGGTGTTAGATGTGAGCTGTAGGTACCTGGAGCCCTCGACATGCCCATGCTGGACGGGCTGTGCCACCCCCCTCCTGCTCCCCCCCCCCACCCCAAGGCTCCTGAGCACGAGGGCCTTCTTTCTGGAAATGCTCCCTGAGATGGGGGACCAGGGCCTCGACCGTGTGGTACAGGGATCTCATCCAAGGCTGCAGATGTGGCCCTGGCTGGGTGGGAGGGAAGGGACCCAGAGGGAGAGGCCCTGGGTCCCCACCCGTGACAGCAACAGGAGATGAAGAACTGGGGGTTCTCCATTCATCCACCTCCTGGGTGTGGAGCTTCCAGGGTCACACCCAACACTTCATGAGTGTCGTCTCTGTGTGTGCACGCTGGGTACGGGAAGTCATCCCAGGGAGCAGGGACACAGAGGTGGGGAGGCCGGAGCAGGGCATCTTGTCCCCCTGGCACTGCTGCACTTGGCTGGTGCCCACCCAGGGTCTTCTGAGGTCTCAGACCAGAAGAAGCAGAGTTTATCTTCTGTCTGTTGTGTCCGTTGGTCAGGGGTTGCCCCTTGGGAGACAACTGCCCCCACTGCAGATGCAGGGTACCCAGTGGCTTCCTGCAGTTGCCCGGGGCTGGGATCCCAGGGAGTGTCGGGGTAGAGGCTGCAGGTGAGGGTGCTGCCCAGCACATCAGGCTGAGGGGAGCTCATCCAGGGCTGAGGCTGGGCGGGCTGGGGGAGGAGCGAGGTGGGCTCGGAGCTGAGTGGGGCCTGTAGTGCTCAGCCCTGAGGACACAGGGGCCGGAGCTCCAAGGGGGGCCTGGAGCCAAACCCGGGTCCACCAGAAGGCACAGTGAACCTCAAGGGCACTCGATCACCTCGTTGTGATAAAACGTGGAGACACTAACTCAGGTCATCCCCTCCCGGGGATGGAACCCGCTTCACCTGTGAAGGGCCTAGGTTGGCACAGCTGGCACAGATGTCAGTCACTCTGGGCCAGGCCCTCCAGGACCATCTACCGAAATCCTCCGCTCTCGGTTCAGCCAGAGCTGTTTCTATTGTCCCCATTTAATGGGGGAGAAAACCGAGGCTGTCCCAGTTCGGGACCTGATGGAGCCGACAGCAAACAGTGGGGTTGGGGAGGCCCTGTGTATAGGGTCATCCCCACTCCCTGGGCCATCACACACGGTGACCCATGTGCATACCTGTCCCCTTTGCAGAGTTTCCAGGAAGGCCTGGCCGACCCGAGTGTTCATTTGCAGCATGAACCCGGGCTTCTGAGGGTCCCTGGTAGCAAGAAGCTGGCGTGTGCAGTGGACTGCCCAGCCAGAACTGCCCAGCCCAGCCTTTCCCAGCCCGGCCAGGGAGGCCGTGTTCCTAGGTGCTGCTGTGGACCCAGCCAGGTGTCCGTCCACAAGAAGCCCAGAGGCCTTTCCAATTCATGGCTTTTGGAAGACAACCAAAGGGTTCTCTGACACGGACTGCAGCAGGAGGAGGATAGAGGCTACCAGAGAGTTACTCAAGTTTGTTTGTCCAATAGGACATAGCTTCTGAAATGTCTGCAAGGTGGTCTCACTTCAGCAGCAGTGGAGAGTGTGAGCAGACGCTGACCACTGTGTGGGAGGGGCAGTGGAGGCGGCTCCCGTGCTAGAGGCAGT
Source organism: Rhinolophus sinicus (assembly GCF_057876585.1). Lineage (NCBI taxonomy): Eukaryota > Metazoa > Chordata > Mammalia > Chiroptera > Rhinolophidae > Rhinolophus > Rhinolophus sinicus. Next base: position 212,455,288 of record NC_142517.1, read on the forward strand.
TGGAAGATACCACCCAATGCCCAGGGCCTCTTCCCTGCCCACTGCAATGTGGCGATGGGGCGGTGACCACCAGCCAGGCTGACAGGCAGCTGGGGCAGCCAATGGCACTTCCTCCTGTGGTCAGGGAGGGGGCCGGGCAAGCCACAGACCCCAGGGTGTGGGGACTCTCCCCCCCAACCCAAGCAGGAGTCTGTCTTCGTGATGCTTACAGGCCGCTGGGATCCCGGGACCCGCCATGTTGAGGGTCTTCATTGCAACAGGGAGACTCAGGCTGAGCCCATTTGTCCACAGCCTGAAACAGATCCATTGTTCAGCCCTATTCATTGCCACATAAAGGCTGGATTTATGGGAACTGGGGCTCAGCGTGTTTCTCAGCCTGACTGAGGCATCCGGGTAGCATGGCCCGTGCTGCTGCTCCCGGGTTTCCTGGGTTCTCCTGCCCGAGGGTCCCTGCTGGGAGCTGGGCACCAGCCATGCTGCATCCTGTGGCGGCCGCTCACCTGGCTTCCTCCCTCGGACTTTCTGGCTCTTTCTTCCCTGATGTTGATGACAGAGCAGCTTGCCTGTCTTGCTTCCAGCTGCTTGTCCTAGATTCGTGATTCATCCAAGAAGCTGGGATTGTGAGTCCAGACGGACGTGGGGAGCCGGAGGCTCACGCCCGGCAGGGGCCCAGGTGGGCCAAGGACGGCATCTCAAAATTAAAGGGCTGGAAATGCCTTTTGAAATGCACTAAATCTGTCTCCTTGGATGTCTGGAGGCAGCCACAGGCCTTGAAAGCAGAAGCTCAGCTCCAGCTTTGCTCCCAGGGAGATGTCAGCCTCTGGCCCCATAAGAAGCCAAATAATGGGTATGCGTTGCAAGAAAAGAAATATTTTTAAAGTGAAAAAAGGAGAAAAGATGATACATCCTGCCTGCCCCTCCATCCCCCTCTCTGGGCGAGTCCCTAATGCCAATACCCGCCAGGCCCACCTGAGTGCCGCCAGCACCCGGGGCCGCTGGTTTGTCTGCTACAGAAACAGACATGTGCTACATACCCTGGTCACCGAATGCTCCATTTCAAACATCTGCTGGGTCCCTACATGTTCTATCAGAGTCACTCACTCTTTCCAGCAGCCAGTAAGACTGTAGCGTGGAGCGTCTCAACCTCAGCCCTGCGGACATGGGGTGGGGTCATGCTCCGTGGTGGGGCAGACCTGGGCATGGTGGGGAGGTCTGCAGCAGCCCTGGCCTCCACACCCTAGATGCCAGTACATCCTCAGGCAAGACAGCCCAAATGTCTGCAGGCATTGTCACAAGTCCCTGCGGGAGCTCTCGTGCACGAGGCACGGTTATTCAGTGTGGGAACAGAGTCCCAGAGAGCAGTTTCCAGGCTCTCGGCCTCACATGGAAAGGTGCTGGCTCGGGTAGTAGACGGTCATCAGCTGTGATTGGTTGGCCATCAGCTGTTACCGGTTAGCCTTTGGCCACCGGTGTAACTGCCATGGCTAAGCTAGGTAGTGTGGATTGCAGTTAGCAAGTGAGGTTGGAGGGCAGAGAAATAGATGGCAGGTTGCGGATCGTGTGACTCTTGCTTCCTGTGTCTCCAACCCAGCTGCCAGCGAGAATATAGTGGTCTGACTCCCCTATCTATGGCTCCGTGGGTGTTCCTTTTTGGCCTCACCATATCTGGTGTTCTTATGCGGGGAGTGGGACCAAAGACCCCGCATGACACCCAGCATGACACTCAGCAATCCCCCGACCCCGCTTTGAGCATCCGGGTTATTTACAGGACCCTGCTACTCCAGGCAACAGCGCAGCAAGCATCCCGAACTGTCTCCTATACTTTTGGTTTGACTGCACGTGGTCGGCTCCCCAAACTGGAGTCCCCCAAAGGCAAACTGAGTTGAGCTCATGCAGCCTAAGCTTCAGAACTTGTGCGAACCTGTTCCAAAGCCCTGGAAACCCCCAGCACTGTGTTCATGCAGTCACGGGGTTTTGCAGTGTTTGCAAAACCAAAATCAAGCAAACCTTGTGATTTTACTGGCAACCAGTTGAGCCCCCATCTTTGCTCTGCTGCCCATGTCCAGTGCGGTGGGCTGGCTGGGCACCTGGGGCGGGGGTGGGGGTACCATCAGCGTGGGTCTCGTGGACACGTTTATGAGGTCAGCAATCCTTCCAGGCCAAGGTCAGTCGTGGTTAGCAGTCCTGGGATGGGGCTGAGCTTGACCAGGGGTCCTGCCACCACTGCGCTGGTTCGCCTGGGAAAGGGGCAGGAACAGAGGTCACATCACACTGTGAAGCCGTCCTACAGTGCCTGGTACCAGTAGTACGTGTGGGGAGACAGGAAGGCAAGGCTTGGCACACAGACAGCCAGGCAGAGTTACTCTGGGAAATCGTTTGAAGTGGAGATGTGGTTCTCATGAAGGCATCAGCCAAGTGCAAGTCCTCTCCGGCCACAGTGCCCACAGTCTCGGCTACAGCCCCCAGCATGACCGCAGTTCCCCCCCACACCCCTGAGCCCCAGCTCAGGTAACAGAGCCGTTGGCACACAGAGGCGACCTCTACAGAAGCCGAGCCCCAGAACGGAACCCAGACACAGACAGGTTGCCCAGGAGTACAAGCCGAGCCCAGAGCTTTGGCTACATGGATGGATGAATGACCAGGGTCCCCAGGACAGAGAAAGAAGGGGGCCGTGGGCCAGAGTCTCCAAAGTTTAAAGAAAGTAAAAGAGCTGTCGACTTTGACCCTGTCCGTTTGCAGAGACCCCCCTCAGCCCTCAGTGCGTCTGCTCAGCTGACGAGTGCCCAGTATACCTGGTCCTCAGGCATTGCTGCGGGGCTTCCCAGGCCCTAGAACACAGAGAGTGCAGGAGGCCCCTGATGGAAGGGCTTGTGGAGCAGGCGTGGGAGTGGGAGTGGGAGTGCGCCTGGCGCTGGGGCAGGGACGCGGAGTTCTGACCTCTAGGACAGAGCTCCTGTCTGGGTGCCACTGCCCCTCGGAGCCAGACCTGGAGAAAACGCACAAGGAAGGGACTGAGAGGTCCTCTTACCCTCCCTCTTGGCCGGCCGGCCACCAGGGCCTCAGAGGGGGCTGTACAGGTCCCCGAGGCTGGCGCCCTTCTGCTCCCCAGCTCCTGCTAACAGTCCCCTGCCCAGGCCCCCTCCCCAAGCTTCCTTACCCAGGAAGAGGGTCCAAAGCTGATATTCGCGTCTGGAGCTTTCGTAACAATTCTGTCAAGCGTGGTGGTTAAAACAACCCCATTACCTCTTAGTTTGGGGGGTCAGTAGTCTGACACAGGTCTCCTGGGCTGAAGTCAAGGAGCCATAGGGCCGACTCCCCCGGACAACGTCCCTTCGTTGCCTTTTCAAAATTAAATGTATTGGGGTGACATCGGTTGATAACATTACACGAGTGTCAGGGGTCCAGTTCTGAAATGCGTCATCTGTATGTCACCTTGTGTGCTCCCCACCTGCAGTCTAGGCTCCTTCTGTCACCACGTATGTGACCCCCTTGACCCTCTTCATCCTCCCCCCTCCTGACCACCATGCTGTTGTCTGTGTCTGTAAGTTTATTTGTTTTGTTTGTTTGTTGCTTTCTGTTTTACATCCCACATATGCGTGAGATCATATGGTTTTGTCCTTTTCCATGTGACTTCTTTCACTTAGCACGATGCTCGCAAGGTCCATCCATGTTGTCGCAAATGGCAGTATTTCATCTTGTTATGGCCGAGTAATATTCCATTGGGTATAAGTACCACCTGTCATCCATTGAAGGACACTTTGGTTGTTTCCATGTCTTGGCTCCCGTGAATAATGCTATAGTGGACATTGGGGTACGTATATCTTTACAGATAAGTGTTTTCAAAATTTCCAGGTAGATACCCAGGAGGATTGCTGGGTCATGTGGTAACTCTTAATTTTTTACCTCCAATAAGGGGCTAATACTAATCTCCAAAATACATAAAGAAATCATATAACTCAACAACAACAACAACAAAAAAAACACAAGCAGTTCTGTTAAAAAATGGGCAGATGTCCTGAACAGACACTTTTCTCAAGAAGACATACAAACAGCCAACAGATATATGAAAAGATGCTCAACTTCACTAGCTATTAGGGAAATGCAAATCAAAACCACAGTGAGATATCACCTCACCCCAGTCAGAATGGCGATCATCAACAAGACAAATAGTAACAAATGTTGGAGAGGCAGTGGAGAAAAAGGAACCCTCATACACTGTTGGTGGGAATGCAGACTGGTGCAGCCGCTGTGGAAACAGCACTGGAGGGTCCTTTGCACTGCCTTTTCCAGCTTCCGGAAGACCCCGCGTTCCTTAATCATGGTCCCTTCGCTTACTCCATCTTCAAAGGCGGTGATGTCAGGACGAATCCTTGTCACAGCCACTCGCTGACCTGCCGGCCCTGTCACAGCTCCTTTCCTGATTCTGACCCCCATCTGCCCCCCTCCACATTTCAGGGCCCTGTGAGGACACTGGGTGACCCGGACAACCCAGGTTAGTCTCTGCTCTCGTGAACCTCCATGGAATTAACCCAGCTGCAAAACCCCCTCTGCCACGTGACCTCCATAGTCCCGGGATCTGGGGACCAGGGTGTGGACGTCTTTGTGGCTGTCATTCTGCCTACACAGGTCCTGCTCTTTGCCTCGCGGCTGCTGCCCAGAGCGTGATGGGACTTAGGTTTGGAAAGAGGCCTCATGGTTGAAGAGCCAGAGGTCTCAGCACTGAATGGGGGCTGCCGCAGGGAGGTCGGGGGCATTGCTAGAGAGGGGGATACCCGGGTGCCAGAGATGGCACTGGCTCTGACTACAGGGCCAGAGGGTGAGGTGGAACCACCAGGCCATCCAGGGAGGCCAGCCCTCCTGGGGGCTGCTTCCCACCCACCCCTCCTGCCCTGGCTGGTGGCAGGGGCTCCAGGTGGGGCCTGTTCTAAGATCACAGAACTGTTCACATCTCCCATGACAGTGCTCGGGACTGACCAGACAGCCCTCTGTACCCTCGGGAGCTCTTTTAGAAAGCCATCTCCCAAGCTTCCCTGAGGCACCGGCCGGCCGAGTACCAGCCCGCCCACCGCGCACACAGTGCCCGAGTCTTCCCACACACGTGTGGTAGATGGCTCTCTCGTCTCTCTGACGTGTGCCCCCCTCATTCCCCCCCACACAGTGGGAGGCTTTGGTGGCTCTCAGCAATCGATCACTCACTTGGCCATCAGCAAATTGGCTTTCAGGGAATTGATTTTTGGCTAATTTCTCTGGAGTGGCCAGGTGGCATGGTGACAGATGGCCTCATGTTTTAATGAAGCCTGAGCCTGGCCTTCATCCTGGAGTGACCGGCCTGGGCTGGGGGTGTCCATGGCTGGAGATGCCCTGCCAGGCTGCCATCAGCACCCACAGCCCAGGCCCCCCTGAGTCACAGACCATCAACCAGGGACCCAGGCTGGGGGCGGAGCCAGAGGGGCCTGCTGAGCGGAGAGAGTTTTGGACACACACAGGAGGGAGTTTGCAGAGAGATTACTGGATTTAAAGGTGTTGGAGGCAGAACCTTCTGGATGTGGCCGAGGGAAGGGGCAGCAGAGAGAAGGGCCTGGAGTGAGGGGACCCTGGATTCGTAAGACAGGAGTCGGCCTCAGAGGGTGAGGGGCTGAGCAGACGCTGGTGAAGATGGAATGCGGACCGGGAGGTGCCCTGCGTGTCACTCTGCTGCCAGGACGAAGCACCTGCCTGACCCTGGGGGTCACCGTGCTCCCAGAGGCCCCAAACAGGAGCAGAAGGATGGAGCCTGGGGTGGGAAGGTGCACCTCCCAGTTAGGGCTTGAACTGTGTCCCCCAAAAGGACACGTTGAAGCCCCGCAGTACCCCATCCGGGCCTTATCTGGGACTAGGGTCCCTGCAGATGTAATTAGTCAGCCTAGAGAAGGGTGGGCACTAATGCAGAGTGACCGGTGTCCTCACAAGAAGGGGACATTTGCACTCAGACACATGGGCCATGTGATGAGGGAGGCAGAGATGGGGCCACGCCAAGGAACACCTGGGGCCCCCAGGAGCTGGGGCAGGAAGGCCCCCCCCACCCAGCCTTATGAGGAAGCGTGCCCGCCCTGGCCTCATAACCGCCAGAGAATGTGTTTCTGTCTGTTTAAAGCCCCCAGCCTGTGGCCCTTTGTTACACGCAGCCCCAGGAGACTGGTGCACTGGCCCTTCCCCCAGTGCCTGTCAGGAGAGACGGACTCTCAGGGGGCCAGTTGCTTTCCTGAGATGGGCCGCAAGCTCCCAGGCGCCTGGTGGGGGCTCGGTGCTTGAGTCCAATGCAGCAGTGGACTGTTCCCAATAGTGACAATCGGTGTGGGGGAGGCTGGCCTGGCCAACTGCCGGTGCCCCAGGCTGCTGCTTCTTCTTTCTGACGGAGGATGACAAGGTCCTAGCAGTAACACTTTCCGGGTCCCTTCTCTGACCCTCAGGAACTCTCTCCCTGAGGCTCTTCCCCCTTCCTCCTGCCCTCCCCCACTGGCCTCCTAAATTCTAGCCGCTTAGGAGCAGGCAGTCCCTGGGGGCCATACTCCCCGTGGCACCTCTGTCTGGAATGTGCCATTAATGTCCTAACTGGCTTGGCTCCCGTGGGACAGCCCCCTCAACTATACACATTGTCCTGAGGGTTTGGCGAGGACATGGCCTGTGCCTGACCCTTTCCTCCAAGCCCGTGTCTCCTGCTGGGCTCTGGGCAGGGCCAACGGGGTACCACCGGGGGTCGGGCACAGGGAGGGTGCTGATTGCCAGGCAGGATGCATGCAAGCACAGGAGACTCAAAGCCAGGGTGGGAAGCGCCAAGGACTGGGGGGAGAGGAGGCAGCGTTTCTCTAAAGCTGCAGATAAAGTGAACCAGAAGGAGACTGGTTCCGACTGTGCCCCCCATTGTGTGGCCAGAGGTACACCAAGCCCTGGCCTGACCTCTCCCTGCTCCACCACCACTCAGGCCCCTGCACTGGGCACCAACTCAGAAGCTCCCCGCTCACAGCTCTGGGTCAGCTAACGAGCACATTGGGTTGACAGAACTGTCTCCAGCTGCCCTGAGCGCTGACAGATGCTGTCACATTGCTCTCACTGCCCTAGTCTGGTGAGAGGGTGAGGCCCATAAATCCATGGGGGGAGAAGGTCTGTGGAAGGGCCGGCTCCCTGCAATGGCCCGGGTGGTGTCACACTGCATGCCACTTCAGACAGCAGTGATGCAGGGGTGAGGAACACAAGATCCGTGATGCAAGTCAGCATTTTCACAGCCAGTGCCACCGAATAGCACAGAGTAATTTCCTGCTTTTCTCAGTTCATGACTTGGAGCCTAAAAACTGCACCACCTGGCAAGGACAGCCAGCAGAAGGCATGACACATGGCCTCTCAGGAGGGCCGCTCCCAGCAAAGGGTCTCGGGCGTGGTCCCGCTGCTGCTCTACTCAGTCGGGGGTGGACGCATGGCCAGCGGGGCCCTGAGGGTCCCTGGCCCAGCCGGGGGTGCAGCAGAAGCTAACCCTGATAGGATCGGCCCAGGGCAGCTGGTGGACGGGGTGCAGGCTGCCTGCCGGCTGGACAACCCGAGTCAGAGTCCAACTTCCTCCCTCTGTCTGCAGCAAGACCTCAGGCAGCTTCCCTGACCTCCCTGAGCCTGTCCTCACCGGCACCCAGGTGAGGACAAATGCCCCAGCACTCCTGGGTATGGTGGCAAGTTCAGTGGTGAGGCCTGGTGTACTGTGCACCCCTTAGAAAGGACAGCACCCTGACAGGGCAAAGAGGGCTGCTTGGAGCCCGCTGTCACAAGAAAGAGAGACCTTTTCAAAGGAAGTTGGGCGCAGAGGACATATGAGGGAAGAACCCAGGGTTTTTGATGGTCCCCACAAATGTGTAGCCGGGCTCTCAGCCAGACCCTGTGGGAAGTTACGGGGCAGCTGCTCCCTCCCTCCCTTCCCCCTTCATTTCCCAGGATGCCAGTTCAGTCCCTTCTCTCGGATGCCTGCTGCCCCTGCCCCAACCTTTGTCTCTGCTCTCTGGCCACTGAGTTTGGACATGGCTGTGACCAGCCCTCGTGCTGGTGACTACGTGACTCCTGCTCCAGGCTCAAGCCCAGCTGACCTGCCTAGGTCAGTGCATGTCCTACAGAGACTCCCATGCTTCCCCGGGTCACGAGGCCGCCCAGCTTTCTGAGCTGCGGCCACAGGATGGGGTTATCCAGCCTGTGAGGCGGGCCACCTCTGCCTCCCGGGGCCTTGGGCACACTCATTGCCTGTCTGTCCTGGGATTCCTGTAAACAAAGGAGCTGGGCATGACACCTAGAAACACGGAGCTCTACCTTTCCACCAAGGAAGTATCAGGGGAGGGCCCTTTGCCCGGCGAGTCCTGAGAATGCCACGGGGCTGACTGCCCAGGCGGCCTCGTCCCACACGCAGTTCTTCCCAGCACTGAGACAGTCCCATCAGGTGCTGGCTTGTCACATGACTGGGACTAGTGGCCAGGAGGACACGTGGACATGCATCTTTCAGGTGGCTTGGGAAGGCCTTGCTGGAGAAGCCTGCGCATGTCTGCCTTCCTGGCACGATTGGTAATAGTCCCGCTTTCACTTTCAAAAGTGTGCTACCCAGTGACTAGCCACATGGCGTCCCAAGGCCTGGGCAGCTGGCATGTGGAATTTCAACGCGATGCCCAGGTGACAGCCTGTGGTGAGAGGCCAGGAGGGTCAACACAGCACCTCCCCCTGTGCGCACACCGCCTCCCTTTTCCTGGTTCCACGATTGGAGAACCCGCTGTCCTTGGAATCCAGCACGGACTTCTCAGAGGAGCCAGGTAGCTCCTCGCAGCGTCGCGGGACCCGCTGCCTCTGGCCAGGCTCTGTCAGGAGCTGTGTCGGCCCAGAGGCCGTGTCTTTTTTCTGCTTTGAGTAGAAGTACCAGGAGGTACAGAGCTTTTTCTTTAGTCTCAAGTGGCAAGTGGTTAAAATGTGATTACGGGATTGTTTATTAAATTGAGACTTATTTTGCTGCTTTATGAAACCAACATTATTGCGTCAATTGAGCATTTGATTTTCAGGGCCAAGGAGAAGCTTGTTTATGTAACCAGGTTAACCGAGACAAAGGTGGCTCGGTCATCCACACACCTTCTTCATTCACTTACTTTTGGTTAAAAGATTAAAGACTCAGCTATGATCGAATCATGTTTTGGTGGCTGGGTTAGTTTTTGGTAGTGGTTTTTTTTCTTCATGCCGCGTTAAGTCAAATTCTGTTGCTTTGTCGGGGTTATCAAGAGAAAGTTACACCATCAATTCTGCATGAAACAATAAATTATGTTTTATTCAGCAAAGGGTGACTGTGCAGTGGCTAGCCTGTGAAATCACACACTTGGCTGCTTGATCCAAGTTGCCTTTAAGTAGACCCAGGTGGGCTTCAGGGGTCTGACTGCCACAGAATCAGACGTGAGGTCTCTTTTAGGTGGGAAGCTTTCATAAAAGGACACTAAGGGCCGGTCTCTTACTGCAGGCACTAACCACATTGGACCTTCAGCCGCCTTTTTGCATTTTAAATATATTTATTTTGTCCCTTCCTGTGATACGTCCTCCTGGAAGAGAGTCTGTTTCACACAGTATGTCAGCTGATCAAGACCTTCCCAGGTTCCCCTGTGCCAAGCCCTGGAGACATTGGTGGGGGTGGGGGAGCGTGTGCTCATTTGGGTTATTAAGAGAAATTTATGATATTAACTGTGCATGAAACAATAGGTTATTTCTTATAGGGTGGGTTGAGCACTAAGCCTGATGCGTGGGTGGCAGTAGGTATTAGTTCTCTGTGCTGTGTAACTACCACCAACACAGGAGCTGGAAACAACCCCATTTACGACCCCACCGTTTCTGTGGGTCGGAAGTCCAGGCCCAGCTCAGCTGGGTTCTCTGCTCAGGGCCTCACCAGGTTGTAACCGGGCTGTCGGTGGGGCTGGGGTCTCATCTGGAGGCCTGAGCGGGGACGGTTTTCTTCCTGCTTGTGCAGGTTGTTGGCAGGACTCACTTCCTCGTGGCTGAAGGATTCATGGCAGCTGCTCTTCAAGGCCAGGAGGAGAATTTCTCCAGTTTGCTAAGACCACAGTCACAGGAGTGATGATGCCATCACCTATGTCACACTGTACTGGCTAGGAGCAAGTCACAGTTCTGGCCACACTCAAGGGGAGGGGATTATGAAAGGGTGTGACTCGCTGGGGGTCACCTAGGCTATGTGACACACAGGCAGGGAGGCGGGGTGAGCAAAGGGGTGTTTCCAGGCAGGACGGCAGCAGGATTCGACACCAGCCAGCCGGCACAGAGAGGGACAGGCTGGAGGGTAGGGGGCCTGGGGCCAGTGGTGAGTAGGGCTGAAAACCTGAGTGTGCCAGGCTGAGGAATTTTGACTTCATTTTATAAACAGTGGGAGCCAGCATTGTTTGGGAATGTTTTTAAAGCATTCATATACATTTAGGTAGACAATGGGGCTGGGCCAGAAATCTGACTTTCCTCAGGTTATGGAACCTCAAAAGGATGAGCCCAGCCAGCCCCACATCCACTCATGCTGCAGAGTCCAGATGGCTGGAAGTGGCCTGAGGAGTTCTGAGCTGGTCACACTCCTACAGCAGTCACGGTGGGGCCGTGCCCGTGGCTTCAAACCCTAGGGCAATGAGCGCCTCGGACTGTGGCAGCTGAATGTTCTAATCCTTCTGGGGTAGCGGTTTGCCCAAGTGAGGCTTTGGGGGAGAATTCCGAGCATCCCCACCATTGGAAGTGTGGGTTCACGGGCCTTCCAGAAACTCCCCATCACACTATGCTGACTGCCCTGTGTGCTCTGCTCCCCAGGGACAGACTGGGCTTACGAGGACGGCTTCCACTAACCAGACACTCTCGCGGGAGGGAGGTGCCCTTGGCTGAGGTCTGCATGCACGCTTTGCTCCTGGGCTCCCAGTGGAGGGGGATGGGCCTTCTTCCTGATCCCGAGCTTATCTCTGACACACATGCGTGTCCGCTGGCCAACCAAGTGCCAACCAGCATTTGCCAAGAGGAAAAGAATGCGTACCAAATGGGACATTTAGGGGAAACTGAGATGACTTCAACACTGATTTTTCAGGCATTCTTAAAATAACAAAGAGGTTTTGAGACAAAAACAAGAATCTTCTCATTCTTAGTTGATTCATATAAATTGCCTTGGAATATTTAGAAGGTCCAAAATAATTGCAAATGTTTCTTTCCTCCATTTTGTTTGTGCTTTCCCACCAAAAATGGAAGAAATACTGTTATCATTCAGAGATGATACATGTAACGCAAGCTTGATGAAAAATGTTCAAACGTTGCAGGGTGTGTAACATAAAAAAGTGCAAATCCCCCGTAATCTCACCCTCATCTAGTGAACTGCAACCAACATAATTCTTTCGTGTATGTGTAATTCATTTTATGTAACTGAAATCTTCTCTGCATTCCTTCTGTAACCTACTCAATTTTCTTACTATACCTTGGGCACCTTTTTATATGCAGAGACAGCATGTTAAGGGTCTATTTGGTATTAACCAAATGTGGACTTGAAATAAAAATTAAGGAAGTGGATTTTTACCTGACTGTGGGATTTTTTAATCTAGATTCCCCCCCTCTTGCTAATATTCAGAGTCCAGAGAGAGAATATAGTTTGACTCAAAATGTATCACAAGTAAGCCAGAAGAACTTTCAGATTCAGTAAACTTTAGAGCCTAAATTTAAAAAAAATCAGTGGAGCCGGAAACAATGGTAAGTTGGCCGCTTCCCACTTTCCACTCACCTCCCCCTCTCTGATCTAACAGCTTTGGGAGAGCAGAGGGGGGGGTGGGAGGAAGAGTGGCGTCTGCTTCCAGGTGACACACTAGCGCTGCAGGGGGGGACATGTCTGAGCTGTTGGCAGAATGCCCTGTGCCCTTCACCCAGAGGCTTTCTGGGGATGGGACCCCTGGGAACTGTGCAGCAGAGCCCAGGAGAAGCTGTTAAAATAAAGGCTTCCTTGAGCCCCATTCATGCCAAGGGGAAGGTCTATATAAGTAAATCAATTTCATCCTTTTGAAACAGTTATGTGATATCCCACTAAGTAAAGATGTATTTTAAGGGACCCTACCTGAGGGGTGCTTAGTTGGTTATTTTGTTCCTTTGCGCAACACATATGTGTCTAAAACGTGACATGCCCTATTCCAAGATTTGGGAATGCAGCAGGAAACAGAAGGGACAAAAGTGCCTGCCCTTTTTGTGTGCTAATACGTATGTATATGCTAATACAGAAGTGTGTATGTGTGTGTGTGTGTGTGTGTGTGTGTGTGTACGGTGGGGAGGGGACAGCAAATGAATGAATGTAACATTTAGGATGTTTGTGGATGATTAAAGCAGCAAAATGGATCAGGAACAAGTGTGTGTGTGTGCGTGCATGCGTGCATGTGTGTGTGTCTGTTGGGGGAGGTAGACAGTGTTGCTTTTATATAAGGTAGTCAGAAAGCCTGTGAGAGGTCACACTTGAGCCAAGATCCAAGGAGGTTATGGTGGTGAGACAGCGAGACAAGTCCTGGAAGAAAAGCATCCCAGACATAGAGAACAGCCTGTGCAAAGGCCCTGAGGTGAGGGCATGGCTGAAAAACAGCAGTCTTCTGTGGTTGGTGTGGATGGAGCAAGGGGCAGAGTCATAGGGTTAAGGTCAGAGGGTAAATGGAGCACAGATCACAGAGGGTCGTCAGGGCAATTTCTGACATACAATAAACTGCACCTGTGTAAAGAGTACAATTGATCATTTTTGACACTTGTGGAGCTCGGAAAATCTTACTACAGCCCAGATAATGGACGTAGTCATCACCACTAAAAGTTTCCTTGTGCCTTTGGTAACCACCCCCCCACCCCTTCTGCCTGGTGTAGGGTTTTTTTTGTTTGAATGGGTAACCAATTGTTCCAGGATTGTTTTTGAAAACTCTTCTTTCACCACTGAATGAATTATCTTCGCACCTTTGCCGCAAGTCAGTTGTCCATAAAAACGGTTCTATCTCTGTAGACTGTTCTGTCTCCTTGATCTATCCATCCTCATGCCAGGACCACACTGCCTTGCTTACTGTAGCTTTGTAAGTCTGGAAACGGAGAGTGTATGTCCCCTGACTGTTCAGTTTGGTTATTCTAGGTTCTTTACATCTCCATGCAAATACTAGAACCGGCGTGGCATTTTCCTCAGTCGGGATTTCTGACAGGGACTGAATGGACAGTGTCCATCCAAATGAGGAGAGTTGGTATCCAGACCACGGAGAGTCCTCTGGCCTATGAACACGGAATAGCCCTCCATTTCTTATTTTTCAACTTTCATTTATTTAAGTGTGTTTTTCCCGGACCCATCAGCTCCAAGTCAAGTAAGTAGTTGTTTCAATCTAGTGGAGGGCGCAGCTCACAGTGGCCCATGTGGGAATCGAACCAGCAACCTTACTGTTAAGAGCACTGCGCTCTGACCAACTGAGCTAAAGGGCCACCCCTTACTCCCTTTCTTATTGCTTTAATTTCTTCCAGCAATCAGTGTTTAGCGGATTACACAGTACAGCGTATTCACATCGTCAGTTTGTCCCTTATTATTTCATTTTTTATGCTATTGTAAATGATGTTCTTTAAATTTCCTCTTGCAATTGTTTGTTTCTAGGAATTAGAAACACAGTTTATTTAACATGTTGATCTTGTGCCCTGACTTTGCTCCAGTCAATTGTTAGCTCTAGTAACTTTTTGTAGATTCCACTGGTTTTTTCTACATAGATGATCAGGTTATCTAAAGACAGTTAAACGTCTTTTCCAGACTACATCCCTTTAACGTCTTAGTATTACACTGACTAGACCTTCCATGTAATGTAGAATGGGGGGTGGGGGGGGTGAGAGGAGGCAACCCTGCCTTGTTTCTGATCTTAGAGAGAAAGCATCCAGTTTCCACCACTAACGATGGTGTTAGCAGTGGGTTTTCATAAATGACCTTCATCAGGTTGAACACACTTTTATTACTCATTTGCTCAGAGTTTTATCAGAAATGGCTTTTGCCAAATGCATTTTATAACATATATATATATATATATATATATATATATATATATATATATATATATAAATTTTTAGTTTAACATTAATTTCAAATGTTACACCAACCAAACAAACATGCCTGGGAAAGGCCACACTTAAAGTCATGATTAGTTATACTTTTGTATATTATTGGATCTAATTGGCTAAAATTTGGTTAAGAACAGTAATAGCTATATTCATGAGATATTGGTCTGCAGTCTCCTTATAATGCCTTGGTTTTAGTAGCAACGTAACACAGGCTTCATAGAATGAGCTAGGACCTGTTTCCTCTCCTTCAATTTTTCTGGAAGTTTGGGGAGAGGGTATTATTTCCTCCTTTCATGTTTGGTTGAATGCATCAGTGAAGCTTTCTGGACCTGGAGTTTTGTTAGTGGGAAGGCTTTTAACTACAAATTTAATGTATTTAATAGATATAAGGTTATTAAGATATGTGCTTCTCCTTGAGCGAGTGTTGGTGATTTCAAGGCTTTTGTTCATTTCATCTAAGCTGTCAGATGTATGAGCATGAAGTTGTTCATAACACTCTGATTATCCTTTTAATGTCTGTAGAATCTGTCATACTGTCATCTCCTCATTCCTGATATTGGTCATTTGTGTCTTCTCCCTTGTGTTCCTGGTCAGTCTGACCAGAGATACTTCACTTTTATTGATCTGCTCTAAGAACTAGCTTTTTGGTGCATGGATTTCCTCTGTTTTTTGTTTTGTTTTTTTTGCAGCATTGACGTTTACTCCAACGTCGATTCTTTCCCTTCTCCTGTTGCACCGAGTCAGCTCATTGTTTCTAGCTCTTTAAGGTGGAAGTTGATATTGTTGACACGGGATCTTGCTTCTTTTCTAATATAAGCATTGAATGCGACCTAAGTCCTGCCTTAGTGGCACCCTAACCCATTTTGACACGCTGCATTTTCATTTTCATTCAAAATTCTTTCGTATTTCCTTTTGGATTTCTCCTTTGGACCATGGGATATTTAGAAGAGTGTTATTTAGTTCCCAATATTTGTTAATTTTCCAGATAGTCCTCTGCTATTGATTTCTATTTTAATTCCACTTTTGTTAGGCAACATGCCTTCTATTCCTTGAATATTTTTAAATTTATTGAGCTTCATTTTACACTCCAGAATATGGTCTATTTTGGTTCAAAAGTGCCCTAAAAAAGAATGCGTATTGTGCTGTTTTTGCGTGGAGTGTTTTTTGAATGTTAGTTAAGTTGTTTGCTAGTGGTGTTCAAGTCAGCTGGGTCCTGGTTGGTTTTGTTTGCTCGTTTGTCTACATTATGGAGAGAGGGAAGTATTAAATGCTTATTAGACATTACTATTTTTTCAGTATTATAAATAACGCTGCATTCAACATTGTCATACAGTTGTTTGTGGCCTGGTAGCTGTCTGTTTCACCCAGGTGCATTGCTAAAGGTCTTTCCATTTTATTATGGAGGCTGTCTTCTAAAAAGCTTGAGTCATTTCGTGTTTCTGCCAACAATTGTGAACATGCCCATTCCCCCAGCCTCTCTTGACTCTGAGTTCACTCAGGAGTGTCCCCAGATTGTGAGGTCCCTGAACAACCTCTGGTTTGGAGTTGCCAAAATGCTGGGCAGAGTACCCTGATCTCACCAATTTTAGGGACTGCCTAACCGATGGCGAGGGTCTTCCTCATGGCCTGGCCTCGTGCCCCTACAACTCCCCAAGTCTGTCTCCGAAGCCCAGTCTCATCCTGGCCCTGCAGGGAGAAGAGCATCTGTGTGGAGGTCGCTGTTGAGCATCAAGGCCAGCCCCTGTGGCCTCATTCCTGCCTGCCTCCCTGATTCTTACCCTCGCTCTGCCCGTCCCTCTTTCCTCACTTCTCCCTATGGTGGCAAAGTGGCTTCTTTATCCTTCGGTGAATCATGTACTCAAGGGACTTCCTTAGTGGCTGCCCATGTCTGGGACGCTCTCTGAAGAAGTCATTAGGAGGGACCCTAGGAGCTCATGGTCTGAAGGTCAAGGATGAGAGAACTTGGTTCTACTACCAGGGGCCTACAGTTTAGGGGAAGATGGGGCCGCCCTAGCCCCTTCCTTGGAAGTTCACACGTGGATGTATTACATGCTCCCTACTGGTTGCAGGCAGACAAGATGTTTGAGGCCACTAGTCACAAAGACAGACATGAAACTGTGGCCTTCCAGAATCACTGATGGAGGCTGGAGTACTGCAAGCACGTGTTTCCCTCATCTGCCCATCTGACAGGTGGTGAGGAAATGCAGGGGACATTCAAATGTTTGATCTTCCTAATCCCTGCTGGTTGAATGTGGCCCTTCTCTTGGGACGGTTGGCCCATTGTTTGGGAGTGTTTTCACCCATTGAGGCAGAGCCTGAGCAAATGACCATGGAAAGGTCCATTTTCAACTGAAGGAGACTTGATGAGAGAGGAGCAGCTGTGGGTGAGAGAACCGTATTCTGTAAGGAAGTTGGGTATGGGAGTCTGGATGACCACATCCAGTCAGACCATGGGTGTTCTGGAATAATCACCATTCAGGTGGAATGGGCACTCCAGGGAGGTCCAATACTTCAGACCAACACCTTTACACTTTCTATCAGCTTTATTCTCTGTAGGGACAGAGCCAGGAGTGCAGTTTCCAGGCTCTCGGCCTCACGTGGAAAGGTGCTGGCTCAGGTAGTAAATGGCCATCAACTGTGACTGGATGGCCATCAGCTGTGGCTAGTTGGCCATCAGCTGTAACCAGTGAGCCATTGGCCACTAATATAACTGCTGTGGCTACGCTAGCAGAAAATGGGGGCTAGCAGGAAGATGGTGGCTGAGCTAGCAAGCGCGGATTGCAGTTAGCACGGTGGATTGCTGCTAGCAAGTGGGGTTGGTTGGCAGAGACAAATGGAGTGAGGGTTGCGGATCGTGTGGCTCCTGCTTCCTGTGTCTCCACCCCAGCTGCCAGCGAGACTATAGTGGTATGACTCCCCAGTCTATGGCTCCGTGGGTGTTCCTTTTTGGCCTCAGACTATCCTGTGTTCTTACATGGGGAGCGGGAGCAGAGACCCCGCAGGCCACTCCGCATGACACTCTCCACCAAAGCTTTTCAGAGGGCAATACTGTGAACAGCAAAGAATGTGTGTGCTGGTTTTCCCCTCTACCTCTGCTCCTTCAGAACAGCTGTGTGTCTAGCATTTTCCCTGGGGCGTCAGACTCACCATCAGGGGGAAGTGCCAGCTGCCTCCTTCTTCAAAGCACACTGCCAACCCTGGCGGAGGTGTGAGCTGGCGAGGTCTTGAAAAGGACAGGCCTGGAAGTGCCTCCTCCTTTGCCAGGTGACTGCCTTGGTGACAGGGTGATGGGATGAGGCTCTAGGGGAGGGTGGAGAAATACTAGAATGTCTGAGTGGGCTTGGCGACCAAGGCACCTCCAAAGGCTGCGAGACACTGGGTCTGGGCCAGCGCTCCGGAGCGTGGGGTGGCCGTGAGGTCCAGATGTGCGAGGGCACTAGCCGGAAACAGAAGCAGTCCCCGAAGTGGAAACGGGACGTGCACAGGACGTGGGGCGGCGGTGCAGGCCGGTTTTCTCTTGCGCCGCCTGCAGTCCAGCCGGAGCTGGTGCAGGACCGGCCGCGGTCCTCAGCCTCCGAAGGCGCAAACCCGTAACGGACGCGTGGCGGACGCATATGCGGTGCGTGCTGCGGCCTGTGGGAAAGCTTCTCTTTGCCCTGCCGTGCGTGCCCAGCCTAGTCGAAGACCAGAGAAAGGTTGACGAAAAGTTGTTTCCACCATGAGAACCATATAGAAACAGGATCCATAAATTATTTAACGGAAAAAGTAAGATTGCAGACAGAAAATAAGAAAAATAAGAGTGCTGCCGCTTCTCTCCGCTGCACTCTGCTCGCTGAAGGCGGCTTCTGCCCTGGGCTGGCCAGACGCATCCCCCTGCATTCTGGTACCATCTAAATCTAAACTCTGCCTTGGCCTACGAACCAGAGTCCCAGCAACTGTGCGTTTAGGCTTCAGAGGAGATCTGAGTGGACACAGTTTCCAAACCAGGGGGACGTGATGGGAAGCAGAGGGGCTACCGGGCAGCCTTGGGCAGGATGGAAGGGAGGCTCATGGGATCAGCGGGGGCAGTGCGATGGGTGGGGGGAGGGGTGGAGAAGAGGGAAGGAAGGATGGGTCCTCAGGCCAGGTGTGACGGCAGGTGTGACGGCAGGTGTCGCCTGCAGCAGCTCAAGATGCGCCTGTTGCCACATGTCTGCACCGGGAACAGCTGCTCTGTGGGCTGCAGCTGCCGGGCGTGGATCCCTGTCACTGGTGTGGTTCCTGCCGTGTTTTCACACGTTTAATTAAGCCTCCCCAGCACCTTGGACTTGTCAAGCGTTCTTCAGAATGACCTGGCAGGTTTTCACCAGTGAATGCTGCCCTGATTAAAAAGAAAATTGAAAATCTTCACACCTTCTGCCTCAGCGTAATGAGGAATGTAAGCCCTGGAATATCTCAGCTTGAATTTCACCGAAGCCTCACGTCCAGCCGCCTTTCCCGCAGGGGGACCTGCAGCACATTCCGAGACCTGAAGTTGGGGGAGGACATTGGGGACCACCCTTAGTGAGAGTCTCAGTGCTGATGAGATGAGGGTGCGGAGCCCCTGCCTGCCTCCCTTGAGCAGAAGCCCCTCAGAGGAGCCCTGGAGCACTGGGGTTACAGCTGGGGACCTCCCACTCCACCGAGGATGGTTTCACTGCTACAAAGGCAGTTTTAGGATGGCGTTGGTGAAACCCCCCTCCTGTGCTGTGTGGTCCCTCCCCTTGAGTGAGCGCAGGAAGCAAGGATGGACAAGTCGTAGGAGGCCCCTTCTGAGGTGCCTCTGTGCAGTCTGCCGTCTTTAGCTCTGAGGCTTGATTGTCAAAGGAAACCACCTCCAGTGCTGAGCTGACTGGTGGGTGGAGGGAACACGGGAGGACTCTGGGCAACGGCCCACCAAGACCCAAGTCCCAACAACAACCACCTGGGTGCACAAGGAAGTGGCCTGCCTTCCAGCTGAGTCTTCAGGTGAGACCACAGGCCCTGCAAACTGCAGTCCAGATTCCTGGCCTGCAGAAACAGAGCTAATAAGTGCTTATTGTTTTAAGCTGCTAAGTTTGGAGCAATTTATGCTGCAATCGATAAGTAGGTTCCATGACCTAAGATGTGGTTGCACTCCACTCCAATGGCAACTGCAACCTTCACAACACTGTTTTGATGATTTTTTTTGATACTCATGAAAACAGCAAGATCTAAGGATATTTTCTGATAAATGCTGACCAGGTATATTGGGTGAATCTTTGAAATGGGACTTGAGAACTCTTGATCCATGGATATAATTTTGTCAGTTACCCCATCCCCCACTCCTTAAGCCCCCTCTCCCACCTCACCCCCACCCACAGTCAGGGTGCTCGTGTGGTAGGCTATACCTGGGGTGCTTGGGACCACCCCTCCTCCACTATTAGGGGTCACCAAGGGGTTTAGAGTAGATAGTGTACTTGAGTGGCCAAACCAGGACACCCACTCCCTTATTCAGGGACACGTGGGGACCACTAATTGTGTTAGATCAGAGAACACAGAGCCCAGGAAGGTCAGGGTCAGCTGTCAGTGGCTCTCCAATCAGCTTTAGCAGAAAGACAGAAACTAGCGCACCAAGTTTGGTGCTGTGGGGACGTAACCTCACTCAAAAAAAGAAGGCAGGGGGCGCTTTTCAAGGAGTTGACGTCTAAGCTGAGAGCTGGCCTGGAATCTGGCAAAGGAGGGGACAGGGAAGGGCTGGAGAAGAGGCTCGCAGGGCAGGCACTGCGTCTGCACCTGCCCGCTCACCCATTGGTTTGGTTCCCACCCCAGCTCATCTGTCTGACCCTCAGGGACAGCAGGCTCGGCAGTGCTCTCTCTCCGCCTCTTTTCCCACCTGCACAGAACTTGCGGGAAACGTGTTCCCCCCTTCCCGTTTTCCAGCAGCGTTCCCACCGCACAGGTATGTCCCAGGCCTAGGAGTATGCGTCTCTTTAGGTATATACCTGAAGTGCCACTGCCGAGCCCAGTTGGGGCCTCAGTTACACCGGGTAATGCCAAACTGGTGTGCCCTCCACCCAATGTGTCCCTTTGTCCCACAGCTTTTTGCAGCTAACATGTTGGCCTTTTTAATTCTAGTTATTTGGTACATTGGTTGGGGTTGAATTTTTTTTCCCTTTCTAAAATGTTTAAATGTAAAATGCACTGTCTATTCTGTCTGGG
Source organism: Rhinolophus sinicus (assembly GCF_057876585.1). NCBI lineage: Eukaryota > Metazoa > Chordata > Mammalia > Chiroptera > Rhinolophidae > Rhinolophus > Rhinolophus sinicus. The sequence continues at coordinate 212,475,592 of NC_142517.1, forward strand.
GTGCTTTAAAGTTTACTAGAGGGTGGGGCATTGTAAACAACAAACACCTCTCAGAGTTCTGGAAACTGGAAGTTCAAGAGCAAGGCACTGGCAGATTCAGTGTCTGGGACAGGCCCCTTCCTAGTAGTTCACAGGGGCGTCTTCTCTCTCTGTCCTACATGGCAGAGGGGTGGGGGAGCTCCCTGGGGTCCCTTTTATAAGGGCACTAACTCCATTCATGAGGGCTCAGCCCTCACAAGGTGATCAACCACCAAATCCCCACCTCCTAACCCATCACAGTGGGGGTTAGGTTTAGGGGGACCTAAGCATTCAGTCTATAGCACACACATAACATAAAAGTCACCATTTTAACCATTTCCAGGGGGACAGCGCAGTGGCACTGGGTACACCCCCACTGCTGTGCAGCCATCCCCACCCTCATCTCCAGAACCTTCTCATCTTCCCAGACTGACACTCTGTCCCCATGAAACACTCACTCCCCGTCCCAGTCTCCCAGCCCCAGGCACCCACCCTGCTACTTCCTGTCTCTATGAACATGACTCCTCTAGGGACCTCGTATAAATGGGATCACACATTGTTTGTCCTTCTGTGATTGGCTTATTTCCCTTAGCACAGTGTCCTCAAGGTCCATCCATGTTGGAGCAGGCGTCAGAACCCCTCCTTTCTAAGGCTGAGTCCTATCCCTGTGTGGACGGACCACGCTGTGTTATCCCTTCATCTGTCGATGGACACCTGGGCTGCTTCTGCCTTTTGGCAACTGGGATCCCTGCTGCTGTAAACGCGGTGTGTACAGATACCTGTTTCTGACCCTGTTTGCACTTCTCTTGGGTGTATGCTCAGCGTGGGATCACTGGGTCACATGATCACTCTGTGTTCAATTTTTGAGGAACCTCCAGACTGTTTCCCACAGTCGCTGCACCATTTCACCTGCCCACCAGCAGTGCCCAGGGTTCCACTTTCACCACGTCCTCCCAACACTAGTTTCTGCTTTTGGCCAGTGGCCATTCTAATGGGAATGTGGCAGTTTTCATGTGTGTCTTGGTGTCCTAGAAGCAGAGGCTGAGATGGGGGTTCTGGTGATTTGGGGGACGGAGAGTGTGGGAATAGGGCCGGCCAGGAGGTGGTCGCAGCTGCAGCCAGCCCCCGCCTGGCCCCCAGGGAGCCCTGGAGTGTGGAATGCAGAGTTGGCCCCACATCCAGGCAGGGCCTGACCTATTGTACCTTCACGACAGTTACTCATTGACCTCAGTTGGCCCTTGGGGATGAGGTGGCTTCTGCCTCGCCCGGGGCATTTCTCCTGGGAAGGGGCAGGTGGGAGATATTGACCAGTGACCAGGACCAGCATGGGCTGCAGCCAGGGGGTCGTAAAGTGGATCTGAGCTGGGCCCTGCAGCAGCCACCGCAGTTTGCTGGCCAGTGACACTAGAGGGCTGCTACAGTCCCATAACACGTCCACCCTCAACCTGCAGTTTTGTGAAGCGTCTCGTCAAGAATCCTGCCCCGTGTCCATTGGGTCGTCCAGCTGTTTGTTATCGACTGTTCTTCGCACTGCAAGTATCTTCTCCCGTGCTTTGGCTTATTGTTGACTTTTTAACCTGTAGAATGGTCAGTCTGATTAAAGACACCCTCCCCTTTCTTTACTGGAATTGGAGAGGAATTTGGGACACCCCTGCTCCCCCCCCCCATCACTTTCTACCTCTGTGTCGGAGCAAACAGCCTTTCCACCAGCACATCCACTCGAAAATGATGAAATCCGATTAAGCAAGGAGGGAGAATCCATTTTCCACAATACTTTCTACTGGGAAATCATAGCTAAAGTAATTCAGTGCAGTGCAGATTTCATTACGATCGGCTCGGTCGTACTGGAAACAGTGTTAGTACTCTGTGTTTAGTCTCCTGGATGTCACGGCGCGTGACGTTACATTTAGGGGCTTGGAAATGAATTCTTTGTGGGCTCGGCTTCCATGTGCTTGTTAATTGGGTACATTTTGGAGGTTATTCACGTCCCCTCTGATTTTTCAGCTTTAAAAATATCTAGTGGAGGACGGAAGCTTCCAGGGCTGTGTGCTGCTGACTGGCCGTCCCCCAGCCAGGACTCCTTTCTGGGTCAGTGAGGCCCCGCTCCCGGCCTCTCTCTTCTCCATCCCTGCAGCCCTGAGGCCCAGCCCACTCCACCCTGCCCAGCACTGGCCACGGCCGACTGCTGGGGTGGGCGCACAGCGGCCCCTGACCAAGCTCCCCACCCCCAAACTCTCACTGCACTGTAAGCAAGGAAGGTCTGAATGCTTCCACCCCACATCACGGACGTGGAACCCCGGTTCCGGGGTGTGTATGTCTTCCTGGTCACAGGCTTTGGCTGTTCAGGGGACCTGGCCATGGGCCCGTGTCTTCCTTGCAAGACAGGCAGACCACCTGATTGGAAACCAGTGGTTCGCAATGTCTGGGGTGCCTGAGACATCTCTGGTTGTCACAACTGGGGGAGGTATTTGGCACCTAGTTTGCAGGGTCCAGAGCGGCACAGGACAGCCCCACAACAGAAAGCCATTGGGTCCAGAACGCCCCTGGGGCTGGGCGGGGACGCCTGCTCAGAGGTGTTCACGGATGCTCTGACTTTGGGTGCCATCTCTCTGGGCCCGGCCATCCCCCTTGTGTCACGGCCACAGGCCTCTGTGAAGTGTTCCTGTAGCCGGCGGGGTTGCTGGGTTTCTTCCTCTCCTTACCCTAGACTCTGAATCTGTTGATAAGAAGCATCCTCAGTGGCCAGCAAAGCTGAACGAACAATGTGGCTTGAATCTGGGGGCCCCTGCCACACCCCTAGTCTTGACCTTGACTGTGTGCAGGGAGCTGGGTTGCTGGGGCACACCCTAAATGGCCAGCCATGGGCCACATTGCAGGGGCTCTCCACACGTTTCCCTGAGAGTCGTGGAAAGGCGCTGGCTTTCCATCTGGGTGACTGCAGCGCCCTGACCTAAACGGTGGGGACACTGAAGGGAGGGGCCGTCGTCCCTCCAGGATATAGACCATCTTTTACCCCATGAGAGGAGGTCCGTCCCTCTTCCTTTCATTGTCACATCTACATGTGACCACAGAAGCCATACAATCTAAGCAATGGTTTAATTAAGTTCCATTAATTTCCCAAGACTTCGTGTTAAGTCCCATCATAATTCATTGTGTGCGTCCCCGTTTAGTACAGTGTTTGCTGCTGGCTCTAGTAATGTGGTATACACTCCGTCTTACATTCGGAAAGACTACTTCTCACAGGACGTTTTACCACCGAAGCTGGTGTGGTGGCTGAGAGAGCCGTCCTCTCCTCGCCTGGGTGCAGGCTGGCCTGTGATGAGCATGTCACACACAGCAAAGGTGACGGGATGGCCCCTCGGCTGGGTTGTGACAGGACGCCAGCTGCAATCTCAAGCAGCTCCCTCTCTGTCTGTCTCTCTCTCTCTCTCTCTCTCTCTCTCTCTCTCTCTCTCTCTCTCTATCTCTCCTCTTGTTCTGGGAGAAGCCCAGCTGCCCTCTGTGCCCTGGGGGGAGGCCAGGTGGTGAGGAACTGAGGAGAACACTGCCCCCGAGGCCAAGCACATAGTGACTTACGAGGTGGACCTTCCCCCATCATCCCTTCAGGTGCAAACGCAGCCGGGGGCCACCTTGGTGGCAGGCAGCCTGGGGACACCTTGGTGGCAGGCTCTCCAGACCTTGAGGCACAGGCGCCCAGGAGGCTGTGCCCAGATTCCTAACCACAGAAGCTGTGAGACAATGAACATCTGCTTTTTTCTGCTGCTAAGTTCAGGATCATTTGCTAGCGGCCGTTGATAACTTGTACAGATGTCAAACATCACCGAATGTCCTTTGAACGTCTATAAAAGATCCCTTTTTTCTCTTTATGCTATTAATGTCATGCAGTGCTCCCTCATATTTCCTAGACTAAAAGCTACTTGTCACGGAGCGCCTTATGTCCTAAAGGAGCCACCTATGACACACTTCTGTCTGTCCTTGTCATCTCCAGCCTGGTCATGGGGTCTTCATGGGCTCCAGCAGTGAGGAGGGGCGAGGCAGTGGGGCCACACCATCCTCTGACTGCCAGGCCGCACGGGCAAGTGTCAGTCCCAGGCTGCCCCTAACTGCCCGGGACACGGAAAGGCACTTGTGGGTGCCAAGGAAGAAGGGGACAACCGCGGAAATGAGGCTGATGACGAAGACCAGCAGCCCAGGGGCCACCTCTGAGCCCTCAGGCCATCACACTGGGGGTTTCGCATGTCAGACATGGTCCACTGCTGTCTGACTCCGGAGGCTAAAGTCGGCCACCTGGCACGTCCTTCACACCACACACAGACCCGGTCACCCCTCACCCCGTCGGTTACACCACACTCACCGTTGGCATCGTTACGACTCGCGAATATGCTTCCCCACTGACCCGGCCTGTGGCTGAGTTCTGACGATGCTGCTTTTCTGACATAGGCTGTTTCTGTGTTTCGTTTACCTAGTTTCTCTGCACGTGTCGGAAATGCTTCCCCGACTTGGACAGACCTCTACATCCCCAGGAATACATCGGAGATGCACTGGTTCCAGTTCCTCTTTCTTGCAGCCATGTGTCCTCCTTCCAGAGCAGTGCCCCGGGCCCGCGTAGCCCCACATTCCCCAAGGATGCGCTGGGCTCTGGTAGTGGTGGGGCGTCTGCTCTCTTGTTTATCCCTCCTTTCAGTGACGCTTGTCGTCTGAGGGACTCCTGAGAAGGCGGCAAGGAGGCTGCTTCATCCATTGCACTCTACCCCTTCCCCACATATTCTAGTGGATTTTCAATATTTTCCCTTCCAAACTTGTAGTTTTATATTGGTTTGTACTTAGAACAAACTAACTGGTTTGTATTAGAATCATTACTTCATTTTGTTGTTTCTCTGTCAGCTTCAGCATGTCTTTTACCGTACTCAATCAAACGATGCAGTCACATTGTGTCTTTAAAAAATCCTGTCTGGCTTTGTTACGTCTGTTCTGTTCTTACCATTATGTCACATAACATTACGTGTATGAGTTTTTAACATATATAAATCTTTTATCCAGTTGAAATTCATTTCTGTGAGGTAGCAAACATTGTCTTTACTTGTTTGGCCATAAAATACAGCCAGGAAGCATACGAAAACATTTTCATGTCACCAATAATTGTAAGGACTCAACTGAAAGTAACGAGCAGGCATTTCCTGCCTCCAGATTGGCCTGTGTGACAGAGATCGGTGTCATCGATGCTGACAGGGCGAGAGGCCCACACGCCTCTGCACTGTTGATGGAAATGCAGCTGCTGCCGCCCATCAAACTGGAAGCTTTTGCCCCAGCAGTGCCACCACCGGAAATTTATCTCCACAAACTCTCACACAAGCACAGAAAGATGCTCATGGCTGCATTGTTTTTGATTCTGAATAAGCAGAACTGAGCCAAGCGTCCATCAGAGTGAGGTTGGTTAACTAAACGACATCCATAATTGAAGGCAGCCTTTGAAGTGGATGAAACTATAGGATGTGTGTGGGTGTGTTTGCACATATATTATAGTGTGTGATGCAAACACACACATGTTAATATATTACATAAATACATATTTTATATATTTTTTAAATATATGAGTTGCATTTATATTTATCATTGTGGAAAATTATCCAAGATAATTTCTGTGCACAAGTGTGAGCATTAGTTGCTAGAATCGTGCTAATAATTTAATCCCATTCCTGAAATAATTGTCTCCATAAAATCAATGCAAAGAGTCTGGAAGCGAGTTCACCAAAGTGTTTTCTCCGGCAGGTGAGATTCCCAGTGATTCCCCACCCCCTTTTTTTTCTTCCACTTTCTGAATTTGTAATATTTAAAAAACTGTGATGAACAAGTATTTCTCTTTAAATGAAAGCGGTTCAGCTATTGTCAAAGGAGCTGTGCAGACGTCCACTGGAGTGGCGCGGCGCGACAGACACCCAGTAAGGAGGGTTTTCTCATCAGAGAGCAGCTCCGTCGTAGCAGCAGGAGAGAAGACGGCCATGCCTGGAGCTGCCCACCAAGCCACGCTGGGTCACTTGCCCGCCGGAGGGAGTCAGCCTCCACCCGTCTGTCCCTCTGGGGCACCCCTGTGACCCTGGGCGTCTCAGGACAGAAAGCTGGGGGTGAAGCCACAGCCGTTGCCTTCATGCCTGCCCCACACTCAGTCACATCTGTCCATGGTGCCAGGTCATCTCATTTTCCCACATAGAGGCCTCTGAGGAAGCACTGTGTCCTTTCATTCTGTGACCATTTACTGAAGGCTAGCTCGGTGCAGGGACACCTAGATGACCAGAACACCGGGTGGGGAGGAACAGAGGGGCAGCCACGGTCTCCGGGGTGCAGTGAGCACCAGGAGGGGCATGAGCCTGCACTGGGGTCAGGAAGGCTTCCCGGAGGAGGGTGACTGGGAAGGCAGGGATGGGACAGGTGGGCAGACGGATCACGACAGAGGCCACCTGAGAATTGCCTGGGGCCCCCTGCTCACCATCAGTGTGTGAGGCCCAGCAAGCCCCCACCCTGTGTAGGGTTCATGCGAATGTTGGGGGTATAGGACTCCCCGTGCCTTCACTGGGCCACATGTGCTGAGGGCAGAAGGAGCCCAGATGTCCAGCACCTTGGTGACCTGTGTGGGTTCCTGCAGGTGAAGGATGCCTGCCCTGGGCTCAGAGGGGGCCTGGGGCAGGAAGCACCTCCAACACTTGGCAGATGTTGGCACGTCCTCCGCCAGGTGCCAAGGGCCCAGGACAGCTGTCAGCTTCTGCCGTCACATGTGGTCCCTGAGGACATGAGGACTGGCAGGCAAATGGAAATGCGGAGGGAGGGTGTGGAGAGGAGGGGGCTGGGAGAAGCGTGCTGGGAATCTGATTAATTACACCGAGCACTGCTATCAATTGCACAAAAATGAAATCGGCAGCCACTGAAGCAGAAACCGTCTTGACACCTTTGCCCGTGCCCCTGCCTGGACCTGCACCAACACAAGGTTGTTCCTGTCCTGTGTCCTTCCTGTCGCAGCTCATCCGCTCTGCCAGTCCCAGCACCCTCAGGGTCTCAGGCCCACTCACCCATACAAGGAGGTCAGAACCCTGCCCTTCAAAGTCCAACCAAACTTGGAAGTCCCAGAACATCAAAGGACAAAACCTGAGCTGTGGACAGATGGACAGAAGGCAGCCCATGACTGGGGATCATGCTGGGAGGACACGAAAATTCCTGTCATTTGGAGCTGGTCTGCCTCATGGCCGGCCTAGACCCTGGAAATTGGCCTGCACCCTGTGGTATGTGTGACTTCTGGAATGTTTCCTGCTCCATGTGCCAGTAGAACCTCACCTGCCAAGTTGTCTCCAGGTGGCATCTTGTGGCAGCCGTCTGATGGCTTTAAGTGCCATCCTCTCTGCACAGCTGAAAACAGGAAGCCCCTGAGCTCTGACAGCTGACTTCCCTTGCCCGCCCGCCCCAGTGCCTGCTGGTGCCCTCGGGGGAAGAAACAGCCTTCCTCAGAGCTTGCTCCTCCTCCTCCGATCATCTGGGACTTTTCATTCCCTCTGTCATTTCACTTCGAAGGCAAAGCTGCCCTTGTGCCAGTCGGCTCCTCTTTCCTCTGCAGAAGGTCACGGGATTGGCGTTAATGGAACTTGCCTTGAATAATTAAGCGGCCGCTGGAACAGAGGCCATGGGATTTTTGATTGCCTTCAGCCTTCCAGGTCCAGGTGTGGTCAGAGCTGTCTCGTGCCGGACGGAGGATGCTTGGCCTCTGGTCTGGGTAGACGGCCGAGCATTTTGCCCCACATCAAAGTCGATAAGGAGCCCCATCCTCACCCCACACTCCTGAGCAAGCTCGCCTGAACCATGTCCCTGGGGCACCTGTGTGGTGACTACGAACTTTTGATATAAACATCTTAAACAAAATATTAAAAAGTAGAATTTATTAGTACATTGCAAAACGTGGGATCCCGCCTTACTACCTTATTCAGTTGGAGAATGCAAGGATGGTTCAACGCTAAGAAATCTATGAATTCCACATTAATAGGTAAAAGGAGAGAAGCATGTGTTCACTGCAGTACTGTGTCCACCAGGGAAAAACTGGATGTGAACCAAATCCCCATCGCAGGTGGAATGGATGAATAAATCACAGACTGTCCTCACAACGGCCTGCTATGCAGCCATCTAAAAGGATCAAATAGAGCTATATGTCCTGTAGGAAAAGAACTGCAGCATAAATTATTAAGTGAAAATAAAAAGCAGAAAAACAGTATAAGTTATTAATATATAAATACATGAAACATAAATATGGGTAAAACACTTCATGTAGATGATATATAAATATGATACATAATTTATGTATAAATTGTGTATGTATAATTCACAACCAATTGATACATAATGAATGTAATTTACATGCATAATTTATATATGTGTCTATGTCCCAGGCCTCGACAGCCTGGGAAAGCAAAAGAAAGCTATATTTATTGTTTTACCCAAGTTGTGATCTGACCCCTAAACCCAGGCAGGACACTCTCTCTCGTGAAGCTGTCCTCCCTCCTCGGAGTCGTCCCAGGACACCTGGAAAGTGCTGTAGGTTAAGACCCCAGGGTTCCTTCCCTCACTGGGGGCCTGATGTGGTAGCCTCTGAGTCATCACGGTTTCCTCAGGGAGGTCTCTGTTGTCCAGTGGGTTAGTCTTATGGTCTCTGCACCAAGCTGCCGCTTCCTCTGGCCACACCCATCCTGGGGTGACTGTAGGCCTGGCAGACTCCTTGTGGGCCCAGAGAAGGAGGACGTTCATCTTTGATGGCAGGTGCTCATGGGCCCCTCAGATGCTGATCCCCTGGGCCTGCATCCATATGCGTGAGCAACCCTTCTCCAGCCAGAGGCCACATGGCTGAGGACACGGTGATCACACCACAATAGAAAGGTACCCCCCTCCATTCAAAGGCCCTTTTCATTTCTTTCCCTAACTTTTGGGGTCACCAAGACCATGCAGAGTTAGTGAGACACGGCTTGCCGGGCTCCTCCCCTCCAGACCCTGCTTCCTGTGGCTTTTTGGGACATGTTTCTCAGGAGTTCACATCGAGAGGACTTTTATCATGCAACCCCAGTGGCTGGCCATGGCTATAGCAGGTGGCAGTGGCTGACAATCGTTAATGAGTTACCAATAGTTAGCAATGGCTGACAATGGTTAGCAATGGTTAACAATAGTTAGCAGTGGCTGACAATGATTAACAGCCATTCTTGGGCTTCCTGAAGCATGGGCTCCATTGAGCAGAGGGGGCCCATTGGTTAGAAGGGGCCCATGGGCAGCTGACGAGTGGGATGTGGGTTCCTCTCTGCAGGGCTGTGAAGGACCCTGCTTTGAATGGAGGCTGAGTGAGGGTGTGGGAAGTGGCCTGTAGAGGTGACCACCTGGACTGACCCAAAGAGCAGCCCTGGGAACCGAAAGTTGCCTGGACCCCCAGCACTGGGCTGGGATGGCAGGAGCTGGCTCTCTCTTCCCCAGCAGCCTGACCGAGGGGTCTCCCAGCCCCTGCTGCATGGTACCTGCCATCCTCCCCACCCCAGGGGCTGTAGGTCCAGGAAGATGGACAGCAAGGGCAGCTCGGGGGAAATACCCTGCTTCTGAAACGGCCCGATCTCCTGTCTGGGGAGGAGCAAGGCCAGGCCGCAGCAGGACAGGAACGCTGTCTGGGAGCTGGGGGACAGATGGGGGCCTGTGAGATTCCACATACACCTCAGGGAGGGTATCAGCAGACAGAAGCAGGCCCTCCCTGGGCCACCAAGCCTGGAACTGTGTGGCTGGATGGCAGGCCTGACCCGGAGTGGCCACCTCTGGTCCCTGAGACCCACAGAACAGGGAATTGGGTGGGAGTGGGGCTGGGGTGGGGGGAGGCGGGCACACACGCCCTGCACAGCAACACCGGGGTGGGCGCAGAGCAGACAGCATGGAGCAACCCCTCTGAGCCCCGGCCAGCTGGGCGGCAGGGCGTCCAGGGCTGTGGTGCTGACAGCTGGCTGCAGGCACTGGAGGCGTGAATGTGCGGACTCCACGAGGGCAGTCCCCAGGCTGCTGGCCAGGCAGGAAGAGCATACCAGCCTCACTCCTCCCTGACACCTGTCAGGGAGCTGCAGTCAAACAGATGCTGCTGGACCTGGGCCTCCAGCCAGAGCACAGTGGGGCAGCAAGAGGCCGAGGAGCAGGCTGAGGGGCAGGGCTGGGGTGGGAGGGGCGGGGCTGGGGTGGGAGGGGCGGGGCTGGGGTGGGAGGGGCGGGGCTTCCATGCATGAGCTGTTTCATCAGGGGAGGCGGAAGCCCCTTTGTGAGGGACAGACCCCACGTCTGAGGTCAGAGTGAGTCACACTGGCTGGACCCCCACAAGGCACAAAAGCAGGCGGCGATACCTGGGTTGCCACACCCCTGGGAAAGGTGGGAGACAGGGAAGGGCCCACAAGAAGGTGCACTGAGCCCAGTGAGATGTTCCCTGGGACCCGCCGGGGGAGAGAAAGGAGGGTCTCCGCCGGGGCGGGTTGGTTTCTGCAGCCCCCACTCTTCCCTTCATAGTCCAGCTGGATAAAGACACACAAGAAAGCAAAGGGAATCATTCTGAGGGGACTGGTGACGTGCAAAGGGGTGACACTGACAGCTGGCTTTCATGGCGCGTTCACCATTAGCCAGGCGCTGCACAGTGCAGCTCAGAGCAGCTCAGAGTGACATCATGGAAGCCTATATGTCCTCTCAGGTCGCTACTCCCAGCCTCACAGGTGAAGCCCTGGCTCCAGGCCGTTGTCTGACCCACCCACAACCCCACATCTAGAAAGACAGCCACCACGAGCCAGCAGGTCGTGTTTCTCCACTGCGAGGAGGTTCTCCACCAGGGCCACGGGTGCAAGCTCCTCCAGGCAGAGGTGCAGCTCCAGACTCATTTCTCAGACTGGGAGCCCCCAAGATTCCCCAGGGGCATCTGCAGACCCAGCAAGGGCTGGCCCCCACCCTTTGCTTCCCCTTTGCAAAGGGAGGAGTTGGGTGGGTGGTCGGGCTGCAGGGAGGCACCGGGATGGGCAGCAGAGGCTGTCGCTCCTCCAGGGCTGTTGCTGTGGCACCACCCCAGTACCAGATGGGCTGGCCATGGTGGCTGGCTCCTAGGGAGGAGCTGACACCTGCCAAGGGGGCTTGTCAGGCGTGGGGGAGGGGCCGGGCAGGCTGAGGCCACTCAAGACACACAGGCTCCATCCGCACCCTTTCCTGCATCTCTGCTGAGCTGGGAAGTTACAGGGACAGAATCATTCACAAATATTCCAGTTTTCAAAAAGAAACTTTTAGGAAAATTATTTTTTCATGATGAAAGTCATATACATTCATTATTAAATAGATTAAACAAGAAAAACTTTTTAAAAGAAAGCAACCGTCACCCATAATCCATCTGCTGTGATAGTAATTCTTTCATTTTGCTACATTTCCTCACAGAATTAGTGCATGCATCTTCTTTACAAAACTGACATAACTGAAATCACTTAAATGTTAAAGTGAAACTTCCCATGAGGAAGTGAAGCCGTCTGTGCTGGGGAGCAGGGAAGGCTGCCTCCCCCCTCCTGGGCTGCCTCTACTCGGGCGTTTGCACTCAGAGTTCTCCGTGTGCCAGCTTGCGTGACAGCAAGTGTGTGTCATCCCCCAGAACCCATCTCTGACTCTAGCCAAAACCAGGGTCTAGAAGGGTGAGGTCACCATCTCAGGGAATGAGGTCTCTCACAAGGCCTGCTTTAGTTATGCTTTTTTTTTTTGGGGGGGGGGGGGCAAAGTTTTTGAAGTTTACATCGAGTTGCATGGGGCACAGAGGTGGGGGGAGGTGGGTGGTGACAGGGCGGAGCTGGGTACCACGCCTGGCTCCTGGCTTGGGCACCTAGGGACTTTGTTGCTCCATCCGATCCGAGCAGTAGAAGAAGCCATCTCTGAGGAGTCCTGGGTGTGACGGGAAAGGCTGGTACAGCCCTGGACAGGTTGAGATGCCTGTGAAACATCCGAGTGAAAACGGAGGGCAGGCAGCTGGACAGAGAATGGTCTGGGTGTCAGGAGGAGGGTAGAGAGCGGGATGTGTGTTTGGGAGTGAGCAGCGCCATCCCCTCGTCCCTCAGGACACTTGTAAGGTAACGAGGGGAAATGAGGAGCAAAGGAAACGGAGAGGAGGGGGATCACAGACGCCCAGGGAACAGTGTGATGGGGTGTCTACTGGAAGGACGGTGCACAGGCCTGAGGAGGAGACGCCACACGAGAAGGGAGGTCTGTGGTTATCTGCAATGTTTCCAAAGCCAGAGAGCAATACAGCAAGTCACGGGTGAAAACTGCCTATTGGATTTATTCATTTTGATATGAAATTATAGAACCTGTCAAAATGGGAAAAAGTGCAGATGAAAAAATAACAGAACTACAGACTCGCTCCCAGGTTCAACATGCATTAACACTTTGCCATATTAGCCACAGATATTTCTTTCATGAGAAAGCAAACACCACAGATGCAATGCAAGTTGTTAAACACAACTCTGCAGAAACATTTCTGTGCTTCTTTTCTTGTGTCCATGCGTGAAAATCTAGGCCTAGGAGTAAAACTGCTGGATTTGTTTTGTGGACACTGGAACTGAACTTTGGTGAGGGGTGTCTGAAAATTGGCCTAGAAAGTCTTCACGCCCCAGCTCAGAGATGTAATCTGCAGTCTTATCCCCACCTGGACTCTAGGTGGAAAAAAATGTTTCCTGAAATATTAGACCCATGCCAGTACCTTAAACATTTTTGGGGACCCAGGTTTATACCACATGGAATTCTCAGCTAAGAAGTTAACATTTATTATTCCCGGGCCAGTCCTGGGTGTCTGGCTTAAAAGAGGCAAAGCCATGACTGAGGCAGGCTCCCACAACACTGGTCCCCCCAGGGCCGCCCACAGTGTGTGTGTGTGTGTGTGTGTGTGTGTGTGTGTGTGTGTGTGTACACCTCTTCTGAATGTGAGCCCAGGCACTCAGCATTTACCAAAACTGGGAGGATTAGCAGTCCTAAAACAACCTGAAAATCAATATAAAATAAATGGTTTAAATAAATAAAAAATGAAGAAATTAAAATTCTAAGTAAAGAATAAGATTTGAAAAAGAACAAAGACAAACTCCTAGAAATGACAGTATCGGTGTTTGGAAATTAAGCTTAATGCAACAGTTAAAAAGTAAATTAGATTCAGCTGAAGAGAGAATTTGTGAACTAGAAGCTGGATGCTGTGGGCTGAGTTGTATCCCCCCAAAACTCATCTGTTGAAATCTTAGCTCTCAGAATGTGACTGTACTTTGATATAAGGTCTTTAAAGAAGTAATTAAGTTAAAATAGGTCATTAGGGTGGGGCTCTAATCCCATATGGTTGTTGTCCTTATAAGAAAATGAAATTTGAACAGAGACACACACAGGGAAGACGATGGGAAGATGTAGAGAGGAGATGGCCATCCACAGCTCAGGACAGAGGCCTCAGAAGAAACCAGCCCTGCCAACACCTTGGTCTTGAACCTCCAGAATAGTGAGAAAATAAATTTGTGTTGCTTAAGCCACCTAGTCTATGGCACTTTATTATGACAGCCTTAGCAGACTAATACAACAGATTTAATAAATTCTCCAGAATACAACAGAGAAAGATGAAGAAATAGAAAAAAGAACAAAGTAAAGGAATGAAACAAAGAACTAGAAGACCCGACACATAAATAAGGGGAGTCCCAGGGAAGAGACGGATAATTGAGGGAGAGGAAATGTATGCAGAGGAAATGCATGCAAATTTTCCAGAACTGATAAACATTTGTCTTCAAATTTAAGAAGCACAAAAGACCCAAAGCAGAATATATAAAACTCAACCCCTACCTAACAGATGGTGCGACACTGGATGGGTCAGGAGCTGGAAATTATCCTGTGTGGGATCCGTCTCACCCTCTCGCTTTCCTTCCGCCTTCTTACCTCTTCACACACGGGCACAGCGATGTCTTTGCAGTGGTGTGTGTAACAACCTAAATTGTGCCTGTGGTGCTTTATTTCTTACTAAAGGAAGATTTGAGGCTAATGTGACAAAATGTTAGTACATCTTCCTTCATCTCCCACCACCCTAACGTCCCTGGCAGCTGGGTACAAGCATAGGATCTAGATTCCGCCAACATTTGCATCTTCCCGTTTCTCAGATGGCAAAGTGGGCAGGGTGGGTGGTGGGTGCAGGTGGACGAGCATCAGAGCTGTGACAACCCACCCAAAGAGGTGTACTGGTTCCTCAGGCCACCAGCGCAGGGTGACCAGAGCCAGTGGAAGGAAGAATGACAGTGGGATGACACTGCAACTGTTCGTTTGGATGTTTTTCCAGAAAAACAGCTGGAATGCTCTAAGGAATAGTTTCCCCCAGTGAACTTGAGGGAGGAAAGCTGGGATGAGGGTGATGAACTACAGGCAGGAGTGGTCACGGTCACGGGGCCGGACTGGAAGGAGTGATGACAGAAGACGCTGAGGGACCAGAAACAGCCAGAGAACAACAAGGCCCTCGGGTTCCCAGGAAGAGAGTGATGTTTCCATGATGGGCACTTCCAGGTAGAAGCAGGTCCAGGAGGGACAGCAGATGGCAGAGAAGAGAGAGTCGCTGAGTTCAGCGGTTCAGGCCACAGGAGGCCAGCGTGTCGAGCATTCTCAGGGAAACCACAGCCACTCAGGGTGACAGGAGGAGTTGGGGTGCAGAGGAAAACGATGCAGGTACCCCCGGGCCCAGGAAAGGAGCAGTGATGAGCAGCGTTGGAAAGCGTCGGATCCGAGAGCGGAGTGTGGCTTAGCCAGACGGCAGTAATTGGAAAGGAACAGCTGGTTTTACTCGACTGTGGAGAAGTGGAGCTGAGAAGCCTTGGGGCACAGCGGGCCCCTCCCAGTGTGAATTCTGTGGGTGTGGAAAGGGGCATCTCTTGCAGCAGGAAGTGGGGTTGGATCAGAGGGAAAGCAGTGCATTCTCCACAGGGCATCGGGTCCCTGGGCACCCTGGGGGGAGGGCTGAGAGGAGGTCACCCTCTGCTCGGGGACCCAGGCCTGGATAAGGGGACAGAGGGAGCCTATAGGCTGGCATGCCGGGGTTGGCTGCTAGCGGCCAGCACGGGTCCCAGAGGAGAACGTCCTGGTGGCAGGGGCTCAGATCTCTGTTGAAGGAGCCCGCTCCCCTCGGTGGGCAGGCGGATACAGAAGCATCCGGGCTCCGGACCAGGAGGTTTTAGTAACAATACATCCAGCTCCTTATTAGAAGAATACAAATCAAGGTGCAGAAGGAAATATTTTTAATATGACAAAGAAGATGACTTCAGAAAACACCCCACATTATATGATAGTGAACCCCAGAGAAATGGTCCATAATTTCGGAAATCAAACACAGTCATTTGCCACCAGCATTATCACTTAACAGCCTGAGATTTGTCAATTAGTGAGTCTTTGCAGGGGAGGAAGAGGGCCAACTTGAGGCATCAGCTGTGTGAGAAGATGCTGGTGGTCTCGTCTGGGTGGTGAGAATATGGGGGGGGTCTTCCTGTCTCAACACATCTCTAATTGTAACAGTTCTCTGTAGCTACCATGTGTACACGTTGATTTTAATATCAGAAAAATTACATTATAAAACATCGATAATTTAATTCAATGTCAGTGTCAAGGCTGTTGAGCCGGTTCTGATGGGTGGACTCCGACCCCCATTTCTCTGGTGACTCCAGCAAGTTCAGCAGACATGAACCCAGTGACAGGCTGAAGGACAGATGCCCGACGAGACCCCCACAGCCAGCAAGCATCCCTTCCAGCTTCTCGCCAGGTCCCTGCACAGCCGGGCCTGCTGCGCCCGGGAGGCCCGGGAGTGTCAGAAGACTGTAGTGCATCAGCACTTTTCTAGGCCTGTCTGTTGCGCTGCGGGCAGCCACTGGCAGCTTTTATTAACCCTTCGCATCCTGGACCATGTGGCTGGGACCTGGCCCATCACTGCCTCTCCTGAGGCCCCGTGTTTTACCGCAGACAGAGGTGCTGCACCAAGGGCTGTGCAGGCTGAGACCCGAAGGGCACCTGGGAGCCCAGCCTCAGGTGCTTCCCCCACACGGAGCCTCATGCCCCAAACGCCACCCCCAGCTCCCGACAGGTGGCCTCAAGGGCAGGAGGCTGTGGCCTTGGCATTCAGGGAAGGAAAAGGACAGAGATGTGTGGCTGCCCTGGCCTTTGACCCTTTGGAATTCATGTGATCTCATCTCCCTGTCACTTCCAAGCCCATTGAGGGCAAGTGTGGTCGGTATGCTCCAGGCCCCTCCCAGGTCTTGTCTGCCAACCCCTGTGTAGCACAGCCCCCTCCCTGCAGAGGGTGAGTGGGCGACTGTGCCACTTGTTCCGATGGAGCAAAGGTGAGTGGCCAGGGCACTGGAGTGGAGACACAGGAGGGGTCTGCAGCAGCAGCTGCGCACAGGTGAAGCCTGGGGTCGGAATGCCTCACGCACAGCTGAGCCAGGCCTCCACGCACACCTGTCACACCCCACTCCCTGGCTCACGCCTCGAGCTGAAGGACGCACGGCTCCTCCTCACCACGCTTCAGAGTCTGGGTGAGTAACGCTGCTTTGTGCGTGTTCAGAAGGGGAGACGAACAGAGGGACAGAACAGGCAGCACTTCAAGGTCAGGTGTGGGTCCTTGAGTGGTAAGCAGGTAAGGAGAGGGCAGGGGCCAGCTTGTGAGAAAGGGCCATGAGCGGCCCTGGCAGCTGCCTCCTGCTGCCCCCCTTTAATTTAAAGAGCACTTATTTGAAGCATGAGCCCCAGTCGCAGAAATCCATGAGTTCCCTGCCCTTGAGGAGGGTGCTGGCGTCCAACAGGAGGCCCGGGAGGGACCCAGTGCTCCCGACTCGCCGGTGCCAGTCCCCAGGGCGGCCTCCTCTGTTTACAAACCAGAGCCTTGGTCTCCGCCAAGCCCACAGGCTTAATTTACACGTACTGGCCATGCTAGGCCTGCTTATTGATTTCTTAGCAACATGCGCGGTGTCCTAGCACCTTCCCCAGGAGGCCACAAGCCTCAGACAGGACGCGCTGTTCCCCTATGCGTGCTGAGCGACTTCTACTGTTGGTTTCGTTTATCTTGCCCCCAGTCTGGGCCTTGGAGCAATGTATCAGGAGCGAGTGGACTGGGGAGCATCTGGTGCCAGTGGCCCGAGGCCCAGGGGACAGCCTCCCCTGCTGGCCTGGACTGGGTCTGGGTCAAAGCCAAAATCCTGGCTCCCAGGAGGGAGCTGGGCTGCAAGGAAGGCTCAGGGCCCCAGATTCCCAGAGACTGTCTTCCCAGGCAGAGGCCCCAGTCTCCTCTAGCTCTGCCTTCCAGTCCCATAGGGTCTTCCCTGTGCCCTAACGTCCTTCCTGGGTACAGGCTCAAGGCAGTCTGGGAACCCCGGGCAGGACACAGGGTTCTGGGGGTGGTAGGACCTGAGAGCTACTCCTCTTAGACTGACTCCTACAGCAGGGGGCGCTCAAGCTCCAGAAAGCGCCACTGAGGCCCAGCAGCGAAGGTCTCTTAACTGAAGTGTGTGGGACCAGCCCCTGGTGCCCTGGGTTTGCCGGCCACCGGCTTCCAGACTGAGTTTGCCAAGGGCCCTGTTTGCCCAGCTCATCTGGGAATGATGGGGACGGCAAGCTCACGCCTTCATCCCGGCTTGGAGTGGGACCTGTCTGTCACATCAGTGCGGTGCCTGCAGGAGGGGCAGGGATGAGGAGAGGCCCACAGCCCTCACTCGCAGGGCCTGTCCCCTCACCTCGGGGATGGTGACCCCACCAGTGGACAGCCCTGTGGGGAAGGGCAGGCACACCTCTCCAGTTCACATCGATCGCCCTTACCAGTGGGGACACAGGTCACAGAGTCGGCCTGAAAGGGGGAAGGAAACCTTTTGTTCAGTGGCCAGTGGAGGAAGCACGTTGCGGGAAATAACAGCGTTCTCTTTAGACTTGAAACAAGTGCAGCATCTCGCAGGAGCCAACGCCGTCCCGATGGGCGTGCTGGTGCATGGTCCCTGCTCTGGTGAGTCCATCCATACCCCGGAAGTGGTTGCCAAAGCCGGGTGGCCACCAACCCTGAGCACACGACGCATGTGGATTCCCTACATGTAAGGGAGTTCTGTGTGGCCCTAGATGCCCCCCACCCCTCGCTTTTCCCAGGATGCCTTTGAACCTTTCGGTCTCTGAGTGGTGAGCCTACCTGTGAGTCCCCACCAGCCAGGGAGCATCAGGGACTGAAGACGCCGAGGGGCACTGGGAAGATGGCAGGCTGTCACGCGCAGGGAGAGAAGCTGCCTGGCTGTGCCCGCAGGCTGCAGACACCCAGCATCACCGTCTCCCCCACCCCTCCTGCCCCCCAGCCATTGCTTATAGAAAACGTGCAGCCTTCACCCCCAGGCCCTGGACCAGCTGTGGGAGGGCAGGTGGGGGCAGGGCTGGTGGAGTGTCTGCCCAGGGTCAGGCAAGCCACCCCTGCCCCCATCACCCTTGAGGACTGTCCCTCCCCTTGCTGTGGGCCCCTGTGAGTGCAGCGTGAACCCAGGTCACTGTCCCTGCCTGGCCCTAGCTGTGACCTGCCTAGAGTAGGGCTAAAAATGGGCCCCGCTGCTGGACACTGGACAGCCAGCAGGGAGCCTGGCCAGGGTGGGCAGGGGTGTGGCCTCCGCCCCAGTCACTCGGCTCTTCCTCGTGACTTGCCCTCTGTCCCGATGGAGCTGCTGCTTCCAGCCTGCCTGTCAGCCGTTAACAGCTCACGCAGGTGTTCTCCATCCTCCGGGCATTCTGGCCCCTTCCTAGAATAACGTTAAGAGTGGAAGCTGAAGTGCAGGCATCACAAAGGGCACACGACGACGTCAGAATTATCACCCGTGATCCGAAGCCACCCACCATGACAGTGACCTGGTGCTCCTTCATTAAAACAGGGAGACCCCTTCCAGCAGCTCCCATGCCGCTGGGCTGACCAACCTTGTGATTCTGGCCACAGCTGAGTGACAGGCAGACACAATGGCCTCGTCACTTTCCACCCATGCTCACAACAGCAGGACTCTCCAAATCGGTTAGGGCTTTAGTGGGGGGCAGATGCCATTTCTTCCCACCGAATGCACAGACGCCCTCGTCCCTCCACACATGTCAGAGTGAGAACCCCACCTAACCGGCTCCCTGCTCCAGGCCCCCCACATGCCTCTCATTCACCGTGGCCCTGAACCAACTCTGGCCAGAGCCCTCAGAGACCCGCCCCCCCAGGGGTGGTGCTGTCCAAGCCCCTTGGCCCTCCTAGAAAGTCTCCAGGAGTTACCTGCTCTGGGTCTGCCTCCCAGCCTGCTGGGCCCTTGCTGGCCTGACACACCCACCTCCTCCAGTCTGCTCCCCCAGGATCCAGTCCTTTCCCAGAAGCCCCCACACACACACACACCCCCACCAGCAGCTATTTGCCTCCCGGGGGCACCTGGACACTCCTTTCCCTGAGGTCACTCATCTCATGCCTGAGGCTCACTCCACCTCACAGCAGGGTCTTGTCTGTCCCAGACCCCTGGGCCCCAGCTGGAGTCCGGAGTGTGTGTTGGCAGTGTGGCACTCGCTGGGCTCTGCCTGTCCCCGGGAAGCGGGGCCTGCCAGGAGGGGGCTGGGCTGGAACAGGAGCTGTGACAGGAGGCAGCTGGTTTCCAGTGACAGGCGGTCGGGGGCCACGGCACCTGTCATCATTTCTGCCCTTCAGTGCTGAGCTGAGGGCAGTGTCTGCGCCTGGCCAGCCCCTCCCCACCGGGCTGCCTGCCTGGAATCTGCCAGCTTAGACCCGCAGCAGGGGGCCGAGGGCTCCCAGGGACATGGCAGTTCCCACTGTCACAGCAGATTGGACTGGAGCTGGCCCTGAAGCTGGGGGATCCCTGGTTCCCAGGCCAGGCTGGGGGATCAGCAAACATGGGGTGTAGTCTATATACTCTCTGCACCCCGGGCGCATGTCTGACACGCGCCCCCTCCAGGGCTCACCAGCTATGAGCCTTTGCCAAGTCCAGTCGCCACCCCATCCTCTGTTCCCACATCTGGGAAATGAGAGGAAGGCCGTGGGTGTGGAGCCCTCGTCAGGGGCCCTGCCAGGGAGTAAGTGCCCGCCCTGCTGTCCCCAACCCCCTGCCTTTCCCCTGGATTGCCTCACTCTGCTGGTCCTGTCCCAGCCCCGTGCAGGGGTCCCTGCTCCCATTGCTGCCACAGAGGGGCTCCGCCATCGGCAGGCACGGGCTGGGCGGCGTCCTGGGACAGGCTGTGGGGGTCAGCCTGAGGCGCATGCCTGCAGGGAGCTGGGCAGTGGGAGTCCCTCAGCTGGGACTCCTGAGCAGGAAGCACAGAGGGGTCTCCCTGCTCCTCCTGGACACCCCTGTGTGTCACATGGCTCCTCCACCCAGAGGCCGGTGGCTCCCATGAAAGGACCTCACAGCCAGGCTGAGCCTCCAGCTGAACGTCTGGTGGATGCCCTCTCACACCTGCTTCCCCGTCACCAGGCTGAGCCCCGGGACTGTCCCATTTCCTGTCTTCTCTGTGCCCTGCTTTGGAGAGGATTCCCAGAAAGGCGGGGTGGGGGTATCTTGTGATGTCCTCCCCTGTTTGCATCCAGAGAAGAGAATATTCCCTCGCTTTCCTCCTGCTAGTCCTTTTTCTTAGCAGAACTTTTAAAGAGATTTGTTTCCTGTCCTTAGAACATATCTCACTAAGATCCTATACTCAAAATACTGCTTTTTAAAAAAGAGACGTGAAGATTCCTTGCCCCCAATTTGATCAATAGTTAGGTTCTTTGTTCCTGTTTGTGTCCAAGTTGTACAGAGTCCCTATGCTTTATGACCTTATTCAGCAAAGCGGCCACCTGGCCCAGAGTGAGAATTACGCACCAGGGCAGCCCACAGAGGTCTGGCTCCCACTCCTGTGCCCTCCCCCGGGTCTCACCCCACCCCCTGGCAGCCATTTTTATTAGTTTGGGATTTGTCCTCGCAGTGTTTGTTTTTTTTTTAGAAAATACAAGAAGCACAGCTGTGTCCACCTGCAAACGCTCCTCATAACCTTCCCTAAACCCGGCCCTGCCCATATGTACAAATGGCCCCATATTTCATTCGCATGACACTGATGTCACTGCACATTGTCCCCAGTGCTCACTTCACACCTGCCCATGGCTGTACCAGACTCCTTACGGAGACAACCTGAATTTAGCCAAGCGATCTCCTTTAACAGGCATCTGCCATCACTGTGAATAGCCAGAGTGAAGAGCCTTGTGCTGGGTACTCGTCTCTTATCCCCGCGTGTCCTGGGCATAGATTTACAGCACTGGGGGCGGCAGGCCGAAGGCATGACATCTGTGGAACTTGGCTAGACATTCCTCATTCCCTGCACAGGACGGGCGCCATCTTGCATTCCCATGGAGCCGATGGGAATACGAGCTTCTCACAGCCTCACCAACACGATGAGTGCGTAAGTCTCTGGGCTTCTGCCAACCTGGGAAGTGGGAAATTGAATCTCAACGCTGTTTGAATCACATTTCTTTTACATGAGCAAGATTGGGCACCTTTTCATGTATTTAAGAGACTTGCTTTTTTTCCTTTTATGAACTGGTTGTTGATATCTTCTGCCCATTTTCCTATGGCTTGTTGGAGTTTTTCTTTGCTGTTAAGAACTTTTCGTCTATCACGGATTTTAGTCTTTCACCTATGATATTTGTTGCCAATACTTGGTGTGTCTTTTGACCTTGCTTATGGAGCATTTGGCCGTACAAATGTTTTAATTCTATGTAGGCAGATTTATTGGTCTTTGGTTGATTGCTTTTGAATGTTGAGTCATAGTTATAAAAGCTTTTCCCTGTCCTAGGTTGTAAAGGAAGTCATCCAATTTTTTTTTTCCTAGTGCTTGTCTGGTTTCATCTCTGATCCACTTGGCACCTGTTGTGAGCAGTGGACCCAATGCTACTACCTTTGTGGCTATTCAGGTGTCCTCAAGCCATTGATTAAAAAGTTCATCTTCTCTCCATCCACTTGAGAAATCCCTTGAGCACGTGCCACATGTTCCTGGGCCTAATTCTGGGTTTTCTGCTCTATCCCAGTGGTCTGTTTGTCTATAGATGAACTGAGGCCACACTGTTTTCAGAAGAAGGCTTATAACATGGAATGTATCTGGTGGACTCCCTCCCCCTTTATTCTTTCGTGCTAGGCATTTCCTGGCGGTTCCTGCCTGTTTATTCTTCCCTGTGAAAGGATAAACATTTAAAAGTGCCTGGTCCTACTGGACAGACACCAAGTCCCTGCGTATCTCAGGTCTTACTCCAGCACGCTTCTCTGCCTGGCAAACTCTCATTCTCTGAGACCAGCACGAATGTCCCCTTCCCACACAGTCACTAAGCTGCAGGGGCCCTGACCTTTGTTCTGTTCATCTAAGAAGCCACGTTCATTCCTGCCTTTGGCCTCTGCACGCGTTGGCCCTTCGGCCTGGATCCCATCCCCAACACCTCCCGTGGACGGCTCCTCCTCACCTGAGCTCAAACCCTTCCCCAGGGAACGCATCCCTGGCCGCCAGACTGTCTCCATCCGCTCCCCTGCATTACTTTCCTCATGGTGCTTATCTCTATGAAAATTATTTTGGATGTTTGTTTTACGTTATATTCACTGGAAGGTAAGGTCTGTGAGAGAACTGGCTTAAATTGCTTCATGTGTGATGAATCCTCAGCATCAAGAACAGTGGGGGTGAAAGGAGCTCAAAGACAGTTTTGGATGCAGGTGCAGTAAAGAGAGGGTGTCTTGGATTGAGACCAGGAAGGACCCTTGGAGGTGACCTTGCCCCGCCTCCTCCAGGGTGATGGGCAGGCCTGTACCTTGCCCGGTGATGGACAGGTGGCCTCTGCCCAGGGAGGCTCCTGGAGCGCTTTATGCACCGACAAGCCCCTGGTGGCGCTGGTGGCGTGTTTTCCCATCCAGCTGGTCCCAATTCTGCCTCACGGGACTCAGAGCCCAGTGAACCCTGGTGCCCACGTGGGGGGTTGCATGCTGCGGGCAGGCTCCACGTCACTGTGGTTGTCCCCGTAGCGCTTCGGGGCCGAGACAGATGAGCCTGGTGGGGAGGGGTGTTTGGCTGGACACAGGCCACCCCTCCGTCACACATCCTGGACTCAGCGCTGCTAAGGGAGCTGCACCTGCCCGACAGCCATAACTCACCCACCCCCAGGGCCTGGCGAGCCTTGTTCCATGGTTCGGCACCGGAATATACAAGGACCCCACGCTCAGGAGCTGGAGACCCAGTGGGAGGGAGAAAGCAGAGTGACACCAGGCATGTAAGTGCTAGAAGGAAAATCACGTGCGGAAAGGTGACCTGGGGTCTCCGCAGGGGGAGGTGAGCTGTTCAAGGACCCACGGCTCTTTCCGGAAGAGGCTGTCTGCGGAGGGCACAGGCTTACTGCCCAGAGCAGCAGCAGTGGGGCCCTCAGGACCCACTCCCCCTTCACTTGGGGCTCTCCCACAAGGGTCAGCCTCCTTGGGAGTTTCCTGGTGCTGACAACGTACTGTGTGCTGATGCGTGGAAGGCAAAGCCACCTCCCATTCCATGAGGACAGGACCTGGGGCCCTCCCATTGTGACAGCAGGTCCTTGCAGCTCAGAGACAGGAAACTCCTGCCCAAGTCATGTGACCAGAGCCGATGGGGTGAGAGCTTGGCCCCACCCACCCCATAGGCTGCTCTGTGACTCCTGCTTCTGCACCTTGTCAACTCAGTGTCCCCTGTCTGACCACCAGGCTGCCTCCCTGCATCAGTCAGGCCCTGCGCACATGCCCTGGTCCAGGAAACCTCCGCATTCCCGAGCACCACGGCTCCCTGCCCCCAGAGGTCCTAGCAGCCACCCTGCCCCAGCTTGGGCTCCATTCCACCCTATGGGCACTCCTGCCCCTCAGTATTTTCTGTCCAGACCACCGAGGTCAGGAGCCACTTCTCACCCATTTTGGGGGGGGGGGTCCCACCCTGGGAACACATGTTCCCACACACAGACGTGGGCCAGGACCCCACATCCTCAGCGGGCCCAGGCCAAATAAAAGTGGGGGCCTTGTTAAAGATTAAAGGTGTCCGGATGGTGACATCAGCGGGTCCCCTGGTCGAGTGACCACACAGGCAGCCTGGCTGCAGACACTGAGCTTCAGACGGCACCTCCTGCATTGCGCTCTGGTGGGACTCTCCCGTCCCCATCCCACTACAGCCGCTGCTCCCCCACCCCTCTCGGAGCACTGCTGTGATTGCTCAGGCGATCTGAACAGGAAGTGTGAGCTAGCACCACTCCGGTCACTGACTCATCCAAGGGTTGTTTGCTGCTAATTATAATTACATCTGATGAGCAGTGTTTTTTATCTTCTTAATTAAAATAATTATAATTAATGGACTGGATAGCACCTAACTCTGACATGTCTCCCAGAAAGTTCTATGGAGCCCAAGCCCAGTTCCGGGTAGGCCCCGGGCTGAGAGGGCAGGCAGGGGACAGCCAAATGAGAAGGCCTGGTCACTGGGGGCCCCGAGGGCCAGCCCACCCTCCTGGGAATTTGGATGTGGGAGGGGGAGAGAGCACAGAGCCACGGCCCCTTTCTCTGCTCAGCAGCAAGCATCTATCTTTAAAGCAGACGGGAAGTGTGACATGAGACAGGCAGGCAGGGGAAGACGCCCCCTCCCATCACGGATCCTGTGGGCCTGGTTCCAGCCGGTACTGAATGGCCAGTGGCACCACGGCCCCTACTGAATCACAGGGCTTCACAGTCTACAAGTGTTCTGCCTACAGCGTCACCATGTCCCCTCCCAGCCGGGGCACAGCCAGCTCCTTGTCTGAGGGATGGGCAGTGAGGCTGGGAGTGAGTCAGGTCCAGCAGGACCGCGGCCTGGCCACCCACTCTGCCTTGGACCCAGACGTGTGGGGTGGGAGGCAGAAGGTCAGGCTATTCCGGGAGCCGGGATGCAAGGAGGACAAGCTAAGCCCTTGCTGGGGCCTTAGTTTCATTCTGTGTGGGTGGGGACAGTGAGGGTGGCCTCTGAGGCCGCTCCGTAGGGGACAGGGCCACCAGGCACAGACAGCACCATCCCCTGTGACCTCTGTGGCCCAGGATGAGCTGTCACCAGTCCAGAGGCGTCTTGTCAAGGTGGGCGGGACGTGGACGCCACAGCCCCGTCCTCAGTGCCTGGGGACACTCTGGGAACCAGCCTGACCTCCTGCTGCCTCTCCTCCGTGAGCCTCTCGGCTTCAAGAGTGGGGAGAGGGCTCCTCTGGCCCTTTGTGGGTTCAGGCAGGAGGTGTGCCCACCCTCGATTCCCAAGGAGGCAGAGGGGAAAGGTGGAGGTCTGTGTGAGGCTGGTGGGGGCTGGTGGGACCCCAGCCAAGGTCAGGGTCAGGGGGTGCCTGCTGCGACTTGCTGTCTGCCCCCCCCAGTGGAGGGTGGAGGGGCGTCAGGAACAGAGCAGCGTGGCCGAGAAGGCACCAGGTGCTTCTTCCCCAGGCCCATCACCCAATGCTGCCGCCACAAAGCCGGGCTCCTGCACTCTCGAACCTTACCTCCCACTGGTGCACCACATTGCACACCTGTGCTAGCCACTGTGACCCCACAGACAGGAGCACTGGAGCCGAGTCCCGTCTCCATTCTCACCCTCCCGATACACATGGCTGGGCCCTGGCGACAGAGCTCTCCCTGGCTGTTACCACGAGAGCTCTCCTCACCATCGTCCCCCAGGGGCCCTCAGCCCCTGCCCAGTCTTCTTTCTCCTGCTGGCTTCCTTCCCCCTCCCCAGGAAAGCTCCTTCATGCCAGGACTGTGGGGCCCAGGCCCAACACCACCAGACTGGGCTGGTTACCCCAGGGTCACGCTCCACTCTTGAGGGTCTCTCTGTGGGTGGGGGAAAGGGGCAGCATCATCTGATTGGCCAGCTCAGTGGGAGGTGCGTGGGCAGGGCAGTGTGAGTGACAGGAGGCATCGCACAAAGGAAGGAGGGGGGCAGGTCCACTTGGAGCCCCAGACAGAACCCTCCAGTGCAGCTCTCTTCTCCTGGAGGAAGACCCCTGCCCACCTGGAGGTAGGTCCTCCTAGAATCACTGACGGCTGGACCTGGAAAGGCCGCCAGAGAAAACCTGCTCCAGTCATGGTTCCCACCAGCGCGGGGGCCCAGGGAGGGGGTACCAGGCAGCTGGTGAGGGGCTGAGTGGAGACAAGAACCCCCTTCTCCTCCCAACCGGGCCCTGTTTGGCTCTGTCTCAACTCACAGACCAAATGTGACACAGTGAATGCATTCAGTGTAGAAGTGGTCAGAGGTCAGGGGAGCGAGGAGGAGGGGCATGGGGGCTCCTGGGGAGACCACAGGTGAAGCCGCAGGACAGACCCTCTGGGCCAGGTCAGCTGAGCTGGGGGTGGGGTAGGGGTGAGGGCGGGAGACTTTCGGGGGGGGGGGAACTCCCAGGGATTCGGGCAGCAGAGGGAGGGGCCCCGTGCCCGGCGACCACACAGAGGGAGTGCAGCCTGGGGTGGCCTCAGTGCAGGAGGGTCCTCTCTGCAGATGCAGCTGCTGGGCTCAGGGAAGGTGCCATGACCGTGAAATCAGCCAAGAACAGACTCGGAGTGAGGCAGGGTGTCTGGAGAAGCCAGTCTGCACCATGGAGGAGGCAGCACAATTCACACAGTGCTGGTCAAACAAACCATGGCAGACAAACTCGAGATTGCCCCCTGACCCCTCCCAGCGTCCACCCCCGGATCATGCCCCCCACTCCTTGAGGGGCAGACTCCACACTTGCTTCCAACCAAGAGAAATGTGGAGATGATGGCATCGCCTCGTGATGACCTTACATGACCTATGGCCCCACTGGAGCCAGAGGCCTGAGGAGGGAGTGACCATGCTGGAGAGACCACATGGGGCCAAGTGGCGGGGAGCCATGGGTGGCCTCTAGGTTCTGAGAGCTCCAGGCCACAGACAGCAGAAATCCGGGACCCTGAGTCCTGCAGCCACAAGGAAGTAACTGACGGTCCCCAGTCACCGGAGGGAGCTGGAGGCCCAGTTGTCCCCAGTGCAGCCTCCAGGTGACAGTGCTGCCTGGCTGACGCCCAGACTGCAACCTGGGGGGGGGCCCTGCGGTCTCAGCACCCAGCTAGGCCAAGCCCGACTGCGGCTACAGACGCTGTGGGATGCTCACTGTGTCACCTTAAGCCACTGTGATTGTGGTACTTGGTTACAAAGCATGGACAGCTAATACACGTGGGCTTTGGGGTCAGACAGACATGTTAGGGGCCGGCTCTGCCCTCACTGGCAGGGTGACCAGGGGCAGGTCAGCCACTGATGTCTGTGCTCCCTCATGATCACCTGCGCAGGTGTGGAGGAGGCCTGGGAGGTACCTGGACATGTGGGGAGAGGAATGAGCCTGTCACCGATGTGCTACTGAGGCACACAGCCAGCTCTGTCTCTTCAATGCCCGGTGGGGCCCTTGCAGGGCAAGGGGGGCCTCTGAGCTGTGAGACGGTGTTGAGAGCTGGTGGCTCTGGGGCCTGGATGCCAGCGGGAAGACAGCCCAAGGCAGCAGACGCTGGCTGCAACGCTCCCGCACCAGCCGTGTCCAGGTGGCAGCACAGACATGTGTGCTGGCCCAGCCCTCACAGCCTCCTTACTGCCCAGTCCACAGCCAGACACCCGAGTGGGGGCAGGAAGGGGGCAGAAGCAGCTCTGTGGGAGAAATGGCAGGCCACCCTTATCCACGGAGCCCGGGGACCGATCCAGTCAGGACATGGCCTCGGCTGCTCCCAGGAGGTGCGGGGTCCCTGGTCCCTGGGGGTCAGTGACAGTCAGGGCAGAAAGGCTCTGAGCACCCAGGATGGGCTCCATGTGCGGGCCCATGGGGACAGCTGGGGATGGCCACGGCACACACACGTGACGGCTGGAGGTCACTGCCCTGGAGCCAATCTGTGTCCTGTCCTCAGAGGGACCCCTGCCCCCCTCGGCTCTAAGCAGATCCTGGAAAATGCTGCGGAGAGGATCCCTGGGGCCAGGCCGAGCCGGCCGGGGGCCCTGCACAGGCGGCTCCTTGCACTCCTGGACCCCACCGGCTGCACGGACCAGGCCACCTCAGAGGAAGGACCAGGATGGCAGATGGCGGAGGCCTGGCCCCTGAAAAGCTCTTGGTCCTTCCTCCCCTCTGTTCCTAAAACTCCAACAGCCATGACCTCTTCCCAGGCAGCAGCAGACTGCAGCCCCAGGCCAGTCTTCAGCATGGCCCCCACCCCCGCAGCAATCCTGAGGGGCTTCCCACTGCCACCAAGAGCATTCATAGGGGGCTGGGCCTGCCCCGTGGGCACTGAGCTTAGTCTCCCCCTTGGGGGACTGTCCAGCTTCTGAAAGGCCCACAGAGGCTTGCCTTGGGGCAGTGCGGCTGTCTGCCAAAACGCAGCATTTCTATTCTTCTGAGAGGACAGAGGGCCTGAAGAGACTGGCCCAGGGCCAGCCCTAGAGCCTCCAGGAGGAAGAGTCCCAAGGCACAGGAAGAGCCACCACTGTCTGCCCCTCACCACCAGCTCAGCCTTCCCCAGGCCCCCGGGACCCCAAGCCACCCTGTGCAGACAAGCAGGAGACTGTGACCCACCCCGGCCCCGGAGCAGCTCCTCACCCTCCCCTCAACCATTTGCTTGTCTTGGGTTGCAGAGCACCCCCACCCATTTGTCTCCTCTCAAGACAGTGACATGTCCCCAGGTAGGGTCCTCTCTGATGTGCTCTAGGGCACGTTTCTTCTAGAGTCTGCGACACATCTGCCTTAGGTGCCAACAAGTAAGTGAAACCACATGGGAGGGTTTGGAGCTTCTAGAAGCTTTTACGCCATAATAAAAGCAGTTGAGCTGAGCCCCAGGAGTGCAGCAGTCACAGAGTGGGGTCCAGTCCTGGAGCAGGAGGGCATAGGAGCCAGTGGGGTCAGGGGTCAGGGGTCAGGGCCAAGAGGCCCGTGTGTGTGTGTGTGTGTGTGTGTGTATGGAAGTAGATACAGTTGTGTGTTTGTGTGTGTGTGTGTTTGTGTGTGTGTGGTTGGTGTGTGTGTGTGTCACAGGGGGTGATGGTGTTCACTGTCATCTGATTTCCTGTCCCATCTGCCTGTAGCTCCAGCCTGAAGTCAGGCCCCTTCCCAGCAGGCTGGGCTCCACTTCCCGGGACAGCTGCATTGCCCACCCCGTCCCATGCCAGCTGTGGGGGCTGCAGCCTGCCACAGTGGGGAGAGGGGACCAACTCTGGAAACTAAGGACAAGTTCACACATGCCCCCTGAGCTGCCGGAGCAGCTAAGCGGTTGGTTCCACACAATGTCCTGAATCTGTGGGTTCCTGTGGTGCCCCTAATTGCAGACCCGCTGTCCTTCCACACACACAACCCCACTGTCCAGCTGCTGGGAGGAGCCTCCCCACCCAACAGCTGCAGATTGTATGTGGCCCCGGGGCGCCTCCAGCACAGAGCTGCCCCCAGGAGAGCCTGCAGACATGTTTGTGCGATCAGGAGAGAGTTTATTTGCTTTTGAAAACAATACGTGGAAGGAACGGTTGCCATGGACCACTTAGAGTGACAGAGCTGAGGGTCCCTGGGGACTTAGATTAGGTGCTCAGCCCTGGGACACTCCCCTGAGGTGCTTAGAATCTGCTCCTGATTCAAGAAAGAACGTGAACCCAACTCCTTTGTTCTACAGGCCTGAAACCACAGCTCAGAGAGTACGGTAGGTGGTGCATCCAGGCCGTAGGAAAAGCAAGTCGGCCCCATTGCAGTAGCCCATACACGCAGCCTCCTCAGCCGCACAAGCGTCACGCTTAGGAGGGAGTCACACAAACACGAGGAGAACGAACAGGACGGCTGCCCTCCCCTCCTGAAGCCACGTGGAAACAGTGAGAAAACAAACAAACTCGTATTGGTTAAAAAGAAGGGCACCATGTCATTGTTCTAAGTGGTTTATCTACTTGAGACTCAGTAGAAAGTGTATTTTCAAAGTCCGTCTGGTACAATCCTTAGTCAGTAAATGTGGTTATAGAGAAGATCCATATCCAGACCTGTTTCTCCTATATATATTTTTTCCTATATACTAGAAATAGCTTGGGGGAAAAAAAGAGAAAATAATTCAATTCAAAGTCACCAGAAGAACAAATTACCTACGAAAAGCCTTGACCAGAAAATTCTTGGACTTTTATGAGGAAAACTGTAAACCTCTATCATGAGCTGTAAAGGGGGGTTTGCATAAAGAGGGAGCCCCCCCATGGCTGACTAGGGAGACAAGACATTATAAAGACGCCAGCTCGTCCTAACATCTAGCTTTGAATCTGTTCCTTGTTTCAGTGGATGTGTGAGACGTAAGGACTTGATAAAACAATTCTAAGTTAATATAGAGGGATAAATATAGAGAAATAGAAGTGGCAAAAAATCACCCCAAAACTAACAATTAAGAACTAATCTTACCAGAGATTAAAACACTACGAAGGAAGAATCCCTGATATTCAAGAAACTAAATGACTAGGAAACAGGTGGGGACACTGGCCTATCACCGAAGGATATTTTCCTGTTGAATTCTGTGTCATTTGTACATATTACCTGCTAAAAGCATAAAAACATTTAAAAAGTAGGAACACTGGCAAGATTTATATGTTTACATAGAGGTCAGTGTGGGACCCACAAGAGCCAACCATGCCAACGTGGAGCCTGCCCGCAGCACGCAACCCCCCACGTGGGCACCAGGGTTCACTGGGCTCTGAGTCCCGCGAGGCAGAATTGGGACCAGCTGGATGGGAAAACACACCACCAGCGCCACCAGGGGCTTGTCGGTGCATAAAGTGCTCCAGGAGCCTCCCTGGGCAGAGGCCACCTGTCCATCACCGGGCAAGGTACAGGCCTGCCCATCACCCTGGAGGAGGCGGGGCAAGGTCACCTCCAAGGGTCCTTCCTGGTCTCAATCCAAGACGCCCTCTCTTTATTGCACCTGCATCCAAGCGGAAAGAGATCACAAACCAAATTAGCCAAAGATTTAACGGAATTGATTTTAATTTAAAGCCTTTTGTGTGTTTTCCGTCCCCATGAAAGGAGAGAATGAGACCTATTTCCCTGACTGCCTGAGAACTGTATCTGATCTAACTGTGTGCCCCACCCCATCTTCTCCTGATGAGGTCAGCTTGTCCTGTCTCCCGGCGATTACTGAGCATAACCTCCAAACTGCAAAGGAAATTTAATTTCTTCTCTTATTTTAACCTGGTATCGTCTCACAGTGTAATAAATAAGTAGTCCTTTGAACTCACTCTTAAATCCAGAGCGATTCACGGCAAGTCCTGGAATCGGGCATGTGGGCGACCATTTACCCTTCTAGGGGGTGTGACGCTGAGGGTCCCCAATGCGCACACCTCCTCGGGGAGCGAGTCACGTTGTTTATGGAGGAGGGCACAATTTCAGTGCACTGGCTGAGATTCTTGGGCCTGGATCTCAGCCGTTAACTAGTCACATGACTGTGGGAAGGTCCCGTTTGACTTAGAGGAGGCGTGGGAATCAGAAATGTGTTTTGGGAGCACCTGGAGGGCAGCATGAGAAGGAGCTGGAATCCTCAGGACCCCCACCCCCCAGAGTCCCCTCCTGGTCCTCAGGCTCAAATCCACTGAACACGTGACCAGTCACGGTGACCTCGGGGCACGACAGCTGCTCCCAAACCCAGGCCCTGTAAGTGGCAGGCCTGGTTCTTTTTCGTCCCCATGTCCTTGGCCCTGTATTGCCCACAGGGTGACGCTGTGGAGCACAGCATAGAGGTCAGCCACTTGCAGACCAGTGGTCCCTCCCCGCCGGGCCCTCACGGGTGCTCAGAGATCCTGCCCCACCTCCCGCCACAGCACAGCCTTGACTTCCTGTCCCTAAGCCGCTCCTGCACCTCCCCCAGGCGGTAGAAGAGAGGCCCATCCTTCCTCAGGCCGACCTCCCCGCCCCAGCCCCAGCTTCACCCCTGCGTCCACACCCTGCCCTGGTGCCGGTGCCTTTGCCCTTGACATCCAGGCAGCTCTGTGTGTCCAGGTCCTTTCTCAGCACCATCCCTCAACCTGCACCCAGCAGCTGTCTTCAACCCTCCCCCAGCCCTCACGATCAAGGCCCTTAAAAAAATGATCTGTGTTTGCTGCCCTCCCAACTGGTGACCACGTGCTGAGGCCACTGGAGACCACGCGACCAGACCTCACCCTCGCCGGCCTCCCTGGGACTCACGCCTGCTTTATACCCGTTTAGGAAACTAAACTGGTATCAGACTGGAGTCTCGAATTGGGAAGGCTGCCTTTCAGCAGTGTGTAAAGTGTGTGTTCCATTCTCTCCAAGAGGTCAACTGACCTGGAGCTCAGAACCATAAAATATTGCGTTGCAAGGCCCTGCAGGGGTCACCTGGCCCCCAACACCGCAGCCTGTGATGTCGCTGTGAGTAAGCAGGGATAATGTGGTTGTTATCAAAGCTCAAAGTGGGTCCAGAGAGGGGCAGCAACTTGCAAAGGCACACAGTGGCTTAGCAGGGCTGGGACTCAGGACCCGTTGTCCAGCTCCCCCATCAGAGCCTCAGTCTGGTTCTGTGATAGGGCCACACGTTCTCATCCTCTGACTTCCAGAGACATTTCTGTTGCTGCATTTCAAGCATGAAAAGAACAGTACTTTTACGGACATTTAAGTCTCTTTAGACAGTGACTCAGCAGCCTGCGATGAAAGCCTTGATGTGCGCCCAGAGACGGTGTCTGCACATACCTAGAATCGCACACGTCTTTTGATCCCGATTCTTAGCAAGTCCCTTTGGAGATCAAAGCTGGCGGGTGGACAGGCCCCTTTGAAGCTGACGGGGCTTTCTGAGACGCAGGCCCTGGCAGCCAGTGCTGAGCTCCAAACTGAGAGGCTGATGGGTGGAGCCCGAGCCTCCTGGCACGGCCTTCCCTTCATACATACTTCTCCGTGGGCGCGCACGCTGGCCACCCTGGAACGGCCACGTGCAGTGGGTGGGCGTGCTGTCTGCGCAGCCACCCCTCATTCGCCAAATTTCCTCTGAAAATGACCCTTTCCCTAGTCCGGAGATCCTGGAGGGACTGTAAATGTGGCAGTGGGCATGTGACCCAGGCCAGCCCATCAGCACTGCCCAATCCCTGAGTCACTGAGCAGCCCAGAGACAGACACAGAACCCAGGCCACCAACCTGAGTCCTGTGGGAAATTTAGAAGTTTATTGAAAAGAGGGTTGCTGTGGGCCTGGAGCGTCTTATGGCCCTCTCTGTTCACCTGGAGTCAGTTCACCTGAGAATAAAGCTACATCAGGGGAATCAGAGCAGAGGGGGGAGAGGCGGTTCTAATAACCTTGTCTAGCCTCCTGGATCCAGCTATGCCTGAAGCTCGTATGGACTTAACAATTCTATAATTCAATCCACTGTCCTATTTCTTTGAGCAGAAAGGTGTCACTTGCATGTAAGTGATGCCTGACCACTAAGCAATGGCTCTCACAGATGCTAGACTTGGAGCCGGGTGGTTGGCTTGCTGGCTTCCTGGTACTGGAGGGGCACCCACAGAGGCACTGTCCTTCCAGGCTGTTGGAAGCTTCCTCTTCCAGGGGCCTGGTGCTTGCTGTGTCCTGGCCCCCGGCCCCGAATAACCATGAAGCAGTTATAAATCTGTCTATTGAACCTGGAAACAGGCTGCAGCTTTCATTGGACAGTTTTGTCAAGAGGTTCCTTAAGATCCACAGCAGCGTCGTGTGTGTGAGAGACAGCTCAGCCCTCACTGGCTAGAATGGGTCTGGCCAGGTGTTGACAAGCACGGAGGCCCTTCCAGATGCTGTTCACGCCTCCCTGGTTACCTCCAGCCACACCCATGTCTGCACTCGTGTGTGAACACGCGTTAGGGGCTCACTCAGCTGCAGGCTAAGTCCTGGGATACTTCCAGCTTCCTCACACACGCCATCCCCCAAACCCCACACACACACGCCACCTCCCAACCCCCCACACACACACGCCACCTCCCAACCCCCCACGTACACACGCCATCTCCCAACCCCACACACACACACGCCACCTCCCAAGCCCCCCACACACGCCACCTCCCAAGCCCCCCCACACGCCACCTCCCAACCCCCCCAGAACCCCCCCCACACGCCACCTCCCAACCCCCCCACACACACATGCCACCTCCCAACCCCCTACGTACACATGCCATCTCCCAACCCCCCCCACACGCCACCTCCCAAACCCCCCAGCCCCCCCACACACGCACCCAGCCATGGATATCATCTGACCACGCAGCTCTAGACCCTCGGCTTTGAGAACCAAAGAGTCTAGACACAGTGTGGGGGCTGGGGACAAACGACTGTCCTGGGGGCTGGATGGAAGGTACAGGGACACAGCGGCCACCCTAAGTACTCAGGGATCTCGCTGGCCTATTTTAAAAGCAAAAGCACGATGAATTCATCTCTCCCTTTCCCTCCCTCTCCCCTGTGAAATCTATTTTAGAAGATCAGAATTTTCCTTACATCCACCTCTGAAATGTGCTACAGGAGATAAGTGGGACCTAAAGACAAGTGGGAGGGGCAGAGGGCGAAGCCAGCAGGATTCCCCGGAGCTCTGATTAGTCAACACCCCACATTCACAGGAGTCTCCCTTCCCCTGCGGTGATGGAGCATTTGGGGGTGCAAGGCCCGTGGCTTTCGCAGGGCCCCCACCTGTCTCCGTGTTGGCCCTTCAGGGGCTTGCACCCGGACCCAGGCAGGACCGTGGATGGTGACGGTCCCTGTGCCGGTGGGTGGAGCTGCCATTATGTTCCTGACACAAACTTGGGCCCCAGACAGCCTCACCCCAAAGCCAAGCCACCGGCCTGTTGCGGTGCTGTCAGGGTAACTGAGTCCCCACCAGGCTCTCTGCCTGGGCCTGGAGCCCTGTCTGGGCTCCTGATGCTATGACCCCAGGCCCCAGCTCAGCCAGAGCCCCTCACCGTCCCCTATTCCCTGAGTCAGGGCAATTCCTCCCTCTGCCTGAGGGGAGTTGCCGAGGCCTTGGGGCTCCCAGAATCCATATGTGGTGGCTGAAGCAGCCTGGGAAGGACACAGCCCAAAGCAGCGTCGGTCCAGAGGACTGCATGATGGCAGAGTGGGGTCCCCTGGAGGGGACTTGGTTTGTGTCCTGTCTCTCCACCTGACTGTCCAGCCAGCAGCCCCCGCCTTGGCCAGGGAGTCCCTGAGGCAGCCCCACCCCCGATGGGTGCCTGAATGGAACTTGGGGGCTGGGGGAAGGGCCAGCGGGGCCAGGGCCCTCCCATGCCCATGATGGTCACCCCAGCTCAGTAGGGTGGGGATCTGCCCAGGCCTGGTGAAGGCCTAAAGCCCGAAGGTCAAAGTGCTGACATCCCAAAGCAGGGGCGCACTGTGGCCCCCCTCCTGGGCCCCACTGCTACTCCTCAAAGGAAGCCATGGGGAGCCCCTTCCTAGGAGACCCGCTCCCCCAGGCTGACTACCCAACAGCCAACTGTCCCTGCAGGTCCAGCCGTGGGGTTTGGCCAACCCCGCTCCAGTGGAACGTGCAGTGGCAGCCCCACCAGGGTGTGGGGACAGTGCCGACACCCGGAGCACCCCGCTTCACTTACATTTCGGGCTCCTGGAATGGACACAGCCCCCGCTGGGCCCAACCCTTGTCACATGCTCGCTCCACCCAGCTGGCACCTGTGTTTCCTGCTGGGAAGGGATCCCTGCTTCAGCCCCCCAGTGTCCCCAACCACCGGGTTCTGCTAGGGTCCTGAGTTTCTAGGGACTTGTCTGAACTGTGTGAGCCCGGTGCCACCTCTGCCTCTGGTCAAATCCCCACCTAGCTCCCTCCTCCCTGGGCCCGCCTCTTCCAGGAAGCCTTCTAGGATAACTCTCCATACTGCAGTGTCTCCTTTTGAACTTGAACTAGTGCTGATGGTGCCCACTTAGAATCTCTTTGTCCCCTACACACACACACACACACACACACACACACACACACACTTACACATCCCTTCTCAGGACTCCAGTCATTGCCTCTTCAAGGGCAGCATGCCTCCTGTTGGCCAGTCTGGGAAGCTCCCAGCAAACCCTGACTGACCGCCCAGGCCCCAGCTGTCTCCAGAGCTTGTTGTCCTAGATGCCCCTTCCATGGCCTCCGAAAGCCCAACCCCAAGGGTCCCCGAGGGGTGGGCGCCGATGTCTCAGCTCTGGGAGTGGTCGCCTGCCCCTGCCCCCTCCGCATACCCCCATGAGTGCCAGCGCAGTGGGGTGCCACTCACCCCTGGTGCGTGAGTGCTGTGTGTTAGTGCTATCTGTCTGGAGAGTCGGGGAGATGCTGGGAGTGGACAGGGTCCCAGGCCAGCAGGACAGGAAACGGTTGTGCTGACGAAGTGGGCAGGCATGTCCCCATCACGTGTCTTCCTGCCATATGGCCACACTGGTCACAGAGCCCCAAAGATGGACAGCGTCACCCACTGCCGTCCACCCTCCCTTGCCTTTGCCTCAGAACCATCGGGGTGCTCCTCAAAGGCCTGTGGGTGACTGTGGCTTGCAGAGCAGAGCGTGCCCTGAGCTGGGTGCGCTGGGCGCTGACAGGCCCTCACCAACCAGCAGCTGCGGCCTCCTGCAGTCGCTGCCCAAGAGAACTTCCCAGAATTTCCCTGCCTTGGTGGGCAAAGGGGGAGCCCTGCAAGGGGCTGAGATGCAGCCGTCTGGTACGCCTCCCGCCCCACGGCTGCGCTCATGGGCTGAGGGGGCAGCAGTGGACGTGTAGCGCCCTGTGTCCCGAGGTCAGTGGGGGCTTGTCAGGGACCAGCCTGAGCCTGCAGTACATGTGGGAAGGCCAGCGGCAGGCCCTGTGAGGAGACTATGATGGACCACGTGAGAAGGGGTGGGAACTAAGGCCAGGCCAGGGACAGTTTTAGATCACTCATTCCCATGACAAGATACCTGCCTCATTCCAGTAGCCAAGTGTTCCCCGCTGCCCCAGCTTACACCCAGGGTCACTGTCAGTGCCTGACCTGAGCACTGGTCAGTGTCTGCTGGAAGCCCCGGCCCCGAGCCTGCAGCACTGACCAGCTTCTCTGGTCTCTGGGCCTGGGTCCTGGGGCCCTGCAAGGAGCAGTCTTTGAGGCCCCAGGAGGTGGATGTGGGGTGTGGGTGCTGTGTGACATGCCTGCCCACTTCGTCAGCACAACCATTTCCTAGCCCTCACACACTGCGACCCCAAGGGAAGCAGCCTCAACAGCCTCTTGCCTCCTGGGAGCCAGGAGGAAAGGCCTGACTCATGCTGTCATCCCGCGACCTCAAGGCCAAGTGCAGATAGTAGCCTGGCCCAACCCCGCACCAGGCCCTCTGGGAAGGAGATGGGTCTATTTCTGCTCTCTGACAGCATAGCAGGGCAGCCGCTGTGACTTATCTCTGCTGCCCACAGCGGGCACTGCTACAGAGGCGGCTTTGTGCCCTTGGGCTCTGTGCCCCCCTTCACAGTCCCAACTTGGCACAGGTTTGGGGGAGGGACTGGACGCCTGAGTCAACCCCTCCCAGAAAGCCCTAAGGACCCCTGCCAGCCGGCCTCCTGACTCAGGCCAGGCGTCCCCTGCATGTTTGTCACAAGCGCTGTGGAGTCCTCACTGTTTGGGTAACACCCTCACTGTTATTGGGGGTCCTCCCCAGGCGTCCCAGCCCCAGGCAGAGCCAGCCTTGCTGGGTGGGCAGCTGCTCCAGCTCCCCACGGTGGCAAGTGCCCAAGACCCCATCTCCTGTCAGAGGGCCTGGAATCAGCTGAACTCTACACCACGACCACCTGTTCGGGACAAGTTTATCTCCCTGAGACCTGGGAGGAGTGAATCCACCAAATGACTCCAGCACAGAAATGAGAACCTGGAGGAGGAAAGGCCTTGAGAACACCGGGCTGGCAGCAGGGCTGGCGGTGCTGGACGTGACGGCGGGCGTGAGGGCTTGCCAGGGCCACTGTGTCCACCAGGGACAGGCATAGCCCATCTGCAACCACAGTCACTGCTGCTGGACACCTCAGAGATGGCCGGCTGCCTCCCTGATGGCATCATCATCTTTCTCCCACGGCCACCCTGGAGTGGGCATGTGCTTGGCAGGCCCGCAGCTCGAAGGACGCCACACTGTAGCCCTATGACCCCACTGAGGTCTCAGGAGCCCATCTGCAGGTTCTCAGCTGCCACTTCCTGCCTGGAGTGTCCCAGGCTGGTTGCAGGGGCCAAGCCCACACAGTGCTATTGAGCTGGCCCCACGAAGGCCCCCACTGGGGTCACGGATCCCACTGGCAGATAGCATGGGCCACGTCTGAGCAGTGTGGACCTGGGCAGCCTGGAGCTCTTCCTTCGAGGGGCGCTAAGCAAGTGTTCCCTCTGCCCAGCGGATCAAAGCCTGACATGGATCTTGTCTCCAGAGCTTTCCTCCTTGTCCACGGTGAGGGTGACCCTGGTGGTCTGCAACTTCCAGCCTAATATACTGGGCCACGTGCGGGCGGGTTCCCTTCAGTCAGAAGCCCAATTAAGGTTTCCATAAACAGAAAGTTGGCCAGGTGGTCTGCACTGTTTCCCACCACCAGGAAGAGACAGGGTGAAGCAGGGTGGACTTCTTGGAAGAGGCAGCTCCCACTCAGTCCCCAAGGCCATCCTGGGGCTGGTGACATAAACCAGACATTGGAGTGAGTGCTCGCCAGCAACTGCCACTGATGCCAAGGAGTTAGTCCAGGTGCCAGGTCCCAGCATGACAGGTGCTGTCAGTACATCACCAGGTCAAGTCACGGGGCACTAATATACACAGGTGACCTCATTTTCATTACTTTTCCAGAAATAACTCTACATACGGTATAAAGCACACGTGTTCAGGGCACAGTCTGATGAGTCCTGTAAGTGGAGACACCCCACGAACCCCCACAATCCAGATAAGGAGCATTTCCAGTAGGGTCTACCCCACTGGAAACCTTGGTTTGGTTTCTGTCACCAGTTACTTGATTGGCCTCTCCTCACACTTTGTACATAAGGAATTCAGGAGGCGTTATTTTGTGTCTGACTTCTTTCTCGTAATAAATTTTGAGTCGATTCCACGTTGTCACATGTCTGTTTTCGTTGCCAAGTAATATTCCACTGGATGACCATAGAACCGATGCGTCCATCCAATTCCCTGCCAAAGGATATTTGAGTTACCTTTTCAGAAGGATATCTGAGTTACCTTTTCAGTTGTTAGCTATGTGAACCCTGAGAAGAAAGGATAGTTGCCAATACGGAGTCTACAGCCCACAGACACGGTGTGTCTCTGCACTCGTTTATATCTTCAGTACCTTTCAGTGTTTTATAGTTTGAGGAGTTTTAATGTACTTGGTTAAATTTATTCCCAAGTATTTTATTTGTTTGACACTATTGTAGTAAGAGTTTTAAATTTTATTTTTCCAAGTATTTGCTGCTTGGATAAGGAAGTACAACTGATCATGTGTGTTGCCTTTGTATCCTGTGAACTTCTAAATTAGTGGTATGTCTAGAGTAGTTGTTTTATTGTTGATTCTTTAAGGGTTTCCCGTGTAAACAGCAGTGATGGCTGTGAATGAAGACCATTTTACTTTTTTCTTTGCAGACTTTGTGACTTTTATGTCTTTGAGAGCCCTTTGACGCTGGCTGGGACTCACAGTACAATTGCTTATAAACATGGTGAGCACACACATACTTGCACTAGTGCTGATGTTAGGGGTAAACTACACAATATTTCGGTATTAGTACCGTGTTTCCCCCAAAATAAGACCTTCCCCGAAAATATGCCCCAGTTAAGATCGTTAGCCAGACAGATGCATTTAATATGTTATGACGATGTTCCAGAAGAAGATGACATGACTGTATTTGAATAAATGTAGATTGTTGTACATGAAAAAATAAGACATCCCCTGAAAATACGCCGTAATGCGTCTTTTGGAGCAAAAATTAATATAAGACCGTCTTATTTTTGGGGAAACACGGTATGAAGTTAACTAAGTTTTAGGTAGATGCTCTTTATTGGTCTCGGGATATTTCCTTCCATTGCTCATTTGTGAGAGTTTTCATCATAAATGGATGGTGAGTGTTGTCAAATGCTTTTTCTGTATCTATTAAGATGAACATATATATATATTTTATGTCTTTTCCCTTCTTTCCTTGTTCATGTTCTGAATTGCGTTACTGGAATGAGACTCACTGGATCCTGGTATGTTATTCTCTTCATCTATTCCTGGACTTGATTTTCTAATTCTTAGTAAGTATTTTCACATCTGTGTTCATGAGCATATTGGTCTGCAGTCGTTTCTTATAACGTCCTCGTCAGATATGGTATTGGGATTATCCTGGCCCCCCACAATATGTTTAAATATGTTCCCTCCTTCTTGATTTTCTGAAAGAGTTTGTGTAAAATTGCTTTTTTTTTCTTTAATGTTTGATAAAATTTAACAATGAAACCATCTGGGCCTGGAAATTTCTTTGTGAGAAGGTTTTGGGTAAAAAATTTAATTTCTTTACTGTATATGGGGCTAATCAGATTATCTGTGTCTTCTGGTGTCCCTGCTGGTAACTTGGGGCTTTGAAGGAATTTTTCATGTCACCTAATTTGATGAACAGAGAGTTTGGGGTTGACAGTTGTCTTTCAAAGATGTGGTGGTTCCATTGTCTTCTGGCCTCCATTGTTTCTGGTGAGAAGTCAGCAGTGTTTTGTATCATTTTCCCCTGGATGTCATGAGTCTTTTTCTCTGGCTGCATTCTGAATTTCTCTTTATCTTTAGTTTTCAGCAGTTTATCTGTGGTGTGCCTAGGGGTAATTCTCTTTGCATTTATACAGTTTAGGGCTCATTGATCTTGAATCTGCAAATCTGTGCTTTTCACCAAATATAGGGGAAAGTCTGCCTTTTTCCGCAAATATTTTGCCTTTTCTGTTCTGTATTTTTTTTTCCCTTCTGTAACTCCAGTTACAAGTATGTTAGACTACTTGATAATGTCCCATAGGTCACTGAGGCATTGTTATTTTTAATTTTCTCTCTTTATATTTGGTAATTTTTAAAAAACCTGCCTTCAAGTTTACTTACGTTTTCTTCAGCCATCTCCAATCTTCTGTTAAGCCTATCCAGTGAAATTTTCATTTTATGTATTTTACACTTCAGTATTCAAATATCTATCTGGTTCTTTTTATAGTTTCCCTTTTCTGTTGAGATTTCTTCCATCTTGTCACTCATTATGACCAATTTTTCCCATGGTTCCTTGAATACATTAATATCAGAACTTTAAAATACTTGTCTGACAATTCCAACGTTTAGGACAAGTCAGGGTGTATGTATATTGGTTGCTTTTTCTTGCCTGTGGCTCACATTTTTCTTGTTTCTTCACATATCTAGTAATCTTTTATTGTTTATTGAATTTTATTGATGACACATTGTTCAGATTCTTGATTCTATTATCTTTCTCTGAAGATTATTTATTTTCATTCTGATAAGCAGTTAATTACTAGATAATCACCTTGAACTTGTGGAGACTTTTTTTTTTTTTTTTTTTTTTTGTTATAGGGAAAATCCTTAGTTGTGTCCCTTGTAGGATTTCAATGGAAAGTGCAAAGTTTTACCAAGCTCCTGCAACTGGACAGGATTTAAGCTCCAAATTCTGCCTCTTCTGTGGTGGGCAGCAGCTGAAATCTCCACTCAGCTCGTCCAGCTGTGATTTCCACCCAACTCCATCAAGTGTCCCCTACCTGTGTCACCAAGGATTGAGGAGAGTTTGTACTCAGACCTGGGGCTCTCCCTTCTGTGGCTCCCAATTTTCTTGGATTTCCCACCATGATTTCTAAGTGCTCTGGGACCCAAACGCCACCTTGTGGCCCTTGGACCAGCCAGACACCCTTGACCTTGAGTTCTGCCCTCCTGTGCTGTGTGGACTGGAGGGTGGTCCTGGGCATTGGACCCCTTCAGTTCCCGATGACTTTAGGGGGTGCTACAATGCCTTTAAATGTATTGTCTTGTGTGTGCTTGTGTTTTCAAAGTTTGTAATTGCCGTCTTAAGGCAAACTAGTCCAATACAAGCTATTTCACCATTA
Source organism: Rhinolophus sinicus (assembly GCF_057876585.1). Taxonomy (NCBI): domain Eukaryota; kingdom Metazoa; phylum Chordata; class Mammalia; order Chiroptera; family Rhinolophidae; genus Rhinolophus; species Rhinolophus sinicus. The sequence continues at coordinate 212,517,694 of NC_142517.1, forward strand.
TCAGACTTCACAACTTTTTTCGTAAGTATGTTGAGCATAATGTCCTGGCCAGGCTTATGCACTTGTCAAGTGAGAGTCATTCCAAGAGAACTATTTATTGTTGACGCTTCCTGGTGGGCCTCTGCTTCACCTCCTTCTGCTCCTCTGCTGGCTCTTGTCCCCTGGAGGTGATCTGTGAGCCTGGAGTATCAGGGACAGCTACATCAGACATTCACAGGCCACTCCACGAGGCTCCTACCACAACCTCTAACTCATGGGGCTGGAACCACCATGAGACATAAGGTCAGCTGATCCGCAGTTGGGGTTCTGCACTATGAGGATGTTGCCAAGGGTCCTGAGAGCTGCCTAGGAGCCAGGACTCAGCAGGGGAAGAGCAGCCCTGTGGGGCAGCAGCCATGGTTCTGGCTGTTGGAAAGCTGGCCTTGACCACTGACCCACCGTCACCCTCGCCCCAGCTGTGCTCGCTTTGGGGACAGTCTTGGGGGAAATGCACAGAGAACGTATCACTAGAGGCCCACGTTGCTCTTCCCCCTACTTCTCAGAGAGCTGGGTAGGAGAACGGCAAGAAGAGCCTCATGGCAGCTGAAGACCTTGCCAAGGGTCATGGGAGGGAAAGATGACAGAGACCTTTGCAACCAGGACCAGCGCCCAGTGTGACATGACTGCAGTAGCCCAGCAAAGTGAGCGGATGGCCACTCGCCTCCGATGGACGTGGGGCTGGTCCCGGACCCGGGAGGGGGCCCTGAAGTAGCCCACATCTCAAGCATGGAAGTTTTACGGGCATCCAGGTTGGGGGAGAAACCTCAGTTGTTAACAACAGAGGAGAAATGTTAGCACCACGTTCTCATCCAGGACTCCAGGGCCCACGTGACAAGCGGACAGCAAATTGTGGAAACATAATACAAGTGATAAAAAGAAGACAAAAGAAAATCTTAGTGCAATAAGAGGACCAAGAGAGGACACCCAACAATCAAATGGCCCCAAAGGTAACATCTGACAACCTGTGTCGCAGGAGAAGTAAATCTAACGGGACCACGTGAAGCTGCCTGGCAGATCACAGGTGAGGCCATCCCGGGAGGACCCATGCCCAGCCTCCCTGCGGGCTGCCCTCCTCCACACACAGCCCGGAGCTCACAAGGCCCAGTGGGGGAGGAACAGGGCTGCAAGCATTACCGTCAGGCGAAGGTGCGAGACCACCTGGAAGTGTGTGTGGGGGCATCAGGAGGCCTTCTGCATATGAAAGTTATAAGGCAGCAAATAACCGACACCTGCCATGTGCCTCGCATGGTAGTGGCACTTTCCACTCATTGGTTCATGATTTCATCTTCCAGACAAGGCTTTCACAGCGACTCTCCCTTTCGGACTTGAGGAAAGTGAGTTTCGCAGCTTGCTTGTCTTGTGAGAGGTGGCTCGGAGTCCCTCGTCCGGTCCACACCACCCTCCCCTCCTCAGGGTGGCCCCTGAGCATGAGCCATAGCGCGTGGAAATGGGTCAGAAGCAGCAAAGGAGACGGGAGACATAAGGCCGTCAGCCTGGGAGAAACCAAGTGTAAAAACAATGAAGGAAACGGGTTAGCATAATGGCTCTGTGGTTCAAACTTTATTCTTCACAAACACTTCAGACAGATGTTTTCAAACACTCATGCATCATTTAATTATATCAATCTGGGAGAGTTGGTTTGGGGCATTAACTCAGATCCTGGACCAAAAGAACAGCATGAAAAAAAATTTTTTTTTAAATGTTGAAATGGTTCGGCCAAGTTCTCCGGACACAGGGAACAAAATGCGAAATTGATCACAAAGGGGGAAAACTGAAAAATACCATTTGGGAGCTTTCAAAAACCCTTAACTCTTTGCTCAGAAAAGGAATTAAAAAATTGAGATAAATCTGATAATGTCCTGGTAGCCATGAAGCCACACACTGAAACTGGTGAGATGAGCCTGAAGTCGTCATTAGAAGAAAATTCATACCTTTCAGTGTTTTCGTCATTAGAAAGGACGAAGCAAACTTAACAAAGCGTTAAACGTAAGGAGAGCACCTGAATAGACCGTGAGAAAGCAAGGGAGTGAGCAGTAAAGAGAAAAACAAATATGAATAAAACAGAAACTGAAGATAAATGGGCAGAATCGATATATGAATTCAAGAGCAGATGTTTTAAAAACAAACAGAATATGAGATAAAAAATGCAAGATACAACCTTCGCAAGACTGATAAATAAAGAAAAAGACAGAAAGCATAAATCTATACCGTTAGGAAAGATAACCCCAGATAGCTTAAAAGTTCTAAGGGAATGCTCTATGCAACGTTGTAGAACATAATTTTACAATCTCCATGAACTAAATGATTTGCTAGGAAAATATAAATTACCAAAGATGACTCCTGAAGACATAAGAAACCCACAAAGATGGATAACCTTAAAGTATTGTTTATAAAAAATTCCCCCCAAAGACTCCCTGTCCTGTTACAGGTAAGTCTGATTTCAAATCAAATTTAATTGTGACACCAAACCAGGCAGAATACAAAGAACAACACCAAATGCGAATTCCCTTGTGAAGAAATATAAAATCCTAACTAGGGATTCAGTTCATTAGCGTAATTATGCACTTTGAATGTGCTATAATAATCCTGGGCCACGACGATATTTGTTACCACAAAGGACCATGTGGAGACGTCACGGCGGCCGGGACAGCTGGCTGCCCCAAGCCCCGCCCTCACCTCTTATTTTCTAAGCCTCCTTCAAGAAGCGGGGGGACGTTTGCCAGGTTCCTGCAAATGAGGCCCAAGCAGAAACCCTTCTGAATGAAGCTTCCCAGGAAATCTTGTACTTACCTGACAGCGAGGAGCAGCAACAGGCCTTTCGCCTTTCCCTCCTCCTCATCTTCTCCCTTCCTGGAGTTCACAGGTGATGCCTGGAGGTGCGGCAACCACATTATAACAACGAGGACAAATGCCACATGCTACACCTCCTAGAGGCCTAGGACAGAAGGAACCAGGGTCCCCGAAGACACTGTCGAGTCAGCCATGGGTGGTCTCGCTCCATCTTTTTTTTTGGTCTATTTATATATTTGTATTTAAATGTGATGTTAATAATCCATTATTATATATTACATATTTTATTATATATTAAATATTTATATTTTGTCTTATTTTCACAAGACAAACACATCCCTTTTTCACGTAAACTATTGTTCATTTTTCTTTTCTGCTACTTGCAGTCCCATCCATTCCTGACTGTTAGTCTTTTATGTGATAAATACTTGTTGAATATTGAACACTGAATGTTGAATAGTTGGGATGAACACAGGGTCTACAGTTTTGTGTCTTGACAGACCTAGGACGACATTGATGAACTCGGTCTTGGTGTTGAAGTCGTCAGTAAGAAGCAGTGATCGTACCGGCTGGCTGGGGGTGAGCCAGCAGCCGCCATGCAGCTCCACTGTGACTCTCCTGTAAAGACAGGACTAGGGGTTTGGGTTTGTGAAGTCAAGAGTCAAGCAGCGTGAGGCCTCATCACCACTGCTCTTTGATCGGCCTTTAGATGTGGGAACCGACGTAAAGCAACCAGCCTAAACTGTGAGGGGAGGGCTGTGGGTCCTGCCCTGGCCGCTGGGCTCAGCCTGGACAGGTGACATCCTTCAGGTCTCCCAGGGCTGGCCTGTCTTCAGGACATGTGCCACCAGCCTGTGCGTGGGCCCTGACCTAGGAGGCTGGCCCTGGACCCGGCCGTTTAGGACTCAGCCGAATCGGCACCCCTGCCTCCCTTCCCTGAGCACAGTGGGGACTGGGATGGATCTCACCAGGTTCTCAGCCATTTCTGACCCCACCTTCCCCTCTCTCCCCACCGCCAGCCCAGGCACCCAGGACTGAGGAGCACTGTCCATTTGTCCTGGGGGCAGGAGGAGTGCATTGGCCTGGGGAGGGTCCCGGGCTCCACTCCACATAGGACACCAGGATGACAGCAGGCAAGACCTCCCTGAGAGCAGGAACAGGAAACGGAGTGGCCAGGCCACGGGCCAAGACAGGAGCTGCTCAGATGGGTCTGGGAATGGAAGGTGTCCTCGCCCAGCCCCCTGAGGCCCGAGGACTGCATGGGAGAGCCAGGCACTAGGGCCTGGTGACCCTGGAGAAGAGGCCACTGTGTCCCAAGCATCTGGCCCTGTCTGCGCCTTGGCCATACTGGCCACACCTGGCAATGCTCCCACACAGAGGCCAGTGCAGGGAGCACACTCCGCCCTGCCACGAGCTACCTGGCCTCACCCAGCCACGCCCCCTGCTCACGCCCGGCCCACCCAGCGCCCCATCCTGTGGCTCAGCCCTGCCCCATCTAGAGCCCTGTGTCCGGATTGGGGCCACCTCAGTCCTACAGCATCTGGACCTGTGTCAGCCAGAGTCCCCATTCAAGTGTGGAAGCAGGTTGTCCCCCAGGCCAAGCACCCTGACCCAAAGTGGGGGCCTTGCCCACAGGCATTGCTGCCCCACCCCACAGGTGCCCGGGCTGCGTGCCTGTGCTACAAGGCTTGTCTGCTCCACTTCCAACCTCCTCCTCCATAGACAGGCCCATTTCCTCCTTCTAATGCTGCCATCCACAAATACCACCTACACTTTCAATTATTTTTAAAAGATTTCCCTAAAGTTACAAATAAATAAATAATTACAAGCAAACACTGAGCTTGACAGCCTTGCCGGGGAGCCTGGGTGTAGAGAGAGGTCCTCACCCCTGCAGCTGGTGTCACAGGGCAGGGGCGGTGCTCAGTGCCTTCTGTGCCTTAACTCGCCCTTGAGCATACAAGTCTTACCTGCATTTTACTGGTGAGGGGCTGGGGCCCAGAGAGGCTGAGTAACGTGACTGAGGACACACAGCGGGCGGTTGGTAGAGGGCTGGATGCTAACCTCAGCCAGAGGGCTTCCCAACCCCTGATGACGCAGCCCCTGGTGTCCCTGGCTGGACTATTGTCACCTACATGCTACAGCCCAGAACATCAAGGCATGGAGCCAGCCTGCCCAGCCTCTAAGACACAGAGCTGGTCAGCCCTAGGCAGCTGGGCCCCCGAGTTCCGTCATCAGCGGCCAGAGAAATGGCCAGAGGAGGGTCACAGCCTGGGCTGGGGGACCAGAAGGTACTCAGAGATCTCCGTCACCGTGGCTGTGCAGGTGGGGAAACTGAGGCCCAGAGATGGGGTGACTTATCCAAAGTCACATGGTAAGTTGCCTGGGCTCCTTCCTCTGAGTCCTGCCAGTTTGCTTTGCGTCCTCAGGGTTGCACAGTGGCTCCTGTGGGCATGGTTTCTGCCTCTCGCCCCAGAGGACCAGCTGGGGTGACAGCTCCCTCCCTCAAGCACCGCCTGCCCACAGCCTGGTCTGACCTCATCCTCACATGGCCCGGGGGTGGTGGGGCCTGGACCCCGTGAGCAGACCAAGACCCCGTGGGCGCAGAGCCACCCCTGGCTGCAGAGTCCTCCTCCCAGAAATCCCTGCATTCCCATAATTCCTAAAGTTTCCCTGTGACTCAGCTCCTCTGGTTCCTTTCAAAAAACTGCGTTTTACTTCATTAGAAGACACCGCTCAGAGTGAAAAGCAAAGTTCAGATGGAAGGAGATATTTACAAAAGCCTGGCGTGGGGAATGCAGAAAGAACTCACAATCAGAAAGAGAGACAAGCAAATGGGGACATGAGCAAAGGCTTGAAGAGACGGTGTTGAGAACAGGGAGTTCCCAGCATAAGAACCGGCGCCTAGCACCCCAATTCGCAGGGAGAGCAGGTCAGCACATGGGGCTGTCACCCCGAGGGGAGCACAAGCGTCAGGCACAGCTGTCATGGAAACAGTCAACAGCCTGTGTCACACGCTGAGTGTTTGCACCGAGAGGCGTGTGTGTGAAATGACAGCGGCAAACTTCACACCTCAAATGCCACAAGGAGTAGCCGTCTGGCCCCGTCCATTCATGCGATGGAGCATTAGACAGAGACAAAACATGACAAGCACAGCTACACACAGCAGCACACACACTGCCCTGCACAGTGAAAGCCACACACATCTGGCCCGTCCCAGGATATTCCACGTGTGAGACGTTTTAAAACTGTCAGACTCCTCCCTCGGGATGGGGGTTACATTTAGGAGGTGCGAGGGAACCTTCCGGAATACTGGAAATGTCCTCCAGCTTGACTTGGTGCTGGTTGCATTGCAAACATTCACTGAGCTGAGCTCTTAAGCTTTCTGTGTTTTTCTCTGTGTGTGACCTACTTCAGAACAATAAAAGGGAGAGCTTACCAACAATTTTCAGACAACCGATTTACCCCAAGACCAGGGAAAGACTATTGAATTCCCCTTTGAAAAGAGAACAGGCTGTCCTTTTGCATTTGAAACAAGCAACAACAAACCCTGTGACCTGAACTAACACTGGGTCCCTGGTATTTAATTCGGCAACACGGGCAAGGCTGCGTTCAAGAGCAGGGTGACCAGGCTGCTATCTCCTGGGGGCTCCAGGGGTCTGTGCCTGTGTCCGGGTGAGCTGTTTGCTGGTGATGGTGCACTTGGAGAGGGAAAGCAAAAGACAGCTTGAATGAAGCTCCTGAAGGATCTGACAGGCTCACAAAGTCACTAACAAAGAGATGACTCTTGGCCCGTTGTCATCAGATGGAGGCGTGTGGCTTCCAGCTTGTCTGTGGGCGGTACCCTGAGCCAGGTGGTGGGTGGGGCCGAGTGTGCCGGGCACAGTCCCCGCCCCCTCTACCAGCTCTGCCCCCTCTGCAGGGTTCCTGCTGGCCGGCTGTGGTGGTGGGTGGGCACTGACAGTGTCATTACTGAAAACTCGGTGAAATATGCTTTGTGCTTGGCTGCAGTGCAGTGATGGAAATGCCTGTCTGACATGCCATTTGGAAGGAAGAGTCTAATCTGAGCAAATGGACGTCAGGCTGGTGATGGGGACTTTCCTGGTCAGGTGTCCCCGGCAGCCCTCCAGGGTCCCCGCCCTTGAGCTCTGGGGGATGCACTTTGTAGAAAGAGTCCAGTGCTTAGGTCAACACAGTGTCAGACTGAGGGACCCAGAGATTGCCAAATTGAAGAGACAATACGCCCACCTCACCCGACATTGTGTGAACATTGTAGCAGCTCACGCACAACCCATGCTCCCGGCCCCCAGGCCTGGTCCCGCCACAGCCTCTCCCTTCAGCCCCCTCCCAGCCCATGTCACCTCCAGCCAACACTGCCCAGCACTGTGTCCAGAGCCTGCCCCTGGGCCAGGGTTTTGGGAAGGTCCCTAGCCAGACCAAGACGATAGGGGCTGCCAGAATGACCTGAGCCAGAGGTGACGTGGCACAACGTGGTGTAAACCTCGGCAGAGAGGACACGTAAGAGCTGGTGGGGGCCCAGCTGAGGGGTGGAAGTCGGAGGGGGGCTGGGTGGGAACCTGGCTGGGGCTGTGAAAGGTGGGGAAGTGCGTCACAGCTGACAGGGACACATCAGGCTGTTGTGAGGAACGCTGCAGGGGACGTGGATGGATGGACCATAAAGAAATGTGTTGTGTGCATACATACAACAGACATTTACTCAGCCTCAAAAAGTAGGCCATCCTCCCATTTGTGACAACATGGATCGACCTGGAGGACATTGTGCTGAATGAAATAAGCCAGACACAGAAGGACAGATACTGCGTGATCCCACCTACATGTGGAATCTGAAATAGTCAGAGTTTAGAAGCAGGGAGTGGAAGGGTGGTTAGCGGGGCCTGGCGGAGGGGGAGGTGGGAGATGTCAATCAAAGGTACAAACTTCCAGTTACAAGGTGAATACATTCTGGGAATGTAATGAACAGCACGGTGACGACAGTTAACACACTGGGTTGTATCCTTGAAATTTGCTGAGAGGGTAGATCATAAGTGTTATCACCACAAAGAAAGAAGAAAGAAGGAAGGAGAGAGAGAGGAGAGAAAGGGAGGAAGGGAGGGAGGGAAGGAACGGTAACTGTGAGGTGATGGGTGCTAATTACCGAGATCGTGGTGTATGCTTACGTTACTTATGTTACTTACGTATACAGTGTATACTTAGGTTAAATCATCAAGTCGCACACCTTAAATAGATTCAATTTTTAATGCTCAATTATACCTCAGTGGAGCTGGGGAGTAAAGCTGAGCGGGGACCTTGGGCGGGAGAGCCCACACTCAGCCTCAGGGACCCGGCTGTGCAGAACCCCTTCTATTTTAAGGACCAGCCAGTTAGTGAACCCAACAACCCAGTGAATTCTTCTGTCTGACCAGATGTTTACACGGAACCCTAGTTGATTTTTATTGCAAGCCCCTGATGAAAGGTCAGCAGTTACTCTCAAAGGCTAGCAATTGGCCCTATGTCCCTAGCTGACTGGTCAGTGTTACTCACTGGACATGTAAGAACACGACTGTGCCACGAATAAGCTCGCCTTGTTTAGCTGTCTTGTCTTCTGCCCGTGAATAGCTCTTTCTTTGTTAGGTGATGAGTCACCTTGGCTCTGGCATTTCAGTGATTTTGTTCTTCCATGAAAGTTTATGTAAACTCTGAGGGGTTTAGTGACAAGCATCCTGCAAGGTAGTCAGGAGGCCCGAGTTCCCGTCCTGACGTGTATGGGAGCTGCTCCAAGGCAGAAGGGAGGGCCGACTGGGTGGGGTGAGCCGACAGCCCTGTCCTGGGGTCCCGGAAGGAAGCAGCCCCTGCCCCGGGCGACTGGACATTTACTGACGTGGGGCAACCAGGGGGACGCAGGTGGAACCAAAGCAGCCTGTCGGCTGTGGGCTTGGCCGCAGTGTACTGGCTGATGGCACAGGTGTGGAGACAGCCGTTCTCGTCAGCATTAAGTTTACAGCCTTGAACAGGCAACACGACAGCTTCTGTCCAAGTTCATCCCGTAGTTGCCTTTAACCACGTCCATTCCATGAACCTCTGCACACACGGTTACCCAGCGCTGTTGGCTGTGTCTGTGACGAGTCAGGCACCGTGATGGCGCTGGGGGCACTGCCGTGAGCCAAGCCAAGTCCCCGGCCCTGCCGTGAGGTGCCCCCAAGGCGTAATCACAATGCACAGCCCTCAGCGGTGCCTCCGTATCGCTGATGAGCCCTCACAAATGTGCACGTTGTAAGTTACCGCACATCTGTGCCACGGAGCGCACAGGTGCTGAGTTAGGTCAGCTGATACAGACCGTGAAAAGCCAGCACATGTGCAGTCTGGCTGTGTGCATACCTCCTCACACGTACGGGAACACACCAACGCGAGGAGCCCCCCTCGTGAAGGTGCCTGACTTGGGAAGGACGCAGGGCTCGCGGGGTTCCATCCTCAGACTGGGACTTGAACCACGCGGTGTTTCCCAGAGCTCATGCGTCCTTCACATTCTGACGTCCCTGAGCCCTAGGGCCTGGCACTGACCGCTGCTCCTTGACCTGAACAGTGAGTCTCAGCCGGACCCGCTGCAGGACACTCATGGCTGCAGCCCCTCACAGCAGCTTCCAGGTTGTTCCGTGGCGTTCTGACCGCGTACGTCGAAGCCTCTGAGGCAGGTCTGTGCCCTCCTGCATCCCCTTCCGCCCTTGCCAGGGCCTGACCTCTGTGCACCCACCTGCTGGGCCTGGGGGAGCGGGATTCTGGAGGGGCTCACGGCTGACTCTCCCTCTCCCTCAGGGCTGTGTCATTACTCTTGGACTTGAAATACCTTTCAAGTCGGATGGGAAACTTTCTTCTTTTAAAGCACACATCCTGCACCCCCACTTCCCTTTCCTTTGAAGGCTGATTTCAGCTGTTTTCACTCATTCCCACAGGAGCCCCTGGGCAGGATCTGGAAAGCACCTCACCTGCTGAAAAGCACAGCCCCACCCAGGGCCCCGCTTGTGGACACCTCCCGGGCGGGGGAGGCCGCACTGAGGGAACGTGGAGTAAAAGCAGGTTTCATCTAATGTCACCTTGTGTGCAACAGCCGAACCTGTGTGTCAAGGTGCTGGGTCACCCACAGCCGCTTTTCTTTAAACAAAGTGGGGGTGGGGTGGGAATGGGGGTACGTTCTCTGCCAGCGCTGATTTGTTTCTGTCCCTGCGCCCCACCAGCTACCCGCTCAGGGCACGCCGGCCCTGGGCAGACCCTTCCCATGCCCACCCGGGAGCCAGGCTGGCGTCTTGGGAGGAGGAAGCCGTCCTGGGAAGCACAGCGACTTCCCAGAGGCCGTGTATGCCTGGTGGGGCGTGGGCGGGTGCCCCAACACTCCCACAGGTGTCTTCCTCAGGCAGCTCCCTCTCCCATCTTCCGGGTGCCCCCGGGGGGAGGCTCCTGCAGACCCCGAGATGGACAGACCCAGGCCAGGGACTCCACTCCTCAGCGAGGAGTCTTCACCTCAGCTTCCAGGACAAGGCACCCCAAGGACGACCAAAAGGGACCTGGGGTGGGGGTGTCCAGGTGGGGGCTGGGAGCACAGGAGGCAGGGCTCAGGTCTGTAGCAAGCACCTCTTTCAATATCCTTTTTAGAAAACTACCTTGAATTATCACTTAATTAACACAAAAGGTAATTAGTTATGATGCGAATATGTTTTTAACCAGAATAATCTAACTTTTAGCAGGGAATGATATTGTATTCATTAGTCAAAATTCAAACTCGCTTGGAATCGGGGCCACAATGAAGGAAGAGGAAGAGCGAGAGCCTCTCGGGAGAAACGGGGACTTGGGACAGTGCTGTGTGTCCCGGGACTGTCCTCATCCAGCGAGCTGGTGGTTCCCTGCGTTTCCACGGCCCCATGAGCTCAGAGCACACATCTTCCACATGTGTCAGTGTCCCCCGTTAGGGTCTTCTTCTGACTCCTGAATCTGACGATTTCATGCCCGGGAGCGTCACACAGAAGGAAATCAGTACAGTTGTGGCTGATCTCGGCCGCCTCGATGTGGACAAAGCTGCTGGACCCTCGGTCTGGGTGGGCAGCTCCGCCCGGCAGCCCTTCATCCTGCACAGCTCAGGGAGCCCCGCCCTGCAGGTGGCATGTGTGGCTCAGGTCTTTGAGAGGAAGGGGAGAAAAGAGCCCCTCTCCCAGGACCTGCGTCCGGTTCCTGGGCAGGCTGTGCTGGGGGCGGCTGTGGCCAGTGAGGGCAACCCCTCCCGTTGCTCCTGAGCACTGCAGCTGCCCTGGGAGGCAGGGACACTGGCTACCCCAGAAAGGGCTGGGGCAGACTGGACAAGTCCCAGTGGCCAGAGCTGCAGGGCCGTGCCTGGGAGGCCCCACTCAGTTCTGTCCTCAGGAGGCCTGAGCTTGGGACCTGGAGCCGGGCTGTCCTCAGCAGGTCTGGCCAAAGTGTCCGGTAGGCAGTGCTGGGACCCAGTCAGGGAGGTGAGCCCTGGGAAGCAGTGTCATGTGCTCCGGGAGGGCCCGTGTCCAGCCGCCTGGGCCTTGGCTAGGGAAGCGCTGGGCAGCGACTGGGGGAGGCGACTTCGGCTTTGCCTCTCTCCATGCTGGTCGCCGTGGTGCCGACTCCGTCTGCGTCTGCGAGTTTGAGGGGCAGCGAGGCCTGCTTCCTCGAGAATCTCGCTGGAAACCCGAGACTGCGGCAGGTGTGCTCTGCCCAGGGCCAGTGAGGCAGCCTCGGCTCCAAGTCCTGGCACTCAAATCCCCAGGGTCCCACCACACTCCCCAGGGGCTCCAGCAAGCTTTCTGTAAAGATCTGGGGAACCATGCTCCAGTCAGGCTTTGAGGGGGTCGGTGCGTTCACCCATTCTCGTTTTCAAAGCCAGGGAGACTCCAGCGACAGCCGTGGCAGCTCAGGTTTCCTCCGAAGGGGCACTGGCCAGGCAGCCAGGCCCGATAAGAATGTGGGGCTGCTGGAAGCCGAGCTGAGCGGGCTCTGGTTTCTCCCCGGAGATAGAAGCCCATTGTTGGCCAGCTCTCCCTCAGCGGTTCCCAGGGACAGCAGAGGCCTCTGGGGGCTGTAGCACCCCACCCGGGCTGGGAGAGCCGTGGGGGCTCCAGAAAGATGAGCCAGTGGGGCAGATCTGGTTTGATTCGGGGCTGGGAATGTGGTAAGGTGACCCTCGGTGGCTTCTGGAAGCAGAGCCAGGAGGAGGGGCTGAGGTAGAGGGTCCCCACTGAGCATGGAGACTGCTCCTGGCTGCTCACTCCCAGCAGCTGCCCAGGACAGAGGCTGAGAGGGCCCAGCAGCCCTGTGGGAAATCAGAGGAGATGCCCACGGCGTCCTCACTCCCTCCTCCTGCCTCCCACCTGCATGGCCGGAGAGGGGGTGGGGGCTGTCTCAGCAAATGTTGACTGAGGGGCTGATTTAAAAACAGTAATGGTAGTAATCGTAAGTGTGCTGTTCAGTGGCATTAAATCCATTTCAATACTATGCAGCTCTCACCACTGTCTACACGTAAAACTTTTCATCATCCCCAATGGAAACTGTGTCCCACTAAGCACTAATACCCCGCCCCCATTCCCTGAAAGCTCTAGGCTACTTTCTGTCTCTATACATCTGACTACTCTGGGTCCTGCATGGAAGTGGAATCCTATCACATCTCTCCTGTGTCTGGCTGGTTTCACTTTGATACTGTCCTTCCTCAAGATTTATCCGGGAAGTAGCAGGCTACGGGCCTTGACATTCTCTGGTGAGAGTGGACCACCATCCATTACCCCCTCACCCCTCCGTGGACACTTGGGTTGGCTGCTGCGAGTGGCACTAACGTACCCATAGGTGTGTAAACACCTGTTTGAGACCCTGCCTTCAGTTCTCTCGGGCATATGCCCCAAGGTGTGACTGCTGGATTGCGCAGTAATTCTGTGTCTTACCTTCCGAGAAACTACCAAAGTCTCTACAAGAGCGGCTGCCCGTGGGACCTGTGGGTTCCAGGCTCTGCACAGCTTCCCCACCACTGGCTGTTCAGTGCTGTCCTGACTCTACCCTGCCTAGTGGGTGTGAGGTGGCAGCCTGTGGTGTTGTGACTTGCGTTTCCCTGATGACCGGTGATGCTGAGCGTATTTTCATGGGCTTATGGGCCATTCGCGCATCTCCTTTGGAGCAATGTCTGCTCCAGTCCTTTGAAGTGGCAGATTTGGGGGCTCAAATGCTCTCACTGACCTGGAGTCAGTGGGGATACTGCCCACCCCCCACGGAATCCAGACTGTCACCAACCCTCAGGCCACTTTCTGAGCTTAGCTAAGGACCAGCGGGGTGAGGGGGCGATCGCCCCCCAGGGACCCCTCTCCCCAGGTCCCCTGGCTTCTCCGTGACAGCAGCAGTGGCGAGAACCCGCGGGCCGCGCTTTCTCACGGTTTGGGTTACAACCCTGAGCCGCCCAGCGAGGGATTAACTGGATGGATCAGAAATCACCCTGCTCTGCTCCTCCTTGCACCTTGCTGTCTGGAGAGCACCTACTTCAGAAGGCAAGGCTGCCCCCCAGTCCCCGCCCCTCCTGGGACAGACAGGGCCTTCTCACAACGACTGAACACCAATTAATTTGTCTCATTTACATGAAAAAGCACAGAAGATGTCTTTTTGCATAATTAACTATATTTTGCAAGTCATTAAAATTCTGCAGTCCTGCCCACAATAGCACCCCATTCACCAGCGGAGATAAGTGTCTCTGGGGAGGGGGTGGTGAGGATGGGGGGGCCAGCAGAGTGGGCCTCACTGTGCATATTCATGAGAGGAGGCTGCTGGCTGCTGCTCCTGTCGGCTTCACCATTCCCACCGCTTCAAGAGTCCCTTTGCTCTCAGCTGCCCTGTCGGGGAGCAGGCAGGGCTTGGGGGGCTTCCATGGAGGCCCTGCCCCCGAGAGCTCTGGGCAGCCCCTCCCACCCAGGTCAGTGCAGGTGCCTCCTTTGCCTCCTGGGCCATCCGTGGGTGCCCAATGCAGCGGACAGAGCCCAGGGCTCGCACTGAGGACGGGTGACGCTGCCACCTCCCAGTGTCTGGGTGATTCCAAAAGGGGCATACTTGGCCCAAAGGGAAATCCCCTGTCTCCCGCTGGATCTGGCACGAGGATTGTGGGGACACTCGGGCTGGAGGTGGGGGCACGCCCTTCTCACCAGGCCGTGACAGCACCATCTGTGCAGAGTGTGGCAGAGGCTGAAGGGGGAGCCCCTTTTGCAGCCCAGTCGCTTTATCTCTCCTGACCCCGTTTCCTCCTCTGGGGGACGAGGCAGACATCGCCCTCCTCCTACTGGCTTTGCCATCTTTAAACCAGGCCGTAGCACATGTGAGCTCGAGCCCCAACCTCAGCCTGCAGCCCTGGCCCCCACGCTAGCAGACGCCCCTTGTCAACGTTTGCGCATCGGTCATTCAGCCAACCCTGCGGGCCGAGCCCTCCTATGTGCCGGGCGCTGTCTGTGCCGGGTGCTGCGGAGGACGGCCACACCTCACTGCCTTCCCTTCTCCGCCAGGGAACAGGCCATCGCAATCCTGAATGACACCTGCCGGGAAGCCCTGCAGAAAGGACAGAGCAGTCAGAGGTGATGGTGGTCGGCCGCAGAGGCTGAGGGGAAGGGCGAGGAACACACAGGCCTGGAGTCTGCCAGGGGAACAGCAGGTGCCAGGGACAGAGGGTGGATGGAGTGGCAGAGACAGTGGAGGGAGGCCCGGCCACAATGGCAGTCCCCACCCCGCCCTCCCATTCCTGGGGCCTGAGCTGGTGTGGGAGCGGCGACACGTTCTCCTGGGGTCTGTGTGACCCTGCCCTTACCCTCAATGTGCAGCACCGGGTGGATGGTGTGGATGGTGCTGTGAGAACACAGGATAAGGGCTCCTGCTCAGCTGTGGGGTGAGGTGGGGCCACAGGGAGACCAGGCAGCAGGGAGCCCTGGAAGCCTGGACCGTGCTCTGCTGGGTCCGTTCTACCTGAGTGGATGGCAGGGCCCCATCCCCCTGGGGAGAAGGGTCCCACTGGGATTAGCTGCCACAAGAGTGGGGGTCCAGCTAGCCTGGCCAGAGGCACCGCGTCAGACTGCCCACATGAGGGACCTGCCCAGGCCAAGGTCATCAGGAACAGAGGTCTCAGGGGAACGTGTGGTGACAGCCAGGGAGGCAGGCTCTGTGGTTTGGGGGCAGTCCACAGGGTGGGGGTGGGGGGACCGAGGAGGGGCTCAGCTCCCCAGAGAAGCAGGAGGGCACCGCCTGAGGGTCAGGACGGAAGGCCAGGCCTTGGCCTTCGACCCCAGTGACCTTTATTCCAGATAAACAGATTTCCAGGCCTCCCCCAGGACTCCGTGATCACACTCGGGAGGGACCTTGCCACCACTGCAGCTCTGCTTCCAGCAAGTCCGTCTCTGGGCGCTCGAATTAACTTAATTAGATTGTCCTGCCCTGGAAGGAGGCTCTAGCAGTCTGGCCAAAAAAACGGGAATTGAAATTCTGCCCAAGGACAGAAAAGAGGAAAAGAATACACAGCTTTACACAGCATGATGAGCCGGGGACAATGCACCATCACTGCTTCTGGCAAAGTGGACAGGGCCCTGAGGACGCCAAAATGTCCTCTCACTCCTGATGGCACACAGCGGCCTCTGAGAGACACTCTAATTTGGCTGTGACCCCAATCCACAGGGCACTGCCCTCTGACCCAGAACCTCAGCCAACAAAACCTCTTAGGCAGAGGGAGGCTGCAGAGAGGTCACTGGTGAGGCTCGCACGTCGTCTGCGCAGTGCTTTTGTTCTGCAAACGCTGTCCTGGAAAGGGTTGGGCTTAATAAATGGTGATGCCTCTCAGGCAGGTCTTTAGAGCAGCGCACTCCTGTGGAAAGCTGCCTGGGTGCAGAACACATGCAGGAAGACCCACGAGCTAGACTCCGAAAAGCGTTAGCTGTGTGTACTTATCAATGTGCCAACACAGAGCTGCCCATGGAGGCCACAGCGCTGCTCTAAGACACACAGGAACCGCTGACAGTGCCGAGGCTCAGGAGGAGCCTTTGAGGCTTTGCCAGCACATTTCCTCCCTCCCTCCCCTGCCCCACCCTCCCCCTCTCTTCCCCTCCTTCCCCCCTTCTCCTGTCCTCCCTTCCTACCTACTGCCCAGTACATATGGTGTCTCCATAGATAAGAACTGGAGCTAAGGCAGGAGGAGACAGTGCCCAGCGCGCAGAAGCGGCCTTCAGAAGCATGAATGAGGCGCCGGCCCTGCAGGCTCAGACCCCTGCCTGGCCTTCTCCCGCCACCTTCCATCAGCATAGCTCCTAATATGTTCAAGAGTCGCTCACACGTTCATTTACCTTTTCCACAGACACTGCTGTGGCCCCGGGCAGGATGGGGGGACAACAGGACCCAACGTCTCTCTGTGCTCAGGTGACCAGGAGTCCAGCCCGGAGAGGAGGGAGGCCTGGGATGAAGCCTGCCTGTTGCTCAGGCTCCCTCTCACTCCCCTGTCCCCATCCTCAGCCACACACACCATGGGGCCTAGCATGCATCCCTCGCCTGCTCCCACCTGCAGGTCACTTTTGAGTCTGCAGAGACCCCTGCTCCTCTGGGCAATGCCGATGACCATGCACAGCTGGCTTCTGGACACTGAGAACACTCCTGGGGTCCTAATGCTGTGGGCTGCCCTGCCTCCACGTCCAGGCTTCAAGTGTTCTCTGCAAGCAAGGAGCAAGAATCCATGAGCATCGTCCACCAGCAGCGCTGGGAACACTCAATCCAGGGTCCATTGTGCTCCTTCTTCCTGAAGTAATCCTGCTGCCTCCAGTTATTCAAGTCGATAGCCTGAGGCTACCGAGAATGACCAGTCGCTTCGATTGTCCTTGACCCATCACAGTGCAGCATCCATGGACCAGCTCCATCATCCCTGTGACATCACAGCGCAGCATCCATGGACCAGCTCCATCATCCCTGTGGCATCACAGTGCAGCATCCATGGACCAGCTCCATCATCCCTGTGACATCACAACGCAGCATCCATGGACCAGCTCCATCGTCCCTGTGGCATCACAGTGCAGCATCCATGGACCAGCTCCATCGTCCCTGTGGCATCACAGTGCAGCATCCATGGACCAGCTCCATCATCCCTGTGGCATCACAGTGCAGCATCCATGGACCAGCTCCATCGTCCCTGTGACATCACAGTGCAGCATCCATAGACCAGCTCCATCATCCCTGTGGCATCACAGTGCAGCATCCATGGACCAGCTCCATCGTCCCTGTGGCATCACAGTGCAGCATCCATGGACCAGCTCCATCGTCCCTGTGGCATCACAGTGCAGCATCTGTGGACCAGCTCCATCGTCCCTGTGACATCACAGTGCAGCATCCATGGACCAGCTCCATCGTCCCTGTGGCATCACAGTGCAGCATCCATGGACCAGCTCCATCGTCCCTGTGGCATCACAGTGCAGCATCCGTGGACCAGCTCCATCGTCCCTGTGGCATCACAGTGCAGCATCCGTGGACCAGCTCCATCGTCCCTGTGGCATCACAGTGCAGCATCCATGGACCAGCTCCATCGTCCCTGTGGCATCACAGTGCAGCATCCATGGACCAGCTCCATCGTCCCTGTGGCATCACAGTGCAGCATCCATGGACCAGCTCCATCGTCCCTGTGGCATCACAGTGCAGCATCCATGGACCAGCTCCATCGTCCCTGTGGCATCACAGTGCAGCATCCGTGGACCAGCTCCATCGTCCCTGTGGCATCACAGTGCAGCATCCGTGGACCAGCTCCATCGTCCCTGTGGCATCACAGTGCAGCATCCATGGACCAGCTCCATCGTCCCTGTGACATCACAGTGCAGTATCCATGGACCAGCTCTAGGTGAGGCCATTCTTTGTCCTTCCAGAGGAGATAATGGCCTGTGTGCCTGTGGCTCAGTGTATCCCCTTCCTCCTACTCTGGCCCAAGTCTGATTGTAGGGACTTCTATTCACCCACTTTGATCCAGGGCAACAAGAGCCACAGGCCAGCTGAAGACACAGGAACCCAAACCCGGGTTCATCCACCTGGCCCTCTTCAAAGGGTGTGGGTGGATGTGGGTGTCCGAGATTGCCTCACTCCAAGGCATGAACTTTCCTTTCTTGTTGATCTGGGGCTTGGTCCTGTGACTTGTCCTGGCCAGTGGGACAGTAGCAGACTGAATGAGCAAAGCTTACATGCACTGAGGTTAGCAGGGATCTCGCTGCTCTGTGATCTGCCATGAGACAGTGTTCCCAAGTTGCCATTGTCTCTTCATCCTGGTCCCCAAAATGAATCCACGCAGAACAGGCGGAATCCCAGTGCTCAGTGCAGAGCCACATCCGGCAGACTGGTGGGGAAGCCGAGCGCTCAGCCTCGCTCAGCCGAACACGGGTGGGCCCGCATGAGCCCATGAGTGTGAGGACGCCGCTGCCCTGAGACTCGCCAGCTTTGCCTCGCCCATCTCGTCCCGTGGCCTTCTCATCCGACAGCCGGGAAATCTGACTTAGAACCCGGCTAGCCCCCCCCCCCCCCCCCAGACTCTGACCCTGCATCCTGCCCTAAATGCCCGCTGAGGGCTCTGTCACTTGCTCTTCTCTCTGGGGCCCCCAGCTCTCACCCGGTGTCACCCACAGGCCAGCCATGGAGGTGCTTTGGAATAATTAGATTCATGTCTTCACAGCTCTTCACTAATACCTCATAAAAGCTAAGAGGACGCTCGATGCAAGGAAGTCCCAGCCTGCGGACACAGCGGCCACACACCAGCTTCAGGGCTGGTGTCGGGGTCCATCCTAGACCTTCCGTCCTCACACACATCACCTGCTCGCTTGTCTACAGAGGGCTTAACCCGGGGCTGTGGGACCGTTGAGGACTCTTGGGGCTCACGTCTGGTTTCTCCTAGTGCTTGCTGAAAACATTGGCCAGGAAAGGAGAGCAGGGTAACAGAAGGTCAAGTAGGTCCCCTCCCGTCATGAAAGAAAGCCACCACAGAGATTGTGACAGTCACTCTCCCAATGCAGCCATATGGAGAAGGCCAGAAGTCCAGCAGAGATTGGAAGGCGATCAATGTGGTCTGCTTCCACTTGGCCTCCAAGACACGATGGGAGAAGAGGGCAGAGCTGCCCTGTCACCAGAGCCAAGAGAGGAGGTCTCGCGGATGTGAGCACGTGAGGAATGATGCCCTGGTCATGGACGCAGGACAACGTGGACCTCACAGAGGTTGGGGGCACCTGGGTCATCCAGGCGACCCAGCAGAGGAGGGGCCAGACCTGCAGGATCCCTGGGTAGGGGGACAGGTCGCACAGCCAGTCAGAGGAGAGGCTCTTCAGTGTGGACAGAGCGGTTCCCACAGGACCTTGGGCAGTGTCCCAGCAAGTGCCCATCGGCCCTCTGCCACCTCCACATGGTCCAGCCCAGTCAGCCTGTTCCTCCCCGTGGGGAGGCCCCCCACTCCTGACAGCCCCTCGCTGGGGTGAAGACAATGTGTGAGCTGGAAAGTCCTGAAGGTTTAGTATCGGCCCCAGTGGGGGTGCTTTAAAACCCTAACCGTTCTTTTGCCTGCTAAGGACATGCCGAGATGTGGAACTTTACCAGACTCACTCGGGGCTGCAGAGGGTGAGTCTGAAGGGCGGCAAGAAGGGGCAGTGACAGAAGCACATGGCCGTTGTCTGCTCTGGACCACTTAGAAGTGAGCTGGACTCGGTGTCGTGGGACAGGCAGCACCGATGGCCCACACCAATCAGAATGCAGCAGTGGCTCTCGGGCTACAGACGAACAAAGCTGCAGCAGGTGAAGAACACCCGTAAATGCACGCAAACACACACACGTGCACACACTCACTCACGGCAATGTCACCATCATCTAAACTAGAGGTTCTCAGGTGTGGGCCACAGGCCCCGGGGGCTTCCCGGGAAACTTTCATGGGCGCCTCCAGCTCATAACTGTTTTCATAATGATACTGAGACAAACATCACTGTGTGACATTTGCAGTGAGGATGTAAAGACAGTGGTGATTCAAATGCTGGTGACGTAGCATGAACTAGCGCGGCGGTACCCAAAAGTGCCAGTGCTCATCGCTGTGGTCACCACCACACTTTTCCAGGGAAGAAGATGCTCTTGATGAAACAGTAAAGATTATTAATTTTTAAAAGTCTCCCCCCTTAAATGCATACTTGCTAATGCTCTGTGTGACCCAGTGGGAGCTGCACGTGGAGTGCTTGCGCTGTGTTCCCACGGTGACCCGAGGAAAAGCATGAGGTCACTGCAGCTGCCGGTAGCACCGGCCCCTTTCTCGTGGCAAACTGTTCACCTTGGACACAAATGACCTGTGGACAAACCGGGATAATCAAACTCAGGTACCTGGCAGATATTTTTCTCCAGAATGAATGAAATGAGCTTTTCCCTTCAAAGAAAGAAATTTATAGTACCTGTTGCCAGTGATAAAATTCAACCTCGCAAGCAAAACTTAGAATTTTGGAAAACTTGTACCCTGAGCCTGGTGGCATCCCAGTAATTAAAGGCATTTCCCAGTAAGCTGGTGGTGTCGTTAGTTGACGTGATTTTAGATATGATGAAGTGTGTCGACACTGGGAAGGTCTACATACGCCAGTTACCCCGTATTTTCTAAATGACCGAAGGGTAACTTTAGAAAACCCCACGTGGGGAACAGAGCCAGTCAAAATGCTAGAAGACAGATCAATGGATTTTCATGTAAAGAGAAAGAACGGTGCCTTGCTGTGGTTTCAGAGCCCCCATGGGCACTAATTGAGCAACTGCTCCATGCTGAGTTCCAGAGTTGTATCAAAGAACAATATTCATAATTATCTGAAAATAACTATTAAAACATCCCTCTCTTTTGCAACCACATATCTGTGAGACACCAGAGTCCTTCAGACCCTTCCACCCGGACAACCGATAGCAACAGACTGACTGCAGAAGCTGAAGTGACAATCCAGCTGACTTCTATCACGCCAGACACTGAAGAGACCTGCAAAATAAAATCAATTTTAAAGTCACTTTCTCCCTTTTTTTGTCTTTTGAAAAACATAATTATTTTTCCTCAAAAGAGTTATTTATGCTGACATGTAATGGGTGTGTTGTGGTTAATTTTTAATGAATTTAAAAATACATGTTTAAATTTTTTCTCTTCTGTAATTCCCAATACTGTAAATATGAGTTAAAACACACACACAGAAAAGCTCTAAGATCAGCTGAGAACTCTTCTGAGAACTGCTGATCTAAGGCCCCAAATCACTGGCGTCCGAGCAGCAAATGGCTTGTCTTGCCCACAGGCTGCTCGGTCATGTTGGGCGATGGGCAGAAGTCACCCTCACGGTTACGCTGTCAGGTCTTTGTCTTGTCCCTAGAAAGTGGCTCCTGTGACCTGTGAGAGGTACTGTTCATCCCCACTGACCGAGACCCTTTAAAAAAGGAAAATACATGTGTGTGTTTTCATTTTCCAAACATATCATTATAGAAAACTTAGAAAGTACAGACAAGTAAGAGAAAAACCCCACATTCTACTATCCTGGGGTGGCCTCTGTCATGCTTTCCTCCCCACCTTTTGTGCAGCTAGTTTTAGTCTGTTGTCAGGCGGCTGCTATTTAATATGACCCCTCAGTTAATGCCAGGCCCCTGACTATCTCAGAAGGCCTCTGTCCCCTGGTGCCAGGGTGTGACGTGACACACCCATCCTTTCTCCGCTCAAGGGCCCAGGGGCCTCAGCATTTCAAGGTGGTTTTGCCCTTCTCTCTGGAAGCTGGTCTTCTGAAGACGATCTAATTCGCAGGGCACTTCTGGAGAGTACAGGCGAGTGTCCTTGCTGAGAAGCTGGCTGTGCGCCGTCCATGCTGGCCTGACCCTCGCTGCACAGAGGCCGAGCATGTCTCATCTCATGCTCTCAGCATCCCAACGTCCCAGCCACGTGAATCCCTAACGAGCCCAAGCCCAAGCCCAAGCAGACCATGGGGGTCTGGATGCCCTACAGACTGCCCTGGTCATCTTCCAGACGGGGCGGGCGAGGCACGATGTAAGGGCATGGTTGTTTCCTGTAGCAAAGACCACGAACTGTGGGGGGGCGGGGGGAGCTTACAACACAGAGCTCGTTCTCTCAGCTCAGAGGCTGCAGGTCCGATGTGAAGGTGTGGCCGGGCTGCTTCCCTCGTGTGTCCTGGGCCTCTCCTGCCTCTGGGGGCAGCCGCAGTCCTGGGCGTTCCTGGGCATGTAGCTGCATCACCCACCTCTGCTCCGTCTTCACATGGCCTGTGTGTGAGTGTGTGTGTGTGAGCATGTGTGAGCGTGTATGAGTGTGCATGCGTGTGTGCATGTGTGTGTGAGCATGTGTGAGCATGTATGAGTGTGCATGCATGTGTGCATGTGTGTGTGAGTGTGTGCCTTTTCTCTCTCTTCTTATTAGGCACCATCATTGGATGAGGCCCGCCCTACTCCCACGTGACCTCACCTTCATCTAACCACTTACAGCTGAAATGACCCTGTTTCCAAACAAGGTCGCACTCTAGGTTCTAGGTGGACATGAACTGAAGGGGGGAGAGCTGTTTTCTCCCCGTCCTGAACCACCGCCTTTGGTTCCAAACCTTGGAGCCACTGGCAGCATCAGGGAGCCACCTCTGCCTCCAGCCCTCGTCCCCTCCCCAGCCTCGCATGGCCCTGTCCTGCTCGCCAAGAGCACAGCAGACCTTCTCTGCTGGGGGGCACTGGACAAAGGAACTTAGACACACGGTTCCAGAAGGCTCCGCCCTCTCTCACACCGCCCTCCAGGACCTTGGGGGGGAGGGTCTGCGCACCACAGCACTGGAGCCGCACGCTGTGCCGGGCAGGGTTGTGAAGCCTGGACTCTGAGCCCCCTGCTGCGTGCACTGTTCTCCACCCCCAGTTCTGCCCACAAGTGGGCTCCCATATTGGTCAGCAGAGAGGGGTGGAGTCAGGAACAGGAGGCCTGGTTCTGGCTGCAGGTCTCAGCCACACTCTCCCGCTGAGCAGTGGCATATTGGCCCCTGCCTGCCTGTGGGTCCCATCCCCGCGAGGTTCACAGCCACGTGGGGGTGGGGGGAGATTCCAACAGCCTCATGTAGGCGATGGGAGAGGCCTGGGCTCGTTGCTGGCTCTGCCTGCAGGTGAGGCCGGGACAGTGCAGGGCAATGTAGAGAGGGCTCACGAGTACAGCTTCGGGGACCCTCTCCTGGGACCTTCAACTCTTCAGTCGACTTCTTGCCCTGCCCACCCCAAAGCTGCTCTGCTCAGCCCTTCACAGGCTGAGGCCTGAATCGGGGTCACTCCCTCATGGCAGAGCGGATGGGGTACAGGGAGGTCCCTTTTGGCACCCCTTACTCCCGTCTTCTTGTCAGTATGGCAGACGCCCTTAGGCCCCTGGATGGCCCATGCCCACTTAGGTCCTCGGGGTCCTGGCTGTTCAACAACCCTTGCCAGGCCCTGAGCTTGAGCGGGGTTCCCCTGGTCCCCATGGCCCCTTGCGGACAGCTTTCCAATCCCCAGTGGCGGGCGGCTTACAACACTTTTCCACATCCTGACATCTGACCAAGCTTTGTCCAGGCCCCTCCTCCAGGAGCCCCCTCGGGCTAAGGCTCACTGTCCTCCCCACAGTGATCGGTGGGTCCTGGGCTGAGACAGGTGAGTGGCAAGAGTGACAAGGGCTCTATAAATTGTCTTGTCAAAAAGCCAGAAAGAAAAAAGCCGCTTTAATCCAGAGAAGAATGTGTATACAAATGAGCATTTTCAAAACAAAAGAATTATGAAACAGCGGGAGACTAACGGCTCCGCAGGCATCACAGGGAGAAGCAATAACACTTGTCCCTCTTCTGGGTCTTTCTGCTTTGAACCCTCCCAGCCCCTCCCGACTCCACACTGCAAGTCAATTTTAGACGAACTAAAGACAAACATGAAAAGGAAACAATATAGGAGAATACTGTTGATTTGGGGATAGTAAAGACTTTGCTAAGAAGACAGCCAGAAAAACAAAGCCACAATCACACTTATTTTAAAATAAATCAAGAGAATAGATGACAAGATGGAGAATTTTACCAAAGAGCTGGAACGGATTTTAAAAGACTCAAATGGAAATTCTGGAACTGAAATACCCAGTAACTGAAATAAAGAAATAAGCAGAGGGGTCTCACAGCTGATTAAACAGGGCACTTTCAGGGGGATTCGTTCTCGCTCAGGCTCAGGCAGGTACAGGGTTGGCCCTGGGGGTGAGTGCGTCCTGGCCTCACCCGTGCCTGCCCGAGCAGCCATAGGACCGTGCCCCTGGCTCAGGGGGCCAGCTTTCGGAGGGTTCATCCTGACCTTTTAACGACAAATGGACAAATTAGTGGTGGCCCAGGGAGGGCAGCAGATACTGTGGTCAGGCCTTGGGGACAGTCAGGTCCTCAGCTGGGCCCAGAACAGAGAGCAGGATGTGCCATCTGTCTGTTTGAGGCAGCTCTGGGCTTGTCCCTGTCACAGCCTGAGAGCTCCCCTGCAGCCCTCAGGACAGCAGACGCCTCTCCTGGAAGGACTCTTCACCTGTGGCTTGGGGGGGGGGGGCGGGGACGGGGGAGCGTCGCCCTACAGTCTGCCATGTGGAGACTGCGTCCTGGGGAGCCCTTTCTCTCTGCCTCCCTCCAGCGTCCAGCACAGGTCAGGTGTGCCTCACCTTTATGAGGCGGCAAGGATGGGCTCCAAGGCCCTTCATGCACCTGAGTCAGCATATGTGACCCCAGAGGGAGGGAAGGGGAGACTCCTTGGGTAGCAACCGCGGGAAAGTTTTTGAGGGCAGAGCAGGCCAGAGAGAGAAGGGTGCGATGTGGAGAGAGGTCCCACCCAACATGCCTGAACTAGCCGGGGGGAGTGTGCCCCCATTCCCGACACCCCTGTAAAGGTGGGGCACAGACTCAGCGGCCTCTTGTTTTTTTGAAATCTGTTAAAAATGGGTGTCAGGAAAGCAGCCGAGGCAGCAACACAGGTGAGCACGCAGGACACCAAGGCTGTGTCAGTGGGTCCTTAGTTGTCATGTGGGGTCTCAGCTCCTGCTCGCCGCACAGGAACACAGGACATGGTGAGGCCAAAAAGGAACACCAGTGGAGCCATGGATGGGGGGTTCATACCACTATATTCTTGCTGGCGGCGGCTGAGTTGGAGACACAGGAAGCAGGAGCCACACTATCCGCAATCCACTGTCCTCTTCTCTGCCCTCCAACCTCACTTGCTAAATGCAACCCGCTCTTGCTAACCAGCCACCATCTCCTTGCTAGCCCCCATTTTCTGCTAGCGTAGCCACGGCAGTTATATTAGTGGCCAATGTCTCACTGGTTACAGCTGACGGCCAACTAGCCACAGCTGATGGCCATCCAATCACAGTTGACGGCCATTTACTACCTGAGCCAACACCTTTCCACGTGAGGCCGAGAGCCTGGAAGCTGCACTGCTGGTTCTGTCCCCACAGCGGTGCTCAGTCATTCAGGCAAAGAGACCCCCGACCTTTTGCGATAACTCGCCTGAGGCCTTTGTCACATGGCCCCACTCTGCCAGGGCCTGACAGACACCATCTATGGCCTACGCACCACCCGGGGGAAGGTAGGCAAGCTCCAAGCCCAGACTGCTGCCTGCAGCGAGTGAGGGGGGGAGGAGGGTACGTATGTGTGAAGTGTCCTCACAAAGTGAAGAGGGCCTGTCCTCAGAGTTCAAGGGGAGCTGTCCTCAGCCAGGACCTGCCGGAAGTGAAGGGTTGCTTGATTTTGAGTCAGATGGCATGGCCTGCCAGGTATAAACCCTTGACTTAGGTGTCAGGCGGGGCCGGTGTCAGCTGGGGCCAAAGCACAGCCTCACATGTTAGAAGTGTCAACGTGGGTGAGCTGTTTCGAGGACCTTCAGATGTGTAGCTTCTCACAGCCTCAGTGCCCACACCTGCCGGGTGGGGTGGTGCGTACTTGGCAGGTTCTCCTGAGCGGCCGTGGGAGTGCGACTTCCAGTTCCAGGCGGCTGGGAAGCATTTGCTGAGCTTCTCTCCACCTAGAGGCCTGTTGAAATGATTGGCGGTAGAAGGGGTTGCAAACAAGACAGACTTGGCCACGAAGAGAAGAGCTGAGGGACCTTCTCAGGCACGAGAGCTCAGCCCATTCATGGGAGTCTGAGTGCAGAGGGAGAAGTCACAGTGGGTGACACCATGAGGCAGAGGCTCAGCCTGGCCACTGCACAGAGGACAACGCTGCTGAGAAGGGTCTGTCCCCCTGACAGAGACCAGGAGAAGTCTGGCACGAGGAGGGTGTGGACAGGCGACAGCCCAGCCTCGGAGCAGGCTGCCTCCCCACACCCCCCACACGACTTCCAGAAAAGTCATATAAGAACTTGCAGCAAAGCATGAGGCAAACCCAGAAAGAGGATGTCATGGGATTCAAGAAATGCTGCGCTGTCTCCCCCAGGAGGGCAGCAGGGACCCTGGGAGAGCTGGGCTGGACAGCGCTCGACTGTACATCAGAGCGACACCCCAGAAGTGGGCTCTGGAACAGGAGCTCGGCTACGGGCAAAGTTTGAAAAGCGGCCATCACCGTAAAGCAACCTGTGCTAAACAAAAGGAAAAGCACGATAGATGTGAAACTCCAGGAAAAACCAGAAAACTTTGTGTTCCCGGGTTCTTCTGTGACTAATATTGACTCAACCCAAAATGTACACATTTCGTTTACTTTAAAATTTAGAATTATCTGTCTCTATCTATCTTTCTATCTACCTATCTAACTATCTAAACTGAAAGGACCGGATTTGGGTTACAGAACAGGATGTAAGTGTCTTAGGCCTTGACGACGTCAAAATCAATTGCAGAGGACAAAACAAATTAGGAGATGGAGGAAGAGGTCCGGGCAAAGAATCGTTTGGGGCAGAGAAGCCATCGTCAGCAGAGCTGACGATTGGTGGTGAGAGACATAAAAGCAGGTGTGGAGGTGGTCGTTGTGGGAAGTACTCATCGTTGCAAAGGATGAAAGAGTTGATATTGAAAAAGGGCCCGGTTGGGACCCCCACAAAAGAGGCCTCACTCTCGCTGCCCTCGAGCTTGACAATTGATCAACCCCCTCCCTGCGGTTTGAGCTTGGATTGTCCCGTCCCAGTTTCTGAGCTTAGGATGTCCCCTGTCCCAGTTCCCTGCTTTACATAATTACCCTAAAACTTATGCTTGCTTACTAGTCACAATGCCCCCTGTACTTGCCGACTATAATCTTTATGGCCTAGCGTTCTTTCCAGGTTACTGTCATCACTACTCCTGGGTTGGTGACCACGTTGGAGAGCCACATTGCCAGAGGGACGGCTCCATGCAGACCCCTGGAACCATCACGTGGCCTCTGGAAGAATGTCCAGATTTTCCATTTAATACCCCAAGCCGGTCTGAGAATGTGAAGGCAGTTTTCGGAGGTGTTGACCCGCTGCCGTCTCAGACCACCGGTGCTCTGACAACAAACACTTATTCTATGGCCCGACTCCTGTCTACTGGCTGAACGGCGCAGGCAGCTCGAGCCCCAGACTCACTTGGCCTCTGGTTTCAATATGATTTCAGTAGAAGGAAGGAAAAGGGACAGTGAGTGTGGCCAAAGAGAGTTAATTGTCGCCTACGGTGACCGTCACACTTGGAGATGGTGGACAGTGTGCCAACTTGGTCGTCACAGGCCACGATCCCCAGAAATAGATGCTGGTGGACATTTCTGTGCAGACGGCTTGTGGGAAATGTGCTCAAGGGCCACATCTCTGAGGGAATAAGAGAAGCAGGTTGGGCAAAGGAAGAAGCTGAGAGACGATGTCGCTGGAACACCAGCCTCAGTCGATCTCGGGAGCTTGGAACTGGGATCCAACCTCAGAGAACCGCCAGGCTGAGGCCAGGCCAGACCAGGCTGCTGGACCACGGCCTAGCCTAGTCGCTGGAGCTGAGCTCCTCGGGAGGGGCCTTACACTGGGTGAAGCATCTCCTTTTGGGCAAAGCAAACCCGCAGGAAGGGACTCAGCCATGAGCCACCAGTGCCAACACTCCCAGGCCCTCCATCCCAGGAATCTAGGGTGGCCCCACGTCCACTACAGTCCACTCCCTGCACCGCTCGGACCCACACAGTCGTACAGGGAGGTGGCCTTGTGGCGGCAGTGACTGCCGGCCCCTGGCTGGTCTCTTTTCCTCGGGAGACTTACAACAGGAAGGGCCATGGGACACACTGAGGCTGGCACCCATCACACCCACCCAGGTCCCCCCCCCCCCCCGGACACAGCCCTGCTGGAGGTGCTTACCTGGAGGGTGACCCGGCCCTCCTGAGAGGTCTGTGCCCTGCTCACCATGCCTTTGCCAAGCCGTGAGGGCATCCAAAGAACCAGGAGACGCCGTGTTTTCTTCTTCCTGCCCCCCCGCCTGCTGACGGCCGAGATCCAGGGCCTGCTGGTCTCTTGGCTTAAGAAGCCTGATGTGACTGGTGGCAGCTACGCTTCAGAGCATGGTGAGGCTCCTGCCGTGTCCCCTGTGGGACCAGGACTTACAGAGCCTGGATCTGTGGGAAACAGAAGCACCAATACAACAAAGCGAGTGACAGGGAGGAAGGGGGCCCTCCTACCTCCACGCCTGCACTGAGTGTTCTGCAGGCCGGGAGCCAGCATCACACAAGGGCCATGGGCGGGCCGGTGTTCTGTGTGCTGGACAGTGGCCGCACACGTCCAGCCGTGCAGAATACACTGTGCAACACTTAGTCACCTCACTGTGAAACGGCCAGAGACTCTGCCCATCCCAACAGGGACAAACGCACGGCCATGACACCTGGGAGGAGCCTTAGCTGCGATGGTGACGGGGAGGCTGGCCTCCCTGGCTCTGTCCTTTTGGGGACAAGGCTGAGGAACGTCCTTCTGTCAGGAAAGCTCCTCCAGTCTCCCTCAGGGTCTCGTCCTTGCAGGATATCAGCGCATGCATCCTACCCCTGGTCACGAGGGGACTCATTGCGGCTGCCCCCTGCCCTGTGCAGCAAGAGCCTCTCTGACCAGTTTCTAGACTCATGATGCTATCTTCATCTCTACACTGAGCTGCTCTTAAAACATCTCTCCGTCAGCAAATTGGTCTGGGTTTCCCTCAGCCTGTGGCGCGGGCACCTCCCCCAGCCCAGCCCGTGCTGCTCGCACAGCGCAGGCCCCCTGCTCTCCTGGAAGCCACAGGATCAAAGGCCCCGTGTCACCCTCCGAGGCGTCCTTTGGCAGCAGTGCTGAGTTTGTCAACAGGACCTTAAAAGCAGCCCAGTGCCCTGTGCCCCTGCCAAGGGCAGTGAGAATGAATTCTACCCCTGGGCCAGCCTCACGCCCATGTGACCTGGGCTGTGGGGAAAGGGGCAGGTGACATGGCCAGAGCTCAGCGTCGCATACGAGGAGTGGAAACCACGACTGCTAACCCAACCCTGGAATGCCCGAAGCAGAGTGTGCACGGTGCTTACACGCACCCCTACTGGTTGCCACATTCTTTCCACACCCAGGTATCACCCCAGATGAGGGGGGCCCCAGTGTGCTCAGCATGGCCCACCCGTGCCTGGGTGGCAGGGCTGCCTCAGGCAGGAGAAGACAAACCTCTTGGTGTTAAGAAGGCTTTCTGCAGGTGAGCGTGTCTGTCAGCGGCAAGTGATCCAACTTCCTGCAGACCTGCCCCCACCCCTTGGCCCCCCAGGACCTCAGGCAGCAGCCCCTCCACTGTCCTGCTCCCGCCTCGCTCCAACAGCCACCTCAGCCACGCACCTTCTAAGCTGGTTCAGGTGTCTATACCGCAAGGACAACTGTCCCAGTGGGAATCTGCTCACCTTCATGGTTTCAGTGAAACCTGGCATGGAAGGAACGCTCCAGAGAGGCCCCTGGTGGGACCGGCCGCTCTGAACCCCGGAGCCCAGGCCTCAGGCAGGCGACCGAGAGGAAGCCCCCGGCTTCCCCGGCCGGCGCTGTGAAATCAAAGCAAAGGCATCTCCGTATCTCAGGGGTCTGCAGACTGTGGGAGCCTGTCACCGTCAGGCAAGGGGCAGGGAGAGGCCTGATGTTTAACAGACTAATCAGCTGGGAATTGGAGTGGAGGGACCGACAGGCACACTGGCCTCCATCCCCATCATTGAAGTTTCCTCCAGCATGACAGTCGATGCAGAAAAATCCACACTGGCGGGCATCTTTAAATTTTGCTTTTGCGCTTAAAAGTAACAGTGATTGCTTTTTTTTTTCATTTGAAATAATTTCATGTCTTTACCAAAGAAAATCAGAAAATACAGAAAAACCTAAAGAACCGTATTTGCCCTCTGGCAAGCCCACCTGTCCATCCAGTCCTTGCCGACAACATGACTCGGATTCTTCCAGACTGAATGCTGCCTTGTCGTGCGGGAGACCCTGCTCGCTGCGCCATTTGTCGTGCGGGAGACCCTGCTCGGTCTCTGCTCCCGCTCCCCATACAAGAATGCAGGACATGGTGAGGCCAAAAAGGAACACCCACGGAGCCATAGGTAGGGGAGTCATACCACTATATTCTCTCTGGCGGCACTATACTCTCACTGGAGGCTGGATCCACACTGTCCGCAAACCGCCATCCACGCTTGCTAGCCCAGCCACCATTTTCTCTCTAGCCCCCATTTGCTGCTAGCGTAGCCACAGCAGTTATATTAGTGGCCAATGGCCCACTGGTTACAGCTGACGGCCAACTAGCCACAGCTGATGGCCATGCAATCACAGTTGATGGCCATTTACTACCTGAGCCAGCACCTGTCCACGTGAGGCCGAGAGCCTGGAAACTACTTTCTGGGGCTCTGCCCCCACATGCCTAGAGTGGAGCCTTGTGTGGTGGCAGCGGGAGGGACCTCGCCTAGGGGAGGAGGCTGCAAGGTAGTCACTCTCCAGCGTTTGCACAGTTCTCCAGCTGAGCTGACATTGAAGTAAGCAACTGAAAGGAAAAGAATTACTTCCTCGTTTTAACACTTTCTTGATATTTTTATAACATTGCCCCGTCTTCAGAAGTGTTGACATTTGATCTGGGTATGTTAGTGTCCTGGGGCTGCCATACATATTGCCACAAACTGGGGACTTAAAACAGCAGAAATCTGTTCTCTCACAGCCTAAAGGTGGAAGGCAGTCCCCTCCAAAGCCTCGGGGGCAGGAAACCCCGTCCCCCCTCCCCAGTGTGATGGAGCCAGCGCTCTGGCATTCTGCTGCGACTTGGGCCCACCGCAATTTCTGCCTCTGTGGTCACAAGGCGTTCTCCCTGAGTCCTTGGACCTAGGACCCACCCTAACTAACCTAGTGTGGGGACAGAGCCCCAGAAAGTAGTTTCCAGGCTCTCGGCCTCACGTGGAGGAGTGCTGGCTCGGGTAGTAGATGGCCATCAGCTGTAGCCAGTTAGCCAATTAGCCGCCAATATAACTGCTGCGGCTACGAAGGAGAGCGGAGGAGAGTGGAGGAGAGTGAAAGAGAGTCGCCGGTGGGTTGCAGACAAAACGGACAGCAGGTCGCACGTCCAGTGAACCCAGCCTCCAGTGAGACCGTAGTGGTATGACTCCCCTACCTATGGCTCCGTGGGTGTTTCTTTTTGGCCTCACCATATCCTGCGTTATGTGGGGAGCGGGACCAGAGACCCTGCAGGCCTCCCCGCACGACACCTAGCATGACATCCTTTTACGTGGTGACATGTGCAAAGACCTTATTTCCAAATAAGGTCACATTCACAGGTAGTTGGGGATAGGATGTCAGCCTGTCTTTTTGGCGGCACAATTCAGCCCACCACACTGGGTTTCTGAGCAAATCTGCCCATGAAAGAGAACTGCACTCCGCAAGAGCCTTTCCCACCAGGAAGCAGGAGCGTCCTGGGCCTGTCCCTCTCCCATGCCACTCTTATCAGCCCCCTCACACCATGAATCCACTCACCAAGGTCTCCGGGTTCCCTCTCAACCACTCGGTCTTGTGCTGGAAAACCTGAGCCTGTGCTCACAAGAGTCCATGCATTTGCGAGTTAGGTTTCTGCCTGTGTGGTCAGAATGGTGGCACCTGCGGGAGCCAGAACGCAGGCACTTCCAGCCTGTGGCCCCCGTGATTTCCGTTTGTCCAGAGCGTTGTTCTCGGCAGGACGGATGCATCGTGTTCACCCACTCCTGGCGTGTAGAGTGGGGCTCCCTTTCTCCACCCCCAGGGATGTGGGAGAATCGGGACAGGACTGAGCCAAGTTCCCTGAGCTTCTACAGAGCCGCCTACAATGCCCAGGAGGAGGTGCTTGTCACCTCTGAGTTTCCTTTTTACTTTTCTAATCACCTGACAGCCCCTTCCATGCAGAACAGAAGCTGAGAAACAGAAACTCCTCCGTCGTCCTGACCTCAACTGTCACCAAACCATCATGTCCTATTTGGAAACGTGTGGTGGATAAAACCAGAGAGGAGACAGGCCACCTGGCTCCTGTATCTGCATTGCCCGAGCTACGTCACAGGGGTCAGCAGCCCCGAACACAGTTTTGTTTAAAATATCACATTGCATTTTGAAGAGAGTAGTGCAACTTTCCACTACACAAACATCAGCTGAAAAACTTGGTATTGAGAGATACAAATATTCTACCATTTGTTATTAAAATCCCAGATGCATTTACCAGGAACACATTACCAGGAAGATAGTTGGGGAGATTTCTGGTCAAGATGGCCAAGGAGGTAAATGCTGTGCTCACCTCCTCCCACAACCACATTAATCACAGCGAAACCATAGAACAACGATTATTGAGGACCTCCTGATGTCTCGCTGAACTGAAGCCTACAACTACCTACATACAGGAGAAGCCACCTCGAGACTGGTAGGAGGGGCAGAGATGAAGAACGGGCTGGTCCCACATCCGTGTGTGGCCATTAAAAATCAGGAGGGATATCCTGGCTTCGGGGGTCGCCCTGAGGAGCAAGGGGTCCCAGCCCCTCCCCAGCCCAGGGCCCCAGTGCCAGGGAGAGAAGTCCTCGTAATTTCTGGTTGTGAAAACCAGCAGAGATTGGGGCTGAGTGAGACGGAGGGCGGCTGGAGTCCCAGGTGCTCCTCCTAAAGGGCCTGCACGTGGACTTACTCACTGACAGCCTTACCTGCTGTGAGCTCCAGCGCGGGGGCAGCAGCTTGAAGGGTGCCAGGGACATATGGGGAGGAACTGAGTCGTCTGGCCTCAGGCTGAGAGCTAGAGGGGCAGCTTTCTCCTGGATGGAGGAGCTGGCAGAAGCCATTGTTTCTTTGTTGATCCCTCCCCCTTTCTCCGTGCAGACGCAGGCAGACGTCATACCTGAGTCTCCATCAAACAGGCTATCACCTGTTGTCTGCTCTGCCCTAATGATTCGCTGAGACCACACCGCACCCAACTTTCGGATACATCCAAACTTCTTCCAGTGTACGGTTTTTCTGTATAAATGGCCCGCCTTGGCTCATGCTGCGGACATTCCTGCAAATCTCTCAAAGGATCACAAAACCCAAACAAGCAGCATCTGGCTTTGGCATGTCCCGTACTTCCCACTGCTCACAGGGGACAAGTGGCCCCAGTGTCATCACCATCAAGTCGGTGGAGATCAAGACACTGGCCAGCACCACCCTCCCCTTCAGGATGGCTTGGACTGATGGCCAAGCCCCCTGGGTGGGCACAGAGCCCTCAGCCGAGGGGCAGTGTCCCCGGGGCGGAGGCTGCCCTCCACTGCTGGGTGACTGCATGTGCACGTGGGCACTGGCTCACCCGGACGGGACGGTCTGTGGCTCTCCTGGAAGAAAGAGCAGGGATTCACAAAGGGAATTAGACTATGCCTCCTGGGTTCCCAGGGTCAGAGCTGAGTGTCACCCCTCAGGAGTCTGTGTCTGGCAGAGGTCCTGGGACAAGAGTTTGAGGTCTCCAGGTGGGGAGGAGCCAGGTGCCAGCCCTTGCCAGGTGGTTTGAGAGGCGCTGAGACACGTGGCTCCCTGACCATCAGCCCCCTCCTCCTGCAGTGGTGGTCACTGTACTTCTGGGCAAGGGCCTTGTGACAGGAAGAGGGGCCGCATGCTGGCCCTCCCCTGAGCTTCTCCCCGTGGGCTACACAGCTCTGATTCCAGGAGCAGGACGTCACCTGGGTCCTGATCACATCGGATCCTCAGGACCATCCTGTCCACCAGGCTCTGGTTAAAGGGGCCCTTCGTCAGCACTTCCCTGGCGGGGGGTGTGGTGAGATGGCCTTTCTTGGGTGGAGTGCTGGCCCTGCTGTCGCAGCTGTGCACAGGATGAATGGGACTCTGTGTGAGCAGGGTGGGGACCCAGGGGCGGCCTCCTGCCCCCTTTCCATGCTCAAAGGCGGACGTGACCTTTCAAAGTTGTCCGACCCCAAGATGGAGGCTTTCCCCCAGGCAAGACCGATACCAGGGTGACAGTGGGACAGTGTTTCAACAGCAGGAGGGTGTGGCCTGGGATGCAGGGCCTGGCACTGGCAGCCCCAGGCAGATGCCCCTGGTGCCCACTGTTGGGTCTGGCTTTCAAGGATGAGGTGAGCACTGCTTTTCAAGCAAGCCCCTGAAGGAGGGGCCAAGCCACAGGGCAGGTGCCCACCCCAGGCCACGAGCACAGAGCACAGGGCACAGCAGAGCAGGAAGCCTCCCGAAGCCGCCGGCCTACAGACATAGGGCGAGGGTCCCCCTCCTCCATTAGAGAGAGAAGGCCAGAGGCCCAGGAACTAGGGGCCAGAACTCAGCTGGGAAGAGGCAGGAGGATTCCCAGGGGAGGCCGAGTCCTCTGTGACTTCCTGCGGCCGCTTTGCTCCACCCCAGGCAGGGGACAAGTCAACGCCCCCCCGCCCCCCAGCGTCCTGACACTGCGCCAGCCTCCCCATGACCCTGAACCATGTCAGGATCCTCCCAGGGTCCCTTGCGGCCGAGCCCTTGGTGGTCCTTGTGACAGACATGGGGGACGTGGAGCAGAGCAGGAGTCGTCCTGTGCCGGGGCACACCCCTTCGTCTCAGACACACTGCCTCTCTTTTTGTCATTGTTTTAATGACTAGTTGGTAAAATGATGCTGAACCCCAGTTTTAAAGTTCACTGTCATTCTCAGGGAACTCCCCCAAACACCCCTTCTGGGCACCACCTCTCCAGGCTCCAGGGCTGCTGGTGCTGCCCCAGGAAGCACGTTCCAGGGCTCTGTCCCTGTCGGGTTCTGGGGAGGTGCAGGGCCAGCGATCTGATTGGGGACAGAAGCAGCTGCCCCTCCTGCAGCTCTGTTCTCTACCGAGACCTGCCCGGGGGTCCGGCTCCCACAGACCCTCTCCAGCCTCTCAGCCCCACCTGCCCACTGGCGGTGCTCGGAGCCAGGACCCGCCCAGACCCCCGTTCTGTGTGAGGCCGACCCCTGCATGAAGCCCTGGTTCTAGTGCTTTGCTGACGGGCACCTGGGGCCCGTCTCTGCAATTCAGAGACACAGGAGCAGCGTCCAGCACTGTGACTGCAGTCCTGGTCTCCAGCCAGGGTCCTAGGACATTTTGGGGAGGACAGTGGGGCAGTTTTCTCCATCAGCAAAGGTTACATCAGAGTGACAAACCAGGAAACAAGCCAGTGGCCTCATGCCCAGCCCTGGGGGCCACCAAGAGAACCTCTCTAGTCTGAGGCAGCGCTTCTAGTCACCTCTGCCTCCTGGTCAACTCCACTGGGCAGCGAGGGGCACAGGGACAGTCCTCTGGATGGGAATGCTGTCACCTCCCTGAACATGGGTGCCAGTCAGTGGCCGGAGGACGGGGCGCAGAGTGTCAGCGTTCCCAGTGGGGAGCAGCCTCCTGTGCCCCGCGGTCACTGGCTCCAGTCCAGCGAGGACACCAGTCTGGACATGAGGCAGGCATGGCGGCTGGTCCTCCCACAGGGCTCCCACCTCCGGAGAGGGCCAGGGGACCCCCAAACCATCTTGTACCGCAAACCCAGGTGGTGGGCAGTTACCACAGGCTGAGACTGAGTCCAAGGGGGTGCTCAGTTCCAGGGCCCCTGGAGGGTCTGGCCCAGCAGAAGCTCAGCCTCCACGCTAGGGGCAGCCTGGAGACCCCTTTTCCCTGGACCCCCAGCGCCACCCCCTTGGCCCTGGGTCTCGGTCTGGCCCACCAGCCCTTGTTAGACTTACCAGCTGCCCCAACCTACACCCACTCAAACGAGAGCAGCCTGCACAACTCACCTCGAGAGGTCACAGCCATTCTCGTCCAGGGAAATAGACGCGGGGGCCCAGGTGCTCCACCTCCCATGCGCCCCCTCCTGTGCCAGGCCAGCCACACCACAGTGCTGCCATGTCTGAAGCCCTGTGTCGCTTCCTTACATCCCAAGAGGCACATTTCTAAAGAGCTTGTAATTGTGGGGGAAACACAATAAAATGATAAAAGCTGGTCAAAATTCTTATGGGAAGGAAGCCCCATTACACTGAGAAGGAGTCCTTGGCGGGGAATCTCAGCAGAGCAGGAGTGGGGAGAAGGGCCCTCCTGCTCTGTCCACTTGTGTCCGCAGACCAGGACCAGGGGTGGATTTTACTGCAGGTCAAGCTTCAGGCCCCCGTTTGCATATGGTCCTTATCTAATGTGTGTTTGTAATTTTGTTTTCTCCTTCCCGAAAGCGGGAGGGCCCCCAGTTATAACGTGAGTCCTCTCAGCAGCCAGATGGACCCCTGTCCTGGACACCCTTCGAAGGGCCCTCCGTGGAAACCCTCCCAGGTTACCAGAGGAAGTGAGGCTGACAGATGGGACGTGGGGTGTGGTCAGTAACTGAAAACACAGCTCCTAGGGGCTGAAGCAATTAGGACATGATTGACTCTTATTGCTGACAATCCCAGAAGGAGGAAAGCTGCAGGCAGGGAAGGAACTGGGCCCTCGCTTGGTTCCTTGGACGTACTGTGTCCTGTTCCTGACTTGATGACAGCTGCATCTGAACACAGCCAGCAGGAGCCTGCAGGGAGAGCTGAGTCTGATTAACCCACAGGAGCAGGGGAGGTCGTAATAAATCGTGGTTTTAAGCCACTACATTTTCTTTAAAAAGGGGGGAGGGGAAAAAGGGAGGTCAAAGCAAAGAAAAAGGGAAAGAGGGAGATGGCACGTCCGCGTCAGAGGTGTGACGCTGGAAGCACAGGTGAGACTGAAGTCGCTTTGCTGGGTCTGTGCATGAGGAGACCACCAGCCCAGGGGCGTGGGTGCTTCTGGAAGCTGGAAGAGGCAGGTTATCGGCTTCTCCCTGAGAGCTCCCCGGCAGCACCCACGCTTAGGACTTCCAACTTCCAGACTGGAAGTGATGCATCTGCATGTTTGTGGCCGTCTGTGCAGCAGCAGCAGGAAGCAGGCTGCTGTGTGTCCGTGGAGGACACGTCCAGGTGTGGCCATGGTCTGCGATGGACAGGGTGGAGGTGACTGCAATTCTGCTAGAGCGGGAACTACGCATGGCCTGGTGGCTGCTTCACATTAAAGCTGGTGGCACAGGGACCTTCCCTGTGCTCCCATATCAGAATGTTGCAAACATGCTCGCTGCTCCCAGGGCTGACACATTTGTTTTGAATTATTTTTGTTAAAAAAAAATACGTCGAGGTTGTGGCATATTAATAGTAGCTTACAACTGAGATCGTTTTAGTCAACGCAGCCGCTCTGGAAAAAATGAGAAGCAGCAGCGGGGATGGCGGACACCCCCTCAGCTGTGTGCAGACAGCCCTTGTCATCGCATGCCACCATTTTCAAGACATTACACCGAGCGTCTCTCGTTGACGTCTGTGCAAACTGTTTGCATCTTGTTAGGATCCGATGCTGGCTGGACTCCCTGCAGCAAAGCCCGTGAGGAAGATGAGCCCCGTCTGTGTCATGTCGATTGCAGTCTTCTGAAGTCTGCTCGTTCTGTGTACACGTCTCCCAGGGCTGCTCCTTCGTGGGCCCAGCATACGCGGATGGCCGGACGTGCTGACGAGCCCGCTGTGCCGGGGTGGGGAGCCAGAGGCCCGGGCATCCTGGCTGGGTGCCGGCATCTTCCCCATGCGTCTTACGTGGTGATCAGGAGGTCGGTCGAGGGACAGGCTCTGTTCCTTTGAAGTAGCGAGATGAGAGGGTGTGGAGAGGATTTACGTCCAAGTGCAATCTAAGGAGACGTCACTCTGCTGTCTTCAGCCATTGTGTGGCTTTATGACGGCTGAGTTGGGAAGACCCTATCACCGATGAAAGGCCTGGCTTGGGGATTAGCAGTCAGCACCCCCAGCCTTTGGAACAGTCTGGTTTCCTTTCCTGGGGATTTCCCTCTTTGTTGGGCCAGACAGCAGCACAGAGCAGGCACTGTCTGGGGCTCCTTACGTTCAATCCCGGGGACACCGCCCCTAACGGACTCAGCCTTTGTAAAGTAGTGAGCCTGCTGACAAGGGAGGTGTGCAAGCACAGGTGGGACGCCCACGTGGGTCCTGCAGAGGAGCTGCAGTGGGCAGTGGCCAGAACCCTCGGCCCATGCACTTTGACTGGTGCGCACGGCCCCATCCAGGCTTTCACCGCAGCCGCCTTCTCAGTGCCAGGAGCCAAGAGGCACCTTCACATTCTCAGCAAACAGTGGATGAGACCCACCTGCACACACCTCCCTCTGCGGCCCTGCCACCGGCCTGCTTCTCATGGCCAACGGGTGGCGCAGCTGTGTACCCAGGCTACCACATCCCTTGCATCCTAATTCAGTGTAATTTCAGCTCAGAATCTCTCCTTGCTCATGAGACTTTCAGAAATAGCATCAAGAATGGTAAATGTTTGTTCTTTAAACCGAATTCATGTCTTTGCTTTACGACAGCTTGAAAGAATATGACCATTTTTTCTGTTCTCAAGCCAGGAGAGATTTTTTGTTTGTTTGTTTGTTTGTTTGTTTGACACTATGATCATAAGACCAGCACAGGGGTCTGCGAGCATCGCTTTGTGACCATGTAGGGCTCTGTGAGAGTGGAAGGGGCCCAAAGTCAGCAGGTTACAGGTAAGGTGCATACCACATGCCCACATGGCTGAGCCCTGCACTCACACGCGCATGTAGGAGTCTCCCAGAGGAAGAAGAGACCTGGGGTGGGGGCCTCAGCAAGAACAGCAGTGCTGCTGGAGCAGCCACAGACAGGACGGTGTCCAGGCGTCCTGCTGGGGTAGCTTCTGGGTGGTGCCGGCGGCACTCTGAGCAGGGCCCATGGGCATCCTGCAGACTTGACAAGCACACGAGTCCACCCCACCCCAAGCTGGCAGCTGAATCGCAGAATCTTGACATTGGGCAGACCTGCTCAGGTGATTTACGAGCTAAGAGGCTGTTTCTGAAAGTATCTATCCAGGCTGTCCACCCACCCCCGATCCAGGGTTGTGAAGTTCTCAACGGGATATGTGCTTGCTGGCAATAGTCAGCTACGCGCCATGAAGCCCAGCCCCTCCCCACGCCCACCTGCACCCTCCTGCTGGACAGGCTTGACCGCAGGCCAGAGGCCGAGGGGGAAAGAGCCTGGTGGTTCTGTGGCCGCCCCCAGCTAGCCCAGGCACGTGCCCCTCAGGATAGAGCTGCCTCCCTGGATCCGCTGAATGATACGAGGCCAGCAGCACTGTCCTGGGCTCTGCGTCCCCGTGCCCCTGCGGGGACAAGCACTCCGTGTCAGACGCAAAAAGGGAGGCTGGGACCTTCCGGCTCAGGGTCCGAGGTGAGAAGCCTGGAAGGACTAAGGGGAAGCAGCAGCTGGCAACGAGGGCTGAGGAGACGCCAACAATCATCCCTGGTCCTACTTTGAATCCAACAGAACATGACAGAACATTCCAGAGCTTTCCCGCCCAGAGTGGGGGCTGTCTTTGGAGAGAGCCAGTAATACGTGCCCAGGGCATGTCTGAGCCTGAAGGGGCCGCCTCCAGGTAGCCGGCTGGCAGTCCGCTCCCTGGCCCCCGATGACCCTGCAGCCCCTGCCCACGTCGCCAGGACCTCTGCCTGCCCAGCCTCACCCTCAGGGAGAGAGCGGGTGTCACAGGCTGGTCCCTCCCAGCCTAAAGGCCCTGCCCCCAGCCAGCCCTGCCCCCAAGCCTCAGCCCACCTGCCGCAGGAATGGCAAATGGAGTCTAAAGCTGTCCCTGTGTTTCCTTTCAACAAACCGAGGGTCACAGCATTATTACTGTGAAAGCAGACAGGGCGAACGCTGATGCACTCCCAGCCCCCTCCCCCCAAATAACCCCACAACACCCCACAAACCTTAGAAACCAAGGGGCAGACGTGACAGATCAGAAAGGGACAGCGGCTGGAGGGGAGGTCCCCTGCCAGAGAGAGGGGGCTGAGGCAGCTGAGGAGAAGCTACAGTGCAGTGACAGGGGCAGGGTGAAGAAGGCCTGGGGCCAGGGCAGCCCAGCGGGTGCTGGGGAGGCCCCAGCAGGTGGCAGCCAGCACTCCCTGCGGCACTTGTCCCCAGCCCCAGCAGACCCGGGTGCAGCCTGTTCACAGCCATGGAGGCTGAGGCAGGCCTCCCCTCACCCGTGGGAATGTCCAATGCACGTGGAAACGATGCCACATGAAGAGGCACCAGCCAGGTCCCCACACACAATCCAGCGTGAACGGGTGATGGGGCGGGAACTGACACGAAGCTCCTATACCCCTCCCAGGCGAGGCCAGAGGCCACTGGAAACGCGTGGCCAGCAGAGCCAGCGGAAAAACGGTCAGAAGACACAGGGTTGCGTGGTGGGCTTGATCGACGGGTCAGTAAGGCAGGGGAGCCTCAGGGACGCGAGACCCAGGTCAAGAAATGCCCCAAGGGCAGTAAGAGGGGGCAGAGATGGACGACGGACACAGAGGGTCACCATCTACAGCATGGAAGTCTCGGAGGCAGAAAGACAAAAAGGAGTGTGGATTTCAGGAACTAGATGACGGAAATTCTTTCACCTGGAAGGATGCTAAGAGGCCTCAGACTGAAAGGGCGGCAGACGACACACGGTCACGCTGAACAGACGTTTAAGGACATCAAAGAGAAAGGTAAACTCCCCGGTGTTCTCCAAGTCCTTACCCTCCGAAAGGGCCCATAGCGGATTATCAGATTGCCGAGGCAACCTGAGAACCAGAGGAAAACACAGACGTGTTCAGAGGAAACTGACTTTTCACCCAGACCCCAAGTGCAGCCAAACCAAGGTCTGACTGTGATGGCAACCGGCTCCCGAGGCAGCGCATGAGGCCTCAGGCTGACCCAACGTCGATCAGAAACCAGCATCCAAAGAACTGAAGCAAAACGGGGGCCACTCAGGGGCACGGGCCCCCAGGAGGCCGGGGCACTTGTGACCAAAGCTGGTGGAGTGCCCTGTGGTCTAAGACCTGCTGCCCTAACGCCGGGAAAGTGTGCACCAAGGGCCGCCCACCACCCGCCTGCGCCATGAGGCTGGGGCGTGGGCAGGGATCCTCACCCGTGG
The DNA here is from genome assembly GCF_057876585.1 of Rhinolophus sinicus. Lineage (NCBI taxonomy): Eukaryota > Metazoa > Chordata > Mammalia > Chiroptera > Rhinolophidae > Rhinolophus > Rhinolophus sinicus. The sequence continues at coordinate 212,558,917 of NC_142517.1, forward strand.
GCGGGACTGAGGTCCAATCAGCTCTGTGGGGGGCACTCTGGCAATGAATGTTAAAGGTCTTTAAGGGGCACATACCCTTTGCACCCCCAAAATCCAGCTCTAGACATTTATTGTAAGCAAGTAATCCAAGAAGGGGGCAGAGATGGGTGTCCAAGAGCCCTCCAGCCCCTTCCCCATGCTGGGGGCTGTCGGAAACAGGCTGTGCAGTGGGCGGGCGACCCCCAGCAGATGCCGTCGGCCATTGGAAGGGCGGGCCTGGCAGGCATGGTGACAGGGAGAGATGCTGGGGTACCAAGCCGGTGACAAAGTCGGGCCCCAAAGCAGCGTGTACAGTCCGAGTCTATTTTTATGTGTGTATATCTGGATGCAGTGAGAAGTCGAAGGCTGGGAGGGTGGCATGCCGGAAGTTCCAGCGATGAGGAGAGGGAGGGGACGAGACCAGGACGGTGGCTTGTGTGTGCGTCATGTGTTGTGTTCATTCTCCGGGTTGTTTAAAATGAGCAAGTATTACTGCTGTCAATGGAAAAACTGCTCTTCCTAGTACATTTTTTTGGTGGCCTGGCAGGTGTCCTTGGTGCTTTTGCAGTGGTATTAAGACCAAATTCCAAATCCCTCAGGCCTGGATTCCTGCAGAATAGCATCCACGCAGGTGTCCAGAAAGGGTTCACCCTGCTTTTACCACCATCGTCCCCAAATGGGGAAACAGAGGCAGAGAACCACAGGACGGCTTCCCCAAAGCCCTGTAAAGTTCAGGACAAACCTGGTGTCAGCACTCCTCACTCCCAGATGGAGACGAGTCATCTCATTTGATGAAGAAGTTCGGGGACCCCCCAGCTCTGCTGGGTAAGTTCACAGATTCACATCCAAAATTCACCCCCAAATATGGTCATACCCAGGTGCTGTGTGGGCAGTCTGTTGGAGGAAGCGCAGAACCAGGATAAGTGGGAACCCCACCCAGGGATCCGCCTGGACCCCCTCCACCTGGGGCTTCCCTCCCCGCCTCCCAGGCTGCAATGGCCACAGAGGAGCCCCCACCTCGAAGACGCACCCCCATCAACACATCCCATCCCAGGAGTCAGGCACCTCTTGCTGCACCTTCTTCAAAGAAGGGGAACCTTCCCTGTGCGGCTGCAGTCAGGGGTTTCAGAGCCTGTCTCACCCCACACCCCAGCTTACGGGGAGGGGCACAGACAGGCTCAGCACTGGCCCCGGCTGGGACCCGCGGGGTCCGCTCCCACCAACAGACCACCAGCGGCCGGCTCTAGCAGAGAGGAGATCATGGCACACGGGGGCTGGGGGTGCCTTGACCAAGGTCACAGGGAGCGCAGGGCAGCGTGGGAGGGCGCGCTCTCAGCCCTCCGAGATGCTCATCTCTCTGTGGAACCTTGAGTCTTAAAAGTAATTGGAAATTGATTTTCTTTTACTCTGTGGTCCTTACATTTCAAGGGTCTAATTTCAGGATTTGGCTGATCTCTCCAGCCAGTCTACCTCCCGATCCCCCACCCCCACTGCGGGCCCGGCAGAGGGCTGGCAGTGTGTCCTTGCCGGCCCCCAGGTCCCTTGTGGACAGTGTCCTGGAGGACCTTCCTGGCGGGCTCCCGCTGCTTTCAGAATGCAGGCCTGAACCGTTTGGTGGGACCCAGTGCAGTCCCCCTCATCCAGATTCATGACTCAGGCCAACGCCCAGTGCCGTGTGGGCAGCGGGGAAGCCGTGGTGGTGACATGTCTCCTTGTGGGCCACCCCCCCCCCCCCCGCACGCCAGGCAGAGCGCTGCCACTCCCCCCATCCTGGTGTGCTGCACCTTCCGCTGTGCACACAGGTGCTTGCCTGCATCCCCCAGCCTGCCTGAGACGGCCCAAGCCAGCACACTGCGCAGAGCTCCCCACCAGCACCTGGCACCTCGCAGCACCCTGAGGCGGGAGTTCACCCACCTTCAAAGGGGAAGTGGGTTCACAGAGGTTGGGCCTCCCCATGGTTTGCACGGCCGCGGGTGGGCGAGGGACATGCTGCCCTGGTTCCCCTGCACCCCAAGGCCTCGCTGGGACTGGACTGGATTTGAGTCTCCAGCCACAGCCATCCTTGGCCTCGCCTGCCCAGCCTCAGAATCCCCCAGACACCGGCCCCACTGGCCACTGGCCCCTCTCCCGTGCTGTGCTCACGGGGCCTGGCAGCGTGTGGGGCCAGGCTGCTAGGGCTCTGCTCCTGGATGCAGAGCACGGGGCTGACCTCGTGCCCCGAGCTGGCCTGGGCCAGCCCAGCCGCCCCTCGGGCCCCTCCCACTCGGTTTGCAGAGCAAAGCCAGGAGCCCAGTGAGCCGCCTGTGGTCAGAACAGAACGCTTGGGCAGCTCTCCCGAGGTTCTGAGACTCGTCAGCCTGTAATTGGATAGAACGCGGCTCTCAGTGAGGCTGATGATGAGCTAGGGGACAGAGGAAGGGTGGCCCTGGGGCTGAGACCATCATTCGCCCCCACCCCCACACCCCGCCATCACAGGTGCCCACGAGAACTCCTGTCCACACCCTTTGCACCCCCACCACCAAAAGTCACCAAGGCCACCTACACCCCCCCAGCCCTCGCCTCTACTGTCCTGGGAACTGGACACAGTCTATTTGGGAAAACGGATAGAGGAGCTGGCCTCCTAGGCGGCCACTTCCTGAGGCTCCCGCTCTGCAACCTCTGTCTGCACACGAGGACGGGGCACAGGGAGGCCACAGCCTGGGTCCAGCCTGCTCGGCCCCGCCCCCCTATTGGCTGTCAGGTCACAGCGTCCTCACCTCCGTGATAACACACCCACATCTAGGCAGGGCGGGGGCTCAGGGAGACCCCATAACGGAAGGTGCCCACAGCAGCAGCACCTCTGGGCTGTGCCCTAGATCTGGGGTGCGGTTTGGGCCCGGCCGGAGCATAAACGGGGCTTTCTCAGCTGTTTGCTCCGTTCTCCCTGTGGCCTGGCTGGGCTTCCTGCCAGGGGAAGCCACTCGTCACCCGGGGCTGGGCCGCAGTGCAGCAAGCCTTCGCCGACCCTGATCACTTCCAGAGGCCTCCCTGCTAGAGGGGCACAGGCCTTGCTCCAGAGCGTCCTGGGGGACCGCTCTGTGGTTTAGGAGCAGCAGCTGGGGGGGGGGGGGGCACGGCCCATAGCAGCGTACCCCACTCCGGCCGGGACAGCTGTGCCCTGGAGGGGCTCTGGGGACAGGACAGATGCGTGACAAGAGGGAAACCACTCACACTCCTGACCAGACTTCCAGGAACTCAGGGGCAGGAGCAGCAAGGCCGGGCTCTGAGCTCAACCTCCCAAAATAGCCCAGGGTGCGGCCAGTGGTGAGGGAGGGCAGCTGACTTCAGGCCACAAGCACCCCCGGAAGCCCCAGCTGTCTGGCAGCCGCACCTGCTCGGCTCAGAGCCGGAATGTGGCCTCAGCAGAGGGGCGAGGACGCTGCAGGGCCACCCACCGCCTGGAGCCCAGCCTCTCTGCAGCTCCCAGAAAGGGCCACCGTTTCCCACCCTGCGTGTCCCTCACTTACCTTGAACCAGCCCTGCCCCTCGCCTGGCCTGGATCGGTCAGGCAACCTGGCCCCAACGCCCCCAGTGCTGAGGAGAGGTGGGCACTGGGATACGGGAGGGGAACTGCCACCCCTTGAAACGGCCTCGGGGTGGACTGTGGCCCCACACCCCCAGGCAGAAGACCGTCTTGCTTCCTTCAGGGGTGTCTCTGTGAACTCAGGAGAGATTTACTAAACCCAAAACAGTGAGTGATGAATTTTCATTTCATTCTTAATTGTGATTCATGTTTTCTCCACAAACGCTTCTGAGCCTCCCAGGACACAAGCTCTCGCTTGCTGCCCCCACCACGGACCCCACTGCAGCTCTGGGGACACCCACACACCCCAAGATGCCCGGTCCGGGCCCATGAGGACGTGCTCTGGAGAGAAGGACTAGGGGAAGCCGGCATCCGGGCCCTGCGTCTTCTGGGGCTCGTGGTTTTCTTTGGGGTGTCCTCTAGCAGTGTCCATGCCGTCGGGATCTGCGGGGCCGATGGCAGACCACAGGACCCAGGACACCCTTCGCCTGCAGCAACAGCCAGGCCAGGCTCACCGCACTCAGTAGAGGCCGCTGTCCTGGGGCAGTGGGGCTGAGAAAGGGTGAGGGCAGCTTCTCGGACCCGCACCACCAACAGGGCAGCCACCAAACTGCTCTCAGGGCTTCTGCCAGTCGGGAGACAAGCAACAAAGTCCTGCAACTCAGCTAAATTGGGGGGTGAGACAGAGACCAGAAGGAGAGAAAGGGGGCAAGCGTGTGCCAGGCACGGTGTTCCCGACAGATGGGCACCAAGTGCAATGGCCCTGGGGCTGCAGTGTGCTGGGCTGTTCCAGGACAGCAAGGGGACAGGCAGCATGGCTAACAGTGGTGGTGGGGGCCAGAAGACATGGGGCGGTCGGGGGGCTTTTCCTCTCACTCTGACGGTAAACCTGCTGGGGGGGCTGCCAAGCAGCAGCCATGCCTGGAACTCGTGTGGAAGACAAAAGAGGCGCAGGTGCTGATGGCTTGGAGTGGGGGTGGAGCGAGGGGCAGGGTCGAGTGGGTGGAGCTGAGCCTGGACCACTCACCTGGTGCTCCCGGGATGGGGCGGGCAGCACGTGACTTGGCACTTGGTCCTGATGACCTGCTTCCCCGGGGGGCTGCAAGGACCCCCCTGGCCTGGACCTCAGCTCTGGGTTTGAGCTCGGCCGGTCTGGGCTGGGTTCCAGGCTGAGGCTGTCCCCACCCCTTTGGGTCTTCAGCAGATGGTCTCTGCAGAAGCTTCTGGAACCTGGTACAGGAGCTGCCATCACAGGAATAAGAGGGGCCCCCTCTCTGCCCATCACCCCTCACGAACACTGGCCCAGAAGCAGCCCAAGGGCGTCCTGTGTGAGACCAGTGACTGGTGCAGGCAGTGGTTCTGGGGAGCCCCTAGGCTGGTGACCTCGAGGGCAGGGGGCAGGAAGGGCCTGGGGCAGGGAAACAAGGGGGCTCTGTGCTAGAGGCCGGGGGGAGAGGTGGGGCCTCCTCGGGGCCTTTGAAGTCCTGGTCTCAGCCACCCCGAGGCCGGCGTGGGACTGTGCCAGAGGGAGTCTCCCACAGTGGTTTCCTGCCCCTGGGGAGAAGCGTGGGAAGAAGGGGCAGTGGAGTGGGGCTGGAGTGGGAAAGGGGGAGGGCGGACAGGCCCCAACGCTCACCTCACAGGGGCACCGAGCCGTCTTTGGGTCGGGCCTTGGACTTAGGTCTCCAGCCAGCAGGCAGGTCCCAGGGGCGACACTCACTTCCCCTTCACAGCCAGGATCTTGCTCAGCCCGAGTCCTCTAACCCCCGATCCTCTCTCTGTAACCCACCCCAGGTTCCTCAGACAGAAGCCTGCGCAGCCTGACCCAGCAGCCATGTGCCCAGGCTCCGTGGGGGCCCCTCCGGAGCGCAGCACTGGCATCTGGGGCTGGCATCTGGTCGCTCCGTCATGGGCCTCCCTTTTCGTATATGCAGACTAAGTGGTTCCTTCTTCCCAAATGTTCATGCTCAGGCCCTGGGCTGGGCCCCCAAGATGGGGGACTGGGACCCAGGATCAGGAAGAGGGTCCTAGAAGCTGCCCAGGCCCGGCCTCCAAGGAAGAAAGAGCAGGGGACAGAGGCCTGGGGAGGGGGGTGCAGAGAGGGCTGCGGGGCTCCCTGCAGCCCAGCCTGTCCCCCCCGGCCCAGGAAAGCAAGTTGTCCCCACACCTACCCCGTGTCCGGGCCGGGAGTGCCAGCTCCGTTCACTGCCCACTGGAAATGTCCCACCTTGACCCACTGTGAACAGCCAGTGGAGGCCAAAATAATCTATTCTTTATAGTTACAATTTCAGTGTTAAATGTATCATATGTACAAAGAATTCACGTAACGATATGTACATTTTAGTAAAATAATAAATACATGTCATATGGCTTGAGAAATGCAATAAAAGCTGTACCGTTAAAACAGGAGGATTAAGCCAAAGGAGGCCATGAATAGATTTCTGCAGGTCTTCACACTTGGATGGAGGAAAAATTATATTTTTATTTTCACTCACCTCCCAGACCCTCCAGAGAAGGGAGGTGGCTGTGGGCACCTTACACTTACCTCTCCCACACCCTCACGCTCACACTCATCTGCACACACGCACGCATGCGTACATGCACAGCCTGGGCTGTCAGATGGCTGGGGGCATCCTGAGGTGCTGACCCACCCACCCAGCTGCCCTTCGAGAGCCTCTCATGGCCCCCACCTCCGAGACACCTGCTCCAGGAAGCCTCCTGGGCTGGCCACAGGCAGGTCCGACTCCAGCCCAGTCCCTGGTTCCTGTCCCCTGTCCCACACGGGCCACGACCAGTCCAAGGCCAGGCCTTCAGGCTTCAGACACAGTGTCCCCTGGGGCAGGCTTGGTGCAGGCACCTGCAGGCCCTCCCCACCCCTGGCCTCCAGTGGGACTTGGTGTCAGCGAGCCTGGCCATTGGCCCTGCCAGACCCGCCCTGGCCCTCGTCTTTTCCTGGTCACAATGTGACTTTGGGACCTGGGCTCCTGGATGAGAGTAGAGGTGACATCGAAGCCATCGCTCTGCACTGTCCAGCTGGCGTCCAGGGATGGCCAGGCCTGACGTCACCGGGAGCTGCTCCTCACAGCCCAGGGACCCCGTGCTTGGGTCCTGTGTGAGAACGGCCACTCCGCCCTCCCTCGAGACCAGGGGGAGGGGGAGCGGCCGGGCCCAGAGGGTCCTCTGATGCCAGCAGAGGCCAGTTGCATTCCTGAGGAGACACAGCAGCCTGGTGATCACAGGCTGCCCCCAGGGAACCCAGCTGGGAGGATGTACATTCAGCAAATCTGCCCCTGCCTCACATGGCCAGCCAGGCCCCTGCAGGCCCTGGGAGGGGTCCAGGGACCCAGGACAGGAAGCCACGGCCCCAACGCTGAGGCTGAGCCGGGATAACATTTACACATATTTAAATGTAAAGCTAGGTGTTTACAAACTAAATGGTGACAGTGACAGGAAGCCAATAAAACTGGTTGACACCAGTGCCATGGCCCTGGTGGCTGAGGTGCCCTTTCACTGGGTCTTCCCATTCTGACACAGCTCCCAGCGGCCATGCCTGTGTGTTTCCTTCTTACGCTGTCAGCAGAGCGTGAGGGAAGTTCTGTGGGGAGGGCTTGGAGCGCAGGTGGGTTTGGGCAGAGTCCTCAGTGGCCCCGCATGACGTGAATTTGGCTTGCAGCCAACACCAATTCGGGAGACCGCCAGGAAGGGCTTGGGCCCTTGTCATCCAGGAGGGAAGGACACCTCCCCCAAACCCTGGCAGGGCCCTGGATGGGTGCAGTCAGGGCCCTCTTCCTAACGGGAGTGCAGTGAGCCACACGCCTGACAATCTTAGTGTCCTTGTCGGCCTGACATGACAGCCTCAGGCCACAATGCTGCCAGCGCCCCGCAGCCTCTCTGAGCCACGTGCCCAGCTGTCCTCTGGAAATGGAAGACAGGCAGACAACGGGCTGGGGTGTGGGAGAGGGGTGATCGTCTCCGAGGCCTACAGAGCAGACAAAAACGACAGCTAGCCAGGCCCTCAAGCAGAGAGCTGCACCCCACCCATGTGCACACCTGGCCCCGCACAGCTGGCAGTCCCTTCCCTGCGCCCCGTACCTGCACCTCTGCCCACCGCTGCTTCTGTGGGGACGCAGAGCCTGGGAGGGGCCGGCTGGAGCAGTGCCCTCTCTGGGGTGCTGGCTGAAGGGCAGGATCCAGCCTCCACTGAAAGCACCATCCAGCCTGGGCTGGGCACCAGAGTCCAGTCTCCACAGACAAGACCGAAACTGGGGCCCTGGGCCGCCTGCTGCGGAGGAGGCGCCATGGCCTCCCTGCTCTGAGCGTGAGAGCAGGAACACAGCCAGCAAATCACCCATGAAGCATTCAAACCTCCCCACGCGGCTTCACGCCAACCATTCTGTGGGGAGACTGCTGGTGTTTTGTTTTTGTTTTCGTTTTTAGGAGAAAGTGATGAAAATAGATTAGTGGGCAAAATTTAAAGCATACCTCTCCCCTGGAAGGTGAAGAGGCCAAAATGAGCAGATGGAAAGCAGCAAGTTGGAAAACACATGCTGAGTGGTGGGAGCCTGTCCATCCCTGGGGGGCCCGTGCTGGTTCTCAAGGGCCCTGGAGCTGAGAAGCAGGGGTGCCGCCCGAGAGAGCAGAGAGAGGGATCCTCACGCAGGGGTGCGGGGAGGAGCCCCCAGCGAGGGCTCCGTCCCCTTCATTCTCTTGTCTCTGAGGCTGTGTCGATAAACACGTGCGGCTCCTGGGCAGTAGTTTCCTCCAAGCGGGTTTGGAGAGGCCGTCTCCACTGGCAGCAACTCAGTTCCGGGTCCCAGTGCTGCTGAGGAGACAGCAGTGAGCAGGTCAGAACATCGAAGGCTGTACACACTTCCATGGGCATGGTTGTTTTCTCAGCAACCTTTCCCCTCAAGAATAATTGACACACAGGAAGTTCAAAAGCCATAAATGTGTAGCTTGATGCACTTAAAAAAGTGACACGCTGTGAAGCCATCGTCCAGACGAAGACAGAGAGGGTGAGCGGAGCCCCTGCACCGCCACTGGCCTCACAAAGGAAACCACTATCCTGACTCCATCACCACCGGAGAACTTGGTCTGGGCTGGACCTTCACGGGGATGAACCCTCGCAGCGCGTCCCCTCTGTGTCTGCTTCTCCTGTGCAGGTTGCATTTGTGAGGTTCATCCAGACAGTTACAGGCAGACGTTCCTTCTTTTTCTGTTGCTGCAAGCAACTGTGTGACTGTCTCCTTGTCTGGAAGCACGTACAGGATGGTCAGTGGACAGTGCACACGGTTTAGGGCCCTGCCTTCCTGCCGTGTCTCAGGGTAAACGCACACGTGCATTTCCAGGAACAGAGGTGGTAGCTCATTGGATCTGTGCGTGGGGCCGACCATGGAAGATGCCGCCCAACAGCTTTGTAAGTTCTTGCACAGGTCACACGCCCCCTGGCAGCAGGTGAGGCCACCTTCACCCTGCATGGTGACAGCCCTTGGCTCGGTCGGTCCTTTAAATTAGCCATTGTGGTGATCAGCGCAGCTTTCATTTTGCATTTCCAGGGTGGCCCTTGATGTTGAGTGCTTCTCCACATGTGTATTTACCATTTTGTGAGTGCGTTCCGAGTCCGAGCCCATTGAGAAAGGCGAGTGGTCCCTGCACACTCATTGCTTCATAGTTGACCTTGGGCCAGATCCACTGTCAGGTTCATCCGAGCGTGGAGACAAAAGATGGTTCACTCTTGGAGGTGAAGTTTGCTTTCAATGCCAGGATATACACTGACTTTTCAAAGCCAAAACCAGTGTGAAGACAAACTTCCACTCGAGATCAGTGTGTTTTATGCACAACCCGCCACCAGGTCTCTGAGACGTGGGCTGTAACTGCTCTGGGCCGCTCCAGGTCCAGAAACGCTAGGAGTGCATGGAGAAGCAGAACGGGCTGGATGGAGGGCTGAGAAGCGGGAAGGCAGGTGGACCCAGGCTGTCCAAAGGCCCAGTGTCCCCAGCCTCTCACACCACCAGGCCAGGCACCCTGGGCAACTGGCCGCAGCCTCAGACCTGAGGTCAGGCAGCCTCTGCCCCTCCCAGCTGTGTTTTTCGGACACTGTCCAGCCCTTCTCACGGCCAATCCCCACCTAACGACAGAAAAGCAGGGCTCCTGAGCACATCTGACTTCCTCCTGCTCTCGGGTCAAACTCCAGTTGGCCACCTGCTCCCCAACACAGAGGAGCCCCCCACCAGCCTCTAGGAAGCAGCACGGAAGCAGCCTGGAGAGCCCAGCTGGACAGGACACTGGGGCCCCAGGTCTGGCATCCCCACCACACCCCGCTCCACCATGCCCCCTGCAGGCTGCCCTGTGCTGTGCTCACGGGCAGGTCTCAGAGCCCCCAGGCCCATGGCGGCCCTGCTCCCTGGGCTCAGCCCCAGCATGGAGCCCAGTCCTGCTGGGCTGTGGGCACGCGGTCTCGGGAGGTGGGGGCTGCTCTGGCAAGCGGAGGCCCCTTCCTCAGGCCCAGGAAGGACCCGGCTTGATGCAGGCGCCGTGGCAGTCCCACTCAACGGCTGCACTAACCGAGCTTCCCAGTGCCCATGGCAGATGGTGCCCACATGGGCCCAGCCCCCATATCCCGTGGGTGCCCAGACGTCCTCATCACCACAGCCCCCGCTGGAAGGTCATCCATCTCCCCACTGCCCCCCCCCCCCAGCACTTTCTGCAGCTCACAAGGTGTGGGCGGGCATTGTTCTGGGGAACAGCGAATGCACCCTAACACTTCAGTCAGTCAGTCAAATCGGTGGTGGGCTGGTAAGTGGTCAACAGCGGCTCGCAGAGGGAGCCGGGCTGCTGTGCAGTGTTTGCTCATTTCCATGGTGTAAACGCTGCCAATGTAAATTGCTGTCGTAGGTCGCTGGCCGTGGGGGTGGGGGGCATATGCACACAGGGGGCACGCTCCAGCCCACGCCGGCCCAGGCACCAGGGAGGCCACGTGCTGGTGTAGGTGGGCATGACCCTCCCACCCCGGCCTTGACCCAGCACCTGGCTCCACCGTGGGCAGCTGCTGGTGTCATTGGCAGGACAGGTCATGCCTTCCTCCCTGGGCCTCTGCAGTTGTCCCGTGTCAGATCCCTCAGCTGAGCAGGCCTGCAAGTCCTCTTGGCTCTGCCCGGCCCTCCCCACGCTTCCCCAAATGCCCCAGACCCCAGCCCACAGAGCACATCCTGCTGGAGGGGTCCAGGAGCTGGGCTGGGCTGGGACCTGCCTGTTCACGCTGCCTGAGCTTATGGGCTGCAAAAGCCCGAGGACCAGCCTGCCCCGAGCAGCCAGGCTGTTGGCCCGGCACCCTCCCCCAGCTCTGAGGGCTGCTCAGCTCTGACAGTCCACACCCTCCCCCAGCTCTGAGGAGCAGATGGCAGCGGGGGACGGAAAGGACTCGGAACGGCAGGGCCTCAGTGTGCACCCACACGCACGTGTCCCCACAAGTAGGCTCCTGCCTGCAGGGTCTGCTGGCAGTGGAGCCCACGGGGACGGGAGCGGGGCGGTACTTGCCGCTTCTGCCATGGTCGGTGGGTGACAAGACCAGCCCAGAGTTAAGGGGAGCAGGAAATAGACCCCACCCCGATGGGAGAGGCAGCAAAGGAGCTCTGGGCAAAACTGGGGAGCACCTGTGAACAGGCCACTGCGTGTTCCGTGTGCTCCGGGGGAGAAGCCAGACAGGGCCACGTGTCACCCGATCCCACTGGTGAGGGGTGTGCCCGGGGACACTGGAAGCAGGCAGCGCAGCTCAGGCCCCGGGAGGGAAAGGGAGTGACTGCTGTCCTGATGGGGTTTCTTCGGGGTGATGAAGGGGTCTGGGATGAATGGCGAAGGTCGCACAGTCTGTGAACACATTCGAAGGCAGCTGAGTTGTACACGTGACATGAGTGAACGCTATGGTATGTGAGGTATGTCTCGATAAAACTGTCACTTAAAGTAGCCCCCACCACCAGATGTACCAGCTGTTTTCCCTGCCCACCCTGCACTCAGCCATTTCTCAGACACCCTCGGGCCCCTCTTAGGGGGCTGCGTCCAGAGCCACCGGGAGCTCTGTGTCACTACCCACAGTGGTCAGGCTTCTGGCCTTTTCTGTGGGACGAGCTGAGAAATACATACGCTTGACCAGAACAGTGAATGAGTTTATACTGACACTTACAACGCAAGCTAACGAGAAGCATGTTCTCAGTTAACTCCTTTTGTAGCTGCATCTCTTGTCTTTGACACTGAAAGTCTGGGTTTCTAATCACTGAACTCCTTTCATTCCACAGCAGAAACGTAAATACGTACAACACGTGGTTCTGGAAATACCAACATATTACTTCTAACAAGTGAGTGATACGGTTTCTGTCATCCTTGAACAGCCAAAGAATTGAAAATCACAGATAAACGTCATCTCAGCCTTTCACTCAGAATATTCAAGTATCAGCGGTGTCTGGAAACTGTGACTAGGAACCCTGCTCCTACTCCTGCGTGCGGAGATGGGTGAATCATAGGACTGTAAAATAGTGAAGTCATGACATCTCCAGTGGCTAGACTGTAACTCTGACAATTCCTGAGTCACCTAGTGTGGAATCATGATGTCCCAGAGCTGAACGGGGCCCCAGAAGTCTTCTCTGCTGGAGAACCTTGTCCAGAGGCTTCTGGCTGGAGGCACCCCGCCCTCCTGTTGGCTGCGGCTCACCTGGAGCCCTGGGGACACCTCCCAATGCACATTCTCCATGCAGCTGACAGCCGGCAGCGCCCTGGGCTCAGTGCCCATTTTGAAAACACCAGTGAGGCCTTTCTCCGGCTCAGGAAAGGATGGGGGAGGGGGCATGAGCCCTGGAAGGCCGGAGGCACCTGTCCTGCCTGTGGGATGTGGGTTTCTCCCAGCGGGGGTTTCTGGCCACTGCTGGCTGACCCCCCTTTCAGGCCCTGTCGCGTGGCCTACAGGCAGGCCCTCCCCAGGACCAAAGGCAGCCAGACCTGCAGACCTCCCACAGACCTTTCCCAGCACGGCCAGCACCATTGCACTGGACAACACCTAATGGAACGAGGGTTCTGTCCTCCTGGACGTCCGCAGGAGTCCGGCAGAGGGACTGACTCTCCCAGCCCCCCCACAGGGGTGTCGCAGCAACGACTAGGAAGCATCGGTCCTGCAGGCAGCTCAGCCCTGAGCAAAGCGTCCAGAGGGGTGGCCCAGCTGCCGAGCTGCCACTGAGGAATGTGGAAGTCACCAGGTGTGGCAGTGGGAGGCAGCACCACGCCCCTGGGGGCGCCAATCGGCTCCCGCCCTCCAGTTGCAAAGTAGGGAGCTTGACAACCAGACACTCACTTCATAGATGGACACTTGAGGCCAGAGAGTGGGGCGGGGGGCACCCCTGGAGCTGCCCCGTCCTGTGGAGACCCGCCCACATTCTCCTCACTTGGTCTGATGTTGGTGAGTGAGTAGCCATGAGGGCTTTGGGTGGGAGCCCTGGGGCATATTATCTCTGGGGGGGCGCTCGCCTGGGGAGGGTGCTGAGCAGCGCAGGGCAGCTTCCTGCCACTGCCTCCCCGGGGAAACCCCCGTCCATCTACCAGGCCACTCCTGTCTGGACGCAGGAGGCAAAACCCTCATCCTCAAGGAGACGATCCTGGGAAGGTGAGACGAGCCTGGCCTCTGGGGGGCTTTCCGGAAGCTTCTGTCTGACTGGCCATCCCAGGGAGCAGCGTGGATTGTCCAGTTCTTGGCTTGTGGCCCTCACTTATCAGAGGCCACCTGGCTGGGCTGTCACAAACAGCCTAGGGCAGTATTGACACGATTAGAAATTGCACCATAAAAAGCCAAAAATGTCTCACATTTTGTCACGCAGTAACAGAAGAACTAGAGCAGGCAAGGGTGGAAGGCTGGTTGGGGACACTAGAGCCCAGACCCCAGGTACAAGGAGTAGTGGCGACGGGGCGGGGCGGGTGCAGAATCCTGTAGGTGGCAGGACCCAGACACGAGGTGAGCTGGGCCCAGGCGCTGGGACAGCCCGGTCGTGGAGACAGTACCATCTCCCTCTGTTCTGCCCAGAGTCGTGTGTGGGTGGCCCCCATTCATCGGCCTCCGTGCTGGCCACAGAAAACCTTCCCAGCTGCAAACCAGGACACCGGCCCTGCTGGACCTCAGCGGCTCCCTGCTTCCAGGACCAGGGCTCAGCCCCTTACCACGTCCCGGCCCTTCCCGGGGCCACCGCCCTGCACCAGGCCTCACAGTGGCTCCCACACCCAGATGCCGACCTCACATTCCAGCAGGGCCTTGAGCCCTGAGCTGGGTGGATTCCGGGGGAGGGTGTGGGAGCTCCAGGCACTCCTGCCCAGGCTGCCCCCCAAATTGCCCTGGGGGGACCTGCGCTCCACTCAGCTCAGGGACCCACACCTCCTGGGCCCAGGCAGGCAGCAGTGTCACATGTGACAGCTAAGTCCTCAATCTGTTGAGCTCCTCCTGACTGGGTTCCTGTCCTCACAGCAAACACTTTTGTCCTGACCCCTGCAGGGGCGAGCCCCGCACAGACCACGGACCGGGAGACGGACAGACACAGGCTCATGCAGGACAGAGCCTGGCTGGGAGTGCTGTGACTCTGCAGAGAGGGGCTGGGGCTGGAGGGGAGAAGTTCAGGTTTCATCCTGAAGCAACAGAGGCCATGGGGTTTCCTGAATGAGGTGCAACGAGATCAAGTTTGGGGTGGTCAGAGACAGCTGACCACAAACCCTCTTACCCTTTGACATCAGCACTGAAATAGCCAGCCAGGTTTGGGGTCCTCAGACCTGCCCTTCTGTCCCCAGGATTGCAGCTGGCATGTGGGGCCCCCCTCTCCGGACACCAGGGGAGCGCCCTTCCCCATGAGCGGGAGTGGGGTCCGGCCTGCTGGCCTTTGGGCGTCACCTGCTCAGGCTGTCTCCTCCCTGCTCCCAGGCCACCCCGAGGCTGTCCCCTGCTTCCAGAGCACATGCCCTCACTCCACGGACACCCCCGCCCTGAGAAGCCCTGCCCAGAGGCACACTCATGCGTGGCAGTCCCTTGAAAACTCCTACAGGCCAGGGATGGCCACCTGGGCCACCGGTGGGTGGACAAGCTTCACCAAGAAAGTCACCTGCTGTCTTCTGCCTTATCTTCTGCCCCCAGTGAGCAACCAAGGGGACAAGGAGCTACAGTCACTCCCCTCCAGTCTAGAAGATCTGCTGACGTTCTGGCTTTGCCTATGTTCAAGCGGCCAGGGCGGGGCCTGGGTGAGGGCGGGGCCTGGGTGAGGGCGGGGCCTGGATGAGGGCGGGGCCTGGATGAGGGCGTGGCCTGGATGAGGGCGGGGCCTGGATGAGAGAGGGCACAGGGAGCGGTGGGGGGCGCAGGGAGCGGTGCGGGGGGGGGGGGGGGGGGGGGCAGGGAGCGGTGGGGGGGGCAGGGAGCGGTGGGGGGGCAGGGAGCGGTGGGGGGGCAGGGAGAAGCCAGGGGCCACAGTCTCACACGCCAGATGGCGACATGGCTGTCTGGCACTGCTGGTGACAAGGGCCTGCCCCTGCCCGGCTCTGTGCCTGCGTCCCTCCCCGCCCTCCCCAGCGCCACCTGCTCTCCTGCCTATTGTGCCTTCCTGCCCCCGTTCCACTCACAGGCCTGCGCCCACCTTGGAGGGGACCCCACCTATGTAACTGTGCTTGGAGGGGCCCCCTTGCGGCTGTGCACCAGCTCAGGGAGGAGGCAGCACATGTGTCATGATTGCTGAACGTTGACAGAGTCGGGGCAGCAGCCGGAAGGACCTGGAAGGCACAGCCCTCGCCTGGCAGCCCCTCCGCACCTCAGCAGCAGGTCACACACTTGTGGAGGACTCAGCCAGTGTCCTGGGTGAGCATGAACTTTCCTGCCTGTGTCAGGGGTGAGGGTGGGTGGGGGCAGGCGCGTTACCCAGCAGACTCCTGGGCCACTCAGTTCTTCCCCAAACCCCTGATCCTCCTGCCACCACTACTCGGTCTCTGGGGGCCGAGAGCTCACACATGGCAGGACCCCTCAGAGACACTGAAACAGGTCCTGAGCACTGATGCCCCTCCCGACACCCAGCCTAGCAGGAGGCCCACCCAACGAGCTGTGGCTGGAGCCAGTGGGGGAGGTGGACTTGCCCAGAGTCCCCTCCAAGCCTTTGGAGAGGTGGGGACAGCTGCAGGCTGGGGACTCGGCTGAGAGGACTTCTCCAAAGCCATGGTCCACTGTGGCCCCCGCTGATAGGCAAGGGCTGTGTAAGGAGAGTGGATTTGGTGTCAGGCCGGCTGGGGTGATGTCAGCTCATCACTCAGCAGCTGAGTCACTCAGGCCAGCTGCTCAACCTCTCTGAGACTCATGTGTGGGATGGAGCCAGAAATGCCTACTGGCTTTGGGGATCTTGTGGGGACAAAAGGACTTGTGGAGCCACTGTGAGCAAAGCGCTGCTCCCCCAGCCACCACCTGGGCCTCCCACCTACGGCCCCAGGAAGCCACCTTCCCAGCCAGGTGCACCTGCTCCATCCGTAAGAGTTCTGACTGCCCACAACACTCAGGGCTGTGAGGGCCACTTCGCGGTGATAATAACAGCAGTGGCGGACACTGCTCAGTGCCCCCACACCACTCTCCCTCCAGCCTCAGTACAGAACTCTGATTTTGTGGGACAAAGACATTTCCCAGCCTCCTTGCAGCTCAAGGAAGCCAACACGAGGAAAGCAGACTCATACCACAGGGCTTCCAGGAGCGCTCCCGAGGGAGGGCCGACTCAGCTCAGAGGCTCCCGTTGCCCTGGGCCTGTTCCTCTCCTCCTGCCTGGAAAGCAGACATGAGGGAGGGAGCCCCGCAATCATTTTTGACCATGAGGCAGCCAAGAGCATGAAGCTGTGTGCTGCGGATGGCAGAGTGGCAAAACAGGGGAGCCAGGGTACTGATTAGATAATCAGAGTGACCATGTGGCCCCCACACTTCTGTCTGGGAGAATCAGCCCCGAATGTTTGAGCCACTGCCATTGGAGCTCCGTGACTAGCAGCCGTGTGCAATTTCTAATGGGTTCGTTGGCTGAGAAGCCCTGCTGCTCCGTGACCCAGCACAAGGCACTGCACGCACTTCTCATCTGTGCATGTCATCCATTTGCCACAACCGCCCTCGAAAGTGGCTATTACCAACCTCTTTTTCTGATGAGGAAAGTGCAGTTCAAAGCTGTTGGCAACTTGCCCAAGAGTCACAGCCAGGAGGAGGGGCCAGGATAGGGCCCAGGTCTGTGGAGCCCAGACCCCGCCCTTGGCCGAGGGCCCGCCGGGCATATGAGACGCGGCCAGAGTCTGGGTCCCAGCGCTTGGAGTCCTCCTGGCCGGGCCTGATGCACGCTGGCTTCGTAGGGTGGGGCTGAGCCTCATCTGAGGAGCGTGTGGCAGTGTGAGCATGGGTGTTAAGGACCAATGGAGGACAGAGATCAGCCTTCGGAGTGCTGGGGGGGACGCTGAGCCTGTGCCCGCGAGGCCCCAACTGGACAGTGCCTCCCCGGAGGTACCCCAGCTCTCAACGCACCAACCAGCACGTGTGAGCACACCTGGCACACCCGAGGGGCCTCCTGCACGCTGCCTGGGCTGTGTGACCCCAGGACTCACAGGTCTGGGAAACACTGTGCCTGGGAGACACTGTGCCTGGGAGACACTGTGCCTGGGAGACAGGCACGTGTCGTTCCTCCTTTTTCTGATTATAAAGAAAATATAGGACATTTAGAAATTGCAAAAAAGTGTGATCGAAAGCCTGCAGAAATCACCATCAATATAATTTGGATTCTCTCTACTGTTTCTGATCAACAACGAGGCTGCACCTTTTCACACTGGTGACCGGAGGCCCCCATGTTGTCCGTGATGCTGAACTCGGGGTGTCACGCATCTCACTGACTGTGAAAGTCCCTGGCAGTTACAGCTACGAAGTGCTGTCTTTCCTGCAGTTTGCAACTGTCCCTCCCCACCGGCAGTGGCCTCTTCATTCCTCTGTGTTTTCTGAAATACACACGTTTATAATCTGTAGGTTTTCAAAGCTGACATCTTTGTCCCAGGTTTCTTTGCTTATTTCTATATAGGACCTTTAGAGGCCCTCTGGAAGCTCAAAATGCATTTCACAAGTGACTGCTAACACACGTGTGAAATCATAGCGACAGAAATAGAAAGTGACGCGGACCCACCTTGCAAACCCTGAGACATGGGCGGGAGGTGTACAGCCCCTTCCAGGCAGCTGGGCCCCTCCCCCGATGGCACAGGCCCAGGAGGTCCTCTGCACTGCATGCTGGGGTTACCTGGTGAGAAGTGGAGCCCCTGGCGAGAACACAGCAGACCCTTCGCTCACACCCTCGGAACGTCCTGCTCTGATAAAGCGGTCACAGCTCGTACTGGCCTCCCGCTCTGCTGAGGGCTCTGCCCAGCACACATCTGCAGACCCCAAACCAGCAGTGTGTCCCCTGGGCTACCACCCACTCCTCCTGTCCCCTGTATCCTTTCATGGGGATGTAACTTCAAGAACGGCCTTGCTCCCTAGAATCCCAGTCTGGAAGATGAGGGGTGGCCAGGCCAGATTGAGCAGTGACATGTGCCCATTGGCTACCTGGGGGACAACTGGCTCCCCGCTTCGGGGTCAGCCCCTCTCCAGCTCTACTCAGGTTTGGAATCCTTGATGAGACGCCGATGACCGTGGCCTTCAGTCTCCAGAGCCCGGCGCCCGGCTTAGGTGGGCCCCACAACTGTGTGAGCTGCTCCCACCCCCGGCAGAACCAGCCGGTCTGTGCCATCCCCAAGACAGCTGGCCTCCTGGACCCAGAAAGAAGAGGGGGATCAAAGGGAGGGACCAGAGGTTCTGTCCCCCGAGGCAAAGCCAGGAGGATGCCAGACCAGGAGCCAGAGGCCCCCTGTCCACTTCCCACACGTGACTTCTGTTCTCTGGCCTCAGTTTCTCCATCTGAAGATTGAGGGCAGTGGATGGACGGGCCTGAGATCAAAGGAGAGAAGTGTCTGAATTGGGAGGGAGGAGCCTGAGGCCAGGGGACGGGCGGGTGGCCCAGGCCTGGTCCCAGCAGCTGCTGCACCCACACCCCTCCCCTCAGGGACCCACAGCAGGAATGTGGGGCTGTCGTGCCTGCCTAGACAGGGCCCGGCCCGGCCAGGACGGGGGACGCAGGCATCAAAGCGCCAGGCTGCTGGCAGAGGGAGGCAGGCTGGAGCACGAAGCCCGCTGCCCTGCCCGTGCTCACCTGCTACAGGTGCGGAGCTGGCCC
Organism: Rhinolophus sinicus; assembly: GCF_057876585.1. NCBI lineage: Eukaryota > Metazoa > Chordata > Mammalia > Chiroptera > Rhinolophidae > Rhinolophus > Rhinolophus sinicus. Next base: position 212,577,769 of record NC_142517.1, read on the forward strand.
CCAGAGAGGAGGGGTCCCTGCCCGTGGGGCGCAGCCCAGCATACAGGGCACACAGTCAGAGCCCATGCCGTGGTCCCAGCTCCAGGCCCCCTGACGCTTAGGCTGGGAGGCTGAATATGCCCTTGACCCAGCAACCCCACCCCTGGGGTGTCCCGAGCAACTGTCAGCACATGTGTCCCCCACAGAGGCAAGAACTTCCTCAGCGGCTCTACCAACAGCAGCCCCTGAGGCAGACAGAATGAGACATCACACCCTCAGCCCCAGAGCCTGTGACCCTGTCCCCTCAAATGACAAGGGGACTTAGCAGCTGGGATTAGTGAAGAAGACTGAGGTGGGTGGTCACCCGAGGTCACCCTCGGGCCGTTGATCGCATGGGTCCTTATAACAGGGAGGCCGCAGGATCAGAGACAGAGATTTGATGTCAGAAGCAGAGGTGGGGTGAAGGGGCCATGAGCCCAGGAGTGTGGGCACCTCCAAAAGCTGCAAAAGGACAGAACTCAGCATCTCACACTCATGGCAAGCGGGGCTGGTTCCGGAGAAGTTACTGGCACAATTCACAATGTTAAAGGGAGCATTTGAGGAAATTCCACATTCATTCTTACTTCAAAGTTTAAAAGGGTAATGAAGTAGAAATAAATGGGACGCTCGCTCACCCACCTGGCCCCACGGCGGCCTCACGCTTGGTGGGAAGACACACACCTTAGTCCCTAAGGCCAGAGCGAGACAGGTCCACAGCTGGCGCTCACTGATGCCAAGAGCCTGCTGGGACAGCAAGAAAAGGAAAGAAACCAGAGGGTCAAAATGGGACCAGGGAGAGGTGCAATTGGTCCTAGTTTCAGACAATATGATTGTATACCTGGAAGAACAAATCGTAGCAGCTAAACATTGTTATCAGCCAAAGGAGAATTCTGCAGGATGAGTAAATTCAGAACTAATATATCGCAATCTGCAGCTTTCATAAACACAAGACAACAAATTGTAGAAGATAAAATGGAAGAGAGGATCCCATTTAAAATAGCAACAAAACCAATAAAATTGTGAGGAAGAAACTTACTGGGACACATAAAAATTCTATACGAAGAAAATTCAAAAATACTTCTGGGAGACACAGGTATGTTTTGAACAAATCAAAAGGCCGTCTCTGCCTTTGTGTAGACAGACAGATTCAACATCATAAAGATGTCAACTATACATAAATTAATCTAAAACATTAATGCAATTCCAATAAAAACGCCAGTAAAGCCCGTTAAACAGAAAAGGGAAAGTTTCAGTAAAAGCATGAAGCATCGTAATGAAAACTGTGTGGTACCATCACACACCCAGGCAGACCAGTGGCTGGACGAGGGTGTCCACATACCAACCACACACATGTGAGCACGTCAGTGGCTGAGGCTGGGACAACCAGAGCGAGCTGGGGAATCTCACATGTGACACCAAAACATCACAAATGCCCATACACACGACGAAGCCACGAGACAGTGGCATCTGTCATGTCTTTGAGTGCGGCAGTTCTTCCCACACAGGACAAAACCCAGGAGCCGTAAATGTGATGCAAATTGCTCACCTAAGGGGACTCTGTTTCTGTTTAGGACGACAGCAGTTACAGGACAGCGGCTGTCCCACCCTGACAAGAGCAAGCCTTCAAAATTATAATTTTGGAGCCAGTGGGGAGCTGAGGTGGAAGACAGCTAGTGAGCTACAATCCGATGGTGACAGCCCCTCAGGGACAGACAAGATGCACGGTTTCTCCTTTGGCAGAGCAAAACAGATAAGCAGAAAACGGCTGACATTTTGACAAATACAGAAGGACCCGTGAGGCTGGTGTGGCCGTTTGGAAGGCCCTGAATCCAGACAGAAGGGGACGTGCCCTTGGGGGCCACACTTGCCCGGGGCCTGAGGAGGACGGGGGCCATGCAGGCGGCTGGGGAGAGCCGCTCTGTAGCACGGGGTGCCCAGCCGGTGAGGTTTGAGGGGGCAGGTGGCCAGGAAAAACCCACCTGTGCCCTGACTGCCTGATGCCGGGCAGGTATCCTCTGTGGCAGTGGCACTGGAACCCGCCTGTGTTCAGAATGTGAACGAGGCTGGGTTGTAGCCTTTTCTTTGGGGGGTGGGGGAGCATATAAAGCCTGCACCGGGCACCATGGTTGGGGACGGAGGGGGATGAAGGCCCCCGGAGGTGAGCGGTCTGTGTCTGCAGTTTAGCTAACAGGATCGTAAGAAGGATAATTGTCAGTGTGGAGGAATGCACTGCAGTTATGTAACGTGTCAGCACTGGGGCAGCTGGGTTAGTAGATACGTCACCCCACAGCTGGGCGTCTAACCTCTGCCACACTGCCTCCAAGCTGGCGGCTGCATTGCAAACCCAGGGCCCGCAACCCTCTCTGGCCTGTGCCACCTGGGTCCACACAGTGACCTATTCCGCAGACTCCCAGGGCAACACTGCAGCGCGTACTATGCTCTGCCCACCCAGATCGGCCCTCACCTTGCCCGAGACAGAAAGGGGGTGTTTCTTAGGGAGGAAGTGCAGGTCAGAGCGGATGTGGACAAAGGGCCCACTGGCCCTGCCCTGGGAGCCTGCAAGCTATGCAGAGACGAGTTCAGTCCTACCCTCAGTCTTGCCACAGGTCCCAGGCCTGCCCGGAAGGGCTAGGGGACCTGGGCACTGAGACCCCAATCAGGGCCACTGGGCTGCAAGCGGCCACCCCATGGCTGCATGTCCCCAGTCCGTCCTGCGAGCAGCCCTTGGGGACACCCCTGCCTTTCTGCCTTTCTCTTCCCCTCCCCACCCTCGCTGGGCACTGTCCTCTGAAACCTGGTGAAGGGAGGCAGTCCTGCTTCCCCAGGACTCCTCCTGGGCAGGCCCACCAGAGCCCAGCACCCCCTGAGGCTGGCGACTGTCCGCTTAACCAGTCATTTACTGCTTTTCCCCTCCGGGCCTCAGGCTGCAGTGACGCGGACAGTGGAGGTGGGGCAGAGGGAGCATGTGGGAAGAGACAAGGCCGGCCACAGGGAAGGTTCTGTCACAGCCACACCACCCCTGAGCAGGAATGCAGGCCCGCGCAAGGCTGGGGTTTGCGAGTAACTCAGAGAAGCTCCCCAAGGCCCGGAGGCCCAATGCTGGGGAGACTGGCTCTGTGTCCCAACCCTTGGGGTTTGACTGAGGCATCTGGACCACGAAGGGCAGAGACAGGCTGGGGTCCCCTCCCCCCATGGCTTCTGACAGCTGCTCTGAGGGGGGGAAGGAAAGCCGGACCAGACAGGCCCCCCTGGACCTACAGCAGCTGGACAGTTGCTGTCCACCTTGGTGGGTGGGGACAGAAGCATTACCAGGAGACAGACCACCCTGGCTGGGACCAGGCACTGCCCACCAAGTCCAAAGCCGCCCCTGTGGTCCTGGAACAGGGAGGGGCACACAGAGCTTGGCTCCCACAAGCCGTCGGCAGGATGGTGGCTGAAAGAATTCGGGTCAAGTCAGGACACAAGGCTTCAGCTTTGCACCCACCCGACCAGCCCTGTGGCCGGGCAGTGGCCTCGTGGACGGTGAGCGTGAGCCTCTGTGGCCTCATCTCGCTTCTGCTGCTGGGATGTCTGCTGGGCAGGTTTCCAGCTGAGCCTTCTGGAGGCCGTGGGCCTCTGGGTCCAGTGCAGGATGAGCCCCCACGAGTTCACCATACCTGGGAGAGGTTCCCAACATACATCCCGGAACGGTGGGGACTCCAGGGAACCCCATCCAACCTCTCCCCTCTCTGCCCTGATTATCAGCGTGGCTGCTCCCGTGTGAGAATGAAGGTTCTGTGAGGAGGGCCAGGGGTCCGGGGCCAGGGTCCCAGTCCTCTCCTGGGCCGCCCGGGGTGATGGTCAGTTTTATGTGTCTGGTCGGCTAAAATATAGTCCCCGGTGATTCAATCAGACCCTAATCTGGGTGTTGCTGAGAAGGCGTCTTACGGATGGGTCAGCATAAGCAGCCAGTTGACTTCAGTAGAGAGAATGACCGTCTGTGACAAGGGTGGGCCTCATCCAATCAGGTGACAGTCTTAAGAGCAAAAGGGAAGTTTTCTAGAGAAAGAAGGATTCTGCCTACAGACGGCAGCATGGCTCCCGCCCCAGACTTTCCAGCCTGCTGACCTGCTTTCTGGATCTGCGGCTTTTGGACTTGCCCAGCCAACCCACAAATCTCCTGTTGGTCCCATCTCTCTGGTGGAGCCCTAATGGATAAGGGGGCCAGAAGGGTGGGATGTGGGGCTCCCTACCTGGAACAGCCCAAGAGCTTCAGGCTTGTCCATTTCTGTAAGTTATTCTTTTAATTCAACATTTTCTGCTAAAAATAAAGTTTGCACAGCACGGAGGGAGCCAAACCTCACCAATGCCCACAGGAGGCCCTGCGGCCGAGGGAGGAAGAGGCCGAGCTGGCTGGGGGAAAGGCCAAGGGCAGTCCAGGCTCCAGCTTCCTCTCCCTGTCCTGTGCACCACGTGGGCATGGAGCTGGCCTAGGCTGTGGACAGCGGTGGGAGAGGGGCCTGGCAGGGAGCCCCTGCAGCCATGCCAGGCAGCCTGGCCCCTCTCCCTGCATTGATCCCTGGCTGGCGGCCCCAACTCTGTCATCAATCACCCAGGGTGGATGGAGCCTCACTCTGGAAGATTCCGGAACGACCTCCTTCTTTCTCAAGAAGGGGGCTGGCGTCAGGCAGCTGGCCACCTCCTCTTCTTCCTGACTGCTTGGCCTGGGTGGGGCTCCAGGTCATTTTCCTGGGGCCGAGCCCCTACTTTCATCCCCAGCTGTACGTAGACCTGAGAGGAGGTTGGCAGCGGTGTCCTTGGGGGCTTAGGGCCTGCTCAGGGACATCGAATCCATGGACAATAGGCCGAGACCCACAGGCCCTTTGGGGCCCCCAGCACACAGGCCCCGAGGGGCCTCTACTTCCCGCTAACCCACCCAGGAACTCAGAGGAGGGCGGGTCTCAGAAAAGGGAAATAAACACGGGCTGATTGTGAGACCCCATGGTCAGGGGCATGGAGAGCAGGCTTCTGCCCGAGGCTTTAGTGAGGTGAGCTCTGAGCCCTAGGAATATCCACCTGGTAGGGGCCTCTGGGCAAACCAAACAGCAACACTGTGCTTCAGGGTGGGGTCTTTGGGCCACGGGGCCTCAGCTGGCCTCAGGAGGGGCAGCTAGATACTTGAGCAATTGGTCACTCAGTCAATCAATGATGCCTGCACCCACGGAGCCCTCGGAGGCCCAGTGCAAAGTCTGGACACGGGCGCGGTGAGCACCGGGTGGCCATGCTCCGTGCGTGTGATCACAGGGCAGTGCTGGGAGGGCACCAGTCCTGCCTGCCCAGTGTGTCGGGGTTCTCCCTGCTCAGCCTGTGTGCTAACTCACATCTGTCCCCTTTCCCTGGGAGAAACCGGAGCCCCGAGTATAACGGCTTCCCCGAGCTCTGCGTCTTTCTAGGGAATGATGGAACTCCAGGGTGGTCTCGGGGACCACAGAGTGAGGGTGGTCTTGTTAGACTGTTCCCTCCAACTTGAGCCAGGTAAGCCCCCGGCAAGACCCCACCCTGGACGCTCACTTCCCAGAGCCCCCGGGGGTGACTTATCCTGCTGCCGCAGGGCGTCCCAGACTTATGGGAGACTGGACATCACCCACTTGCCCCTCTGAACACAAACGGCTGTGTTCTCAGCTGGGGTGTAGACGGCGAGCTGTAAACCTTTCCACGAGCCCCCAGACCTCAGTTTCCTCAGCAGGACACCAGTGCAGTGGGGGAGGACGCTGGGGGGCCGTCCTGCCATGGCCTCCTCCCAGGGCCACTCTGCTGTCACACTGGGGGCTAGACCCCAGGCTCCACATCCGCCCAGGGGCCAGGCTCTCCACAGGGCCATCTGTACGACCTCACATTTCAAGTAGAATCAAAGGCTTTCTAGAGTTTGGGCAAAAATCTTGTGATTTGTTTTTTTCAAATAGTTTGGGCTTGGCAAGTCCCAAGCTGTACTTCGCCAAACGCTTCTTCCTCCTATAATTTAAAGAAGAAAAAAATCCAAAAGCAAAACCACTGTGCACTTGAAGAGAAACGTGGACCGCGTGCCACCCATTCTGCCAGAGTCATCAAAATCGCAGTTTGTAGAACCCACGGGCATCCAAACAGCCTCCACAGCCCCCCACCCCGGGTTTTGCGATTTTCTGGTTTACTTTATTTTTAATCTGTCAATGAGGCATCTCTGCTGGGAGTTAGGAGCCCTCCCAGGTGCAGGTGGCCAGGTGAGCCCGGCCAAGAAGCCCTCCCCCATGCTGCCCGAGCCAGGCCCAGCTGTGTGTGTGTGGGGGGGCGCCTGCCAGGGGCTGCTAGGTTCTGAGCCCCTGCCCTCCTCCCTGTCGTCCATGTCAGAGGTCAAGGACACTTGCCTGAGCTCCTCATGTTCCAGGACAGACACAGAATAACCGACACCACCCGTGTGGCCCAGAAGGCTGGTGGGCCCTGCTGTGGTGGGGGCTGGGCAGGAGCATGAAGAAGGCTTGGGTCACACTGGTGCTTGACCTTCATCTTGCCTTATGGGGGTTCCCTGGGAAAATGGGGGAAGGGAGCTGGAGGGTGAAGGACAGAAGGATGGAGTGAGCAGGCCATAGGCAGGGGGCCCCTGGCTGGGCTCTCAGGACAGGCCGGCAGGGTCCCTGCAGATGCCTCCTGCTGTGGCCCACTGGGGGTGCTCACAGCTGCTCCCCAAGCTCCGGAGTCCTGCATTAGGGGCCCTTGGTGGAGGGTGGGTCCTCGCACGCCGCACACCATCTGTAGATGAGCGCTACACCCCTGGCAGCCACAGAGCCACGTGCCCACGTGTCACAAGCCACGAAGCTGGCTCACAGGGCCGGAAGCCAAGTGTCCACAACTTTGAGCAGCGGTTTCCGCTGGGACTGAAGGTCTTCCTTTCCCCATGTGCCCTGTTCTGTGGATCTGTACAGGGCACCGAGTCGGCTGGGCACACTGACCACAAGAGCTGGGCCCCGACCAGACCTCCTGACGGGGTGTCTCTGCCCTTTGTCCTGGGACGGGGCTCCATGTGCCCCTCTAAGTGCCACCTTGCACACTGCCACTGAAGTCGGTCAGGTCCTTCCTACCTACAGGCTCAGGAACGCAGACAGCTGCCCTTGGCCGGGAGGGATCTCCAGAGCAGACGTCAGCCCGACCCTCAGAACCGAAGGGCCTGGGGGCTGACCTTGGCAAACCAGATCCAGGGTGGGTCAAGATGCCCGCACTTCAGGTAAGGACGGTGCCCTCCTGTCCATCTGTAAGTCTAATTCACTGCATTAAGGACTGAGAAAAGGGAAACTATATGGTCCTCGGTGCAGATGTTCAGAAACCCCATATTCTCTCCCACTAAAACTTTAAAAAGAAACCTCTTAGCAAAGAAAGAAGGAAACTTCCCTAACTCGATATAGATTTCTCCTAGAAACCGTCAGCCAACGTCACGATGAATGGTAAAGCTTCAAAACCACCCCCTCACAGTCAGGAGAAAAGACAAGTGTCTTCATCATTACTGATATTTTTACAATAGTTCTTCACTTACCAATATGACACTAGAGCTCCTAGCCTAGCAAGAATACATTTTAAAAAGAAATGAAAGGCATAAACACTTGGAAATTGAAAGATCAACTTATAACGATGTGTGCTACCAAGAAATCCGAAGGTGGTCCATTGAAAAACTACTAGAACTAATTAGATAATTAGTAGAGTTGTGAAGTTAAAAAAAAAAAATCAACGTTCAGTGGTCAGTTTCTCTCCTGTCCACAGTAATGACCAATTAACATATATTGTCAAAAATACTGCTCACAAAAAAAAGCCTAGGTGATAAAACTTTACTGAAAAGCAATAAAAATAAAAAATAAAAAAACTGAATAAGGGGAGAAATTTGAAATACATAAAATTCTCAATTTTGAGGAAAACAAAACAAAACGTCAGTTCTCCCAGAACTGACCTACGAATCAATCCGTGGCAACTCTCGTCCATTGCTATGAGTGAGCAGTGATTTGGCACGTTGAACCCAGAGTTCTTATGGAGGAGAACATTTGAAAGAATCGCCAAGAACTTTGGAAAAGTAAGAAATACATGTCCTCTGAAACTACAAGTCTTTGAAACACTGTGGTCTCAGCCCAGACGGAAATATGCAGGGAGATCAAAGGACAAGAAGCAGACCAGAAATAGACCTGGGTATGTTGGAATGCGCGCTTACTGGCATCTCGCATCGCAGAGCAAGGGAGGAGGGAACATCTGCCCCTCAGATTCCAGGCAAAGATCTTCAGTCCATAAAGAGCACCTCAAAATCAATACGGAAAGGGCCAACGGTGAAGGTGGTAATGGCCGTGGACTTGGGCAGACGGGCCCGAGGAAAACACACCAGTGACAGTGAGATCATGAGAAAGTGTTCAACGTCCCCCTGTCACGGAGTACAGGTGGGCACACGCAGGAGAGACCGCCTCTCATCCCCAGGCTGGCAAATGACAGGCGCATGTGTAACCAGGTGCTTCACGTGACCCCGTCTTTGTGGAGGACAATTTGGCCACATCTATGAAAAATACTCAAGTGCACATCCTATAACTCGGCAGACGCGTTTCTGACCATCTGTTCTGCAGAAAGTCACGTGCGCTCACATGAAGCCCGGTGCGGTTTGAATGCCGCTTTGTCTGAAGTAACACAACTCTTGAGCAGAGGCATGGTTAGAGGGAAAATGCGGACACTTTCCAGAATACAGGCAACGGATTGAAAAGAGCAAGGGACATGTGTAAGTACGAATGTGGGCTTAGGTTTCAGTTAAAAATAAAAAAGGAAAAAATGCAATACCACGATGTGCCTGGTCGACCTGAACTATAATGTTATGGTCGCTCAGAGGGGCCCACATAAGAACCCAGAGAAAGTTCTAGAACATGCCTGCAGTGTCAGCCGCAATCACTCTGTGTGGAGGGTGTGATTCGGGGTGTGAACAGGAACTTTCCTGAATTTGAAGTTTTGACAATCACGTATACATGCATTACCAGAGGGTTTTTTTTTTAAGTTTTTAGAAAACTTTAAATTCTGGTTGTCGGTCACACAGACAGGATCCCACCTGAGAACAGCGTCTTCAGCACTCAGCCCTCCTCCTTCCCTGGCACATCCACCGGCTCCCACAGTGGCTGCAAGAAACACCCCCTCCCGAGGCCCTGGGAGCTGACCCTCCTCCTGCATGGGCAGTGCCAGCTGTGCTACATGGAGGTCCCAGGGTCCCTGCCCTCCTGCCAACCTGCACAGAACCCCCTCCGGGTGCCACTTGTGGACGCACTGTCCACTCAACCCAGCTACCATGTTTGCTCTGGGTTTTTCTACCACGGAATGGGAGGAGCTGGCCAGCAGGTGAAGTATCTGTGGTTTCTGAAGTGCATTTGCCACAGCCACGTTTAAATCAAAATGCCCACTGTGACAGCTGGAAGGGGCAGACACAGAAACAGTCACTGGGCAAGAAGAGCTCCTTCCAGAAAATCTGCAGGCAGCGTGGGAAGGAGCCTGTGGCCAAGAGGAAGTGGGCCCAGGACTGGGGTCCTTCTGAGGCAGAGAGGGACCAGCACCAAGCTGGCCGGTCACCCATCTGAGTTTCATAATGAACACAGCCCTGAGGGGTGTGTCTTGTCCCCACAGGAGAGGCCCTGGAGGATGAGGAAGTAGGACCTCTGGGGTCTTCATGGTGGGGGACAAAATCCTGGTGGCAGGTGTGTCAGCATGGACTAGCACATGTGGGCAATGTCCGAGGTATGGATGCTCAGGTGAGGGTCGGCCTGTGCTGAGATGGACCTGAGTCGGAGGCCACGGCAAAGTTGTCTGTCCCCACTGCCCCTTCCCTCACTGGGAGTTCCCGAGCTAAGGAGCCAGAGGTGGGGGCTCAGAGAAAGGGGGGTAGGGTGACAGGTCCCTCACTTGTGACCGCAGCACTGCCAGCCTGGGCTGAGCTGCTGGCTTAAAGGATGGATGAACGAACTGACAAACACCGAGACCGCTCCTCCTAAGTGCCCGGTGGCCCGCTGTTGTCCCTGAGTGTCTGCAAGGGCGAGCAACTCAGACTGAGCGTTTAGAAGCCTCTGTGGCAATCTGACATTGCGATGCTGACACGCCTTTGTACACCACAGAAGTGTCATTCCACCCTCAGCGGGTGGGAAACTAAGACACCCCGACTCGCCCTCACCTCAGAGTCGGAGAAGCTGTGCTCTCCATGGCCTGGGATCCAGGCCGTTCCTTCTCTGGCTTCCAGGGAGGGTGGGACAAAAATCCAGCTTCACGATGACAAATACAAATGCAGGTCCTGGCCAGGGGCCGGAGTTAAAGTGAGGACACCCTGTGGGTTGCCTCTTCTGGTGGCCCTCACCAGACCCACTCTGGAAAGCCCTCGTCACAAGGACAAGAATGGCAGCTGCCCCAGGAAGCTCGCTCCATGCCTGGTGTGCTCTCCACCTCACAGGAAGTAACCAGAGTCACGCTTCACAACAACCCTGTTTTTTAAAAAATTGAGGTAAAATTCACACAACATAAAAATAACCATTTAAAGTGTACAATTCAGTGGCCTTTGGCACATTCCCAGGGCCATGTGACCACCACCTCTGTCTCATTCCAGGACACTTTCATCCCCAAAAAGAAGGCTCACACCCAACAGTAGTCACCCCGGCGCCCTCTCCCGCCCCTGGCGTCAGTCACCCCCTCTCGTTCTGTGGAGCTCCCATTCTGGGTGTTTCCTGCTGGTGGCGTCACACAGCCTTTGTGTCTGCTGCTTTCACCGCGCATCCCGTTTTCACGTTTACATCGTCACATTGTGGCCCGAGTCAGCACCTCGTTCCTTTCCTGGCGGGGTAATACTCCGTGTGTGACCTCACCTCACGTGGCTTATTGTTCCCGGGATGGACACTTGCGCTGTGTCCACCTTCCGGCTGCTGTGAATCGTGCTGCTGTGAAGCTTTACGTACAAGTTAGGTTTGAGCGCCTACCTGCTCTCCGTTCTTTGGGGTATAGACTTAGGAGTAGAATATCTAGATCAAATGGTTAATTCTGTTTTACGTTTTGAGGACCCACCAAACTGTTTTCCACAACAACCTCACCATTTTATATTCCCACCAGCAACATATGGAGGCCCCAAATTCCCTACCTCCTGGCCAACACTTGTTGTATTCCATCTTTTTTATTGCAGCTATCCTAGTGGGTGTGAGTTTTGATTTGCGTTTCCCTGATAACCAGTGAGTGACACTTAGCATCTTTCATGGACTTGCTGGTCATGTGCATATCGTAGTCGGAATAATGTCTATTCAAGTCTCTGCCCATTTTTTAATTAGGTTGTTTGACCTTTCATTGTTGAGATATATATATATATATATATATATATATATATATATATATATATATATATATATAATGTAATATGTATGCTCTGGACAGTAGACCTTCCCCAGAGATGTGATTTGCAAACAGTTATTTTCCCATTTGGGTTGTCTTTTCACTTTCTTACATCCCTTGGTACATAGAAATTTTCAATTTTGATGAAGTCCAATTTATCCATTTTTTTCCTTATGTTGCTTGAGTCTTCGGTGTCATGTCTAAGACCCCATCACCAAACGTAAGGTCATGAAGATTTTCCCCAAGGTTTTCTTCTAAGAGTTTTATAGTTTCAGTTCTTCCATTCAGGTTTCAATCCATTTTGAATTTGCGTATGGTGTGAGGTAGGGGTCCGACTTCAGTTGTCCTGGCAACATTTGTTGAAGGAACTATTCTTTCTCTCATTGTCAAGATTCTTTTTCTCCTTGTCAAAATCAACCAATTGACTAAGTGTCTATGGGCTTATTTCTGACTCTATTCTGTCCCATTGGTCTGTGTCAATCTCTATGCCATTATCACCATTTTGATTCCTGTAGTGAGTGAGATTTAAAATTGGGAAGTATGAGCCCTCCAACATGTTTTTTTCTTTTTTAAGACTATTTGTCTATTCAGGAAGCACCTTTGTTTTGTGCCCATTTTCCTATGAGAAAATGGAGGCAGCAGGAGATTCGGTGCCCTGCTGGGGTGGCTCCACTGGCGAGTGGCAGCATGGGTGCCAGCAATGTCGGAGGAAATGAGGAGATTGGGCTCGGGGGCTGGGCACAGGCACAGCGTCCGCGGGGTCAGGGGCACTTGGAGGTGCTGCCTCAACTGCCAGAGCCCACCAACCTCCCTGGCTGACACCTCCCGCCCACACAGCCCCCACCCCGTGCAGCCTGTGGCTTGCCCTTCGCCTCTGACGTATAGTATAATATTTGCCCTGTGCATCCTAGGGAAGCACTGCACCTGCCCATGAAACCCCAAGGCCAGCCCCCTGAGGAGTTCCCGAGGCCAAGCTGAGGGCACAGTGGCCCAGCCATGGCAGTGGGCAGGGAGCACGTGGTGGCGACAGAGACCTGCCTGCAACACACCTGGCCTGGGGAGGAGTCTGGCCAGACCCAGCCCACCAAGTTTGAAGCAACAGTACAGCTTCAGAAGGCAGCATGGTGGCTTTAACTCTTCCTAAAACTGCCGACTGGAAACCAGACTGCCCTCCGGCCACGTGGTGGACCCCTGGTGGCAGTGGTGTGGGTGGATCAGGTCCTTCCTGGCTAGGGCAGGCCAGGGGTGGGTCCCCTACTGGCTTCTCAGAGGGTGCTTTGAACATGGCCACACCCTGGAAACTGCCCTTTGCTTTGGGAACCAAGCGAGCTGAGGCCAGGCCTGTCCATACCATCTGAACAAGGGTGATGGAGGGTCAGCCGGAGGCCTCCCACAACAAAAGGCTGACTTCCCTCAAGGTCTCAGGAGCCTGCATGGACACACAGTCCCTCAGCTCCAAACCTCTGGTGTGGGAAGCAACCCCAGGACTTAGGGGAAATTCAGGGCACACCAGGTGTGTCTGGCGACGGACGGAGAGACTGATCTGTTTCAATGGACCAGACAGTTATAAGGTGAGGAGTGGGCATGGCCCAGATGCACGGCGGCAAAGGGTGCTGGCTTCTTGCTTTATTCTGAAGGCAGAGCCTTTGCGGGCTTTGGACGGACTCTGGTTTTGGAACACTCGGCCTGGCTGTGCAGATTGGAGAAGGAAAAGACAAAAAGCCAGCAACAGTCCAGGGGGGAAGGGGTGCAGGGAGGGGCAGGCAGAAGCCACGCAGGGGAGGGAGAACTGGCAGCCCAGCCAGAAAGCAGTGGCTCCTGGCATCCCGGGCACCCGAGGATGCCGACCGAGCACACTCGTTTCTGTGCCATGGGCATATGGAGCTCGTCCCAACACGCCAGATCGTGCCTGAGTGCCCGTGTCTGGGCTTCCCCCTTCCCCCGGGGATAAACCAAAAAGCCAGGAGGGACAGGAAGACATGGAAGCCTGGGCCACGCCAAGCCCGGAGCGGAGCACCTGGAGCCATGCTCTCCAGCCAGGGCACGAAGATGTAAGAGACAGGTGGGCTCTCAGAGGAGCCACCCCCAGCAGCTCCTCCCCTGGGGTGCAGGCCCACTGCCCCACTGGGTGACCGAGCCCCTCTCAGAACTGGCTTCCCCCTGCTGGCCGAGGATAAGACAGGCTGCCAGGCTTCTGCTGATCAAAGGGCTGAGCAGGGTGCCAAGGAGCTTCCCTTGAAGTCTGGCACCCAGCAGGGCTTGGAGGGAGGGGTCGGACCACGCTTGCAGTATACTGGCCTCCATCCTGCAAATTCCGTGCCCACCCTTGCTCCTGAGTCCCCAGCCTGCCCAGTGCCCTCTGGCCCTGTGCATACTGCCAGCAGGACAGGGCACTCGTTAGGGGACGCCACCGGCAATGATGTTCTGAGCAGGTGTACATGGATGGAAGGACTTTAAGTGCTCAGGCTACTTGAAAATGTGCTTTAGGGGTGGCCAAAAGATGCCTAACAGGGCAGACGGGTGGCTCAGTCGGTTAGAGTGCGGGCTCTGGGCAACAGGGCTGCCAGGTCGATTCCCACATGGGCCTGCGAGCTGCGCCCTCCGCAACTAGAATGAAGTCAATGAGCTGCTGCTCGACTCCCTGGTGGCCAGATGGCTCAGTTGGTTGGAGCGTGTCCTCTCAACCACAAGGTTGCTGGTTTGACTCCTCGACTCCTCAAGGGATGGTGGGCTGTGCCTCCTGCAACTAACAACGGCAACTGGACTTGGAGCTGAGCTGCACCCTCCACAACTAAGATTGAAAGGACAACAACTTGACTTGGACAAAGTCCCAGAAGTACACACTGTTCCCCAATAAAGTCCTGTTCCCCTTCCCCAATAAAATCTTTAAAAAAGAAAAGCTGCCCAACAGAAAACAAACCGTGTGCTCCCCACCAGCTGAGAGGGAGCGACCACTGGCAGGACTGCCGAGAGAGCAGAGCTGAATCATTTCGGAGGAAGAAGTGGAGGCAGCAGGTCAGACGCTGGACGGTCTGAGAACTGGTGAGCGGTGACGGGTCTGCTCCCTGTGTCAGGGCCCAGCACCCCTGACGACTGGAGGCCGGAAGTAGGGTTGGACGCTGCACTCCAGGACTCGGGGTCAATGCTCAAGAAGACAGAAACATGGGAAGCCCACACGTCCCTCCTGAGATCGCCCAAAATGGCCCTTTCTTCTCAGCCCTCACTTGGGGTCAGCAGATGGAGGGGCAACTGGGGTCCCTGTCACATGTCACAACAAATGTAGTTGTCCCTTCGCATGCACAAATAACTCACTCTCACATTCCTCCCTTCTGTCACATGTTTGTGCCACATGGTCCGGACCGTCCAGGACCCCATGGCTGGAGGGGTGGTCTTGGTCACAGTCACAGCAGCCATCTCGGTGGCTGGGCAAGTAGCACAGGTGCAAACTGTGTTCGCCACACCCCCATCCCCAGGCTCCCGTGGAGACCTCACCCCAACTACCGCCTGCTCCTGCCCAGCTGCTGGAGGGCATGTGTGGCATCACAGTGGGGAGCCTTATCTCCTGACAGTCAGGCTGCTTGTGCCATGCTGTGCCCTGGCCCGGCCACCCTTGTCCTGGGCTGTGAGACCAGCCCTAACTCTGAATGGCCAGGGGCGCAGTGGTAAGTAGGGCGGGTTGGGCAGAGGACAGCGAGGTCCTGATGGCCGGCAGTTGGGGGCAGCTCCCTGGGCTCTGTGACTCAGATGGAAACTTTTGCATCCCCAGCAAGGGTGCCCACGCCTGTAAAGCAGAAGCACTCCCCTTGGATGTGGAACAAGGAAGGAGGCAGCCTTCAGCAGAGCCACCGCGAGCCGTGACCACCCATGATCAGTTGTCCTTGCATCTTATCACCAAGGCTCTCTGGCAGGTGCTGGGCCCACCCAGAGCCGGGCGGACTGTCCCGCCTGCTGCTTCTCTTGGCCATGGGCTGGCACTATAGTGTGGCCCCTTGTCACAGCCCTTCTCCCTGGCCCGAGGGCAGGCACCCCCAGAGCTGGGTCCACCCTGGGTCCTTGCCAGGTCCCTGCCACACAGGGCATGGGCCAGCTCTCATGTTGATTACTTCTCTCACTTCTCCCAGACCCTCACAGGAGCTACGTGGAAAGTAAGCCAAGTGTCCCATCTGAAGTCACACGGCTGGTGAGTGGCGAGGTCCAGATTTGAATTTGAACTCAGGTCTCAGTGTCGTTTGCTCGGGGATAGGACCAGTGAGCATTGCGTGCTAGCTACAGAGACCATTCACTTGCTTTCCACTTACACTTCTTCCTCAGGTGGCTTTCTGTCACTTTCAATCAAGTGTCCTGAGCACAAGCTGGAAAGCAACTGCACCCATTGGAGAGGTACAGGTGCCCTGGGAAGCCTTGCAGAATCCCCAACGGGGGCACCTCAGCCCCAGCCAGACTGAACCTCAAGTGCACTGGGAAGCCACCTGACATGGGACAAACAGCCAGGGCCCCAGACCCCAGGCATGCAGGGGAGGCTGTGCCCCGCCAGGTGCTCGGCTGTCTATATGTGCCATTGCCACGTGGCTAGGGAACACATTTCCTCTCTAGGGGAAGAGTCCCGGATGCAAGTGTCGTGATCCGTGAAATGGGAATGATACAGTGACTTTGCAGGTAGTGAGGATTCCTCTAGAGGATGGAACCTCAGAGGCCGTGCTGTGCCCACCCGTCCTGGAAACCTGCCCCTGAGTGGCCATTCTGCTGTCTGGAGGTATAGAAATACCCTGGCCACCAACCCCGCCCTGAAGAATCTCCCAGTCTGGCTGGATAAGATGAGGCACCGTGATCGCCACAACAGAAAGAGTGGGTGACTCCCAAGCCCCAGTCTGGCTCCTGCCTGATCCAGAAGCATGTGCCTGGAAGTGAGCTGCTACAGCAAGGGTGGCAGTGCGGGCCGGGTGTCCCTAACCCCTGACGGGATGGCCTAAGCCACGCAGGCACAGGGGAGGTGTCCAGGCGGCTGAGCCAGGCCCAGGCAAGAAGGAGCAGGCCCGTACTTGTGCTGCGTGAGTCACCTTGTGATGAGCCAGCAGGTGTACAGGGAGGGCAAGAGGCCTGTACACTTGGACTGGGTCCCCACAGCCTCCCTCTCACGCAATGATTCAGTGTCTCTGGGTGAAAGGAACAGCCTTCTGGAGAGGCAGGCTGGAAGACCCCATTCCCCTGTGGGCCTGCTGAGCAGACAGCTCTGAGAGCCGCAGGGGAGGGCAGGGCCCACCTTGCCACTCAACCCACACAGCTCACAAGTCCACAGGCATTGGGGGTGCTGGCGGCACCCTGTGGGCCGTTCCCTCTTGCGAGGTGAAACTCAGCAGCTCTGCCGGCACTCTCTCTGCTGGCACTCTCTCTGTCACAACCACTCTCCTCAACAGCAGCAGTCTGACCAGCTGTTGGCCCTCACTCCCTGCCTTCTGCGGGAGATCACCTGCCACCACAACAGCCCAGGCCAATAGACAGCCTTCACTTTTGTTCCTCCAGTCGCCAAAGAATCACGTGGAGGGGACCACAAACAGGCTGAAGCCCTCCCAACATCCAAGCGTCTCATTGCGTCTCCATAGGGCTGCGAAGGGTGGGGTCGAGTCTCTTGGCGAGTTTCCGGTGTACAGCCCCTCACCATCCCCCACAAAAACATCAGGTGTGAGATGGAGCCGAGGGGGAGGCGGCTGAGAAGGGCGTGGGGGGCGAGGAGCTGGTAAGGAGGTGCAGGCAGGAAGGGAGGCAGCGGGCAAAGGGGATTGAACGCTGCGGGAGCGGACTGTGGTGCGCGCTGCCAGGGTGCAGGACCGCAGGGCCGGAGCCTGGGAGGGGAGGACTGGAGCGAAGCCGATTTCGGCGGGGGGAGGGGAGGCCCCTGATAGGTGCGCGGAAGGCGTGATGTCACGTCCGGCGGGGGAAGCCCTGCCTCAGTGCCCCCACCCCGCCCCGCCCCCACAGGTGGTGCCTCCGCCCCGGGCGCTGGGCGTGGAGGGCCCGCCCTCGGGGACCCCAGACGCGGCCCGCGGACTCCCCCGCTGCCACCGCCTCCCTCAGGAAGTGGACAGATCCGCGGGATCCAGCGGTCCCCCAGTCCCCGGGGAGGGGAGGAGCGCCCGGTGGGCCCTGGCCGCGCCCCGCCTCGTCCTGCACGCCCCTCCCCTGCACTCCCTCCCCGGCCGCCGAGGGGCCGGGCCGGGACTGCTCGCTCGCCGGCTGCGCTTTGGGCCGCCCGACTGAGCCGCCGGACCTCGCGCCCAGCGCGCCCTGCGCCGCGGCCGCCGGCTTTTGTTGTCCCCGCCTCTTCTGCTGCCGCCGCCTGCGGACCGCGAGCCTCGCGCCGGGACCTTGGCTCTGCCCTTCGCGGGCCGGGGCTGCGCGGGCCCGGCGGGATCCAAGAGAGGCGCGGCGGGCTGCGGGGGGCGCCGCCGCCCCGCCATGGAGCTCGGGGCCGGAGGCTGGTGGCTGCTGTGCGCGGCTGCCGCGCTGGCCGCCTGCGCCCGCGGAGACCCTGCCAGCAAGAGCCGGAGCTGCAGCGAAGTTCGCCAGATATACGGCGCCAAGGGCTTCAGCCTGAGCGACGTGCCCCAGGCGGAGATCTCGGGTGAGTGCGGGCTGCGGGCCCCGGACCCCCGGCGCCCAGGCTCTCCCCTGCGCCTCCTGCTCTCCCATGGTGGGCCCTGCGCGGCCACTCGCCCAGGGCTCCCGGGCTCCTAGGGGCCCCCCGCGCCTCTGCTCGTGCCCTCGCCTCCGAGCTCCGCGTCGCCCTCCCTCCCCGCATAGTCCCCTACCCCTAAAAGGCACATCGGCCCCTTCTTCGAGGAGCTATCTTTGCCGGGCTGTGGCCGGCAGTTCCCGGCTCAGTGCGCTCCTCCAGGGCCACGGCTAGAACTGGGCGTCTTGAGCCACCAGCTCGGCCCGGCGCTGCGGTGGGGCGGGAGGCAGTCCGAGACCCGGGGCGCGAGCGGGCCGCTCTCCCCACCAGGCAGGGCTGAGCTGCGGGGTGGGCTGTCAGGGGGGCGCAAGTGACTGTGGCCGAGGGCTAGGAACTCCCACTTCGCTGTCAGGTCTCTCCAGGAGGAACCTCGGGTCTACCCGGGATTCCCACGGGGTCCCCACAGGCAGCCTAGGGGCGCCTGGGGGGGGGGAAGGTGGGACCTCTGCCACCGCGAGCTAGACTGCGCTTGGCAGATTCTTGCCCCGGGAACTTCTGCCCGCCCGGCGCCGTGAGCCGCCTCCCAGGGAGTCCAGCTGCAGGTGGTCAGCCTTTTGGATCCTGCCCAGAGCCAATGTCATTTGTTTGTAAGAGCATCCACCTCCCAGGCGGCCTCAGCCCTGCCCATCCTCTCCCTGCTGTCCTCTGAGGCGCCTTGGGTAGAGTGCGTGTGAGCTTGGAAGGTGGGGCAGTGGCCTAAGGACCTCCCAGACCCCCACACTTCATCCTTAAACTGCCACATGGCTAGAGCCTCACGGTCTGTACAGGGTGCTGTGGGCACAGTGGACCAGTGCCCAGCAGACCAGCTTCCTGCTCTGGGACCTCCCAAACAGGGGTAGTGAGGGCCATGCTCCAATGGTCACCGGGGGCCATGGAATGGTCAGGGCCAGGAATGCCAAATGAGAGGGGAGTGTCTCTGTATGAGGGGTGGGTGGGTCCATGGCCCTTCCTTGATGGCAATGGGAAGGGGCAGCCAGGCTCCCGGGAGGGACAGGCACATTGAAGACTGGCTGCCTTGAGAGATCACACACACACACTCTTACACACGTACACACACTCACACATACACACACACTCACGTTCACAGACACACACTCACACAGACACACACTCACACAGACACACTCACGCTCACACATACACACACACCCTCACACACATACACACACTCATAATCACACATATGCACACACACTCACACACACACTCACACCAGGTTCTGGAGAGGCCTTTTCTCAGGTGCCCCAAGGCAGACCTCCCTGTGCGTCCCTCTGCTGACAGGGCCCTGTCATTGTCAGGGGCCTCCTCCCCACTACATTGGACTGGCAGGAGGCCCTCTGCACAGTTTGGTTCATGCTCCCCCACCTCGCACAGCACCCCACCCCGACAAACCAAGGAACTTACTGGTCGTCCCTGCCCTTCCTGCTGGACCCCTCCCCAGAAACCGGAGTCTCTGCCCCCACCCAGCCTTCCTTGGGCGGAAGCCTTCCCCTCTCCTCTCAGCCCTGGTGGATGCAGTGGGTTAGAGGCCAAGTGCGCTGCTGTGAGTGTGATGGGTGGAGGCGGGTGTTGGCCGTCCAGCTGGGGGAGTGTGGCCATCCAACAGCTGTCCAAGCATCTACTAGCCAGGGCGTCAGGTACCACCCTCCTCTGGGTCTGGAATGTGGGAGACTCACCCCTCCCTGCCGGTTCCCCTCTCTGCCTCCTTCAGGGGAGCTGCCCTGCCTGACCACTCCCTCATAGCCTCACTCCCTGTGAGCACAGGAACCCCTGAGTGCCCTATGTGGCCCAGGCGCTAAGGGGAGTGCTAGCGCCATGTGGGGCGAAGGAAACAGGGTGACCTCCCAGGGCAGTGGCCACCAGCCCTGTCCCCTCCTGCCTGGTGTGACTCAGCCTGGTCTTCGAGGACGGGGCGCCCTCTGGTGGCCCTGCTGTAGCACGCTGCTCTCAGGGAGCCAGTGTGCCCTAGGTCCCCTCTCCTGCAGGCCCAGCAGCCAGACTTCAGCATGGGGACCCCGGGCTCAGCTGGCCCAGGCCAGGCAGGATGGCGACTCAGTGCTTCCTTGTGGTTGATGGGGAAGAAGGGCAGCCCTGTGTCTGGGGTGGCCTGTCCAGTCTCTGCCTTGAGGGAGCAGCAATGGTGGCGGGCTCTAAGGGGATGACCGGTTCCCGCGGTGGTGACGTCTGTTGCCCCATGTTAGGTGAGGAAGCAGGCCTGGGGCCAGCAGTGGGGCAGACCACCGTGCTGCATGGCCCAGGCAGCCCTCCTTCAGCCAGCCGGAGTGCTGTGTGGGATCGAGGCCCCCTCTGCAGTGCTGAATCACGCACCTATGCCAGCAGGTTTTGCCTCTGGTCCCCAGGTGTTTCCTGAACACCTGCCTGGCCTCCCGACACGTATCTCTGACCCTTCCTGGGGTCCTGGGGACAGGGACCCCGTCTGTACACTTCCCTGCTGTAGTCAGAACCTGGCCCAACTTCCTGCACCCAGCAGGTTCTCAGTCAACACTCACTGGGGACCCACTCATGTCCCACTTTGTGCTGAGTGGGCAGGGCCTGGAGAGAGTAGGTGGGGCCTGGAGACTCAGCATTGGGGGTTGGCGGTCAGAGGGCCATGGGACTGTCTGTGCCACCAGGACTGGCCGGCTGCTCCCCTGCCCAGGGTCGGGCCTGCCTGCCAGCAAGGGTGGGCAGCAGCATGCTAAGGACCACTCCTCAGGCCCATCGCCAGGAATCTTTGCTTCTCTGTGCCCGCTCTGACCATGGGTGGTAGGTACAGATTCTGTGAGGGGTCATCAGAAGTCCTGCACCTCCCCCCCACTTCCTAGAACCTACCTAGTGTCTGTCCCTCAGCCATGGTCAGCAGGGCTTTTGTAAGCCGCCTGGCATACAGCCCACCCCCAGACCAGAAGGTTCTGTGTACTACGTCCTGTTCAGAAGGCAGAAGCCCCCGTGTGCCTGGCGTGGGTCCTCAAGGTGGCCTGCAGCCTCTGGCCCTGCTGCTGCTCTGTCCTTGCGCCATTCGAGAAGCTGAGGTTTCATCATCCCCAGTGTGAGGATCAGGCTTGGGGGGGGGGGGGCGGGTGGCAGGGGAGCCAGGATGTGACAGGGCCACCTGCCTGATGCAATGGCCTGGGCCCCTTGCTGCAGCCTCTGTGCTGGACATGCGCTGTAGCCCTCAGAGAGGCAGGATGTCTCCTAGGGCCTGGATTCAAATGCCCGCCCTGCCGTGTCAGCTTCCCACCCTACGCGGCCTCTCTGTGCCTGTTTCTGTGTGACAATGGCAATAGTCACAACTACCCATTGCGCCTTCAGCTTTGCCCCTGCGCTTGGATCTGCAGAGGCCGTGCAGATCCCTTGATGGTACCCAGCCCTTGAGACAAGCCCTCACTGTGAGCCAGACTCGGGCGATCAGTGTCTCTTACTACGTACAGAGAGGTTCTTTGCAGACCTGTCTTACAGATAAGTAAAGCGAGGCCCAGAAGAGCCATGTAATGCCCTTCACAGTCCATGTAAAGCTCAGTGGTCAGAGCCCTGTCCACTGACCCCGAAGCCTATAGCATGGACGGCTGCCCAGACCCAGCTCCCTGCTTTCTGGAAGCCTCGTTGCCATCCAGCCTGGAGGCCTGAAGTGGGGGCTAAGAGCCAGGCCCGCGGGGCCTCCCATTGTCCTGTCCTGTTAGCCCCTGGTCCTGGGCTCCACATCTTAGGCTGTTAGAACTTCTGACCTGGGACTTCTCCTGAGCCTCAGCCCAGCCTCCTTGCTCTGTTGTGCCCCGATGCAGCCCGGCAATGCTGCCAGTGAAATGGCCTTCCATGTAGCTGGCCTCACCCCTGCCGGGCCCCGCTGCCTTCGGGTGAAGGCCAAGTCTGTGGCTGTCTCGGGGCCCGTGGAGGAGGCTGTTCCTGGGCACCAGGGCATAAGTCAGGTAACCCCGGTGTGCACGGAGGGTGGCCTGGCTGGGAGCTACTGGCCAGCCCAAGGAGAAGCCCCGCTCTGTCCCCAACACCAGTCTGGGCCAAGTACCCCAGGCACAGACGTCCTACCCGGGGTGGGCGAGCCCAGGAGGCGGTGGTCGTTTTGTTGGTAAATTGGCTGCAGGCTGCGTGAGTTAGGAACACTGAGCAGGGTCCACAGGCCTGTGTGCTGAGCTGCCTCCCCAGAGAGGAGGCTTCAGGGCCAGGAGGGAGGCAGTGCGTGTGTGGGAATGCTCACACCTGTGCCAGGGCACCCACACACATGGGCACGGGGAGACAGGCTGGGAGAGGGGCTTGCCGAGGCCAAGCAGCAGTCAGGTCAGGCCGGGGCCAGCCAGTGTCTGCTGTGCCCGGGCCTGCACGTGCCCAGGCAGTGAGAGTGGACACCTCTCGTGTAAGCCAGACCCTCCTCCCCCAGGCCCGACTTGGTTCAGGGTGATTTCAAACCAAGACTCAGGACCCGTGTCAGGGCCTGCAGCCTGTGCCCAGTCACTGCCTGTGTAATGTCTCTGTGCTCGGTGCCTGGGGCCAGCCCCAATCGTGTCTAACTGCCAACACAGCCTGGTGGGGTCCAGCATTGCCTGTAGGCTCAGGAGGGTAAGGGCTCCAGGCCAGGGCCCGCCCCCTTCCCCCCCCCGGAGCCCAGCTCCTCTCTGCCATGCTGCTGGCAGCCTTTCTGACACGTATTTGACCGGAACAGGCCTGGGCAGGTGCCCTGAGCTGCCTAAAGTCACCTGGGGGCGGGCGCATGGTGGGGGAATGCCATGGTCCTTCCCCCTCCCACTCCAGGCCCCACCCCACCCTCCCAAGTGGGAGCACATGGCAGCCAAGGGTAGGGTGTGGGCTGGCCTGTCCTCCCAGAGGCTGGCCCGCCACTGTGCTTGGGGCAGGGCCTGTGCCTCCAGCCTCCTCGGCAGTTCTCTGTCAGTGCCGTCAGGCCATGGGTCCCAGGAAGCCCTGCATGTGAGTGGCGCACACCTGCTCTCTCTGGGCAGGAATCTTGGAATCCTGGATGGGTCTAGGACGTTCTGGAGGGTGGGGGGAGGGGGCAGGCCAGCCTTACCCTGTCCCCTCTCTGCCTGTGGCCTCAACAGCATCTCCTGCTGGCTCCTGCCTGGCTCACCTTCCTGGCACAGGAACCCCCTCCTGCCAAGCGGGTCCTCCTCCTGCCCACCCACAGCACACACCTGGCACCTCCTCCCTGGGAGCTTGGCCCCGCTGCCCCGCTTCCCCAGGCACCCCCAACACACGCACACTGTGGGGCTCTGTCTGTTTACTGGTGTGCTCCCCAAGTCTGGGCAGGCCTGGGCTCTGTTCAGGGCAGTAAATGTTCGGAGCACCCCCCATGTACCAGACCTGGGCTGGGTGCCAGGGGTCGGGAGTGTATGGGCTTCCCAGGGCTGCCGGGACAGACTCCACAGACACAGCGGCTTAGCAACACAAGTGTATGTCTCCAAGTTCAGAGGCTGGAAGTGCAGGATTCAGGGGTCAGCGAGCTGGCCCTCCTGAGGCTGTGAAGGCGAATAGCCCCAGGCCTCTCCAGCTTCCAGGGGCTGCCGTTGATCTTGGGGTCCCTGCCTTGGCTGCCCACCTCTGGCTTCATCGTCACATGGTGTTCTCCTGGTGTGCATGTCTGCCTCTAGATTTCACCTCCTGAGAATAAGGACATGGGTCCCATCAAATTAGGGGCCCACCCAACTCCCATTTGACCTCATCTTAACCACTTACATCTACAAGGACCCCATACTCAGATGAGGTCACCTTCAGAGGTCCTGGGGACTAAGCTCTAGCATATGAATGGAGCACTTCCTGCTGGTGGGTGGGTGGAGACCCTGGGCTCTGGGTTTTTCATGGTCATGGCTCCTTAGGACAGGGCTGTGCCTC
The DNA here is from genome assembly GCF_057876585.1 of Rhinolophus sinicus. Lineage (NCBI taxonomy): Eukaryota > Metazoa > Chordata > Mammalia > Chiroptera > Rhinolophidae > Rhinolophus > Rhinolophus sinicus. Next base: position 212,601,752 of record NC_142517.1, read on the forward strand.
CCCACATCCCCCAAGCTTAGGGGCTCAGCCTAGACCTGCACCAGGGCCCAGGTGACAGCGTAGGCATTGCGACCATCCCTGGCCTGCTCCTCACCCCCACCCCCCACCTAAGGCTTCTCGGCACAGCCCTGGTCTGGGCGGCCTCAGGAGGCCTTAGCTCCAGGCTGTGCAATGCTGTTCAGTCATTGGTCAGCCCCCTGCCCTCTCCGGGCCTCAGCTTCTCTGTTCCTGTCAGGGTGGGAACCTAGTGCTGACCTGCCGACACACACCTTGTGGCTTATCCGGGAACCAGGGTGGCCAGTAAGGACACCAGCCTTAAGACCCTCGTGGGGACCAGGGGCCACCTGGCTGGGACAGTCATGCCTGTGACACCAGCGTGCCTTGGTCAGGCTCAGGGTCCCCACCTGCAAATGGGAGGTCTTCAAGCAGGAGACACGGCGAGCCCCAGGGCCCAGCCAGCGGATGGGGCAGCCACAGCAGGGCCTGGGGCCAAGGAGAGGACCTGGGCTGGAACTGACCGGCTCTGGGCTCCTCCCTCCCCGGCCCTCCTTCCCACCTGCCAGGGGTCCCCTAGCTGGCCAAGGCCTCAGTCCCAGGCCCTGCCTCCTTCAGCCACACCCTGACCTCTGCTGGCCCATTGCCTGATGGTCCTTTCCAGACTCCCAGAGCAGGCAGGACTGGAGGTGTCTGCAGGGCACACTGAGTGCCATCTGGTCTGACCACTTAGCGTGCAGGTGTGAGAAACCCCAGGGCTCAGAGTCCTGTCCAGCAAGTGGCTGGTGCCCCATCACCTCGCTGCCCCCCCAAGCCCTGCCACCTGCTTGCTGAGTTTCTCTGGCCCAGGTTTGTCCCAGGTAGAGTCTGGTGTGGGCACCAGGAGATGGTGCCAACCACTGAGAGGTGTGCCCCAGAGAGGAGCGGGTGGGGGGCAAGGCCACGCGAGCCTGCCTGACTGCGACACTGGGGGGACGTCCACATGGCCCTGTCCAGAAGGCATTGGATGTGTGGGCCAGAGTGCAGGAGGAAGGGCTGGCCGTGTCCTTCATCCATCCACCCACCCACCCACCCACCCACTGTATGCTCACCCTTCTGCTAGTTTCTAGAACACAGAGATGAAAAGCCATGGTCCCTGCCCTGAAGATCAGGGTATAGTCGGGGCTGCCAGGCCCCCCGAGCCCAGCGGTCCAGGGCCCGGCAGGCACCGTCTACACTAAGCCCCCTCCCCACCTTGGCTGGTTGGACCCGGGCTGGTAGATTTGGCTGTAGGCCAGCATGTCTCCCTCTCGGGCAGGGAGCCAGGCCCTGGCAAGTACACCTGGAGGTGACTGTGGTCCTCAGTCTCCCTGGAGACATTTCCTGGGCTCACTGTCAGCACCTAAACCTGTGGAGGTGTGTGGCCTGCACACACCTTCAGACAACGTTTCCAACCCCGACGACGGCTGTCAGAGCCTGCAGGTGGCTGTCTGGGCCCATCCCTGTGTCTCAGCCATCATCAGTGCCGAGGGCCACCCGTAGCCATCTGAGTCCCTGTGGTGAGCCGTGAGTGACAACTGAGTGCATCAACAAGCATCTGGGGCTACAAGGTGTACACCCCGCCCACCTGTGACCACCTCCGGGCTCTGGGAAGAAAGATGATGCCACCTGCTGCCAGAGTTGGCTCAGGCATTCACTGGCGTTTCCAGTTGTCATGGGGTGTGGCACGCCCTGGACTAGCAGATGTATGTTAAAGGGACAAGGCTCTTAAATAATTCAGCTCCACGTCCCCGACCCCCTCTTCCAGCCTGGCAGGGGCTGCCCACAGGACACTCCCAGGCGTCTTGACATCCTTCCTTGGAGTAAACTAACACCCAGGGATTGGCACCTCCCTGTCACTGTGTTTGGGAAGCTGGGGGACACTGGGGACACAGATCAGACACACACACAGCTAAAGCCTCCTCCCTGAAGTAAGGTGGGTGTTCCAACCAGGAGCAGCTGCCCTAGGGGCATTTTTGTTGTCACAGTGACTCAGGTGCAGCTGGAGAGGTCGGGGACCACATGCCCAGGGGAGGGGGCACCCTCTGCTTCAGCCCAGGACAGCCTTGCAGGGGTGGCTGGCAGGTGAACTACAGAGGGATGGGCATTAGAGGCGGGGCTCTTAACCGGGGTGCATGGGAGACACCCAGGGACAGAAGTCAGGGCTTCGTCAACTAGGCTGAGAAAGGTTTTTGCAAACCTCTGACCAAAAGTTAGCATTTCCTGTTACTATGAACAAGGCAACGATGACATTACAGTAGCCGGGATTTGGTCACCAACAGAAACTGCTGGTACGTTCCTGCCCCTTTACCTTCGTAGCAGAGGATGTGAAATACCATCTCCACTCACCACAGCTTGGAGAGTCTCGCCGGTGTTAGACCTGCAGCTAGGAAGGCTCAGTGGCCCCGCGTCAATTGTGTTGTACCTCTGCTAACTGCTTTCCTTGGTGATCCGCTGCATACATTTTGCTTCATTAACGTTATCCTGAGAAGGGGTGTGCTGGCCTCAGCGGACAGCCAAGGGGGCCCAGAGCACAGGGAAGAGGGGCTGGTGGCACCTCATTGCACCCAGGGGAGCCTGGGCGCCAGGGCGGGGGCCTCTCCAAATACCTGGGGCTGTGTGGGAGCCTGGCCTGCAGGTGGCAGTGACGGGGACACACACCCGAAAGATCAGTCTCTGAATCACTCAGTAGGTGTGCCTTGAGCTCCTACTATGTGCCAGGTGCTGTTCTTGGTGCTGAAATGTAGCCGCAAACAATGCTGTCAGTGCAGGGACAGGCTGAGAATCAGGTCTCATGAGCTGTGGCTTTGCTGGGCACAGTGACAAGTGACCACGTGTTACTTGTTTAAGTTAAAAATAAAGACAAATAACGTGGGTTTCGACAAGTGCATGGGGTTTGCAATCACATCCCCTGCCCCCACCCCTGTCTGTACAGTGAAGACCCGCCCCACCCAGGTGGCGCAGGCCCCAGGCACAGCTGACCATTCCTGCTATGAGCTGTGGCCTTCTCGCCCTGTTCTCGGTGACGATTTAAGGGCCCAGCCTCCTTGGGTGGGCCCTCTGCCCCGGGCTGTTCCCCTGCCCCCACTTTCTCAGGTATCTAGAGTTTGTGTCCTGAGACCGAGGGTTGTAGCATACTTCATGCACACATTCAGGAGGAGGGACAGGAGACTGGTCAGGGCAGAAAGTCAGGAAGGCTGCAGGGGCGCGTTGACCACAGGGCTCTGAGGGAGGCCACACCCCTGGCAGAGGGCCAGTGTCCCTTGTGTCCAGTGGCCATTCTCAGTGTCTGTCATCTTAGAAAAGAAGAGATCCCCAGAGGAAGCCACAACCTGCCCTGCTGGTCCCCGCCAGCCTGTCAAGGGGCAGGTGCCAGTGCCACACTCACTGGCTGTGTGACCTTGGGCCAGTTACTGAACCGCTCTGTGCCTTGGTGTCCTTTTCTGTAAAGTGGGGATGCTGGCAGTGCCTGCCTTTCGGGGTGGCCATGAGAACTGGCTCTCGCATGTGGAATGCCCCTCATGGTGCCAGGCGGGATTCATGCTCTGTCGTTCAGGCCTCCTGTCGGGAGCCGCTGTTGGAGACGTAGACACGTTCTTTCTCTCCGGTGCTGCTCTGCCTGCTGGATGTAGCTGGACAGGGTGGGGACCGAGACGCAGTACCTGGGGGAGCAGAACCCCTGCCTCATTAGAGAGCTGGCCCTTGTGTGACGGTACTCCAGCCCGACCACCCCTGAGGAGCTGAGCTGGAGAAGTCAGGGGGTAAGATGGTCTCCATATTGCCACCTGCTCCCAGGACCCACAGGAGGTCGGGTCCCACGTTTGGGGAGCTGGGCAAGCAGGCAAATGCTTAGGTCAACTCCGTGGGGACAAGTGCATGTGTTTGCATGCCCACGTGTGACGGGCGGGAGCCTGTGTGACTTCGGTTAGGCTTCTCCCCACACCCCACAGAGGTTGACAGATTTAGCAGATAAAACTACGGGACACACCATTAAATTGGAATTCCAGACAGACTGAATAATCCTGAACTGTATTTCATCGAATTTCAAATAAACAAATAGGTTTTTAGCGTTAGTATGCCCCACATACAGAGGGTGCCAAAAAAATGTATCCACATTTTAAGAAAGGAAAACTGTATTAAAATTGTAATGCTCAATATATACCAATAACAAAAGATAATACAAGTCACGTTTGACTTCTGCAATTACAAGAGGTGCTCAAAGTGGTTCCCATCAGCTTCCAGACACTTCTGATTATGGCAAACTACTGCTTGAGCAACGTTGACCAAAGCGTCCACTCGTATACGTTTTTCTGGCACCCCTGGTATTTAGTGTCAGTATATCCCAAATATTTGGAGGGAGGTGGTTAGCTTTCTTGGTGGTAAAATATGCATGATAAAATTTACTGTGTTAACCATCTTTAAGTGGAGCGTTCCGTGGCATTAAGTGCATTCACGCTGTGCAAACGTCACCATCGTCATCTCCAGGACTTTTTCGTCTTTCCAGGTTGTCCCCATGAAACAGTCACTCCCCTCCCCCGTCCCCCAGCCCTTGGCACCCACCCTTCTACTTTCTGTCTCTTTGGACTTGACTACTCGAGGGACCTCTTGTGAGTGGAATCACACAGTGTTTGTCATTGCTAGTCTGTCTGCTTTCACTGAGCACAGTGTTTGGTGGTCCCTGCAGGCTGTAGCAAGTGTCGCACTTCTTACCTGGTGCCTAGTAATATTCCAACGTGTGGATGCACCCACTTCATTCATCCACTGCTCCATCCATGGACGCGCTTCCACATTTTGGTTCCCGTGAGTAGTGCGGTTATGCATGGATGTACGAGATTCTATTCAAGTCCTTGCTTTCAATTCTTTTGGGCCAATTGCTTTTACACTAGAAAGTAATGCACCGTTTATCTGAAATTCACATTTAACCATGTCCTGTCCTCTATCTGCGGTGCCTACCCCCCGACATCGTGCCTGCGGGCTGGGCTCCCCACTCAACGCCCACACACCTGTGATCTGGGCTTGTGCTGGAGGCCCAGCGAGATGCTGCCTGGGCGGCCACGCTGACTCAGCGCCTGGGAGCCCTCCTGCCAAAAAGCCCGACCTGCAGCTTGTTCAGGGGAGGCGTCTGCCCTCCTGCTGGGGAATTCCCCTGGGACCAGAACTGAAGGCAGGCGGGAGGCCAGGATTGCTGAGATGCATGGGCGGCCCCCTGTGCCCTGCTGCTACTCCCAGCTGCGTGACTTTAGCTCCCCCTGAGGGTGGGCTCTGTCACTATGGAATAGAAAAGAGGTGCTGCTGTGAAGATTAAACGATTCTGAGACTGGAGAGGGCTGAGACCCGCACACAGCACACAGGGAACCTCCACCTCAGCGGGGAGGTGGCCAGGCCTCTGTGACCATAGGGACCCCCTGTGGGTTGTGACTCCCTCCCACCCCCCTCCAGGCACACTGCTGGCTGTCGTGCGCCTCTGGGAGGGCTCAGCTCAGGGAGGTGCTGCTTCCTTGGCCATGATGGTGTTACGGTTATTTCCTTAAATGCCAACACCGCACAGACTCAGGCTCTTCATAATATTCATTGTGCACCAGGTCTGGCCTGGGTACAAGACAGAGAGAGACAAGGGACGGGGAAGCTCCCGCCGCAGACAGAGCAGCTCTCCTGATGTCAGGGCGGGTGGCCCATTGGGACCCTGGGAACGCCCACGGGGGTCCTGGGACTGCTTCCTGGAGGAAAGCGTGAGCGGGCCTTGAAAGAGGGCAGGGGAAGGGTGTGTGAGGAGGAGGTGTCAGTGACGCTGGCTGGGTGACTGCAGGGGCTGGCATGCCAGGCTGGGGTTCCCATGACTGAACAGGGCTGCCAGGCTTCCTGGGAAGCTGCTGGGTCGGGGTGAACAGTGTGCTTAGCCTCCAGTATTCACGGAGCCTGCGGGGTGTGGGCCGGGGCGCGGGCTGCCCCCGAGGGCTCCCTCAGCGGCACCGGAGGGTCCCCTGGTGTTCTGGCCTGTTGGGCACTCATGGGTGGACGGATGGGCCTGCACTGCGTCTTTATGGGGACCCGGCTGACAGCTCCTCCTCTGCTGTTGCAGGATGTCCCCTGTGCACATGGCAGAGGGGACACCAGTCCATCTCGGGGGCTGCCCCGGGCCCCAGCAGTGGGGGGACAAGCTAGATGGCAGTGCTGTGCAGAGCCCCGGAGTCCCCGTTGTGCTGCTGCTGGGCCAGTCATGGATGTGTGTGGACGTGTCCCAGCCAAGTGCTCTCCACAGCACGGCTTGGCCTGGAGGCCAAGGCTTCTGGGGAGGACCTCGCTCCCAGTCCCCAGAGAGAGCTCCCTGCCCTGCAGCCAAGACCTGGGGTCACAGGTGCAACAGACGCAAACCCTCAACCAGGGTCCCCTGTACCCCTTAGTTGTCCTGAGGCCACAGCATGACCTTTGAACCCTGAAGCAGCCATGAAGAGGCCACTGGATGGGGGGTCCCGGCCTCTCCGCCAGACCCAGACGTGTGACTAAGCCTGCATTCGATGGGGAACACCACCTGACCAAGGCACCGCCAAACCTGGTGCCCACTGACAGGGTGGCCTGCCCAGGGGCTCCCCGAGCAGGAACTAGGCAGTGCAGAGAGCAGCCTGTGTCACCTGGTGAAACCCCCTTCTTCGAGGGGTCAGGTGTTGTGGCCTGCCTTGACAAGGGCACCTTGCTCAAGAGCTGCCTGTCCGGCTAGTCTCCATGTCCCCATGTGCAGGCTGGCCAACGGGGACACAGGACCGCTGCACTGAGGGGAGAGAGGCTGAGTGGGTGGCTTTCTCCAGTGGGGCTAGCAGGTACGGGCAGCGCTGGGGCCACAGGAGTGGAGGGGTGTTGGTGGGAGCCATCTAAACAGTTTCCAGAGAGGGGCACAGGTGTGGGAGGGTGACCTGGGGGTGGGGGCTGGGCTCCTGGAGGGTGTGGCCAGGTAGGGTTTGGTATTTCCCAGGGGAAGCAGATCAGGACTTTGGGATGGAGACCCAGGTCACTGAGGTGAGAGGGGGTGGGGGATGCTGGGCTGGGGGCAGTAGAGGATGACCAGTGGCCGTCACTGAGGTAAACTTTGAGTGCCCTACAGCAGTGGGAGAGGGGGCTCGGGGTGGTCAGCTGCCACTCCCCATGCAGGGGAAAAACGGCATCACCGACCCCACGCACACCTCCATCCCCAGGTGCCCTGGCTCCTCTGAGCACCAGGACCCAGGCCTGCACCGGCCGTGCTGCAGGGGGGCAGGGATGGGCACCCCATTGGATGGTCCCCTGCTGAGGGAAGCCAGGGCACTGTGGGCCGCTGCCTGGAAGGCGGCGGGAGGGGGCTCAGGGCGACCGCCTGGGTTTTCTAGGAGCGGGCGGGGCTGCGGAAGGAGACGCGTCCCGCGTGGCGAGCCGCTCTTGTCGTTCGCGCCAGTGCGGCGGCAGCCGCGACCGTGGCCGCAGAGTCCTGGTCCAGCGGCCTCCCACCCCGGCCTGCTGAAGTCTTTCCTGGCTGGACCCCCAAGCCCCCATGGACTGGCACCTGGAGCGTCACCGCTGCAGCTGCGGACGCTACTGCCGCCGGGAAGGCGGCTCAGACCACGGCGGTGGTGGTGTCCGCGGAACTGGGATCCAAGCTGGGGGTCCCTGCCCGGGCCCCAGCACGCCATCAGCTGCGTAGCCGTCTTCATCTCCGTGTCCCCAGGCGCCACTACCCCCTTCACTCCCCCCTCTCCATCCTCATCTCCTCCCTGCGGTCCCGTCCCCACCTTCAGTGCATCCAACCCCACCCTCTCCCCACCGCGAGCTCAGCGTCGCCCCCTCGGCGTCCCCGTCAGCGCCCCACCTTTACTTTGTTCCCTGGCCCTTTCCGCCGTCGGCAGCCCCTCTGCGCCCCCCCACCCCTCCCCCACCCCCGCCGCCTGCCGCAGCCCCCTTCCTGCAGGGAGCCCCCCTTCCTCTTCTGGCAAACCCATCCTCCGCCCCAAGCCTGCCGCACCCACTGCGGCAAGCCCCTTCCCCGCCAATCGTGTTGCCCTCCTCCCCTCACCTCCCCTCCGCCCCACGCCGCCTCACCCACTGCACCAGCGCCCCCTCCTCGCTGCGCCAAGACCTCCGCATCTCCAGACCCCGCGCGCCGGCTGCCGCTCCACCGCGTGCGGTCCTCCGTCTCCAGCCAGCAGAGACCGGTGACCGCCCCAGGGGTGCCCGGGCCCCCCACTGCGGCGGCAATGGTCGGGTCCAGGGCTGCTCAGCCTTTGTTCCGCCGCTGCCTGTGATGCAGCCCCTGCCAGTCTAGCGCTTGTCACCGGCGGGCAGCGGGAGCCCCTCAGGGGCCTGGGGGCGGACCCCCCCACCCAGGCAGTGGCTCCGTCTGCAGCTGACGCCCCTCGGTTTCGGGTTTCCGGGTTGTGGTGCGTGAAGGAGGCTCAGCGGCAGCAGAGGGGCTCCTTGGTGACAATGTCATTTGGCTGAAATGATGGACGGGCTTGGGTGGTTGGTGAGGTGGTCGGGAAGGGACAGGGCAGGGTGCTGGTTGCTGAGGGGGAGGGGTGATTGCTGCTGTTGATGTGTTAAGGCGGGGGAGATGGTTGAAATGTCCTCTCCCATGTGGTCTGAGGCCACCCTCCTGGAGGGCCTCTCGGTACTCAGGTGTGGCCCTGCCACAGGGACTGGCCAGAGTCAAAGTTTGGGGTGGGGTTGGGGGTGCAGAGATGAGAAAGGAGGGTCTGGAGCTTGGCAGTGGGCGGTGCCCAGGAACCCTTCTGCCCCGCGTCCAGTGCCCCTGCCCAGCAGGCTGGTGGACATGTCAGGAGCATCCCGCTGCCCGCTGGCGCTCCGTGGGGTCCAGGAGTGGGCGTGGGCGCAGGGCAGTTGTCCAGAGAAGGGTCTGTTGCTGGGGAAAACTTCTGTAACACCCCCCCAACCCCGGCCAGTCAGCCATCCAGGCCTGCCCTAGGGTCCAGATGGAATAGAGGGGAGGGCTGGGAAGGAGCCCCGTCCCGCTTTCCGGACCTGGGTCCCTCCCTTGCTGTGTTTGGGGCCATGGTGCCTGGGACTGTCTGTGTCACTGTTCCATCACAGCCCAGAGGCCATGCTGGCTAAAGGTCTGCACTGAAATAGGGGTTGTCAGGCGATGATGGGGTCGGTTGGTCCAGAGCATCTGGGATGTGGCTTTAAAGGTGGTTGAGCAGGCAGCCTACATACCCCTGGTGAACTGTGGAAGCTTCTGGAGAGATGGGTTTGGCGTGACGCCATCTTCCCTCTGCAGTCTCCTTGTGAGGGCTCTGTGGCCACCAGTCAGTCACAGGCGCCTGCCGGCTGGGCCCCGGCAAATGAGGTCTGTGTCCAGCATCGGAGATGGTGACCAGTGTGGGATGGGGTTGTGTTTTAAGGTGTTTGGCTGACCACACGGGTGGGGTGGCGGCTGGACGGGGGCTCCATTAGCAGGGCTGAGAGCTGCGGCTGTATCAGCAGGTGGCAGGAGGGTGTGAGCCTTAAGGACTGATGGGCTCAGTGAGGAGGAGCAGAGTCTGGGGGGACCCAGCTGGTCCCAACCTGCAGGTGGACATGGCACGCTGCTGATGGGCTTCTCCAGCACGGTCAGGCACTTCCACCTGAGAAGCAGGATGGGGGACAATCTGGGAGTTGAGGGGCTTGGGATTTGGGGGCGCGGTCTGGAGGAGAGGCTCTAATGGGACTGGGGGTGGGCTAACAAACCTGCCATGAAACAGCAGCATCTCCTTTTCCCCTCAGAAAGCCTGGGCTCCCCAGAGGAGGAAGTGCCCCCAAAGACGAAGGGAAGGGAGAGTTTAGGAAGGGTCCAGAATGCAGCAAAGGGAGCCAGGCAGAAAGGAGGGAGGGTCCCGGCCATGGCCAGGAGCAGCCTCAGTGCAGAGGGGAGGGGTCAGTGGGAAGATGAGGCAGGCTCATGCCTCCCTGTGGGGAGGGGTGGGGCAGGGGGAGGGGATGAGAGCAGTGGAGTTGGCAGCTTTAGAATGAATGGGGGGTGGGGAGCAGGACCAGACCCCAACCTGGTCCTTGCCTTTCTCCAAGTATTGAGCTGAGACAAGATATAGGGGTTTGGAATGGCAAGTGGAGAATTCCCTGTAGTCTGACTTACACACTTCCAGGGTCAGGTAGCTCATCCCCTCTCCTGGCAGAGCGCCCCTCCCCCAGCACGATTTGGCTCTGGCCAGGAGAGGCATGTTTGCTTTTCGGGAAGTATCTGGGGTACCTTGCAGAACCCACCTCTGCCCACCTGATGTCCAGGTCCGACAGATGACCTACAGCCCAGGCCGAGCTGGGACAGGGCTGGGCAGAAGGGAAGCACAGTTTCTATGTCTCGACCACTAGCCACCGTGCTGCCCTGCAGTGGGCTTAGGGGGCTGCCTCGGCCCAGCCTGCCCGGGGCCTCAGGCCGTCGCCCAGGCTCTGGCTCCGTGTCTTCACTCCCGTGTGTGTCCGAGGAGGGAGGGAGGGACGGGGGCTGTGCTGGGGCTGCCGGAAGAGCGCAGGTCACCGGGCGGCTGGGCGAGGTGGCCAAGAAGGACGGGTGGGGCCAGCTCACGGGTGCTTCCTGTGTCTCCAAGTTTAGTCCTCACCTCCCCTTGGACTGGGCTGCTTTCTCTTCTGTCTGTATGAATGGGAGGTCCGGGAATGGGGGTTGGGTCCACCAGGGGACCAGAAGGGTTGGGGGGGACGGCAGCCAGTGGGGATGCCACCCCTTTGGCCGGAGAGTGCTTATGTCCTTGCAGGCCACCCACTGCCCCGTGACCCAGCCAGCCTGGCCTGAGTACCTGTCACAGCTGAGCCCAGGCTGGCACCTGCTGACTCCCACTCCCCGAGGGCACGGCCTCCATCTCACCCCTCCTCCCACCCCCCAGCCCCACCATGTTGTGAGCAGCAGGTGGGTGTCTTTGTCCAGCTGCTCTTCTGGTCCCTGCTGTGGGAGGGGGAAGCTGGCAGGGTGGGGGGACCACTGGTTCCTGGTTGGGTGCACACAGCCCCATTGCCTGGCGAGGCCTCCACCCTCTGGGACACAGCTCAGTAGTAGCTGCCCTGCTCTGCTGGCTGGGTCCCGGAGATGGCCCTGGTCCTGTGTATCCTGCCCCTGCTGGCCAGGGTCCAGGCCACACATCAGAGTCAGCGAAAGCAGCTGAGAGGGAAGGCGGGTAGCAGGGGGTGTTCTAGTGTCCCTGCCTGGAGGGACCTGTTCCCCAAGGAGCTGGGGGACAGGGGTGCGTCCTCTCTGCCAGGCCCTGGGGGCCAGGCTCCGGGCCTCACCCCAGCTGGCTGCCAGGAGCCCCATACCTGGCCTGAAAGGCTCACTCCCCCCAGGGTCGAATCCCAGAGCCCTGACTGCTGTCCTGCAGGCCTGGAGCCCTCCAGGGGATGGTCTCACTGCTCCCACCTGCCTGTCAGCCCTGACCTAGTGTGGGGGCCACAGCCCCTCAATGGGCCTGCTAGCATCACTGCCAGGGGCGGTAGTCCCCACACATGCAGTCCCAGGGGCAGGAGGGTGTGTGTGTGGGGGGCAGGCTTGGGTGGAGGAGGAAGGTGTCAGGGTCCTGAGGAGAGAGGCTGCTCAGGGCAGGTTTGGGTGGGTGGGGCAGAGGGAGGGGGTGGTCCTTCCTGCCCCTCGCCCCTCCCCCTGCTTCCTGCCATCCCTGCACGGTGATGTGGCTCCCAGGCCCCTCTGACCCCCTCCAGTCCCACCCATGTATGCAGCAGCCTGCAGCGCCCTCCCACCGTACTTTCAGCACCACCACCCTCTCCTGACTGTCATGTCACTCCTCACCTGAGCCCAGACACGGTTCTGTTCTGTCCACTCACTTGTCTCAATCTCTGGGGGTGGGGGGGCTTGCAGAGGGGGTGACCTGGCTGCCCCAGCAAGCTCTTCAGGGCTAACTCAGCCTGGAGATAACTAGGTAACTACTTCGTCTTATAACCCCCAGGCCTCTGCCCACCACTACAGCTCACGCCCTGGGATAGGTCCCTAGTAGACCCCACCTCAGGACAGCCTCGGTCCCCTGGGAGCTCTGCCCAGGCCATTCCACCCCCACCCCACAACTGTCCATAAGCGCACCCCTCAACCCCATCCCCACACAGCTTCTGTCTAGGCCAGACCCCTGCCTCCACTCGCACTGGAGCCCAGCCCAGGCTGGTACCAAAAGGGACCCTCCTCCATGGGAAATACAGCCTTGGGGACTGGGCCAGGAAAGGGGGGCTGTGAGGAGGGAGTGAGGTGGGGCCTGAGCCGTCTGGCCCCTCACTGTGTAAGCTGGACAAGAAGCCTGATCTCTGCCAGCCTGTTTCCTGGTCGCAGCACCCCCCCCAAAAAAAAACACCACCACCAAACACAGTTGTTATGAAGCTGGGACCAGCATGTTTTTAAAGGTGCAGCATTTCCTCTCACGCCTGCACACTAAGTAGCCTGTAGCGCCCCTCCCCACAGGGGCCTGTCCCCACAGGCGCCCCTCCCCCACGGGTACTGTGTTGACCCAGCTTGTCCTTAAGGACGTGGCAGGTGGCTGGCTACATGGCGAGTATGCTGCTGTGAGCAGTGCTGCCAGAGCACCAGAGCTGACAGAGGGCTGTGGGTGCAGAGGGAGCAGACACCTGAAGGGGGCAGGGCTCGCATCAGGCCCCCCCAGCAGGCTTATGCTGGAGCCCTGTCCTGACCTGGGTAGCCTGCACCCTTCGGGGCACTGCCTCTGGCCAGCCCAGAACTGTCTGTCCCCACACACCCTCTCCCGCAGTAGGTCTTTCGCCCTACGCAGTGTTGGGGGCAGGAGACTGACGCTGCCCCCCTACGCCTCAGGGGTCCCTTCCTGCCGTCCCATTGTCAGACCTCAGCCTGGGCCTCCTCCAATGAGCCTGAGTTTGGCAGCCACCCCCACAGGACCCCAGGCTGCTCTGTGCTGGGGTACAGAGGTGCCCTGAGCTGCTCCTGAGCGCTGGGGGGCCTCCCTCACTGCATGGACGCAGCAGGGTGGGGCTGGGGGAGTGGGAGCAGCCAAGTGGGGATGACCTCTGACATCTGCCCTGGAGCTCACCCCTGCTTTGCGCCCTCCCCCGCCGGCCTTGGGGTCCCGGAGGTGGGAGCCTGCAAAGGAAGCACTGGGGGCTGCACAGGCCCCCCCGGCCCCCCACCCCCAGCTGCTTTCCCTCAGGCACCCCATCCTGAGCTGTGCATGCCCACTCCGCCCAGGAAACCCCACCAGCCTGAGGCCCGCGCTCCTGCCCCGAAAGTGCCTGTGTGGGAGACATGCCGCAGCCTGCGCCCCTCCTGTCCCTCACACGCAGCCCCCCCCCCCACAGGTGAGCACCTGCGCATCTGCTCCCAGGGTTACACTTGCTGCACCAGCGAGATGGAGGAGAACCTGGCCAACCGCAGCCGTGCTGAGCTGGAGGCTGCGCTCCTGGACAGCGGCCGTGCCCTGCAGGCCACACTGGCCGCCCAGCTACGGGGCTTTGACAGTGAGTGGACCCTGGGGCTCAGGACCGCAGGATGCTGCCACAATGGGGAGCAGGGCACACACGGGGCCTCCCCTGCTGAGGAGAGGTCGCAGGGGGTGGGATTAGGGGGGGTCCCAGTAGCAGCAGGCTGCCCGTGGGCAGGGGCCCGAGCAGGGCATCCATGAGCCCCAGAGTGAGGCCTCTGAGACAGACACCCATGCTGGGCACAGCTGGCACACGTGCCTGTGTGGGAAGTGCAGAATTGTCATTTCTGTCAGCCCCTCAGAGGGGACCCTTTGTCACCCACTGTGCTCTTTGTCACCTGCCAGGGGCCAGCCTTGTGCTGCCACCAGATAGCCCAGTGCCAGGGAGCTCAGCGTGAGGGCTGCAGAGTGCTGGGCCTGCCCTCGGGTGGGGCGGGAGGGCTTTCAGGCCCCTCGTGTGGTCCTCACGTCTCTAGGGCAGCTGCCCCCCCGCATGAGTCATTGATAATCTCAGTCCCCTGAGGATGTCACATTGAGTCTGGGCCAAGGGCTGGAGGCCCTAAACGAGCAATGGCGGGATGACATGATGACACCTACAGTGGGCACAGTGGGAGGGCGTCTCCAGGAAGTGACCCTGGAGGGAGAAGGCACCTGGCAGTGCTATGGGCCGGCAAGCCTGAGCAGAGAGAACAGGCCTTGGCACCTGAGGCCACGGCAGCCCAGCGTGGCTTCCGTTGGAGGCTGGTGGATCTCGGCTCCTGGACTCCTGCCCACCGCAGCTGGCCTCGCAGGCTCCCAGGGGCCCCATGTCACTTCCACATGGCTGCTGAGCCTGGCCAGCTTTCATTGGCCTCCGTGCATAAGCACCCACCTGTCCCTGTTGGGTCAGCTATACCATCTCTGTGCTTTTGGTGATGACACTCAGAGGAAGCCTTCCCTGGCCGCCTGGGGAGGGGTGGCTGGGATATGAGCAGCCCCTTCAGGGGCCGCCCAACACCCGGCTGTGTCCCATGGGTGGGGACCCTGTGCAGGTGTTCTGGGCAGCTGCCCTGAAGCCTGGCCCAACTGCCACAGTGTGTGGGGCGGTCAGGAGTACAGGGCCCCCAAGGCTTCAGGGCCACCTCCCCTGCCCAGGTCACTTCCAGCACCTGCTCAACGACTCGGAGCGGGCACTACAGGACACCTTTCCCAGCGCCTTTGGCGAGCTGTACACACAGAGCGCCAGGGCCTTCCGGGACCTGTACGCGGAGCTGCGTCTCTACTACCGCGGTGCCGACCTGCAGCTGGAGGACACACTGGCCGAGTTCTGGGCCCGCCTGCTCGAGCGCCTGTTCAGGCAGCCGCACCCCCAGCGCCAGCTGCCCGACGACTACTTGGACTGCCTGGGCAAGCAGGCCGAGGCGCTGCGGCCCTTTGGGGACGCCCCGCGCGAGCTGCGCCTGCGCGCCACCCGCGCCTTTGTGGCTGCTCGCACCTTCGTGCAGGGCCTGGGCGTGGCTGGCGACGTGCTCCGGAAGGTGGCCCAGGTGTGCACAGCTGCCCAGGGCTTTCAGAGCCCTCAGGGACCCCCGCCCAGCCCCCGCCCAGCCCCCGCCACTGCAGACCCCAGCCCCCTGTGCATGGGCCTCTGCGCGCCTCCCGACCCTGGGCTCTGCCCAGGACCTTCAGACAGCACCTCAGGGTGTGAGTTCCACTCTGGGCCGCCCACCTGCTGTCCTGCCCAGTCCCCGGCCACGCCTGGTCTGGACAGGAGAAGAGAAGGGCCTGGGGCTGGACGCTGAGCCGGCTGCAGGGGTCAGGTGGACAGGAGATGAGAGACATGTCCTTGGAGGCTGGAGTAGGCAGGGGCCCGAGGCCATACAGGACAGCGGGCCTCGCCCCATTGGGCAGCCTGTGTCAGACTCACCTGGTGGCAGGTGTGAGAGGGCATCAGCCGCAGGCCCACAGCGCTGGCTGTGAGCCGCCTCCCCTTCCAGCTGCGATCCTTAGCAAGTGATCCCCAGCCCTGAGCCTCGTGTGCACGGCGGGTATAGTTATGGGTGGGTTTCCCTGGGAGGGTCAGTGACAGTGTGCCAGGAAGTCCCGGCACTGTGACCGTAGCGATTATTAGGGCGAGTGCCCCCAGGACTGGCAGGCCCACTTGGTTCTGAGAAGAGACAGGACCCCCTAGAAGGGCCAGGCCAGGTTCCACTGTGGATGGGAAAACCCGAGGCCACGTGACTTCTGTCCAGAGCCCCCACCCTAGGGCTCCCCGGGGACTGGGCACCGGCTATGAGGTGCTCAGGCTGCCTTGGCTCCCCAGGTTCCCCTGGGCCCCGAGTGCTCGCGGGCCGTCATGAAGCTGGTGTACTGTGCGCATTGCCTGGGGGTCCCCAGCGCCCGGCCCTGCCCAGACTACTGCCGCAATGTGTTCAAGGGCTGCCTGGCCAACCAGGCCGACCTGGACGCCGAGTGGAGGAACCTTCTGGGTGAGACCTCACTGCCACCACCCAGCAGGGCAGCCAGGCCTGGGGCCAGGGGACAAGGGTTCCTTGTGAATGTCTCAGGTGGGGTGTGGCGGGGGCAGCTGCCTGGGAGGGAGCCCGGGGGTTCAGTTCTTGTCCTTCCCCACTGAGCGAGTGCCCCAGCATGCATACTGTGTTTCCCTGAAAATAAGCCCCAGTTAAGATCGTCAGCCAGACGGACACATTTAGTACATTATGACGATGTTCCAGAAGAAGACATGACTGTAATTGAATAAATGTAGATTGTTATACATGAAAAAATAAGATATCTCCTGAAAATAAGCCCTAATGGAGCAAAAATTAATATAAGACCCGGTCTTCTTTTCAGGGGAACACGGTACATGCCAACACATGTGTGACACATGATGGGCCCACATGAGCACATGCCAACATGCATGTGACATGGGGGCTGCCACAGGCATGAGCTAACATGTATGCTGCCGTGGTGGGTCAGCTGGTGTGTATGTGTGCTGACACCTTGTGGGCCACCGTGTGTGACATGTACACGTGCTGCCATGCGGTGGGTCAGCACCCCTGCACACCAGCACCTGTAAGTGCCGACACGTGCTGACACCGAGGGCCAACACACATGAACACGTGTCACGTGTGCATGTGATGGTGTGACGCGAGCCAGCCTGAAGACTTAGCATGTTGGTGGGCTGACATGCACACAGTGGGCCAGAAGCGCGTGCCGTCACGCGTGTGAGCTCACGTACACGTACACCACAGACATGCCCCCAAAACGAGTCAGTGAGCACATCATCAGCCCATAGGTGCTGACACGCGTGCAGGCTGTCATGGGTGGACCAGTGTGTTGCATGCATGTGTCACATAAGGGGGCCAGCATGCAGACACACTAAATGCCCTCTGTGTCACGCCTATGCCAGACTCCATGGTGCTCATCACTGACAAGTTCTGGGGCCCGTCCGGCGCGGAGAGCGTCATCGGCAACGTGCACGTGTGGCTGGCGGAGGCCCTCAACGCCCTCCAGGACAACAGGGACACACTCACGACCAAGGTTTGGGCAGGAGGGTGCGGTGGGCATGGAGGCCTGTCCCAAACATGGTCTCATGCTCCCAGAACCCCTGTGGTCTCCACCCAGGTCATCCAGAGCTGCGGGAACCCCCAGGTGAACCCTCAGGGCCCCGGACCTGAGGAGAAGCGGCACCGAGGCAAGCTGGTCCTGCAGGAGAAGCCACCAACAGGCACATTGGAGAGGCTGGTGAGTGGCCCCGTGGGGGCCAGGCCCTGGGCAGGGGGCAGGCTGGGCCAGGGCACCCTGGGGGAGGGCAGGGCAGGGCAGGCTGGGCCAGGGCCTGACTGCTACCCACAGGTCTCTGAGGCCAAGGCCCAGCTCCGTGACGCCCAGGACTTCTGGATCAGTCTCCCAGGGACACTGTGCAGCGAGAAGATGGCCATGAGTGCTGCCAGTGACGACCGCTGCTGGAACGGGATGGCCAAGGGCCGGTAGGTGCCCCCTGGCTGACCGCAGACCATCCCCCTTTTGAGGTCTCAGCCTGTGGCCCCGGGTGCTGTGTGCACAGGACCATGTGTGACAGACACACAGCAGGACAGAGCCGGGATGAGGCCCAGATCCTCACCCTCTCCCCGCCCCCACAGCACACCCCACCCCCGTGTGCCCCACCCCACTGTCATGGGGCCTACGTGGGCTCCCATCAGGCCTGTCACTGCCCAGGCGAGAGAAGGGCAGTGGGAGGGCAGTGCCCCTTTGCAGTGACTGGCGCAGTCATCCAGGACCCGCCCTTGGCCGCAGGTACCTCCCCGAGGTGATGGGCGACGGCCTGGCCAACCAGATCAACAACCCCGAGGTGGAGGTGGACATCACCAAGCCCGACATGACCATCCGCCAGCAGATCATGCAGCTGAAGATCATGACCAACCGGCTGCGGAGCGCTTACAACGGCGAGGACTCGGACTTCCAGGACGCCAGTGAGACCTGGGCCCCGGGCCGGGTGCGGGCCCCGCAGGGGTGCGGGCCGGGGGCTGAGAGCCACGGGGCCCCGCAGGGGTGCAGGGCCGGGGCCGCCCAAGCCCCTGAGGGCACTGCTGTTGCCCAGGCTCCCCCACGGTCCCCGAGCACAGTTGAGACCTGGCCAGGATGTTCATCCAGCCTTGGCAAAGCCAGGGAGTGCCGGTCCCCGGGGGTCAGGGTGCTGTGGTGAGGGTGGCGCGTGGGAGGCCCACACACAGGGACACTGCACTCAGGGTCCCCAGAGCTGAGTGGGCCTGCCCGAGCCTCCTCTGCTCCCCAGGTGACGATGGCAGCGGCTCAGGCAGTGGTGATGGCTGCCCTGAGGATATCTGCGGCCGGAGAAGCAACAGGAAGAGCTCCAGCTCACGGACGCCCCTGACCCATGCCCTCCCTGGCTTGTCGGAGCGGGAGGGGCAGAAGACCTCGGGAGCGGCCCACTGCCCCCAGGCCTGCACAGCCCTCCTGCTCCTGTCCCTGGTCCTCTCAGCGGCCAGGCCCCGGTGGCGGTAACCACCCCCGGCCCCAGGGACGAGACCAAGGACTGACCTTGCCAAACGTAAAACAGACGATATTTAACTCCCCTCGGCCTGGAGGCCGCAGACAGGGCAGGGAGGGCCAGGGAAGGAGGGCTGCTCAGAGACTGCACTGGCGTGCGGCTCGTGCTGCCGGCCCCCCAGGCCTGGCCTTGCTGTCACCCTGGCTCTTACTTCTGTATGAGGCCCTCAGGTCAGCTGGGAATAATGTCCCCAAAAGCCATGTATTTCAGGGACCTTGGGGATGGATGCTGGTGGCCGCCCTCTGCCTGCCCGCCTGCCTCTCGCCCCAGCTCCCTGCAGCATCACAGCAGCAGTGCCTGGGAGGCGCCCTGCAAGGAGGTGCCCTGAGCAGTGTTCCCTGGACAGCACGAGCGAGCCTGTGCCTTCCTCTCCTGCCTTCTCCTGCTGAGAACTAGGGGCTCCCAATCCTCAGTGCCCCGAGAACCCCTGAGAGGGTGTTGGGGTTTCTGCCATCCAGGGCCTTCGCAGGGCCTTTGAGATTATGCATGAACCCTTCATATGCAGCCAGGCCCCCTACCCTGTGATGCTGCCAGCTCCCAAAGCCCCTGTGTCGGGTGAGAGCCTGGCTGGCGAGGTGGGCCCTCCGGACCTTGCCAAAGACCAGCAGCGAGGGACCTGGGTGCAGCCGGCATGCACGCACCCAGGCTTTGCCCTCAGCTGTCTGGGGTGGGGTGGCTGCTCCTGGCTGTCCCAGGAGAGCAGGCCCAGGCATCCCCTTCGCAGGGAGCCAGGTCCATGGCCTGCACAGGACCTACAGGGAGGAGCAGCCTGGCCACTGTCCTCCCTCCTGTCATCCCCCCCACCCCAGACCCAGGTCCCAGCTCAGGATGACACAGGTCAGGGCTGTGGTGACCCACGGCTGTCACCTGGCCACAGGGATGCTGGGCGCCTGGTGAAACTTCAGCTCAGGGCCAGTGAGTCCTGGCACCACAAGCCAGAGGGACGCCTGGTCCCTTCCTTGACCCTGCCCCCTGCAGGGAGCCAGGGGGGCTTTGCCAGTTAAGGGCTTTTCCAGACATGCAGACATTTACAAATGCCTCATCCTTGCTGCCTGAGAGCCGCTTCCTCAGCTCCTCCAAAACAGCCTTACAGGGACCTGGGCCCCAGCTGCTGCCAGTCCTGGGGAGGGGTTCAGGCGGGGTCGTGGTCCTGGAGGTCCGGGGGACGCCAAGCCAGCGTGGGCAGGACAGTGGTCTTAACCAGCACTGGGCCCCTGAGAAGGCCACTTGGTGTAGCTCTGGTTTTCCTCGTGGGGTGGGGAAGGCCTCCGGCCACTGGTCAGGACCCCTGGCATGGCCCTCGCATGTGTTGGCTCCAGGGCCCCCAGCCTGTGGCTCCCCCAGGCAGCCCAGTCCTACAGGCAGGCACACCCACCCCATGATGGCCCCGCTAGTGTCGGACTGGGGGCCAAGCCTGGGGCCTCCTTCCCTGTGGGCGAGGGCCAGCTGGACTCAGCGAGTGGGGTGCCAGGATGGCAGCACTTGTGCTGCTCAGGGATGGCCCCAAGGGGGTCTGTGCTCTGGTCCCGCCCTCCGTGCATCTCTGCAAGGGGCGGCCCTGCTGGTCACTGGCCAGGCAGCGGCCAGGCCTGTGTCCTGCCACACGGGGTCAGCAGGTGACGTGTATTCTCTGAGTCCTCGTATGAATAAAAGGCTGGAGACTTCATGTGGCTGCGTAACCCCTCCCTGTGCATCCTGGCAGCGAGCCTGTGCCCGAGGGCCGTGCACAGCAGGGCACAGTGTACAGCTTGTCGGGAGGTGTCCCCGTTGCACCCAGCGGCATGGCCCCAAGGCTGCTGAGTGCTGACTTGGTGCCCTGGAGAAGGAAAAGGCCAGGGTCTCCTACCATCCACCCCTGCTCTGCTCTGGACACACGTGGGGGACGATCCCAGTTCCTGCCAGGTACCCTCAGTCATGCCTAGGAGGCCAGAGCATGGGGCCCAGCATTGTCCTGAGGTGGGGCCTGGCGGGATGTCCTGATGGTCCACTCTGGCCCAGAGCCCTGCCTGCCGCACCCAGCACCTCCCCAGAGCGGGGCCCCTGCCCCAGCCACCCTGTCTCCCCAAGTAGAGACTGCCACGTGACCCGTGGGGCAAAGCTGCCAGCCCCATCTTCAGCCTCCTCCCTGGGATGCCATTGAGTGCAGTGCTTGGCTCCTTAGCCAGAGGCTGGCGGCCAACACGGACACCAGCCGCCAAAGGGTCACTTTTATTTGGACATTGTGGCCTGTACCCTTCACCACAGGCTCTATCACCCGGGCCCCCCGAGTGCGAGAAGCAGGGCCTCAGCACAGGCGGGCAGTGTGCCCCAGGAGGAAGAACTTGCGTCCTCAGAGGGGCTCCCCGAAGCGTTGCAGCTCCCGACGGGTGCGGCCCAGCGGGGCCTACAGCTCACCATGCCGCACGTCTGGTCAGGCATGGCAGTGCCGATGGCCGGTGGCACAGCTCCCCCTTCCCTGGGCGGCAGCGGCTCACTCATCACTATAGTTGGAGTAAATGAGCTTCTGTCCCTGTGGCAGCTCGGCGCTTGCAGGCACCTGGGAGGTGCCCAGACGCTTCAGGGGCTTCTGGACATTGTCTCTGGACAGAGGCAAAGACATTTTCCCTGTCGGGGAAGGGAGGGCATGGGTGAGGCAGGAATCCGGCACAGGACAGCCCACAGACCCACCTTGGGGGCCTCCCGGCCTTGCCCTGGGAACATGGACCCTGCCCGCTCTGGGCCCTCCAGACCAGCCCTGAGCTCCAAGCCCTGCCCACCCAGGGCTCTCAGTCCCGTTCATTCCTCACAGGAGTCCGGGAAGCCACAGCCGTCCTGAGGACCCACACTGGTGGCCAGAGAGCGGCCAGAGCCACAGGCAGCCCCCAGTGGACGGCCCAGGCAGGTGCACGCATGCAAGTATGCACACATCCATCTGTCTGTGCACATACCCTGCTCCCCTCCAGGTGACACTGAGCATTCCTCTACCTGGAGACAACCTCTGTCCAGAAATGATATTTACAATCAAAGCGCTAGCTCGAGTCCCGGATGGAGAACCGATCCCCCCAACTCAGTCCCTAGTGAGTGGTGGAAGGACAAGAAGCGGGCGTCTGTGCTCCTGCTGGAAACCGAGGCCAGGTGGCAAGTCACATGTCAGGGCCACCAAAGATGGGGGCAGAGCCAGAGGAGGTGACGATGGGATCTCAGGAGACCCTGGCAGGCCCTCCACCAACTCTGCACAGATGGGATCCCTCCCAGACAGGACTCCACTCCCAAAGTGAAACCTCGGTGACCATAAACATTTCCCTCTTGTGTGGCCTGCGACGGTGAGCAGCAGCCTTCCTGGTTTCCAGCATAAACCTGAACTGGGGGAGCAGAAACGAGCCAGCAAGCTAAAATTACGCCACGGCCCAGGGCCAGGTCAACCGCCTCAGTGTGAGAACAAGAAATGGAAGAAAACACTAGGAAACATCCAGTCGAAGAGGTCACAGCCCGGCACACTCAGCAGACAGGTCAAGATGCTGACAAAATGCGGCATTTTGTAGTCAGGAGCTGCCTGGGTCCGCTAAAGAGAAAGGAAGCTGAGGGAGGGCCCACGAGGGACAGTGAATGCAGGGCGGGTATCAGATGCAGACCTACAAGGCCTCAGAGGTGAGCAGGCAGGGCGGGGCAGGAGCTGGAGCAGAAGCCGTGTGGCCTGGCCACCAGGAAGGGACACAGCTCTCCAGGCCTCTGTGCGGACATGTCTCCATGTGTGTCTGTGTCCTGCTGGTCCTCAGCTGACAAGGGCAGCAGCAGATGCTGGAGCAGCGGGGGTTCGCCCAGCACGGGGCAGAACCAAGTTCCTTGGGAGAAGGGGGTCACACACCCTGGCGATGGCAGCACAAATCAAAATGACAACCTGCGGAAAGGTCCCTGCCCAGAGCCAGCACCTGGGGTGTTAGAGTCGAGGGCAGCTGGTCTGTGAAGTAAGTGCCATGTGGTCTCAGAGAGGCATAAGGAGAGATGGAAACCGGCGGGTCCATTTATTTATAATGGACACACCACATTATGTTAGTTCCAGGTGTGCAACATGGTGGTGCAATGTATGTTGTGAAATGACCACAATAAGCCTAGTGAACTGGCCTTCTACTTTTAAAAAAACACAAGATTGGGAAAGTACCAGTGGAGGAGATGGAGACCGCCCCCGGCGGAAGGCAGCCCCCCACAAGGCAGACGGCAGTGGCTGTAAGAACCTCTGCAGAGCAGGTGGGGTGGGGGCACCAGCCGCAGGAGGTTGAACTGAGACCCCTGTGGAGAGCAGAGCCACTGCGCCTCGTCCACAGGTTGGCAGCCTGAGCACAGCCCGCAGGGAACGGGCCACGCTGGGTGACATTCTAGGGATGGAAGCAGGTGGGTGGCTGCCAGGGTGGGGACAAGAGACCATACATACACATATGGTGCCGGGCTGTTAGCTGTCCATATGGAAAACATAAAACAGGGTCCCTGTCACACGCTATCCACAGAAACCACATTTTGGGTGAAAGGACCAAAATGTAGAAAGCGACACCTCAAAACGCTTTCCCAGAAAACGGCCACTGCTGCAAAAAACAAGCTGGGTGAAGGTGGCGCCTGGGCATCCAGACCCGAGGAAGACCACAGACTCCCTGACATGTCGCCACAGAACACGAGCCACTTCCACCATCGACCAAAAAAAAGGCCATTCCATAGAAGACATGGGCAACAATTTCACACAAGCCACAGGCAATTCACAGACCTCCAAATGGCCAATAAATAAATGGATGAAATCGCTCACCTTCGCCTGTCATCAGGGAAACGCAAAAGGGACTTTGCAAAGGGTAGTGTGGTGTGAAACCTTACTGTGGGAAGCAGTTCTCCACGCCACGTGCATGGGACGTACACACAGAGCCGAGACGCGAGACGCGGGAGGGCACTGGCTTAGCGGTCTGCCGGTCCAGTCCTTTAAAAACCAGCATCAGATCGGCACCGCCCGGTGTGGACGTCTGTCCACCTGAGTGGTGGAAGGTCACGGGCTCCTTTTATTATTTTGTTGATTTTTTAAAATTTTCATGGGGCCAAGAAGCCTGTATGGTGGGGGCGGTCTCTTCAAAAACAACACAAACCACACACAAAACTGAGCCCAGAGCCCCGGCGTGTGCAGGACTCCCAGGCTCACGGGCAACCTGCAGACGTGCGTGGTCCCAGGAAGGGCAGTGGGACAGGAGGGACAAGGGCAGGTGCCGGACTCCCCAGGCTCCCAGGGGGAGCAGCTGGGCTCCCATCTGTGGCCCCCAAGGAAACGCACAGCTCCTGGCCCCACGTTTTCTGTGTGTTTCCTGGGATCCAGTGGGCCACCTGCACCACCCGTCTCCAGAGAGCACAGAACGCTGGCTTCTGGGCAGAACCCTGATGCTGGCAAATTCCAGGTCCTTTATGTCCATCACGCACATTCCAGCCCAACGCCAACACCCCGTTCCCATCTCCCTGGCCCCATCCCCAGGCCTGCTCCCAACGCCCTGCCACCCCCTCCTTCCTGGGCCTCTGCTCCCAAGGCCCCCCTGACCTTACCTGGGCACCCCTCAGATACAGGGCCCAGGGAGGGGCCACCTCCAGAAGGTCCCTCTACCTTCCAGGCCTGGCCCTCTTGCCCTGGGGACCTGGGCCCCTCCTCAAAAGTGTTCTTATTGTCCCGTCCCCCTGATGGCTCCCTGCTCTAAGTAGGGCCCATCTACCCCCTGCACCCTCCTCGCTCCACCTCCTGGACCTGCCTCCTCCAGCGACCATCCACCTCAGACACTGCTGGCCCACTGTCCTGCCTGCCAATCCTCTGCCCACGGCTTCCGGCTCTCACGGCCATTCCCTGGTCCCTCCCCGCCCAGTGTACCCCACCTGCTTCCCTTCCACCTCCTCTGGACCCCGCAGTCCTGGCCTCCCTGCTCACTCTGACATCACCATCTGTCACCTGCAACACCCCACACGTCCGCAGCCCTGCCCTCACCTGCCCCTCCTCACTGCTCCCAGCCTGGGCCGCATGGGGCTGGGCCCGGTGGCAGAGCACCTCTTTCCTAGCCCCAGAGGACCCCGCCCAAGAGTCCAGGTGGGTGGTCGAGAGGAGCTTGGAGGGGCGGGAGGATGGGACGGAGGGTCACAGGGCAGCGGGTGAGCAGGTGGCTGGGCCCATTCACAAGCTAGAAGGTGGGCAAGGCCGGGATGGGGAGAAGGTGTGCGGGCTGCATCGGACCACCCTCGGAAACCTGACCCTGCACAGTCGCCTGGCTCAGCGACCCCGTTACACCCAGAGCTGCCTGTGCAAGGCCCTTGGGGCCTCCCGCCAGCATCTAGGTTCCCACCAGTCACCAGGCCCTGCAGCCTGCCCCGCTGAGCCCCCTCCCCACCCCCAGCCTATGACTTTTGAGTATGTTTACCTGTTGCCAACCTCCAGCAAGTGACTGCAGTCCCAGCAATGATGCCAGGTCCTGATGACCGGGGGGAGCCCACAAAGGAGGGGCTGCAGGCCAGTGGGGGGGCTGGGGGCGTGTGGGGGCGTGTGGGGGCTGGCCTGCGGCCTGGGCACGGGGCCTCCTGGGCCTGCTGGGACCCCCCAGCCTGAACAGGGTCTACGTGACTGGACTCCACGTTTGCAGAACCACAGGGCCAGGTGGCCAGCACGCACTGTCCAGTCAGGGGCGGGCTCCCCAGGACAGCGGGCCTGTGGCAGGAAATCACGCCCAGTACTCCGTGAGCAGAGTGGGCAGAGGGTCTCAGCAGCCTCACAGAACTTTCTAGAGGGAGCAGCGTTCTGCAGGAGCCCCAAGGACAGGTGCCCAGGGAGGCCCCCTGTATTTGCACACACTGGCAATGCTGTGCCTCCATACCCTGGGGCCTATAAAGGGGAAAGCTGACCGCAAGGCATGGGGCCCTGAGGGGTGGCTGCTGGCCTGGCTGCACCCTCTGTCCCCCCCACCCCCGCTCTGGCCCGAATCTTGACAACGGCGCTGTGGGAGAGGTCGGACGCACAGAGGACGCCTCTCCATGGCGCTGGCACAGAGCTCGACACAGGGAAAGCCACCAGGCGCCCTCCCCAGATTCCGTGGCAACCACAAGGGTGGGTGAAAGGTGGCCGGTCCCAGTATATTCTGAAGATAGACACAATGCAATTTCCTGATGAACAGGGTATTCAGGTGAGAGAGAGAGACAGTGAGGACACACCTGTCTGTGGCCTGAGCCGTGGCCAGTTGGCCTTGCCAGTGATGGGAGACTGTGGGCCAGCGGGTGTGGGCACATCTCCACATGCGTTAAAACACAAAGGCACCCGGTTGACTGGACGAACTGACCAATGGAACAAAATATAGTCCAATGAAGAACGCCAGAGATTTATACCAGAACGACTGACTTCACGTAACTTCTATAAAATGGGATGGCTTGTCCTTTAAGAAGGGGGTGGCTGAAAGCATTCCCGCATTCACAAAGTGGCCTGCTGCTGTCACTGTCATCTAATGCCACACAGAGCCGCCAGTATGTCGGGGAGGGACAAAGAAAAAGCTACTGACGGCACTGCGTCTGCAGAGCCTGGAGCCGACCAAGCAGAGAGCATGGGACAGGGATCCAGCCGTGACTGCCAGACCTCACACACACCATGTGCAGGAAACGACCTGAGGTGAACCTGCATGACCCACCGACTAGGCCACCCCATCGGTGGGCGCTGAGGACCGCTCGGGCACCTGGCCCTGTGGCAGCAGCTGGGGCTGTGCCGTGAGCACGGTGCCTGCCTATGTGTGTGGGGTCTGGCAGACATAGCACTTTCTCCCCAAACCGCAGCCCCCCCTCCTAGGACGTGGGCTCCTGCAGGGCAGGATCCCCTTCCACTGCCCTCTGCGGTATCCTGGAGGCCCGAGCATGCCAATCAGAGGGCACACGGGCACCCAGGAGAGGAGAGGATGTGGCAGCCTCCACCTGGGGGCAGGAGGGATGCGGGGAGCAGGCCAGGCAGGTGACATGCACAGGACGGGAGGTGGTGCCGGGGGGGGCGCAGCAAGGACTCTGATGTAATGTGCCCCAGGTGGACACAGAAGCGACATGGCTGGCCTCTGGCTACACTGGCGCCTAGGTGGCCGCAGGATAAGGGGTGGCAGGGGCACGGGGTGCCAGAAGGAGCCCATGGCTCAGGGCTGAACAGACTCCCCGCATGACTAGCTGTGAGGTTAGAAAACCCAAGCTACCCATGTGATTCCCAGGTAAGGGACACCGGCCAAGGTGACCCCAGAGTCCTGGCGCTGCCCGGAAAACGCAGCCCTGTACAGATGCCCACTGCCTCCCAAACTAAACAAAACAGCCAGGTCCAACCAGACGTTTTGGACCTGACAGTCTACAGCTCACCGGGTAAGTATGGACGCCAGTGAATGCTCTTCACAGGGAAGGCAAAAGAGAGAGACAATGGACCCAGGGTGGCCGGCTGGGGCACCGAGGCCGTGACAGGTGGCCGGCTGGGGCACCGGAGGCCGTGACAGGTGGCCGGCTGGGGCACCGCAGGCCGTGACATGCAGCACGTACAGTGTGGCTCCGGGGCTCGCACCTCACACAAAGATTAATTCTAGGCTGCTTACAAAACATGGGGACGACAATGCCTGAAAGGCGACTGGAAAGCTGACGCACCCTGGATAACCCTGTCTGGGGCCGCTGCCTCAGTGCGCAGGCAAACACAACCCTGAAGGGCGGACAGGTGGGCTGACAACACAAACAATTCCATGTAGCAAATGAAACCAGGAGAGGGTCCTTCCCTGGGGAGACACAGGGCACAGACCAGTCCCAACCGTCCCAGAGAGCACAGTGACACAAACTGAAAATGGGACACCTTTAAAATCTGAACAGTAACCTGTGTGACTTTAGCCAAAGGGAAAAACAGGTCAAGGTGTGTGAACAATGAAATGACCTAAGTGCCCAACAAGACACTGGGCACACACACGACAGGTGACAGGACGTGCACAGTGTTACAAAGGCAGGTTAAGGTCGCAAAATTAACCAGTGCATTTTAAAAGCCATTAGGGTAGGTGAAAAAGCACGTGTGTGCGCGTGTCTGTGCGCAGATTAACACTGCAGACCATATGCCCAGGACACTTGTCCTGAGTGGGACATCACTTTGAGTTTCACTGTCTTCATCTTTTTTCATCTTTTCTAATAAGCAAATATTTCACCCAGGACAAAAAATAAAGTGATTTTCATTGGGGGGAAATTATGGTGCAGAAAAAGATTTAATAGCACAGCAAGATATGCATGGCTTCATTTAGAACGTACTTTCAGGTGTGTGTGTGCGTGTGTAGACAGACGGCGTTAGGAGAACACACACCAGTGTCGGGTAACTTCCAGGTGTCAGGATAAGTGTCTTTTATCCTTAGCAATTACACTCTAACTTTTACACAATTAACAATACAACGTGAACTGAGACGTCCTAGGAGCTCTTGTGGCCACGCCCCACCCCCAGGCCCTCATGGCCCAGGCTCTCCCCAGCCTGGAGCCCGCTGGCTCCCTCCGTCATGTCACCAGGACTGGCTCATGCTGGGGGACAAAGCCACGGCTCCAGAGCAACACACAGGGTCCTTTCTCCCTCTGCTCAGGCGCCTTCTTCACTCACACACACACACACACACACACACACACGACCACTGCCCAATAGAAGGCCCCATCTCTGACAAGAGACCAAGGAAACGGGCTGCAGGCAGGGCTGCCACGACCAATGGAAAGCCAGTCTGTCTGTGCCCCCCCCCAAGGCTCCATCACCCCTTCCTGACCTGTCCCACGGCCCCTGCCCTGCCCCCACCACTCTGCTCTCCTCCTCCTGCCTGGACACACCTGAGGACCGGCCGCCCGCATGTCCCCCTTCCGCCTGCCCCCTCCACGAACGCAGACCCACCCTCCTCACGCCGTGTTCCTGGCTGTCAGTCACCCCCAGCCCCAACTCCATCTCAGTCATGGGTGGGTTCCATACCCACGGCCTCTGTAGCACACGCCTGGCAATAATGTAGAACACGCAGATAATAAATGCATGTGGAGGAAATGAGCCCTGGCCATGGGCAGGGAGCCTGGAGCTGTGGGAAGGAACGTGAGGCACCCCAGGTGTCCCTTCTGAGCAGGGGATGGACCGCGGGGGCTGTGGACTCCTGGGAAGCCCCCAAACACCCCCAGCACAGGAGCTGCCTTCTGGCAGTAACCTCCAGCCCCACAGGGAGCTCAGAAGCTTAGCCACCCCTGGGAAGGTCTGGGAAGGTCTGGGCTTGCCCATACGGCAGAGCAGCACAGAGAGGGGTAAAGCATGCCCAGTCAGGCCGCTTTATTGCGAGGTCAGGAGGGAGATGCCCCCCACGCACAGCGCTGCAGTGCAGACTTCCCGGGTTCCAGGGTCAGAGGCCCTGGGGTGCAGGTGTCGGCAGGAGACGTCCCTGGCCTCGGCCGCAAGCATGCTCCTTCACCGACATCCGTCCACCCTCCGGCTCGCATTCTCCAGGTGGGCCCCTGGACAGGAAACTGGGGGCAGGAGGAAGGTGAGGGCCCTGAGGGTTCCCCGAGACAGCACTGGTGATGGGAGCCCTGGGGCACAGGTGTACAGGTGGCATTCTGCTCTGCGCTCACACGTGTGTGGCACACGGCCAGGTCTAAGCATTAGCTGGACTGGTCCCCAAAGAGGGGACCTCACAACCCCCCCATCCCCATCCTGGGTCCCCAAGCTGAGGGAGCTGTGAGCAGACCTGGGGTACACCCCACAGTGGGCCTGTTATTAAAAGCCCCATTTCACATAGGAGAAACAGAGGTGACAGCAAGTGTCAGAGCTCTGAGAGGGACAGCTTTGGGGGCACAGCCCAAGGGCAGGGGTCAGTCAGCCCCTCCGTCCACACCAAGGACAGGCAAGAACGGGCAACAGCTGCCGTCTCCCCGCCCACCCAGCCGACCCAGCCTTGCTCACCACCACTATCCTCAGAGCACCAGCTCAGTGTGGGGTCACCACAGGTCACCCCAGAAGAGGACGGAGGGCAGGGAGAGGAGGTATTTCTAGAGCAGGCGTCTGCTGACCGCCACAGTTCAAGAGACGCCTGAGAGGGCAAGCTAAGAGGAAGCTTCCTGGCAGAGCCCCAAGGCCAAGTACCCACCAGGGGGCCCAAGTACCCGGTGAGGCCCCCAGGCAGGCCCTCCCCAGGGAGCCACGGGCACACAGGACATGACGTGCACCACATGTGGAGTGGCAGGCTGCCTCAGTGCCTCCGTGTGCCCACGACATGCACATCTAGGAATTCTGGAAAGTGGATTGGCTTAGAGATATTTGGGGGAACAATGGAGACCCTCGCCCGGTGACCCCACAGGCCAGAGCCCATGTCCCCACGCCAGCCGGGCTCACCAATGGCCAGCAGGGCGGCGCATTCTCTCTTGTGGAAGCCGGTCCAGGCTTTGGTCTTGCAGCTCTTGCTGCAGGTCAGGATGCCGTAGCAGCGTGTGCAGGGTGCCAGGCGGACCCCCACGGAGCGGCCGCACTGGGAGCAGAACCTGAAAAAGGGGATCCTGCAAGGGGCCACGCGG
This sequence comes from Rhinolophus sinicus, assembly GCF_057876585.1. Classification (NCBI taxonomy): domain Eukaryota; kingdom Metazoa; phylum Chordata; class Mammalia; order Chiroptera; family Rhinolophidae; genus Rhinolophus; species Rhinolophus sinicus. The sequence continues at coordinate 212,631,788 of NC_142517.1, forward strand.
CCATCGGGCGTCATGCCATCTGCACCCGCGTCCTCTGCCCGGGCAGCCACTCACACATGGACAGAGACCTGAAGTCCCATCCAGGGATGCCCAGCATGGGGCCCCGGGAGCCCCAGTGGTGGCCGACGGGGCTGGGCAGGAGGCCCTGGGGCCATGCACGTGGCACAGTGCGGGCAGGGGGATTTCTGTGTGGGGGGGGCACACAGGCACGTGGAAACTATTCCAGAAGAGCAGTGTGGGAGCAGAGCCGTGACCCCAAGGAAGGGCTGGTGGTGGAGGGGCCGCAGGGGTACAGGCCCAGGGCCCACTGAGACAGCACGCATCTTCAAGAGGCGGAGCCTGGGCTTGAAGCCCACCCAGCCGCCCCCACCAGCCATGGAGCCCCTCCAGCTGCAGTGGGTGCCCTGCCCCCCCCCACCCACAGCGAGGAGGGCCACGCAGCACTTACTGCTGCTCCTTCTCCACGTGCAGCGCCTTGGGCAGTCTGGCGCCCTTCTGCTTCAGCCTGTGGCAGGCGATCAGCTCCGCTGTGCCCAGAGAGACCCACGTCAGCCTCCCTGGGCCCTGCTGCTGGTGCTGCCACATCCACAGATTCAGGGAACCCTGGGCTACCTGCCCAGCCCCCCTCCTGCAGGGAGCCCGCCCTGGCTCACAGGGAGGCCGATGGGGGCCCCAGTCAGGTCCAAGGAGGCAGCACGGGGACTGGCCTGTGGGTGGCGGGGTGGGGGGGTCCACGGCCTTCAGGGAGGGGTTCTTCCCCTGGCTGCACTTGGCTCCTGCATGCTTGCCCAGCATCTGCGCCGCTGGCCAGCTCAGTGTGCCCCTTACCATGCTGTTAAAAGGCCACCGGGCAGCCCCAGGCTTCTCTGGCCTTGCCCAGCACACAGCCCTCTGGACTGGGGGCTCCTGGCTCTGCTCTCTCCCGTGGCGGCGGGAGGACACACAGTAGGACTGCAGGGCACTGAGTCCCCCAGTCACCGCCACGGCCTGCACCATGTCCCCCCACTTCCTCTCCTGAAACAACACATTGCCCAGCCAGCTAGGCTGCCTAACCTCTGCCTCCTCACCCCCCTTCAGAAGCAGGAACCCCACAGAGAGAGCACCTGCTGGCCAGGAGAGCAGAGGAGGTGGGAGCCCTCCTCCGTGCTGTGGGGACTTGGATGTGGGCCCGGGAAGCCATGTGGACGTGTTCTGGATCCTTCTTCAGATCCACAGGCATTTCCCCCATGTCCAGGGCCCCTGCAGCCCTTCCTGCCAGGCTCTGCCCAAAAGTCCACTTGCTCGGACTGGCTCTGCCACGTGCCGATTGTGGCCAGACCACGTGGGGCTCATGCCCGGAAGATCCAGGGCTTCACCCCCCAGACCAGACTGCACCAGGCGCGGGCTGGGGTCAGCGTTTCAACCCCTGGGACGTGGCTCGCCAAGCAAAGCTCCAAGCAGGACCCTCGTCCCCATCCCCAGTGCCAGCCAGCCTACCTGGGAACGAAGGCACTAGGCATGCAGTGTCCTGAAGTCACACTCGCTGGCTGGCCTCCCAGGGAGGAGTAGGTCCTGCCCCGGAGCCCTGCCCCCAAGAGGGAGGAGTCCACACCTAGGCTGGGCCACCCTGCTGCCCACGGGCCCTGCAGCAGCCTCGAGCTCAGCCAGCACCTCACATGTCCTTCAGTCCTGTCCCAGCTCACGGCAGCAGGGCAGGCATTCCCTGCACTGGACTAACGTGTCCTAGATGCCCTCCCACCATGCAGCCTGGGCTTGTCCTGGGCCCTGGGCCGGCACCCTCCAACTTTTCTTTCCAGGCCTGTCTTCCCAGCCTGGACCCCCTCCTCGGTCTCTCACACGACCACCTTCGAGGGCAGGACACAAGGGCCAGCGGGACCCTGGCCCAGCAGGTGGCCTGGGCAGCAGCAAGACAGGTTTCTCTCATGTCCCCTCACTGTGGCCCACAGAGCCCAGGTCTTTAGGGAGCACAGCCTCAGACTCAGTGGTCACTCTGCAAGGAGGCCCATCCCGTTCCCTGTCCTGGGCAGAGCGGGACTCGGGCTGGTGGGGGCTGCAATGGGAAGCACGTGCGAGCCCCCAGGACGGCGCTGCCTGGCTGGCCCGCCTGTGGCCACCCACCTCTCTTGCTCAGGTACACCGCCTTGAGGTCCCACTGGCTCTCCTTGGCAAGGACGGCTCGGCGCAGCTGGAAGCCCATGTAATCCAGGAGCTTCCTCCGGGCCAGGAACGCCTCCCGCTCTCCTGGCATCAGCGTGTGGAAGGGGCAGTGGGCAATCTTCCGGTCCTGCAGCACAGCACCCAGCATGCCGGTCACCCGGGGTCCCACTGCCGGTGACCTGGGGCACCACCGCCAGTGACCTCGGGGGAACCAGTGCCCGTGACCTTGGGGCACCAGTCCCCAGCCCGGGAGGGCCTGCCCCACTCCCACCCTGGCCTGTCGCCACAGCAGGGACCCTGGGCAGGGAGCACAACTCTGCTCTCTGTGGTAACTGAGGACAAACTGGGACAGCACGCCAAGAGCTGGCGCCCAGGCAGCCATGCCTGCAACGCATTAGGGTGCCAGGTAACTGAGGACAAACTGGGACAGCACGCCAAGAGCTAGCACCCAGGCAGCCATGCCTGCAACGCATTAGGGTGCCAGGTAACTGAGGACAAACTGGGACAGCACGCCAAGAGCTGGCGCCAGGCAGCCATGCCTGCAACGCATTAGGGTGCCAGGTAACTGAGGACAAACTGGGACAGCACGCCAAGAGCTGGCGCCCAGGCAGCCATGCCTGCAACGCATTAGGGTGCCAGGTCTTCTCTTCTAGAAGGCCCGAGGGAGGACCTTGGCCCAACTTTGCACTTGAGACACTGAAGGCCCCCAGCTCCATCCCCATCACAGCAGGAGACTTCAAAACTGTACCTGGTAGAATTTGAAATACCCGTAGTCCACGGCCGTGCCCACAGCCACCTTGTCCCCCTGTGTGAGCGTCACAGGGTTCAAGATGTCAGCCCCGTAATTAATGAGCTGGTCAATCTATGGAGAACAGAGCTGTGTCAAATGTGTGCGGACACCCAGCCACCGGGAGAGTTCCGGAAGCAGGGTCCTCCATGCTGTGTCCAGGCGCCCACCGCTCCCAGGCCCTCCCACCAACCTCGCTGGATGGCAGGAGGGCAGCCCAAGGTCACAGCCCCCAGGAGAGCGGGCGCTGCCCACATGGTGGTTGACACCTGCATTACCCATGTGTGCAGAGAGAGCCAAACGAGACAGACACGTCATGTAACCTCAGACAAGTTAGGGTGAGCACGATTACAATGACCAGGCCACTCCAGGGGAGTCCTGAGCCCCATCCCAATTGCACCATGGGACTACACTGTGTCTGGTAAGGCCTGCTTACCGTTGCGCACCCCTAGACTGGACCTGAGGGCAAACACCAGGCCTGTCACAACCTATCCCGACACACCTGGGGGTACTCGGTGAGACTGGACATGTGTGCACGTGTGCATACAGACATATGTGTGTGCATAGCTGTGCGTGCATGTGGGTGTGTGTAGCATGCGTGTGCATGTATGATTTCTCACAAACAGCACAGCAAGGTGTCTGGCTCAAGACTTGACCACCAACCCCGCTCCCAGCAAATGTCCTCTTATAGGCCCCACCCCCACGTTGGTGAAGGAGACGAGTTCTACAAAAAGCCTTTATGGTTTTATAGTTTTAGCCAGGAATTTTAACAAAATCACCAAACCACAGGGCCCAAGGCAGCGTGGTGTGGACAGATAAACCTGCAGGACGCTCGCCCTGACTGTGTATGATCTACTTGGACCCAGGTGCGAGCGGAGCTATGGGGGAGCACAGCGGCCCCCTCAGCGAGGGTCCTTACATTCTCAGTGCCGGTTAACATTCACTCTTCACAATCACAGAAATCTTGGTAACACCGTGAGTGACGCTTCATGGGCGCGGAATCAGGCATCCGGGGACAAGCGCCACCAACAGCAGCAGCCAGTGTGGCCTGAGCAGGCCTGACTCACGGATGTGGCGGGTGTGGGTGGCGTGTATACATGGGTCCCTCATGGCCATGGTTGCACTGGGCCAGGCCTAGCAAGCACTGCGGAGCCAGTTTTCCATCCTCAGGAAGGAGTTGCCCTGATCCAGCTCCAGGCCCCTCTCCCCTCGCCTGCCCTCCTCTCCCCTCCTATCTCAGCCCCTCCCTTCCCTTCTTCTTCCCTCCCCTCCTTCCTGTCAAAGCATGTTCACTCTCACAACCCAGCCTGGGGCACCACTGAGGTTCCAGGAGGACTCAGAATGTTCCGTGGAATCACATCACATGAAAGGACAGTGGAGAAAAGGCACCAGACACCGTAATGGGCTACCGCACAGCATTTCTCTAACTCCCTACCTGAATCTGTTAACACTCTTAGAAGAAAACGTGGGGCGAAAGCTTCACAACACTGGACTTGGCAATGACTTTTTGGATCATTTGTCTGTTCCTGGCACCAAAGGAACAGACAACAAAAGAAAAAATAGACAAATTGGATTTTATGAAAATGAAAAACTCTGGTGCACCAAAGGACACTATTGACAGAATGAAAAGGCAACGCACAGACGGGAGGAAATACTTCTAGTATATGTGCTGCCGAAGCGAGCACGGGAGAAAATACTTTAAATCACATTTGATGAGTGATTAATACCCAGAATATAGAGAGAGCTCTTAAAACTTAAAGACAAAAAAACCCTCAATTTTTAAAACGGGCGAAGGACTTGAACAGATGCTGCTCCAAAGAAGACACACGAATGGTCAACAGCCCACGAAAGACGCTCAACTTCACTGATCAAATTAAAACCCAATGAGATGCCACCTCACACCCATCGGGACGGCTGCTATCAAAACCCCAGAAATGACAAGTGCTGGGAGGGTGTGGAGAAGGTGGAACCAGGGGCACTGCTGGTGGGAACGTGAAAAGGTGCAGCCGCTGTGGGAAACAGTGTGGAGGTTCCTCAAAGATTAAACAGAGTGACCATGTGACCCAGCGACCCTGCTTCTGCGTCTATACTCAGAAGAACTGAAAGCAGGGGCTTGAAGAGACGTTTGCACAGCCGCGTTCACAGCAGCGTAACTCACAATGGCCGCCGAGTGTCCATGGATGGACGATGGACAGCAAAGTGTGGTCCTTCCACACAAGGGAATATTATTCAGCCTCAGAATGGAAGACATCTGACAGCTGCTCCAACATGGATGGACCTGGAGGGCTTGTGATCAGTGAAATAAACCTGTCACAGACAGACAAACGCTGTGTGATCCGCTTCTATGAGGGACTTCAGGAGTCACATTGATGGGGACAGACAGCAGAGGGCGGGGCCAGGTGGGGGAGGCGGTACAGTTTAATGGGCGCACAGTGTTCGTTTTGCAGGATGAATATACTTTGCTACCAACCAAGTCCGAGAGTACTGGGGACACACAGGGGACGGCTGCACAGGACTGTCAATGTGCTTAGTGCCTCTGAGCATAAAAACTGTCACGATGGCAAGTTTTACGTGTCCTTTAGCAAAACTTTTTCAAAAACATGTACAGTATGACCTGTGAAGGAACACCCCTTCCTGACAAAGGGTCAAAGCAAGACACAAGAAGTGGACAGACAACCCTGCAGAAAGTTGCCCTCTTGGCGTGAGGACCAGGCGAGGGGCCACTGCTGCCACTGAACCATCGAGGCAGTAAGGAAAGAACAGGAACACAGGTTACACATATTGGGACAAAGAGAAAAGCCATTATTTGCAGACAATGTACTTCTCTACCACAAAGTCCGAAAGAATCACTGGACACTTAAGCTAACAGGTGGCCGACAGCAGCAAGTCTGTTAAACAGACTCCTAAACCCCGACAGTAGCCCTGGGAAGATGTAAGTAAAAGAACAAATATACACACATACTATAGAGCTAATAAAAGCTAATTTAATTCTGCAGTGTCAATATTTTTATAACTGGTTTATGGTGTACGTATAATAAAAATGCTTTAATTATTGTGATAATTTGGTGCAATGTGTCTACTTAGAAGTTCTAAGTGTTGGAAGCATTTATGAGAACTGGATACATTCTCTTGCAATTTTTAATGAAATCTGTACTAAAGTTCTGGTGAACAGGCACCTGGTGAACGCGTCCGTCTCAGCCTCTACTTTGGCGTCTGCTGCTGAGTGAGCATCACAGCGCTGCTTCTCGGGGGGCTCAGGGTGAGACAGCGCCAGCAAGGACGGCTCCAGCCTGACCCAGGACACAGCAACCCGATTCCGGCCCAGGACACAGCACCCCGATCGCTGCCCCCCAGGACACAGCACCCCAATTCCTGCCCAGGATATAGCACCCTAATTCCTGCCCAGGACACAATACCCTAACCCCGCGCAGGACACAGCACCCCGATTTCTGCCCAGAACACAGCTCCACTTACTTGGAATAAGGGCCAGACCAAGAGTCCAACACGTACCCCCAGAGACTACACCCCAGGGCTGGCCCGCTACTATCTTGCCCCCTCCATGGGGCCAGACCCCCCAACACCCAGGTCAGTGCCCCTCACGCCCACCCCCTCCCAGGGCCAGTGACCCTCACGCCCACCCCTTCCCAGGGCCAGTGCCCCTCACGCCCACCCACTCCCAGGGCCAGTGCCCCTCACGCCCACCCCTTCCCAGGGCCAGTGCCCCGCCACGTCTACCCCCTCACCAGAGCCAGTGCCCCCCACGCCTATCCCCTCACCAGGGCCAGCTTGCTGTCCATGCTTCTCTGAGTCTCATAGATGAGGTCACAGGCGACACACAGGGCACTGCCCAAGCCTCTGGTCAAGAGCAGGTTAGGGTCAGCGCCATGGCACAGAAGCTCCTTCACAATCTGGGCACAGAAAGCCTTGTCAGTGCCCACAGGTCCCCTCCCCAGAGTAAGGCCACTGCCATGCTGAGCCGAGTGGTGGCCGCACTTCGGCTGGCTAAAGCCACCACCTGGCCTTTCTATGGCTCCGACCCACAGGCACCACAGCTGCCCAGACAGAGGATGCTGCTGGGGCATGGGGACCATGTGGGGGCTCCTTGGGCAGGGCTGCCATTCCCCCCAGGTGGCCTCTGCCAGCATTGTCTCTGCCCACTGCCCACTTGCTCCAAGGGGTGCTGGCTCCAGTATTATTTCCATCCCAGGGGCACCGCTGAGCCCTGCAGCACGTATCCCGCCAGCACAGGGCCCGGGGCTCGTCCAGTCGGCCCCCCGTCCCTGGGTCCAGTTTGCCTCTGCCCCCTGGGCACCTGGTCTCTGTGGTCACCTGACTGGATGTGGAGTGGGCCAGGTCTCACTTATTCCCTGCTGTGTCCACAGCGCTAGCCCAGGTGCCACCCAGGAGGCCAGGAGTGAGAGCAGCTATGGCCGGACACAAGAGAGCTAGTGTTTGGCTCTTTCAAGAGCTTCACCCTGCAGTGAAGCTCGTCACTGCCGCGCCCCACCTGTAACAGCCGGGCACAGAGCAGGTGCCCACATCACTTGTTGCATGAGTGACCTGATACAGGAGTGAAGGAAGGGAGGAGAGGAGACGGCCCCTGTGGGAATACTACGGAAGCCCCACCTGCATTGGTAATGCCTTCGGGCTCTTTAGGCCTCTGCTGACATGTCCCCTCGCGAGAGAAGCCCTCCAGGCCACCTTGCTAAGGTAGCCCACCCTCCATCATGCTCTATCCCTCATCTTATTTTCTTCATAACACTTGTCATTACCTGAAGATGCGTCACTGGATTAGGGTCTGTCTCCCCCGATTGGAATATAGGACCCTTCAGAGCACAGACCTTGTTTTACTCAATATCTAAGGCCCCAAATGGTGTCTGCCTGCCACATAGTAGAGGCTCCAGAAATAAGTTAAATGAAAGGCCAAACAGGCGGGTGGAATATAGATGGTAGAAGGAAGGAGGAAGGCAGAGGGATTGATGATGGAGAAAGAATGGATGGGTGATGGATGGATGAAGAAATGATGAATGGGTGGGTGAGAGGATGGATGGATGGATGGATGGATGGATGGATGGATGGATGGATGGATGATGGATGGATGGATGATGGATGGATGGATGATGGATGGATGGATGGATGGATGATGGATGGATGGAGGATGGATGGATGGATGGAGGATGGATGGATGGATGATGGATGGATGGATGAATGGATGAAGGATGGATGGATGGATGGAGGATGGATGGATGGATGATGGATGGATGGATGAATGGATGATGGATGGATGGATGAATGGATGAAGGATGGATGGATGGATGGATGGATGATAGATGGATGGATGGATGGATGGATGGATGGAGGATGGATGGATGGATGGATGGATGGATGAGGGATGGATGGATGGATGGATGGATGATGGATGGATGATGGATGGATGGAGGATGGATGGATGGATGGATGGATGGAGGATGGATGGATGGATGGATGGATGAGGGATGGATGGATGGATGGATGGATGATGGATGGATGATGGATGGATGGAGGATGGATGGATGAATGGATGAAGGATGGATGGATGGATGGATGGATGGATGGATGGATGGAGGATGGATGGATGGATGGATGGATGGATGAGGGATGGATGGATGGATGGATGGAGGATGGATGGATGAATGGATGAAGGATGGATGGATGGATGGATGGATGGATGGATGATGGATGGATGATGGATGTATGTATGGATGGATAAAGGATGGATGAAGGATGATGGATGGATGATGGATGGATGATGGATGGATGGATGAGGAATAAACACATTCCTTGGCAGCAGCAGGAGGTGGGAACCGGCCAGTGTAGCTTTCCCAGAGCACTGAGGAGTTGATGCCTAGGGCAGGCGGGGTTGTGGTCTATGCCCCCCCGAGGGAGCATCAACCCGGCTGAACCCTCACCTCATTGCTCACTGTCTTCTCTCTCCACCCTTCTCTCTCTGAGGAGCTCCGTCCACCGCAGAGGGGATCCACGCCCTTTATATCATGCTGTCCTCATGCCACCCCCACTAACAGCAGGCCCCAAAGCTTGGCAGGGAGGGGCACTGGAGAAGCCCGCAGGTGCCTGGTCAGGGGTGTGGGACACACTCACCAGGTCGTTTCCACTGGCGATGGACAGGGAGAGAGGGGAGTGGCCACTCCACAGCAGGCTGGTGTTTGCTCGGTGTGACAGGAGCAGCCGGACAACATCTCTGGCACACTGCGTGGGGACAACAGGTCAGACAGCGGTGGCTCCTGTGAGCACCCAGCCCAGACCATTAACTCAGATGCCGTAACATCAGTTTGGTCACGTAAGTGCCATTGTCCCCATCCCAGCACCCTTCCTGGTGCCAAGAGTTCTGAATTCTGAGTTCTGAATTCTGGATCGGGGGTGGGGGGTCCTCAAACTGAGAAGATGTTCTCTAAACATTCGTCACTTCTGATGGAAACTAGGAAGGACAAGTGACATGTAAGTGATTTAGAGCTGTTTTCAAAGGGAGGGTACTAGTCAGGAGCATATGCCCAGGGCAGTGGGGCCAGGTGCAGAGTAGGGGTGGTCCATGGTCAGGGGTCCCGCAGGACACAGCATGTGAAAGGCAGCACAGCTGGAGAGTGGTGGGCGCCTCCCTGCCCTTCTCCCTGGCCTGCCGTTCCCCTCCTCCTCACCCTCTTCTCCCAGAAGCGCTCACAGGGAACCATCCTTGTGGCTTCTCCCCCCACCAGGACTCTGACCGCCTGGCTCCTGCACTGAGCTCTCTGTTGGCTCTGCCCCCGTCTACGGGTGTGCGCCCCATGGGCTGGCCCAACCGCTCTGTGAGCCCGCACCCCTGCCCAGCCTCACTGCCCAGGTCAAAGCTGTGCCAGCTGAAGTCTGCTGGGTGGTTCCTGGAAAAGCTTCCCCTCTTCCTGCCCCTGCTGGAAGGCAGATGTGATGGCTGGACTGCTGCAGCCCCCGCCTCAGCACTGGGACTGGAGGCTGGCCATCTGTCCTTGACCTAGTGACGATGTCACCCCTAGTGCCTTCAAACGTTGCTTCCCCATAACTTTTCCAAGTCTGAAGTCAATACAAAGGACACAGTTGTGTGATGTGGAAAGCAGTGTGTTCAGAGTCCAGGCCTCGTACTTACTGGCCTGGGGCCTTGGCCAGCCTGGCTTTCTGGGCCTCGATGTCCCCTCAGAAGGTTGTGGGCAGGGCCGTGGCCCAGGCCCCAGGAGGCTTTGACAGGCAGGATGCTCTGAAGCAGGAAGGACTGTGGGTACCCCTCCCTCCCAGCACGGTCCAGGCACCACCCTGACACAGGTCTCACACTGTTGTGTCAGGGTGCCATGTGTGCCATCACCCTGTGCAGTGAGGCCGGCTGTGACTGTCATTTTATGGGAGGGTAAACTGAGGCTCAGCTTCCCATGTGCTTTGCGGCTTACTGGCCTGGGTGCACTGACCACTACATGGCAAAGCCGAGGGCTGGCTCCCCAGTTTGCCCTGTGCGCAGCCCAGCCACTCAGCTTCCTCTCACTGGGAGTTAATCCCCAAGGCCGATGGGTGGCAGTGCTGCAGGGCCGCAGGGATGGGTCCCTGCTGGGCCCAAGTCAGAGGGTGACTGAGGAGCTCAGGACAGTCACGGCCCAGGCCAGCCACGACCAAACAGTTGACCAGGTCCCACACGGAAAAAGTGATGTCTCACTGCAACCCACATGTATGCAGGCATGCGTGTGGACACGTGTCCCTAACCATGCTCTGAAATGACACTTGGACACGCCAGTCACATGCAGTGGCTTCTGATGGTTAGTATAGTGTTTTAACCTAGGAATTCTCTTCCGTTGTGGACAGGACCCATCCCATCCATCTGAAACCCACTCAGGCAGCTGGCCTGGGGGGGGCCAACACCCCAAGGTGTGCCCCTTAGACAGCCCAGCCCCCACCAGGGCTCCTGACTCATGGCCCTGCCCCCAACACACACACACACACACACACACACACACACACGTGCACATACATCAGCCAAGCAGACACACACAGGCACATGCACACATGTATATACACATTCTGCCCTGTAAGTACAAGCTCACACACAGACATGTACACACATGCACACACGTGCACAGTCAGGTACACGCACCTACGTGGGCACACCCAGGGCACACACACATGCACACAGCTCCTGCCTGCCCTGGGAAGGCCCCGCTCACCCTGGGGTCGTCCTCCCGCTCACAGGCCACATGCAGAGCCGTCCTGCCCCCCTCGTCCGGGACCGATGTGTGCCCGCTGTAGTAGATTCTGGGTGGGCCTGCTTCATTGTTGAGCTTCAGGCTTGAAGGCAACAGGTCTAGCTGTGTGCACACAGAGGGGTCATTCCTGATGGCCAAGCCTCTCCCCAAGTGCCCAGAGAACTGCCACCTGCCAACAGGCCGGCCGCGAGCCCAGGCAGATGTCGCACTCCGGCACGGCCGCACTGCGGTCCGAGGGCTCCGGAGCAGGCTCCTCCGTGTCCTGAGCCGCCCAGCACCCCGTGGCCACAGTGGTTCCTGGCCCGCCTTGTGCTCTCATGTGGTAAGTACGCACATGCCGCAGACCCACACTGCTCTGACGGGCAGAACGAATCGACCTCGTTCGGGACAAATGAAAGGAAGTGAAATTTTGAACTAGACAGACGACACTGTGTACAGAGATCCCAAGCCCCCTGCACCCTGCCTGCCGGGCGGCAGATGACGCACCTTGACCAGTCTGTACACGTCGTCCTGGTCGGCGGCCCTGGCATCCACATCCGTGATGGCATGGAGCAGCAGCTCTGTTATCCTGATGCCCTCCTCCCCGGGAAGGGCGGCTGCAATGTGGAGGGGGGTCAGGGCCCCCAGCTGCAGAGGAAACATAGGGGTCCGTGAGGGCACAGTTCCGGGGGAGTGGCCCCCCACCGTGCGAGGGTGGTGAGGGCCTGTCCAGGGTGGATGCCCCATGCCTGCCCGAGATGCCCACAGCACTGCATTCTTGCTGGTGCCATCTGCCAGCAGGACAGTGAGGCCTGCCCACCATAGACCATGGACATGTCCATTCCAATTCATAAGATGCTTCCACCTACCATTGACAGGAGTGCAGGCCCTGGCGAACCAGCTTCATCTGAGACCGACTGTGCCTACCTTCCTCTAAGAAAGGCCCCTGTCCTCCCTGCCAGGCCCTTGTTCAGATGCCACCACACAGATGGCCACACAGCTCCCAACACCAGTCCCCACCCCAGCCTGTCTTTCTCCACCCATGGCAGCCTTCTGGCCATCAGCTGAGACAGTCACTGGAGGACTGTCTCTGGACAATGCTGAGTCAGTGCTAGCGACACAGCGATGGTCAGGGGACCCGGTCCTGGAGGGAGCACAGCCAACTCGGAGAGAGACCCTCTTCCAGAGCACACAGTGTACCTCAGGCCAAGGTGGAGGACTCAGCAACCCTAAAACAGGATGACACTGTACAGAGACCCTGGGAACAGAAGGGGCCCTTGGAGAAAGGCTGGGAAGATGCTCAGAAACCACTGGCATTATTCCACTGTGCATAGGGAGGAGTGGGCAGTCTCCTGGCACCTGGGCAATGCTGCTCAAACATCTTAATAAAGCAGGACTTCCACTTGAAAGATGAGTGTAAATAACAGATTCTTGATTGGGGATGGATGGATGGATGGATGGATGGATGGATGATGGATGGATGGATGATGGATGGATGATGGATGATGGATAGATGATGGATGGGTGATGGATGGATGATGGATGGATGGTGGATGTGGATGGATGATGGATGGATGATGGATGGATGGTGGATGTGGATGGATGATGGATAGATGATGGATGGATGATGGATGGATGATGGATGATGGATGATGGATGGATGATGGATGATGGATGATGATGGATGATGGATGGATGGATGATGGATGGATGATGGATGGATGATGGATGATGGATGATGGATGATGGATGGATGATGATGGATGATGGATGATGATGGATGATGGATGGATGGATGGATGATGGATGATGATGGATGATGGATGGATGGATGGATGGATGGATGGATGATGGATGGATGATGGATGATGGATGGATGATGGATGATGATGGATGATGGATGGATGGATGGATGGATGGATGGATGATGGATGATGGATGGATGATGGATGATGGATGGATGGATGGATGGATGGATGGATGGATGGATGGATGATGGATGGATGATGGATGGATGATGGATGATGGATGATGGATGATGGATGATGGATGGATGATGGATGGATGGATGATGGATGATGATGGATGATGGATGGATGGATGGATGGATGATGGATGGATGGATGGATGGATGGATGGGTGGATGATGGATGGATGATGGATGATGGATGATGGATGATGGATGGATGATGGATGATGATGGATGATGGATGGATGGATGGATGGATGATGGATGATGGATGGATGATGGATGATGGATGGATGGATGGATGGATGGATGGATGGATGGATGGATGATGGATGGATGATGGATGGATGATGATGGATGGATGATGGATGGATGATGATGGATGATGGATGGATGATGGATGGATGATGGATGGATGATGGATGGATGATGGATGATGGATGATGGATGGATGATGGATGATGGATGGATGGATGGATGGATGGGTGGATGATGGATGGATGATGGATGATGGATGATGGATGGATGATGGATGATGGATGGATGATGGATGATGATGGATGATGGATGGATGGATGGATGGATGATGGATGGATGATGGATGGATGATGATGGATGGATGATGGATGGATGATGGATGTGCATGGATGATGGATGGATGATGGATGGATGATGGATGAGTGAGTGATGTCTGTGCCGAGTTTAACGGCTATAACCTCAGTCAGTTTCAAAGACAGAGTTTAATCAGAAAGCTTCACAAGTTATTCTGAGTTGTCCTGGATCTTACAAAACTCCCACTTTCCCGCACTAGTTGACCTTATACCCAGAAGAGAAGGAAATAAATGGCCTGGCTAAGGGGCCAGGAAGGTGAGACCTTCCTGCCGCTGACGGTGGGCTGGAGCCAAACCAAACCTTTGCACCATCAACACCTCTGAGTACAGCAAAGAGCCTGAAAGACTGTGAGGAGCAGGGTCCCATAACCAGGGAAGCAGAACAGAAGGTGCGGGGAACTTCAAAACCAAATGCTCTGACCTCACATTATGAACTGCCGGCTGCAGCCTGTGCCTCCCACCTCGCTCCCCACACCACGGACACTACCTGGGGAGCGGGGGGGGGGCTTCCCCAGGGGCCCACCTTGCGTGGAAACTGGATGTCAGTCCTGGCGCCTTTCTCCAGCAGCAGCTTTACCCCGTCCACGTCCCCGGCCTTCACAGCTAAGAACAGGACCTGTAGGGGCACGCGGCACAGGTTGGGGTCAGCGCCTCGCTGCAGCAGGAGGTTGATGGTCAGCCATCTGTTTCTGTGTCTGGAAGGATCAGCATGACATGGTCAGAGGCGCTGCCTGGACAGCACCCCCGGGCGGGACAGGCTGCTCATTAAACCCTGAGCCCAAGGGTCCTGCCATCTCAAGACCTCAGGCCCCTACCCGGGGGCCAGGACAACCCATCCATCACCAAACCACCCTAAGTGGGCCGGCTGGCCAAGCACAAGTCCAGCTGTGCCCTGCCTGGCTTCAGCCCTGGGGGTCACTTAGCCTCATGGAGGTCACCTGTGAGCTGGGGTGTGGGGTAAGGACCAGCCTTCCCTCCTGGGGTGGCTGTGAGGCGAAGACCTAGAATGTGAAGGGCACAAGGTTGTACCATGCACAGCAGATGTGCACACGCACTGCACAACACATACCAGTACAGATGTGCACACATCTACTGCATAACACATACCAGTACAGATGTGCACACATACACTGCATAACACGTACCAGTACAGATGTGCACACACACTGCATAACACACACCAGTACAGATGTGCACACATGCACTGCACAACACACAACACATACAGATGTGTACACACACACCATGTACAGCAGACATGCACACACACGTACTGTACACACAGCACACATACACTGACACACAGGCACACACTGTCACACACAGTCACTCATATCACATACACACACACATACACATAGTGGCACACACACAGACATGCACGTCTTACGAGGCACACAGAGCTGGCCCCAGGGGGTGCTGTGCCGAGACCTGGGGGCCGTGTGAGTGCCAGGTGAGTGGGCTGGGATAGCAGCCCCCTGGGAGGGAGAAGGTCAGGGAGGAGGGTGCCTGTGGTGAGAAGCGGAGCAGGCGATGAGAATGGCTGAGGGCGCGGGTAGACGGCCGGGGTGGCCGGTCACGCTGACCCCAACACCAGCACAGAACCGGGGCTGGGGGGGTGGAGGGGGAAGAAGTCCCTGGAGAGCCAGGTCCATCTAGAGCAGCAGTTGTCAAACTTCTGGCTCTCAGGACCCCTTTCCACTCTTAAAATTCTTTGAGGATCCCAGAGTGTTGATTTACGTGGGTTCTATCCTTCTATGTCTGCTGCGTTACAAATTAAAACTGAGACATTTTTCAAATACTAATACCTTTACAAAGTAACAGTGGCAAACCCAGTGCACGTTACATAAAACATTTTTCTGGAAAATGTGTGCTTAGCTGCACTGGAACCCTGCCCTGTGAGGGGTCCTAGCCCGAGGAAGCCTGTGACATTGGGACTTGGTCGTGTGGACGGAACTGCCTCACGGAGGTCGTCCCAAGCCTCCCGGTGTCGTGGACAGTGGGTGCTGCATGAAAATGCTGCAAACCTGATTTTCCCTTGGGAGCGGGGATGTCATCCCTGTAACACACACGGTAAACTGTCCTCTGTAAAGCGAAAGGCTGACTGTTCAGAAGAGGGAGTGACCCATGTGCCAGCCGCTGCTCTGTCCCACAGTGGCCCGTGGAGAAAGACGGTGACTGTGCAGCCCCCGCCACCGAGCACTGCCTCCCTCCGCAAAGTCTCTCCTGCGGTTGGAGGGACAGTGCTTCAGCGTCCTTCCCTCGACACACACAATTAGAGGCGTGGGCTGCCCGGCCAGGATTTAATAAACAACTCACTTCTACTGCTCCGTAAGTGCATTTCCAAGTGTAACACATTGTCTTGTGCACGTGGGCATGTGAAGGAATGTGGTGCAAATGTCACCCAGCTGTCACACAACAGTCGGGATCATGGTGAGAACCGTTTCAACCTTGCAGATTCCCTGAATGGGCCGGAGACACCCAGGGGTACATGGGCCACTCTGAGAACTGCTGGTCTAGACTGTGAGGGCAGGGGTATGTGGCGGGTGACGGTGAACTGTACGTGTGGGTGTATGTGGGGGGGGGGGGCGAGTGTGTGGCATCTGTGTGAGACCCTGTGTGGCACCCATCGCCTGTGGGCCAGACTGGGGCACAGTTCCTAGACTCTCCCCTGCCCATCTCATGCTGTAGCCAGGCCCCCAGCACTGAGCCATCCGAGGGCCACCCTGAGACCCCACGGAGATAAGGTGCAGAAGGGCCACCAGGGCTTCCCTGCAGCCTCTGAAGCATGCCCTCCCTCTGAGCATGCCACGCCCACCTGCCCGCCGCCACCCGCCACTGCCCACCCACCAGCACCTACTCCGTCATGGACAGCGCCATCTGCCTCATGGTCCCCTTGTCAGAGCTGGTGTCGCCAAAGGAGGGGACCTGGAGCATGCTGTGGGCCCAGGCGCTCTTCTCCAGGACGTCCCGGGAGAGCTCGAGGGACAGGTTGTACACACACAGGTTGGACTCGAAGTTCGTCTCGTGGCTGCACAGCGTGCTCCTGTCCAGGTTCCCCAACCCGACGTCCAGGTCGCTGATGCTGCCCTTCGGCGACGTGGACTCCCGTCTCTGGGAGCGGCCCCTCGGGTCGACGGCCTCCTGGTCGCCTCGGGCGGGGACCAAGGCCTCATGGTGAAGTGAGTCCGATTTGCAGAATAAAGAGGAATCCTTTCGAGCTGCTGAGAGTTTCAGAGCTTCCTTTGGAAAGCACCCAAACAAAGTACCATCAGAAGGAAGTAGCGTGACAACCCCATTACACACCTCCTGTAGACGGAGCTGAACTCACGGCAGGGAGCAGCCTTCAGCACCTGGGCTCTGCCCAGCGCCTTCGGGGGAACCCTCAGAGGGGGTGCAGATGCCTCGGAGCATCGCACACAAACCTGGGCCACACAGCGGCCACCAGCCACACACGGAGAAGCGCCCAGAATGAAACCTGCCCGGCACTGGGTGCACGGAAGTGTGAGAACACCAGACAGATGCTAAAACGTCTCCGTGGGGGTCGTCATCCTGGCTACACCCCCAAGTCAGAGACTCAGGATACACAAGATTGAACCAAGTGCATTACTAAAGCTAGTGCCACCTTTCACCTTTTCTGTGTGGCTCCTTGGAAGGTTTAAGTCATTCGCGGGGCTCCATTGTGGCTCTGAGGGGGCCTTGCCCTCCCTCTCGGTCCCATAGCCTCCCTTCTCCAAGGGGGGGCCCTGGACCAGTGTCAGCACCGCCAGTCCCTGGGCCCCACCCCAGACCCACGAGGCAGAAATGCCGGGGGTGGGGCCAAATTACTTTTTGTGATTGTTATTTTGGTAAAGGGTCAGACAGTAAATAGTTAAGGTTTTGTGGGTCTGGGGTGGGGTCCAGGGAAATTTAAGAATTTTAAGATGAGAATTAAAAGACTTTAATTTAAGAAATTTAAGATGAGAATTAAAAGACTTTGTGGACTCCTGATTCCTTCAGCAAGAATGAATTTCCTCCAAGTGAACGAGGACTCCCTTGGGTGCAGGGTCCCTGAGAACCATCAGCCCCCGCCCCCCAGGATGGGGTGCTTCTTGCCTGCCCGCCCACCCTGCTCCTTCCCCTGCTGGCTCCATGCAGACCCCTGAGCCCACGCTCACGGCCCCGGGCTGGAGAGGCTGTCCAATCCCAGGAGCTCCCACTGAAGGACCAGAATGACCGCTACCTCTGTTCACAGGGTCACCTTTCACCTTGAAAGTCAGTCATTCTTATATGTGAACAACTTCTGACGAAGAAAAACGGAGTATACATACCAATTAGACACAAATTAATGCTGCTATAAAAGCAAAGCAGATATCACAGCCCTAGTTTCCAAACCCTCTCCCTTCAATTTTCTGCCACGTTCTTGTCAATCCGACTGCTCATAGCAGAGCGTCTGGAAACAGCCTGAGTGTGGTGCCCTTGAGCACTCTACCGAAAAGGAAACACGGAGGTGCATGCACTGCAGGCAACACCTGCACCCAGGACCCCCAGGACAACGGCTCGGGCCTTCTCCCCACCGGCACCTCTCACTACGAGGTCAGGCTCATGGCCTCCTTCAGCCACCCAGGACTTGAACTTGAGAAGAGGGGACAGATGGAGTGTCTGGTAACCCAAGAAACTCTGCCTGCCAGGGGCACAGGTCGGATGGTGAGTAAATGCCTTTCCTCAAGAAAGAGATTCCGGACATTGGGAGGGCGTGAGCGATGAACAGAGACTTGTCTGGCCAAGGGGGCCTTTTTCCGGTTGAACTCGCCATCCAGCAACACACAGGAGGACCCCGGGCCCCATCAGATGAAGCCCTCAGCCCCTCCAAAGGCTTCCGGGTGGAATCAGTCCCGGCCCGGCCGGCCTTGCATGGCTGACAATCGGGGTCAGGGTCCAGGGTCTGCTCCTGAGGGTTGGGGAGCCTCCCCTTATGGGTGCAGCTCCTCTGCCCACACGCAGGGCATGTGGACCCCACGTGTCCCCTGCACTACAGAGAGCTGGGCCCTGCGCTGTGACTTGTCCTCAAGCCTGGACTGGAAAGGGGGCGGGTGTAAGATGGTGCCACGGCCGAGCAGAGAACAGTTTAGAGGTTCCTCAACTGATGAAACACAGGACTATCACGTGACCCACCAGGCCACTTCTGAGTGCAGTCACGTGCCACTTGATGATGGGGACACAGCCTGAGAAATGTGTCGTTAGGCCACTTGGTTGTGCGAACACCACGGAGACACTCACACCCTGGATGGCACGTCCTGGCCTGGGGCCGCCCACGGCACACCCACGCACACCCGCGTGCACACCCGTGGCTCACTGGCACGTACACCCACGGCACACCCCCGCCCTACAGTACATCACGTCGCACACGCTCGTTGGCCCAAACGCCATCATGTGACACACGCTGCATATCCCCACAACACCCGGAAGCAGGGTGCAAAGCAGCGTTTTCCCAGGGACCTTCCGGGCAGCATAGCTCACAACAGGCAGAGGCGGGCCTCCCAGCCCCCTCCCACGGCGTCTCCTCTCCTGAGGTCCCCTTTCCTCCAGGAGGGGTCTCCAGCCCTGAGCTGCTGTGCACATGGCTCGTAAGGACACACGTCCCTAGGCTGCCTGGCAATGAGCTCAGAAAACCTTCGTGAGTGTGCAGGCTCCGCCCCTACTTCCGGCTGCCCCACCACCACCACTACCACCAGCCTTATTGTCATTCCACCCCATCTGAACCTGGTCTGTGCAAGGAGGGGAGGCTGGTGGGCAGCTGGGACGTGAGACAGAGGGATGGACGGTGGGGGCCGGGGGACCGGGTGGACAACGGACGCTGGGCCTCCCGCGGGGCTGACAAGCTGACCTGGGACTTGGGCACCGTCCTCTCGGCCACGTTGGGCTGGAAGGACCTGGTCGGGTAGTAGAGGAGGAAGCACATGCTGAGTGGCGTGAGGCCCTCGTCCGTACACTTGTTCACATCGGCCCCGCTGTCCAGCAGCAGGCTGATGATGCCAGTGTGGCTGTGAACCTGGAGGGAGAAGGCGCCCTCAGCGAGGGGCAAGAAGGGCACCTGACACTCACTTGGGACACAGCCTCCCCCAGGAAGGCCCCATGCCAGGCCTGAACTGGGAGTGACACAAGCTCTCACTCAGGCTTGGCAAAGGGACAATGTGACACGTGACTGAGGCATGAGAAGACTGACGTGTCCCCAACCCCTCTTTCCACTTGACCCTGTACGTCTCACTTAGGGGCTGGGAAGACAGCGGGTTCACAGGGGGGAGAAGGGTCCCCACCCACCCGAGGTGCCATCACTCAGGGCCCTAAGGGGTCAGTGCCCCTGCAGGACGACCCTGCAGCCGACACAGACACGGGGGAGGGGGAGGGGTGCTCACAGCGGCCGCAGCGAGCACAGTGTAGCCCTGCACATCAGCCACGTCGGGGCTGGCAAGGCCGTCCCTCAGCACCCCGTAAATCCAGTCGCAGTCCCCTTCCTCGGCCTTTAGGATCATCTGCCTGGAAAGCTGCTCCTTGGGCCCGGGGCGCGCGAAGCCACTCCGGTCCCCCTCCAGGATGGCCCCCATGTTCCAGCTGGTGTGCACCTTCTTGTTCCTGGCAACACAGGAGCTTCCGTGGGGTGAGGGCAGCTCTGGTCCCAAAACTGACCACCAGTGCGGCCTCCCTCCCACTCTTCCTCTCCTAGGTCTTTGTCCCCCCAAACGCCCCCAGCCCTCTTCCCTCCCCTCACCGAGCCCTGGGGGCTGCCCCGCTGGCCAGCATGGTCAGCGTGGACGTGGCGCAGCGGGGGACACACAGCCTGCAGGTGAAGATGCTCAGGCCACCCGTCTGCCCTGAGCGGATGACTGTGAGGAGACCCTGTGCATTCCTGATTCATCCGGTCCCTCCGCGTGTGCTGGGAAAGGGGCTCTCCCAGCAGCCCTGGGGGGAAGGCCAGGCACACACATGGGCCTTGCACTTGGCACTGAGCACCCACATTCCACCTCTGCTCATTCAGTTTCCTGCTTGAGCAGAGAACATGCAAGTCCCATGGCTCATTCACCACATACAGCGAAGCCTCCTGTGCACATAACATCCGTCATGGTCAAGAACCTGTGGTTTATGGGAACTTCTGTACCCACCAGTCACCAACGAGTACAAGCTCAGCTCAGTTTACGTGATGGATGGATGGATGGATGGATGGATGGATGGATGGATGGATGGGTAGGTGGATGATGGTTGGGTAGGTGGATGGGTGGATGGGTGGATGGATGGATAGATGGATGGATGGATGGATGGGTAGATGGATGGATAGATGGATGGATGGATGGATGGGTAGATGGATGGATGGATGGGTGGATGGGTGGATGGGTGGATGGGTGGATGGGTGGATGGGTGGATGGGAGGATGGGTGGATGGGTGGATGGATGGGTGGATGGGTGGATGATGGATGCCTAAGTAGACACTCATGCTCACAAAACATGCTCTAAAACAGTTTAGTGATATCTGAAGACAAAGTTTAAGAAGGATTAAAATATTCTCGAAAATTTTAACTTAAAAAGTCAGTTTTTCTCCGGTGGATGCTAACTTGCCCAGGGCTGTGGGTGTGGGGGCATCTGTGGAGAGCGACAGAGCGGCTCCGGCCTTTCCCAGCCATCTTTGGAGAAGCCAGGGCCCGGCCACACCCAGCCCACTGCCGCCCTGCTCTCCCACCCTTGGCTCTCTGGCCAGATGGGTGTTAAGGCATCATGGGACTAACTCGGGTGGACCTTGTGCAGGGACTTGACCATCTAGTCACAGACATGACTCTGCAGAGATCAGGGCACTAGCTCTGACCTACACGTTAGAAACACGCACAAGGTCCCAGGACCAGGACATGAAGTCAGCCCCGTGAGCTCAGGAGTTTGTACTACTCCACGCCCCCTTCCAGGCCCTACTCCGCTAGCGCCCGCCCCGGCTCCACTCCCACCAAGCAAGTTCCTGACCACTGCTCACCGCCCCCGCCCCCGCCCTCCCCAGCAGGCCAGAGGGATGCGGGATCCCCATGCCCCTGCCGGGCTGGCCCCGCACAGCCCTCCCGCACTCAGCACGCAGCCCACAAGCCCCAGCACGGCTCCCCCATAGCCTTCGCCATCCCGTGGAATCACTCCGTCAGAAGGCAGACAGCGCAGTGCATTTCCGCTAACCTGACACACACCCTGAAAGCCACTCAGCCAGGCGCCAGGGCTGCCAGGAGGGGAAGTGGGTCCCCAGACCTCGCATGAGGATGAACCGCCGCACTGATTACCTGAACTTGTAAACTTGCTTGTGCATCTTGATCATTAAAGGGGTCTCGTTTCTGATAAACCAGGGCTCCCCGTCCTCTACAAGCGGAGGGACCTCGTGGAGGAAGATCCAGGCGTCCAGGTCTTCGCGCAAAGAGCGGGTCAGGGGCATGTGGCTGTGGTCGGTCGAGTAGATGTGTGTTTCCGGAGGCAGAGTTAGGTCGTCGTTCAGCAGAAACCGCTTATAGTCGTAGAAAAAGGGGTCCTGCTCCTCATGCAGGTCCCACTGCATGGTCTCCTCATCCGTGAGGCTGAGTCTGGCGGGACAGTGCGTGAGGAAGGCCTCGAACTCGGGGTACCTGTGTAGGGAGAAGCCGCTGGGAATCCCCGTGCACAGCTTCACCAGGTTCTCCTGGAACCACAGCCCCACATCCTGGCTGCCGTCAGGGTGGGTCTCCACACCCGGCCCGAAGCGCTGGTCCGCTTCGTACAGCCCCTGAGAAACAGAACCGGGCGGACAGCAGAGAGAACTCAGCGGGGCGGCCTACTTCGTCTCCCGATTCTTAAAATCCAAAGAAGAAAACGTATTTGTAAGAAATGCATGCATTTGATCAACTGGTACTCACTGGTCTTAGTATGCCCCAGGCACAGGGACCAAAAGCAAACGTGTCGCTAGGGAAGGCTCTGGGGATAGAGGTGGCGCTAAAGGCTGGCGGGCAGGTGGGGACATGACCGGGGCTCTCAGGGTGGAAGTGCGTTGTGATGCCATGAGGGGCTGGTACTCCAGCAGCGTGTGGGGTAGAGGCACCAGGCACCAGATGACACAGGCCCCAGCAGGTGTGAGGGAGGAGGAAGAACACCCTTGCTGCCTGGGAGCCCAGCAGAGTGCAGCACTTCCTGGGCCTTTCTGGATGCTTCCACCAGGTGTGGAGAGGGAAGAGCCAGGAGGGCCAGAACAGAAACAAGGAGGTGCAATGCGGCCCCCTCGACAAGGGAACCATCGCAGGACCAGAGTTCTGCCCAGGAAGCACAGAGAAAGGCCCAGATTCCCAGGGAAGTAATCTTTCCTGAGATGGCAATGAAGGACGCCTGGAGGTCATAGGAAGGCAGAGGAAGTCACCTGGGCCTGAAACAGTGGGACATACACATCACTCCCTGAGCTGTGCCCTCATCTGTGAACAGGAAAGGCAGCTCCTACTCAGTTCTCCATCTGTTCCACACACCCGTCCGGGTACCTCTGGCTGCAGTCCTGGGATTTGGCACCATGGATAGGATGGATAGGATGTAAGGCTTCGCTCTGCGTGGCCCTGCCCACAAGAAGCTCCCAGTCTAGAACATGTGGCAGAAGATGGAATGAATAAGCAAAACGCACTGAGGGTGACTTCATTGTGCAAAGAGGTTGGGGTACGGGCAAGAATCTGCAGAATGGCAATGGGACACGAAGTGCCACCAGAGTCTGTGAAAGTGGCCCAGTGGGGTGGGAGGGAGGGTGGGGTGTGTAGAGAGGTGAGGGGAATGGCATAAGGAGAGTGTCATTGGGCAGGTGTTAAGCCACAAGATTGATGGGCCTGGAAGAAAGACTAGGGGCAGAGCAAGAAAAGGGGGTGCAGGGTAGGGGAGGCAGGCAGTGGGGAAGCAGCAGCTGCAGATCTGTGCAGAGCCCAAGGTGCCTGTATCCCTGAGCCAAGGGCTCCGGGTCTAGAAACCTATCGTGAGGAAGTAACCTGTCATCCAAGCTCTAATCACAAGTGTGGTCACACAGCGCGCATCACAGCAGCAAAAACGCTAATGAGCCAATGATTAAACAAGGAGGGTGTGTCCACGGGATGCAACCTTTACATTTTGTGTTTTTGATAGCTGTTTACTTTTTGAGCAAACACTTTCTCTCCCAGAAAAGCATCCCAAGATCACCGGCAGAACACAGCAGGATTCATGAGCAAGGCCACGACCCCGCCCTGCCTGGGGGCCGTCCCCACATCACCATCCTTCCCACGAGAGGCAGGAAACCCAGGGGAGTGTGCTGTATGGGAGGGTGGTGTGTGTGCATATTTATTCAACACCTGTAAATGCGAAGCTAAGACTACAAAACATCAGCAATGATGAGGGAGGAATCAGAGCCAAGAGAAAAGGATGGATGCTGACTCCGGGGGGGGGGTGGTGGCAGGGGGGCTTTGTTTGGGAAAATATCAGTTTTTTAACATAATTACAAAAAAACTAAAGCTAAATTCTAACAATAGAATCCTAAAACATGGAAGCAAAACAACGCACCATAAGAATGGCCAAAATTGTGAAAGCTGACAACACCAAGATGAGTGAAGACGTGCAGAAACTGGAAATTTCACAGAGTGATGTTTGAAATGGATGGTGCCTTTAAAAAGCACCAGGCAGTTTCTCGTACTTACTACACACTTAACATATGACTAGTCCCTACTCACACTATTTGTCCAAGTGCAAATTAAGACTTACGTCCACATGAAGACTGGTAATCGAAAGCTCTTAGCAGCTTTATTCACAATGACCAGACACTTGCAAGAACTCAAATGTGCAGCTATTCGTGAATCAATAAAAAACGTCTTCTGTCCATGTGATGGAGTACTGCTCCATAACATAAAGAAATGAACTACAGCAAGATGCATGAATCTCAAGAATCACGCCCTGAGCCAAAGAAAGCAAAGATCAGATACTATGCACTGTAGGATTCCGTTCATGTGAAGTTATAGGAAAGGGGGAAACTACAGTGATGAAAACCAGGTTAGAGGTGGTTAAGGGCTGCAGGGTGGGGGTGGAGCTCGAGCAGGGAACCTGGAAGTGGGATGTTTACACACACACACGTACACACAGAAACCCACCTGTATGTGTGTGTGTGCATGTAAACTGGAGCGCACCCACACGTGTGCCAGCCGGGGGTGGCTAAGCTGTGGCGGCCCTTCAATGGACTACTCAGCACAAAGAAGGGGAAAGCTCTCCATACACACAACTACACACATGAATCTCAGACGCATTTTGCAAAGTGAAAGACACTAACTCAAAGGCTACGTATCGTGTGATTTCATGGACATGGCCTTGTGCAAAGGCCACGTTACAGGCAAAAAGGCATGGGACGAGGGCTGGGGGTAGAGAGGAGACCTGGTACCCAGGGACACAGGGTCCTGTTTAGGGAGTGGAGCTGCTCTGAGTCTTGAGTGTGGCCGTAGTTACACAGCTCTGTGCTCCAAACCTTCAGAACTGTATACTAAAGCGGGTGAATGTCACTGTAAGCTGTAGTGAAAGAAGGAAAAAGGGGTCTGTATTTGCAAAACCAGGAATGTTCTCCAGAAAAAAAAAGGCAAGTTGCAAAACAGTATACATAGATTGAGCCAGCTCATGTATAATAAGTAAATATTTAGGTGCATTTACTGTTCAGTCTAAGATACATACAACTTGCTAATATCGCGTCCCCTACTCAAGAGACTTTCAATTTCTTCTCGTTTTGTTGTCATTTTCACTTCCATGTGCCATACTATTGGTATCATCATAATCATTAAAAATTAGAAACAAACTTCCCCAGAACCTAAATAGCGTTTGTCCAGTGGCCTGCACACATGGCAGCCCCACCCCCGCACCTGCACACACACAAGGCCTTGCCCCCTCACCTGGAAGAGACCTGTCTTCGTGTACATGGTGCCATAGCCTTCTCGGGAGCTGAGGTAAAACATGCCAGTGAAACTGGAGCCGTCTGGCCACGTGTAGGTGCCAAAGCCGTGACAGTGGTCCCGGTAAAACTGCCCTTGGTAGGACTGTGGACAGAGAGCTGGGTGACGGGCGTGTCTGAGCAGCTACCCCTCACGACTCAGAGCCTTACAGGACAGGCTCTGGCTGAGCCACCGCCTGGCCAGCAATGAATGGGGACTACTGGGATGGTAGCCTCATGGGGTGCTTGGCCACAGGGTCCCCTTCAAGTTTGGGTGGCCAGTGTGACAGAGCTGATCACCCAAATCACGCAGAGCAGGTGCCAGGCGGCCAGCCCCCGGTGGCCACACTCTCCCTGCCCTGGCACCAGTGGGGGTGTTGGGGGAGGTGTCGGAAATGCCCAGACATCCTGTCAGCAAAGAAGGGCCATGGCCAGGTTGCTGCCAACCTTGGGTTTGGGCAGGATGTGTCTCTACTCAGCTCCAGCCGAGGCTCAGCCCTCACCCTGCCTGGCTCCCGCGCAGGTTCATAGGCAGCAGCCTCGGGTCACCAGCTTAGCCCTGGTGGGGATGGGGCGGGGGCCCTGGCTGGGAACATGGGTGTGACTTTGACATTGAGGCCATGGATGGGCCTCTGTCTGTGTTACGGGTGGGCCTATTGGGGCCCCTCCACTGGGGCCCCAGCAGGAAACAAGAATGTGATGTCCAATCGCCAGGGCCAACTGTCCTGCCTGTCAGACTGCTGCCTCCTACCCAGAAGCAGGCGGGGTCAGCACGAAGGCAGCCGTCCGTGCTCGCAGACCACTCTGCATGGAGGGGACGCGGCTGTGGCCTGCTTCAGTGTCCCTTCTCTTTCCTCTGACAATTGAGATGACTCCCCACAGGTTTTTCAGTGGGCCGACCCTACCCCCCAGGCACATGTGACCCAGCCTGGCCAGCCAGAGGACTCCTGACCCCTGGCCCCAGCCTTGATTTGAGTTTGGCCACGGGACCCATCCACAAGCCAGACAAGTGTACTGCTGGGGCCTTTTCTCACTTCCAGAGTGTGTGATACCACCCCCGGGGGTTCACCAGATGATGGAAGGTCAGTCTTGCCCCCCCTCACCCCCTGCCCATGGAGATGTGGAGAGAGAGGGCCTGGTGGGTCTTTAGAACCCCTGGACCCAGACACACCGGGGGCTACATGCCCCTGTGATGCACTTTCAGTTACAAGAGTCAACAAAGGCCCTCTTTGGTTTCAGCCAGGTCTAATTTGGGTTGTCGGTTACTCCTCCTGGCAGTGCCAGGGCACTAGGCTGGGCATTTCCCATCTTCTTCCAACATTCAATTTGTACGATGTTATGGGGAGTATAAGAGCCTATTCAACTAAAAAAATCCTATGTTGCAAATCATCTATGTAGGACAGCAAGAGGGACATTCAACCCTCAGCATGAAGAGAGGTCCGTACACCCCCCAGCACTGGGCAAATGTCTCCACGCTTCCCTCCATGGGCCTCTGCACAGACGGAGGCCTCATCTGACCAGCAGCATGGACATGCGTGGTCCTGTGGGTCAAACACACTTCACGTGGTCGAGGTCATTGCTCGGAGCGCCAGCCCCCTTCCTTCCGGCCTCTGGGGTTCACAAGCCGCCATGGCCTCACAAGCATTGCTCGGTGGACCCAGAGGTCCATGCCAGGCAGTCACGAAGCTGGCGCTTCACTTCAATGCCCCCCTGCTGTGGCCTTCCTTCCCAGGGAGAACCCAGGCGACCTGTCAGGAGGACAGGTCGATGGGCCCAAACCTCCCAGCACCGCGAGGGCAGCCGAACCACTGGGCAGCACAATTTGGGGTAAATGAAAACTAGTCGAAGACTAAAGAAACAAATGCTGATCAAGAGTCAGTGCTTGAATCACTAAGGTCCTGGTGACCTGCATGCATTGACAAGCTCAGCATGGGCTCAGGTCCCTGCCCGCCACCTGTCCTGGTCACAGGACATCTTGGGGCAGTTTCCAGGAACGACTCAGGTAGGACAGACATTAGCCTGGCAACCCTCCTGTTGATGGATCTCCGAATTCACAAGACAACCCTCTGAGTAGGAGAGAGGCTGGCCCTGCTGCCTGAGCCCGGGGGGAGGAGGGGAGGAAGCAGCAGAAGCCAGTTACCTCACCCGTAGGCCACGAGAATTCTCCATATCCCAACTTCACGTCCAGCCCGAACTGCCCCTGGTATACGCAGCCGTCCTGCCACTCCTGCACACCTTGGACGAGCTGGCGGTAGGCGTCCTTCAGATCCTGCTCACTAGGGGGGCCCTCGGACTCCAACTCCTCCTCCGGGGCCTCTGGGACGTCCCTGGGGGGTGCGGGTGGGGGGTGAAGGGCAGGAGGGGAGAACCAGGCTGGCTGAAGGTCTTAAAAGCAACCGTGTGCTCAGAACCACACTCTGTCTCATTCCATCCTCCCAGCAGCCCCCCCGAGGCAGATGCTGCTGCTTTCCCTCTTTTCCAGAAAGGGACACTGAAGCAGAGAGGGGTGGCGACTGCCCAGGGTCACACAGGAAGTGGAAAGCACAGTAAGTGTGCAGCTCTGTCTGTCTCACCAGGGTGAGGACCAGGCAGTGGAAGCAGATGGCTGCCCCACTGCAGCTGTTTGCTGGGTGAGCCTTATCTCCTCCACCGGCCCAGGGTGCCCCCTGCAGGGTCTTCTCTCATGAGCTGGGCAGTAGGCCGACATTGGGCAAACCTGCATGGACCCATGAACGGTCTGAACAGGAGAGGGGCTTAGGGCCAAGGGATGATCTGAGAGCAGCTTGAGGGGCAGCAAGCAGACGCCTAAGACGGTAAGAGGATGTAGATGTGTGGGCGCTTGGCAAGGGGCAGGAAACACGGACCAGGGTGGCTTGCTTCTTCCCTGTTCTTGCCCTGACTTAAAGTGGACCCACCCCTGCCCTATCACACACACCCGTCTCTGCATCCCGCCCCACTCAAGTCCTCTCTGGGGGACACTGCCCCTGGGCGTCTGTCTAGACTCGAGCTGCTGTCAGGCCTCACATAGCGTGGGGAGCCTCCGACTCTGAGCCCCGCCAGCAGATGGCTTTCAAAGGCCAGCCGTGAGCCAAAGAGGCTTAAAGCCTGTGCCTGACCCAGGGGGCTTCGGCTGCTGTAAACACAAGAACCTCTATTTGCCACGTCAGTGTGTGTCTCTAGGAAGAAGCCAGGAAGGATAGACACCCACATGCAACAATGATGAACTCTGGGGCTTCTGATTTTTTTCTCCCTTACCTGTGATTATGGGTTGAATTGTGCTCCCCCCCCCCAAAATTCATATGTTGGAGTCCTACCCGCCCCCTCACAATGTGACTTCACTGAGGGATAAAAAAACTGTTAGCGAGTTTTTAACACCTTCCCCAAAGCTGGATCCCAGCTAAGTCTGGTCCCCAGGGTCAAAGTCAGACCTCCCTATGAGAGGGTCCCCACACCTTTTGGCGAAGGGCGTGGAGCTCTCCAGGGTCCCTGGGTCCTCAGAGGCAGCAGACTTGCTGCTCCTCCCCTCCAGCTGGTCATTATTTGCGACTTCACAATATCCAGCTGAGGAATAACCACCTTCCATGTCTCTCGTCTTTGAACTGGAAGCAAAGCCAGAGACCCACATTAGCTTCCAGGGCTCCTGGGAGGTGCCCACTGACCGCCCACAGCCCCACTGGCCTTAGAGAAACGGGCCCCTCCCACAAGCTCACTGGGCCCAAGGGCGCGGCCCCTCAACCTGTTGGAACCCCAGGGGAAACCTCCGCCAGCGCCCCGAGGGTGCTCCTATCCCTTCTGTGGGGTGGGAGGAACCACAGGACGAGCCAGCGGGGCCACCCTCCCACGACCGCAAGTTAAGAGCCACATGGCGGGGTCAGACGTGCCAAGGCCAACTGCCCGAGGCGGGGCCGCAGTCGGCTGGCTCTCCCTTCCCCTGCGGGCCTCAGGAGCCAGCCCGTGAGGGTGGTGGGGCGGGGCGCGGGGACACGGCCCCACTCAGCCCACATTCACAGTCTCTCACGCACGCAGGGTCCCAAACCTCCTCTGCTCCTCCGCAGGACAGCGGTGCCGGCCCAGGGGGAGTGGGATCCACGCATAGGCCTCCACCGCACTCCCGCGGAGCTCGGGGAACCTCCCCCCCACCAGGCTCACCTCGACTCGCTGAGACCCCGCGGGGATCCTACCGCGCCCCTGCCTTGGGATCGCACTGAGGCCCGGAGAGCTCGCAAGCACCACAACGGGTCCGCCCAGCGCAGCGGCCAAAGCAGCGCAGCCCCACTCGCCAGCCTCTGCAGCGGGAGCGGAGAGCGTCGGGTTTCCCTGGAGACCGGCGCCCCGCCCACGGCGGCCTCCTCCAATCCCGCGCCTGGCCGTGCCCAGACACGCCCCCACTCTGTGACCTCACAGGGCCCTCTGCCCTGTCCCCACTCGGTGCCACCCAGCGTCCCCGCACCTCCGCGAGTGCTGGTCTTCTATCTGAGCCCCCGAGAACGCGGGGACCTGGCACGTCCGTCTCCACCCGGGACACTGACCTCGATGTCCAGCAGAGGATGGACGGTCAGCCTCTAGGTCAAGGGCTCCCTGGAGGAGAGAGCGCAAAATGCTCCCAACGCCCCCGTGAACACAGCACAGGGAATGTGCCCAAGTGACACCTGAAGAAACTGAGGCACAACTGAGGGGCAAATTAACCTGTCCACAGTCACGCGCTAGGGCGCGGTAGTCAGTATTTAATCAAGCTCGGCCTGACTCCAAAGCCGGTTTTCGCCGGTTCAGTAAATGTCTGTGGAAATCACAGAGGGGGAACTCATGGTCTGGGGGGGGGGGGGGAAGATGAGATAGGGGACCGGGGTCACTGGGAGAGAAGGACTAGATGTCTGGACCCAGGGTCACGGGAAGACTTTATGGAAAGAAGATTCCAGAGTAGGGTTTCAGAGGATGCGTAGGAGCTCTCTGAAAAAAGCACATTTCAAGAAACTGGAGTAGTGTGTGCAAAAACAAGGGTGGGAAACAGCACAAGGCTTTGTGCAACTGAAGCAGCTGGGGCTTCCCAGAAAGAGGAGGAGGGCTCCCTGAAGGCGCAGGGTTTGGGGTTATCCCAGACTGCCCCTTAGAACAGGGGTAAAGGGATATGAAAAGCCGATGCCCAGACCCTTCCCTGTTGGCTCTATTGGCAGGACTAAGGCAGCTGTGCCAGGATTCCAGGGGTCTAGGGGGTCTTCCTCCCCTGCAATTTCTGTCTCCCAATTCACCTCTCTTCTCCCTCATACTCACCTAGGTTCCTGGATCCCCTCTCTTCACCTTATTCTTACCCCTCAGGTCTAGCCTCTCCCCTGCTCCCTTCAACTGCAGTCTGGGAAACTGAGCTGAAACAAACTGGTGTCTTCAAAATTTTTGAAAAGAGAAAGGAAAAGTCAAGTAATACTTCAAAATGTCCTACAAACCTGTTAAACCACACCGTGACCTGTTGTGGGTTGAGTGGTGTCCCCCCAAAAGATAAATTGAAGTCCTAACCCTAGTACCTGTTAATGACCTTATTTGGAATAGAGTCTTTGCAGATGTAATGAAGTCATACTGGATTAAACCAGTGGACTAGTGTCCTTTTTAGGAGGGAGATTTGGGAGACCCAAACACAGAGGAAAGAATAATAAACTTCTGTTGTTTTAAGCTGCCATGTTTGTAGCGCTTTGTTACAGTAGCTTTAGGAAATGAATTCATCACCCAATAGGAAAAACTCTAAACAACAGCTAAAGAGAAAACTATTTGTGGCAAATCTGACAATTTGGTGAGATTGGTAAAAACAATTCTAATTACTAAAATGTGGTCCAAAAAGAAAAGGTGTTCTAGAAACTGGAAAACGTGCAATATGAAATGCTAAAATTTTGCTTATATTCATTATATATGCACTGGTATTTTTAAACCCTGGCATACAAACATAAAAAAGCCCTATTTCCACAAATTGAGACAAGTCCTACATTGACACTAAATAATATGTTCAAAAATGTTTTGATAAGAATGTTCATATTCATTGACAACATTCAAGAACATGAGTTTTTTAAGTTTTTGCTCAATTGATAAACTTGGTAAATTCAACAAATTAGTAATTTAGCAAACTGATCTTAAGGACGACTGGCTTTCAGCAAATTAGCTGCTCGTATCACCAGTCATGGTGTTTGCAAACCTGAAAACGCCAGCTGAACCTACTATCACTTTTATAAGATTTACTGAAATACCACTGTGTATGTGATAAAGGAGAATAGCATTTCTATTAAAAGTCAGTTGAAGGCTTTGAAAAGTCAACAAAGAAAAGTTGCTTAAAAATTGCAATCAATTAGGTGCAGGTGAGACACTAAAAGACTATAGGTGAAATCAGTTTAAAAATTCCAAAAGGATTCTACCTTCGGATTGCTTCTCAAGTGCTTTGACGTTCACAGGCAGGAAAGGAACTGAAGCTGGAAGGCAGAGAACCACTGAGCTGACCCACAGGGAGACGCATCTGACGAAGTGAATGGATATACCATGTATGATACGCAGTAGTTCAAGATACAATGTGTAAAGTGAGTGGGTGTATTTTTGGGGACTCCTGCTTTAAATTACTTTTTAGATGGACTGAATGATGGGTGCAGACTTTATTGTGTGCCAGAATGGCATGGAGGCTGTGCGTCATGCAGGGTGGCCTGCGGGGTCTCTGGTCCCGCTCCCCATGTAAGAACACAGGATATGCTGAGGCCAAAAAGGAACACTCACGGAGCCTAGATAGGGGAGTCACACCACTATAGTCTCGCTGGCGGCTGGATTGGAGACACAGGAAGCAGGAGCCACACTATCCACAACCTGCTGCCCACTTGTCTCTGCCAACCAACCTCACTTGCTAACTGCAATCTCCCTCTGCAATCCGCTCTTGCTAGCTCAGCCGCCATCTTCTTGCTAGCCCCCATTTGCTGCTAGCATAGCCACAGCAGTTATATTAGTGGCCAATGGCTCACTGGTTACAGCTGACAGCCAACTAGCCACAGCTGATGGCAATCTAGTCACAGTTGATGGCCATTTACTACCTGAGCCAGCACCTTTCCACGTGAGGCCGAGAGCCCGGAAACTGCACTCCTGGCTCTGTCCCCCCAGTGTGGTAAAACACAGCTTCCTGGGTCCTACCCCCTGAGTTTCTGCTTCAGCAGGTACAGGGGGGATGGGCCCGAGCATTCCTACCGAGGTCCCAGAGGTTGCTGAAAGGTGGACCACACTTTGAGAACCACTGGGCTCTGGTGTGATGGGTAGGCAAATACAGAAAGAGGATGCTAGAGGGACAAAGCAGGAGGGACCTTAAATGACAGGTTAGAGACCGAAGCAGCAAGATATTTTTAAGCAAGGTGGTACAGTTGGATGTGTGCTTTCAAGACTTTTTGCCACCGTAAGACCCCATTTTATATCATGACCCAATACCAACATGACTCAAAAAATTTCCAGGAAAAGCTCGTGCTCCTACATGCATGTACCCTAAGGTATTTTCTCTACCGTATCACTGAAAAATAAAACACTGGTCATGACCCACAAAATTAATTCCACAACCCACTAATGGATCACAACTTGCTAATAAGTCAGAACCAACATTGAGAAACGCACTCCTTCAGAAAGCATATTCTGGCTGGTTAGGAAGATGGAAGGCTCGCGCCCCTCCAGAAGCTGGAGCAGGTCCCGACAGGGTGGTCCAAAGTAAATGCAGCAATCAAGGTGGAGAGAATGGATTTGATACACGTAGGGAGACTGTAGGGAGACTTGTTACCAATTCATTAGCTCAACCATGTGAAGGAACGTGCCGCATCAGCTAGGCCATGGAACAGAAAACCCACCTCAAACATCCCCCAACAATAAAGGGTGATTTGTCGTCTCAGGAAACCAAACAGGCCAGGATAGGAGGGTCTTCAGGTTTGGTTTTATTCCGTGGCCCAACAATGTCATCAAAGACCCAGTTCCTCTCATCTCTGCTTTCCCCCAAGGCTGCCTTCCCCTTGTGGTCACAAGGAAAGAACCGAGACTTCCAAGCTCCTCTCCCCTCCTTGGTTCATGGGAGCCCAAGTAGCAATCATGGGGGAACGGCTTTACTGATTGGCTGGAGGTAATCAGGGCCCACATCTGGAGCTGGGGGACAGGGACATCTCCTAGTTGGATGGCTCCCATGAACTCAGGAAAATGGGAACTCCATTCCCTCTCCACCCCAGGAAAGTGAGTCTGTCTGTCCTTAGGACAGAGGAAGAAGGAAATGGATGCTAGGAGGCCCTCTGTAGGTGATGTCTGGACCTGCAGCCAGTGAACACCTGGCTACAGACCCATATTTGAGTCTTTAGGTCAGGAGGGAGCCCCAGGTTGCAATAAAGATCTGACCCTTACCAATGCTTGGTGGCTGCAGCTGGAAGGAGAAAATCAAGACAGCCCAGCAAGATTGTACAGGTTCACTGTCAGATCTATGTTACTAGGTTGTGGGGGTGGGTCGGTACTGGAGAATAATTTCTGGTGGAATGGATTGCAAATCTTAAGTAAACAATGGAGCTGCAGCAGAAAAAAATTTTACTATTAGAATAAAATTGAAATTGCAATAACTAAATATATGCAAGGCTGCAAGTTACTTTTCAATGAAACCACTCCCTGAAAGACACTGGATATCAGAAACATCTATTGAAGAGGTCTTCTTATTGAATCTTATTGAAGAGGCAACTGTGTGGACATTGATATTAATTTTTTTTAAGTTACAGTGATGACCCGAAAGTTAATAACTAGAAAAATAAAAACAACAAAAATACTGGTCTAGGAAGAAATGAAGAAAAGTTCATGGTAAACGGCTTTATGTGGACCATGTTTTACAATAAAAGGGGAAAATGCAGCAATTTCAAAGTGCAGTTTATTAGGAAGCAGATGACCAAGAGGAATAAACATAAAGCTGTACTACAGGGCACCTCAGCCTGTTACAGCAGTGGTGACTAAGAACACACGAAACCAGCCGGTTTATCAGCAAGACGATGACGATGCTGATCGGTGTCCGGATGGGAATTCGTGACAAGGGCCCCCTGCTCCTCTACACGGCAGCCCCAGCTTGAGAAGAAGCCCACCTTCCCGAGCCCTGCTGGAGCCCTACTGGTCGGCAGAGCCGGACGGGCTGCCAGGCAGGTGTCCACGTCAGTGAAACCCCCAGGACTTGCAGGGACCCACACTTGCAGCTCTGGAAGCTCCGCCCCGCAGGTCGGCTGCCAGGCTCCGCCCACCTGGCTACCGCCAATCCGACTCCCCCGAGGGCCAGGAGCCCAGCCAATGGCTGCCCTCTCTATCCGTAGCCAATCAGAGGAGGGGCCACTATCGGCCGGACGCGGCCCGCCAGGGGCAGCCCTCGGAGGCCTTTAGGACCCGGGGGCGCCCGGCTGACAGCCCGACGGCCCAAAATAGAACCCAGGGCCAGGCGCGGGTCATGGACTCGGGGCGAGCCGGACGCCCCGGGGCAACTGAGGCTGCCCCGTCGATACCGCCACCGTTCGCGCACGTCGCCCCCTCGCTCTTCCTCGGGAACGCACGCGCCGCGGCCGCGTCGGAGCTGCTGGCGCGGGCAGGCGTCACCCTGTGCGTCAACGTCTCGCGTCAGCAGCCCGGCCCGCGAGCACCCGGCGTAGCCGAGCTGCGCGTGCCCGTGTTCGACGACCCAGCCGAGGACCTGCTGGCGCACCTGGAACCCACCTGTGCCGCCATAGAGGCCGCGGTGCGCGCCGGCGGCGCCTGCCTCGTCTACTGCAAGAACGGCCGCAGCCGCTCGGCCGCCGTCTGCACCGCCTACCTCATGCGGCATCGCGGCCTCAGCCTGGCTCAGGCCTTCCAGGTGGGCGGGCCTTCCGGGCCGGAGGGGCGGGCCTTCCGGGCGGGGTGCATGCGTGGGGGCAGGCGACCCCGAAGGGGCGGGGCTCTAGGCAGGGGCGGGGCACACCCCTGGGGCAGGCCCGCGGGCGTCGGGGGCATTTGGGGACTTTGCAGGGAGCGCTGCGCAGCGATGAGCTTAATCCCGTCGTTTGCAGACCGTGAAGAGCGCCCGCCCCGTGGCCGAGCCCAACCCTGGTTTCTGGTCTCAGCTTCAGAAATATGAGGAGGCCCTGCGGTCGCGGTCCCGGTCCCGCCTGCCCGGGGAGCCCTCGGGTCTGTGAGCCCTGGTTGGTCAGCCCAGCCCCAAAGCGGGCGCTGGGAGTTTCCTGGGAAGAGGCAGTTCCTGCACTGACGGGAGGTGGCCTTTCCTCACGAAGTTTTCATTTTCCGCATCTTCCTGAAATGCCGCTCATTTGACCGCGAGTGGGGGCGGAGGGGGGGCGTTGTCCACTGAGGAGACTGGGCACTGTCCCTCCCAGGTCAGCCTCAGTTCATTAGGCAGGGCTTGGTCAGGAAAGTGAAAACCACTTAAATTGCAGGCAGAAAGCCAGTACAGGGAGGTCGAGGCAGGCCAGCCCAGGTCAGCAGCTGGGGGAGTTCCGGAGTCACAGAGACCCAGCACCGATTCTGGCTGCCGGCCACTCTGATGTGGGACACTCTGCGAGGACACGCGGGGCTGCGGGCAAAGTCGTGCGCCTGCCACCTGCTTGAGCCATAGTGGCTGTTCCCCCACCTCACACGGGTCCTGCCTCAGAACCCAGCATGGGATCTGCCTGGAAAGCGCCCATGATTTCCAGACTTGTAGCTTCTGGGACATGTGGGCAAGGGTGTGAGGCTGTGTGACAGACCTGCCAGCGTGGTGGCCTTGGGCTCTCAGCGTCCATGCCCACCTCCGCTTATTTACCTCCCAGCTTCAGCAGCAGCACAGCCACCTGCATGCCAGCAAGGCACGGCCGCCCATGCGTCTGAGTTGTTCACTTCTGGCTCACATGCACCTCACCTGGGCATCCGACAGCCTAGACTAGAGCAGAAACTTCATCACCATCAACACTTAAATGAGAGAGTGGGGGGGAAACCGGGCAACGCGGGCGAACTTCAGATAATATAGCTCCTGCTTAATATATACAAATACAGCACGTGATAATGAATGAAATACCGTAGCTGGTGTCTCATTTCCCTTTGCCTCTCCTTCCATGTCCCCTCACACCTTCGCCCTGCAGGGCCTTGAGTGGCGGTGCCTGCATTCGTGCTCTGCCCTCTGTGTCCCCTCCCACACAACCCAAGAGGCATCAGGAGTGTCCTGAGCCCCAGCATGTCCCTCCAAGCCCCACAGAGCAGCAGCAAACCCCACTGTCCCTTGAAAGTCAGGATCAGTCAGTCACTCCAACCTGCAGAGTAACCCCTGCTCTGCCCAATGCCTCTGGTCTGAGGTGGCGCCAGCCTCGCCAGCAGGGGACATGGTGTGTCACCCGATGGAAGCCTCCCTCCGGGAATGAAGACCTCTGACCCAGCTGAGCCTAAAGTTGTGGGGACAGGAAGCTCACACTTTGTGAGGCACTGGGGTGGTTGTTAAAAGGGTCTCCTCCTCTCCAACCCCCTTGCTCCTGCACCTGAGTTTTTGGCTGTGACAGGAACAATGCCATCCATTGGTCCCTGGCTCAGAGCATACACTATAGCCAGCCCTGCTCGATCCACCAGTCAGCAGCCAACCCTGTGACCCACAGCCCGTCATAACCCGACTTCTTCCACCTTCAGCTGCTGCTTACTGCTCCCGACCCCTCAGAGCTCGTCACCTTCTCATCAACCCCACGGGGACCTACTGCCGTTGGCTCCACCTGCAACCTTGGGAGCTGAGCAGTCTGCCCAGCTGGGAGGTCAGGAGCCAGGACCTGAGCCATGGTGGTTACCTGTGTGCTGCAGCCCACCCTGCTCGCAGCACCTTTGACGGCACCCACACACACACACAACCTGCTGACCTGGCCCTGGGTGACAAGAGTGCAAAGGTGACAGAGCCCAGGGTAGGTTGAGGGACATCTGTGGGTCACAACCAGCTCTGTTCTGAGAAGCATCCAACTGCAGCTCCCACCAGGGACCCAGTTATCCTAGGACCCCTGTCCAAGGGCCAACACTGCCCCAGCCTGAACGCCACTTCCTCCTGGAAGCCCTTGCCTCCATACCTGCCTCCTAACCGGTGAGGCCAGGGACCCACTCCCCTCCCTGGCATCAGCCACCAGAATGGGGGTGCCTGGTGCATGTGCATTAGGGGAAGGCTGGGGCATCGGCTACTTCAGCCCACCCAAGTCAGCCAGGATTTGATCACCAAAAGGCTGGAGTATGAAAATTCCTGTGCGGGAAACCCCGGCCTCGGGCAGACCCAACTCCACTTCCCCCGCCCAGACCTTTGTCAGCAGGCAGGGGCAGGTGGGCGTGGAGACAGCCACTGTGGGCTTCACAGTTCACCAGGTGCTTTGGTGGCTGGCATTAATACTTACAAACAGGTCTGTTTGCTCCTTCAAGCCTGTATTGTGTAGGCTCCTTATATAAATGTGGGGTCAGAGGCACCCACTGAGGGGAGGTGGTAACAGCCCCTCTGGACTGGCAAGGCTGCCCCACCACTCCTGTGTGAAGAACTGGCAACGCGGCAGGGAGATGCCCAGGGCCCTCCAGGGGAGGAGGGTGAGACCCAGCACCCCCCCCCCCCCGCCCAAGTTCAAGGGACCAGGAGGGCAAGAAGCCCCTGATGTGAACTTGCCCTCAGGGTTCGGTGGCTGCTGGATCTGCCCGAGGGTGCTTAGGGCGGGCTAGTGTGGGCGCCTGCGTGGGGTCCTCATGTTCTGCCAGGCCTGGGTGTGGAGCTGGCAGAGGCTGGTCAACCAGGAGTGCCATCGAAAACAGTGCGCTCGTACCGAGGGACCACACCACCTGGGCAGGCGCTGGGCCACTGAACAGACCCCAGGCCTCTCCCTACTGAGTCTCTGGCTGAGGACTGACCGCTCCTCTGGATGACTGCAGGAACCCTGGGCTCCTGCTGAGTTTGGGGTTGGGGCCCCAACAGGGAGGCCGCATCCACCCCAGCTAAGATGGCACCTGGGGACCGGCCTCAGCGCACGTGCTCCACATCAGTGAACACACATCCTCCCTCTGAGCCATCCTTCCCACCCCCAGGGAGAAAGGCAAGCATGATCACAGGGTTACAGATGGGGACACTGAGTCCCAAAGGATTCAGCACTACTCAGGGGTGACGCCGAGGTCCAGCGCAGTGTGAGTCCAGCCCCCACTTGGCCACATGGCAATCGAGCAGGAGACAGGCATGTGGGGTCCTGGATTCTCCCCCAGGCCCTGAGTTCATAGGCCATGCCTACAGAAACATCCTGGTGGCCCCTCTCATTCCATGGCTTCAGGGTCCACCTGACGCTCACTCGTTGGGCATCTTCCCTGGTCTGCAGCTAAGCCTGTGGGTCCAGGTCCCTGGACAGGACTGGCAGGTGGGATAGGAGCAGGCAGGCCAGGTCCCGGTTACTACCCCAGCACTCACCTCCGTAACACCCCGGCCCCCAGGGCCCTGCCAGCCCTTGCAGCGCTGTCCAACAGAACTTTCTCCCATGGTGGGAGGTCCGCTGTCCAACATGGCTGCCGCTAGCCACACACTCCACTCCAAACACACTGATACCCTGAAACAGGCTGCTGCAACTGAGGAACTGAACTCATTCTATACCACTTAGATCTAAATAGCCATACACGGCTAGTGGCCACCTGCTCCGACAGCACAGCCTTCAGGCTGCTGGGCTCCACCTAGCCCCACATGGCCCACAACACCGACCATTGGTTTCACTCGGCCGTGGCTTGGGGGAATATGAGAATCATTCCCTCCGCCACCAAAGAACGAATAACACTGACTTCCAGACGCTACACTTGCCGGCTTCACGGAGGCAGCCACTGCCCCAGGAGCCTGGCCCTCAGCGTCGCTGAGGGAGCGGCGATCGGCCTCGCGGGATCTCCAAGTTGCAGGCCAGGTGGGAAGCGCGCAGGGCGGGGAGGCCGTGCGGCCGCCTGTCGCAACAAGGCTCCCGTGCGCCCCGGTCCCCGCGCACAACGCCCCCCGGCCCTCACCTCGCCTCGGGTTCCCGAGCACAGCGCTCGCGGCTCGCTGTCCTCACCAATCCCAAACCCCGTGCACAGTGCCCGGGCGACCTGCTCCCCATCCCGCCCCGCGCAAGCGCTCCGGCCACCTGTGCACAGCAACCCCAGCCCCGCGCACAGAGTTCCCGGCTCCTAGTCCCCTGAGCACACTGTCCCGGACTCCCAGTGTCCCCGCGCACAGCGTCCCCAGCTCCCAGTCCCCCGCGCACAGCGCCCCCGGCCCCCGGTCCCCCGCGCACAGCGCCCCCGGCGGCAGCCGAGCGGAGCCCGAGCGGGGCGGCGCACCGCGCGGGGCCGGGCCGGGCGGCTCCCGGCGCGACTTCCTGTTGTGCCCGCGCCCCGCCGCCGCCGCCGCCGCTGCCCGGCACCCCTCGCCGGCTCCCCGCGGCCCGGCGCGGCGCCGCCCATGGATTTCACCTAGCGCGGCGGCATGGCGGCGCAGTGCTGCTGCCGCAAGGCGCCCGGCGCCGAGGCCGCGCCCGCCCGCCCGCCGCCCGAGCCGCCGCCCGCCCTGGACGTGGCCTCGGCCTCCAGCGCGCAGCTCTTCCGCCTTCGCCACCTGCAGCTGGGCCTGGAGCTGCGGCCCGAGGCGCGCGAGCTGGCCGGCTGCCTGGTGCTCGAGCTGTGCGCGCTGCGGCCCGCGCCCCGCGCGCTCGTGCTCGACACGCACCCGGCCCTGCGCCTGCACTCGGCCGCCTTCCGCCGCGCCCCCGCCGCCGCCGAGCCGCCCTGCGCCTTCGCCTTCGCCGCCCCCGGGCCCGCGCCCCCGCCCCCGCTTCCCGCCTTTCCCGAGGCGCCCAGCGCCGAGCCTGCCTACTGTCCACTGGCCTTCAGGGTGGACCCGTTCACGGACTACGGCTCCTCGCTCACCGTCACGCTGCCGCCGGACCTGCAGGCGCACCAGCCCTTCCAAGTCATCCTGCGCTACACTTCGACCGACGCCCCCGCCGTGAGTCGCGCCAGGGTGGGCGCCAGGTCTCTATGCAGCCTCTTCCTGCGCTGCAGGCTAGGGGACATTGATAGGGCTGTTCGCCTGGGCACCTGCAGAGAGGCGGAGCCAGCCTCGTCCTGGAGTCCTGTCCAGGTGCCCTCAGTGATTCCTAGTTGGTGCCTGGGGAACCTTTAGGAGCCTTGGGCAGAGTGAGAGCCCAGGTGGTGGCCCAGTGGGTTGTGGGGCCAGGGAACAGCATGCCACCAAGGGAGGAGGCCTCTCCTTTCAGATGTGCAGGGGACAAGGGCAGCTTGTGGAAGGCACTTGCCAGGCCTTTCATCTGCTGCAGCCTGGCACTGAGGGGCAGGCCAGGGGTGTCAGATGTGGAAGGGCCTCCGTATAACCTGGGCCTCCCGAGGACTTGTGGGCACAGGTCTGTTCTCTGGAGGTGGCATGAAGGACAGACCTGCCAGCGCAGGAGGCAGAGGGCTAGGTTGGCTCTAATGCTTTAGGCCTCCGGGGCGAGGACTGGCAGGATGCTGTGACTCAGTGGTCTCATGTCCCCAACAGACACACATAAGCTCTGTGGGACTTTGGGCACAGAGCTCCCACTGCCCCAGAGGCTCTGCCAGAAAAACTAGATGGCCCTGGGCTCCCGTGTGGACAGCACACCTGTGACCCTCCTTTCCCTGGCCCCCCATACACACACACAAGGTGCACACAGCTCTGGGAGGCCCCGGGAGGTTCTGTCTGTCACTGTGGCATGCATATGGGCAGGGTGATGGGCCGGTGGTGCTGAAGACCTGGGCCAGAAGCCACCGTGACATCTGGACGGGAAGAGCACAGACCAGGCATACCTGTGGGCTTCCGGCACGATTCCCAGGAGCACTGAGCAGGCCCTGCCACCTCCCCTCCTTCCCTGCACTCCCATGGACGGGTGGGCTACTGGCCCACTGGGCTGGCCCCTGCTGCCAGCTCAGGTCGTGGGGTCAGGTAGATGTGCCTCCCTCACTGCATGAGAAGGCAGGGCTGTGCACCTCCGACCTTGATGTGTGACCTGGAGCCCACATGTCTGGTCCCCCTAAGACCGGGGCTCGCAGACTGGTAGAACCAGGGCCCTCGACAGGCCACTGGGGGTGGGGCCCGGCCAGCAAGGGTGGCTGTTGTCCCTGGGTTTTTGGTAGCCTACTTTGGGGCAGGGAGGGATGGCCTGGTCTCCCCAGACCAGGCGGCTCTGGGGCTGGGGGGCTTGCGGAGGACAGAGTGGTGTCGACCTCAGGCGCCCACCGTCACACAGGAACAGCACGGGGCTTGGGGCCTCAATCCCGAAGCCTGTCCCTGTGCCGGTGAGGATGCAGCTACCTGGGACGCCCTGCCAGCAGGTCCCCACACTGCCAGACGCAGCTTGGGGCGCTGCAGACTCTGGGGCCCGTGCTCCTTGCACCCTGTTCCTGAGCCCCACCCACCAGCAGAAACAGCTTTCTCGCTGCCCTTTGGTCTGGAGCCCTTAGGCCTGGTCCTTCTCCACCAGCCCATCAACAGCTGCACCCCTGCTCCCTGCACCCTGTGCTCCCGGATGAGTTGGTGGTCCACCTCTAGTGCGGGGTCCTGCCTGCCTGGGGGGCCTTGCTCCCAGGGCGGACTGTGGACCCCAGTGGTCTGTGCGAGGCTGAGGGGTGAGCAGTGCAGGCTGGACTCAGAGGTGGACCTGGGCAGTGGGGACAGGCCTGAGCTGGGTAGAGCCTCAGGAGGGCCATGGGGGAGAGGGGTAGGTCTATGAGAGGCTGAGGTGGGGGACTTGAAGGAAATATGGGGGACCATGGGGGCCTGTCCCCTGGTGGGCAAAGGACCACCAGCAGCAGTGTCTATAGTGGGCATATGGGTGAGGGGACGGGCGGGGGGGGGGTGTCTCCTTAATGCAGATTCCTGGGTCACAGCCAGGAATCTTCTGGGGCGGGGCCCAGTGGTCTGCATTTTTGAACATGCTCCCCAGACAGGCCTTCTAAACATGTGGGGCAGCCCCAGGGATTAGCAGGAAAGGAAGATGTCACTCGCTGCTTGCTCCCCATGATAAGGGTACAGACATAGCAGCTAAAAGCCAGCTCTGAAAAAGCTGGCGAACACTGGCAGGTCTGCAGGAACAACAGGATGGGCAGCCCTGCCAGGTCCAGGGCCGGTGGGACAGGCAGCCCCTCCTGGGTCTGGGGTCTGCAGGGGAGGCAGACCCTCATGGCGGTGGGCAGCTGGGTGCTGGCAGCCACTGTGGGGTCTGTCCAGTGCTCCAGGCACGGGCCCCATTGGCCCTCCCCATGGCTGCTTCCATCCAGCCTGTCCTTTCCAAGTGCCACCATCCCAGGCCCAGAGCCCATCTCCCTGTAGGGATCCCTCCTGGCGAGGCTGGCCCCATTTCTGGGGTGGCCCTGGGCTTGGCGTGCATGCTCGTCTGGGGGTCATCAGGAAGCTCTGGTCCCCATTTCCATGTTCCTGGCCGAGACCACATTTGCTGTCAGCCTGTGAGAACATGGACTCGTGTTCTGGCTGTGCCTCAGTTTCCCTTTGGAGGCTGGGATGAGGGGCATGGGCTGGGAGACTCCCTAGGCTGGCTCCTGGCTACATGGCCTCCTGCCTGGAGTGGGGGCTGGCCCTGTCGACATACCGCAGCTGCCCTGCCTGCCCAAGGCGGGTGCGTCAGCACTGGCGACCGGGAGCGGCTGTGGCCCTGGATGGGCCTAGTCAGGCCGTTGCCTCTGGGTCCCTTACACCCTTCCTCTCCAGCTGCCACCCCCAGAGGCTTTGGGCCTAGAAGCTAGAGCAGGACAGTGGGTTTGGGCCTATTTCTGAAGGCCTTGCCCTCCCCAGGACACTTGCCCAGCTCAGGGTGTCCTGGCGTCCCCACGGGCTGCTCTGTGGGACAGGGCCCCCTTCGGGTGCCCCAGCCTCACTGGGGACATGAGGGTGGCCTGCTCTGCCCACTGAGATGGGGAGGGCGTCTGCCTGCCTGCAGATCTGGTGGCTGGACCCCGAGCTGACCTATGGCAGTGCCAAGCCCTTCGTCTTCACCCAAGGCCACTCCGTCTGCAACCGCTCCTTCTTCCCCTGCTTCGACACGCCGGCTGTCAAGTGCACCTACTCGGCTGTCGTCAAGGTCAGTGCCCAGCGCCCACCCGCCAGCCGTGGCCCAGCCCCAGTGGGGCCGCTGACCTAAGGGGGGACTGACCTAGGGCCTCACTGTGGGGGACGTGCTGCTCTGCAGGGAGGGGGCCCCTTGACAGTCGGGGTCCTGGTGCTGGAGTCAGCAGTAGGCCCCTGAGAATGGGGGGCTCAGACAGAATGGCCAGTCCCATGGTGGGGGCCAGGGCTCCTGGGCCTGAGGGTGGCAGCCCCCCAGGGCG
Source organism: Rhinolophus sinicus (assembly GCF_057876585.1). Taxonomy (NCBI): domain Eukaryota; kingdom Metazoa; phylum Chordata; class Mammalia; order Chiroptera; family Rhinolophidae; genus Rhinolophus; species Rhinolophus sinicus. Next base: position 212,675,825 of record NC_142517.1, read on the forward strand.
CAAAAGGTTTGCAGTCTGGGGGTCCTGATGGGGGTGAGAGGTTCCCTGACAGGTGTGGGGCTCCCCAACAGGAATGTCGGGTGCCCTATCATGGAAATGGGGTCCCCTAACGGGGCTTGGGGTTCCCATCAAGGACACAAGGCTCCCTAACCTCAGTTGTGGGGTGCCCTGTTAGGGAATGTGGGGGTTCCTTATCACAAATATGGGGTGTTTGGACCTGGATTGTAGGGTTTTCCACTGGGGATGTGGGGTGCCCTGTCAGTATGTGGGGCTTCCCAGTGGTGGTGTGGGGTTCCCCATCAAGGACATGGGGACCCTGATGGGCAGTGACTCCCCACATGCAGGCCCCAGCGGGGGTCCAGGTGCTGATGAGTGCCACACAGAGCACCTACGTGGAGGAGGAGGGTGTCTACCGATTCCACATGGAGCACCCTGTGCCCGCCTACCTCGTGGCCCTGGTGGCCGGGGACCTGCAGCCGGCAGACATCGGCCCCAGGTACAGCCACTGCCAGGGCCTCCTGCTGCCGCCACCTGGGGCTCGGGCCTCGGGGAGATGCCGCCCCAGTCAGGGCATGCGGCCTGTGTCAGACCCCACACTGGGGACCAGGCCTGCCCCTACCTTATTGCCATGGCCCAGTGCCGGCCCTGCCAGGCTCCTCTCCCACATGCCCCAGACCCGGCAGCCCCAGCTGTGCCCTCTTCCAGCCCGGCCCCCTGCCAGGGACACACCGCAGCCTGACGCTCCCTGAAGCCCACGCAGGCAGGTTCCTTCCAATAAAGACGAAAGGAACCAAGCGGCCCCTGAGCATGTGGCTCTGCCCCTGCTACAGAAGGGCCTGCCTGCGGCTGTCCACTGAGGTGGCGTGGCAGGCATGGGCCAGGCCTGCAGGGCCAGACAAGGCTTGGGTGGTATTTGAGCCTAGAAGCTGAGGGCGGGCCTGGTGGGTGAGTGGGGCAGGGGAGCCTTAGCCCACCTTCTCCGCCCCGTGACAGGAGCCGTGTGTGGGCTGAGCCATGCCTCCTGCCCACAGCCACCAGCAAGCTGTCGGGTGTCGTGGAGCAGTGGCTGAGTGCAGCCGAGCGGCTGTACGGGCCGTATATGTGGGGCAGGTATGTCCTGGGGCACCTGGGAGCCCTGGCCGGCCATGAGGGGTCAGAGGGCAAGTCGCCATCCTCCCTGGGAACAACGGGCCCCTCGTCTGACCTCCTGGGGAGGAAGTGACTCTCACCACCCAGGCCCATGGCCGTCATGGTCACGTGCCCATCATCCCTCCCTCCTGGGGCAGGTATGACATCGTCTTCCTGCCCCCCTCCTTCCCCATCGTGGCCATGGAGAACCCCTGCCTCACCTTCATCATCTCCTCCATCCTGGAGAGTGACGAGTTCCTGGTCATCGATGTCATTCATGAGGTGGCCCACAGCTGGTTTGGCAATGCTGTCACTAACGCCACGTGGGAGGAGATGTGGCTGAGTGAGGGCCTGGCCACCTATGCCCAGCGCCGCATCACCACCGAGACCTATGGTATTGCCTGCAGCGGGCCGGGGGAGGGGAGGTGGGAGCGCCACCATGGCCTTGTGCACGCTGGCACCTCCAGGGCCATCCCGGGCACGGTGTCAGGGGTGCTGAGCCCAGCCCAGGCCCCAGGGTGCAGGCCCTCTAATGTGCACGTGTCCAGCAAGGTGGCCTTGGGTCAGCCCCACAAGGCTCAAGGCAGGGACCGCCACGTCGCTGCCCTGGGTGCTCAGGCTGCCCCCTGGCCCTCCCGCCTCCCCTGCCTCCCCGCCCCGTCCAGGTGCTGCCTTCACCTGTCTGGAAACGGCCTTCCGCCTGGACGCCCTGCACAGGCAGATGAAGCTCCTGGGGGAGGACAGCCCGGTCAGCAAGCTGCAGGTCAAGCTGGAGCCAGGTGCCTCCCGACCCTGAGGGTCTCCTCTGTTCCCACCAGCTGGATCCTGGCAAAGGCCAGGCCAGGTGCCCCCTGCCCCAGGACGGCCTCCCCTAGGCTCCCTCTCATGGGCTCTGAGCACCTGTCACTGTGGTGGGTGGACCCTCGGGCAGGACAGGCCACATCACTGCACTGCCAGGGCGTCTGGATGTGTAAGGGACGGCGGCCTCTGGCCCTTCCGTTCCTCTCGCCTGACCACCCCCACCCCGTGCCCCAGGACACAGGAGGTGGGGCACCGCCTAAAGCCAGGTGTTGTTTCAGGGGTGAACCCGAGCCACCTGATGAACCTGTTCACCTACGAGAAGGGCTACTGCTTCGTCTACTACCTGTCCCAGCTCTGTGGGGACCCCCAGCGCTTCGACAGCTTCCTGCGCGTGAGCAGCCCCTCCCGGACAGGCCCTGCCCCTCCCGCCCCGGCCCCCGCCAGGCCCCCTGAGCCCTCTCCCCCTCACAGGCCTACGTGGACAAGTACAAGTTCACCAGTGTGGTGGCCCAGGACCTGCTGGACTCCTTCCTGAGCTTCTTCCCGGAGCTGAAGGAGCAGAGTGTGCACTGCCGGGCAGGTGAGGCTGCGCCCGCCACACATCTGGGCCAGCCGCGGGCTGTGGGGTGACGGTGGGGGTCTTACTGCACAAGAAGCCACCTCTGCTCGGAGAAGGCCTCCTGGGTTCATCCCTCCTTCCTTCGGCTGTAGCTGGACGGTGTGGGCCTCGGGACGGGAGGCCATGGCAGCGGAGGGGGTGTGTCCCAGCCTGATGGGGCCCAGGGGGCTTCCAGGAAGGGGTGGCCCTTAGGCCAAGCTGACCTAGTTAGGCAGTCCCAGGAAGGGGGCCATGCAAACTGTGTGCAAAGGGCCTGGGGCAGGGTTGGCAGGGTGGAGGGAAGTTTGCCTCAGAGCTGGGTGAAGCCCGCTGGCCTGCTTGTGTGACACCCATGACAGTGTCCTTGGGGTTCCAAGGGCAAGCTTGGGGGCCAAAGGAGAGACTGGAGGGGTCTGACATGTAGGAGAGGCCACGATTTGCTGGAGGGCAATGAGGTGTGGCTAGGCGGGCTCGGTGTGGTGACCCTGTTTTAGGTTTGGTAAGTGCACCAAGGGTTGGTGGGGTAGGGATGGGTAGAGCCTGCCCCATAGCTGCCCAGTGCCAGAGCTTAAAGCAGAGCCCCGCCCCACCTACCAGCACTGAGTTTGGGCTTAAAGTGCCTCATTGTCTTGTATCCAGGAGAAGTGTGGAGGGGTTTGGGGTCCCTCAGCCACCAAGTGAAGCCGGCCTCCCTGTGTCCCTCACAGAAGCCACCCCAGTGGCTTGAAGTGGCAGAGGCTGACCCCAGCCTCCCCAAACTGGCCCTGACCTAGGGGCTCCTGGATCCTGGAACAGTCATGCCCAGGGACATCCTCGGGGTCTGGCATCACCTGGGCAGGCCTGCTTGGGTGGCCCCTCCCCAACCCCATGGGGACCCAGGATGGCACCTCCCTGCAGGGCTGGAGTTTGAGCGCTGGCTGAATGCCACGGGCCCGCCACTGGCCGAGCCAGACTTGTCTCAGGGGTCCAGCCTGACCCGGCCCGTGGAGGCCCTCTTCCAGCTGTGGACTGCGGAGCCCCTGGACGAGGCGGCCGCCTCGGCCAGCACCATTGACATCTCCAAGTGGAGGACCTTCCAGACAGCGCTCTTTCTGGACCGGCTCCTGGACGGGTCTCCGCTGCCCCAGGGTGGGTGCCATGGCAGCCGGGTGGCTGGGGAGGGTGTGCCTGCTGGCCCTGACCCGCCTGCGGCCCCACAGAGGTGGTGACCAGCCTGTCCAAGTGCTACTCGTCCCTGCTGGACTCCATGAACGCCGAGATCCGCATCCGCTGGCTGCAGATTGTGGTCCGGAACGACTACTACCCTGACCTGCACCGCGTCCGGCGCTTTCTGGAGAGCCAGGTGCAGCCAGCATGGCCCGCCTCACCCTCCAGTCTGCTGCCCGACTGGGCATCCCGGGGATCGGGGCGGGGAGACCTGGCCTCAGGGCTGGCAGTGGGGGGGTGTGCCCCCGGGGAAGAGCCCAGGCCCCGCCAGTCCTCGGCGAGGCCGTGTCTGGAGGTCTAGGCCCACGCGCCCTGGGCATGGGGGCATTTGAGCTCTCGGGGCCCAAGGGTCCCAGGCCCCAGGCCCCCGGCCTCTGCGCCCTCCCCATCAGTCACCCCACCCAGCCCGAGCACCGGAGCAGCTGGGGTGACGGGCACCCCGCCCTGCCCGCCCACAGATGTCCCGCATGTACACCATCCCGCTCTACGAAGACCTCTGCACCGGCGCACTCAAGTCCTTCGCCCTGGAGGTCTTCTGCCAGACGCAGGGCCGACTGCACCCAAACCTGCGCAGGGCCATCCAGCAGATCCTGTCCCAGGGCCTGGGCCCTGGTGCCGAGCCCAGCGCAGAGCAGGGCGGTGCCCGGGCAGAGGCAGACGCAGGCACGCCAGCCCTGCTGCTCGGCGACGAGACCCCCAGCAGCGCCATCTCTCTCAGGGACGTCAACGTGTCTGCCTAGCCCTGCCCTCCCAGACACCACCATTGTGCCTTCTGTGGCCCAGGCCTGCCGGACTGCACGTGGGCTCTGGCCACACGTCCTGCCGGGACCCATGCATCCCTCCTGTGGGCTCTCCCAGGGGCCGCGTGGGAGCTGGTCGAGGCCCGTGGACCTTGTCCCCTCAGCTCTCTTGCACTGCAGGCCCCAGAGTAGCCAGCCCTCACCACGCCCTCCTGTCTCAACACTGACTGCCGGGCGCTGCCCCTGGGGTGACAGCCCCGCAGTCCCATGGCAACCGCCACACTGTGCCTTATGTCTGCCAGGCCTGGGCTGCGCTGTCCCCACAGCCTGCCTCCTCCTCGCAGAGCTCTGCACTCTGCCCCGGGCTTGGCAGCCTCGGTCGGCCCCTGGCAGAGGGATAAGGATGCAGACGTGCCCTCTGTGTGGGGCAGAGGACACTAAGGAATGGGTGGATGTCCCTGGGGAAAGCCTTAGCCCCTCAGGGAAAACGGGGTCCCGGGCCCCAAGGGGAGTGGGACAAGATGCCTACCTTAGGGCGCCCCGGGGCCACTGCCACAGGACCCCAGGGGAAGGGGCTGGTGGCGTTGGTGCTCTTTTAGGCCCACCATGCTGGGACAGGCCCGGGGACCCTGTGGTCAGAGCTGGGCCAGCCAGGGGACCGTTGCAACGGGTCACTGTGATTGTCCCATTAAACTTCCACTCTAAAAACGACCTCCTGGGCTGTTTGTCCTTCGTATCTGCCCAGCTTCTTGGGTGGAGTCAGGAGCTGGTTACAGCCTGTCCTCCGAAACGGGCCCCTGGCAGAGGCAGGGCATGCTGGATGGCACCGAGGGTCTTCCCACACTCCAGCCATTCCTGGCCACCCTGGGTTTGCCCTGCAGCCCCGGAGGTCTGAGGACCAATGGCAGGCCGCCCCCAACCTTCCCAGCCTCTTGACCAGGCCTCTGAGCCCCCCCACCCCCCACTGGACCCTCAGATACCAAAGCAAAGGAGACTACTTGTCACCACCCTCACTCTGGGCCTTTCTCGGTGGTCCCCTGTCCCAAACCAGAGTAAAGGAAGAGATGAGTGGTGGGGGCAAGTTTGGTCTCAGAGGATCGAGACATGGGCTTCAGTGGCGACTGGCACAAGTGTAATGGACGGGTGGGACAGGTGGGGCTCGGAAGAGGAACAGGTCGGGGACTCCACTCTCTCACCACGAAGGACAGTCGAGCTGTACACAGTGGAAGCAGTGCAGCCACTGAGTTTACACAGGGCGGCATCCAGAATTGGCCCCCCAAGATCGTCCCCAGGTTCAGGCCAACTGGACAGTGCTGTGCTTTTGTTCCAGCTCTCACTCCAGGATTACATGCTTCGGTCCCCAGTGATGTTACCTGACCCACTGACTAGACCCAGGCCCAGAGCCCCACTACACAAGGGGCCAAGACATAGCAGGATCAGCAACCTGGTGCCACCAGGTCACCAAATATCCCACTGACCTGTTCCCTGCACTTAAGACCTCTCTCCCCAGGAGATGGCCCAGTCCCCATCCAGTCCTGGCCAAAGCCCACGCCCAGGATCTCAGGTGGTTTCCACAAAGGAGTATCCACGTGCCACCCCTGCACCAGGGCCAGGTGGGGCTCCACTCAACCCAGGGACTTGTAAATTGGAAGGCCAGTCACCCCTGCAGGGACAGGACTGGGCCAGTGCAGGAACCCCCCGAGGAAACGACACGAGAGGTCTCGCAACCCCTGCCCATAGTCCTGGAGCCCTGCCAGGCAGGTGCTGAGAGGGGCCCTGTCCTGGGAGGGGGTGCCCAGGCCAGGCACTCCGTCTTCTCTTGTCTTCTCAGCCAGCCCGGAACACGGCGGTGACCAAGGAGACCTCCTTAGGGGCAGAGCCGCTGCTCAGCCTCTTCCCTGTGAGGCTGTGTGCAAGTCAGTGGTCTCATACTTTTCAGTCCTGGGTTCTGGGTTCCTTTGGCAGTTCTGCTCTCACCTATGCGGTGGTCTGTCCCCCCACATGCTCGCGTCCAGCTCCTCGGGCCGGCAGCCACGCCCCAGCCCTCCCGGGTCACTGCTGAGGAGCCTTGGTCTTCCGGCCAGCTCCACCCTGCCGTCCTCCCAACTGCAAAGCTCAGGAGCGGCTCCCAGCAGTCATGAGGTTCCTCCATGTCCTTGCCAGTGATCCAGCCGGACTTGCCCTCTGGGGGCAGCGGGAAGGACTGCTGTCCAGCCGGGAGCCCCTGCATGCCTGGCCTTTCTCAATTCCTTCCCTCCCAGCTTGCAAACCCAGAACCCTTTCCTGCACGTCTTCCTTGTAGTATCTGGCCACACAGCCTGTGACCAGCACATGCTAATGTCCCCCCGCCCCGACCGAGATATTTCAGACATCACCGGCCTCGTGAGTCATCGCAGCTGAGTTTTCCCAGTGTTTGCCAACATTCTGCTTCCAGCAGCGGGCCACAGCCAGCCCGATCCAAGGGCATGCGTGTCCTGCGTGTAGAGCTGCACCCCTCTCGTGGGGGCTGGTTCTACCCCACACAGGCTATGAATGCCCCAGCAACAGGCGACTCTACAAGACCATTTGAAACCACAAAGGTTTATTTTACAGTCGGGCTACTTGTACACTTCAGGTGGCAGTGGGGTGGGAGGTCTTCCCGTCACTGGGTCCTCAGGGGCCCGTGCTAAGGGAGAGAGCATCTGGAACATTCCAGGCAGTTTGCCACAGATAAGCGAAGGGCTCACACGAGTTTTGGACACACAGGGACCATGCACCCCTTCTGTTCACACGGGCTCCACGCAACCACTCCTGCCACGTGCACAGCAATGGGGCTTGGCACATGGCCGAATGGCCCCCGCAAGGGCTGAGTGCACAATGTGGGGAAACAGCTGTGTTTTCCAGACAGCAGTGAGTGCTGAGGCGTAGCAGCGGTGTCCATGGAGCCAGGGGACGCTGTCCAGAAAGGGGAGGGGAGGGCCAGGAGTGTGGGATCGGCTGGGGCCAAGGGAGGCGGGGCCTTGACCAGTGGCTTCTGCGAGGAGGTTGGCCGAGGAGGTTGACGGCGGACGCCTAAGGAAGTGTGAGGGAGATGGGGCTCGTGCGGAGCCCCTGCTGCCTGGAGCTTCTCTAGGCCTTATGGTGCCAGTGAGGTCTCCTGTGCGCCTCAGGCCGCGTCCTGTGCAGTCCAGCTCGTCACTCTTAACGGTGTTAAGTCCCCCTCTCCCAGGCCAGCTGACTTGTGCAGAATGTCCAGAAGTTCAGATCTAAAGCTGCAGCTCACGCTGGGAGCTGGGCGGGAAGTGTGTGGGGCTGGGCCACACACTCCTGGGACCACACTGACACCTGAGCAATGGGCAAGCAGAGCCCTCAGACTCTGAGCCCTGGGGCTGAAATCTGCCACCCAAGGGGGCTTGAGAAAAACCAGGAAACAGGGAGTGGCACTTGAGACAAAGGGAGGATGAAAACCAACAGAGGACTTGATACTTTTTAAGGGAGCGATTACTAAAATAGAAAATAAAAGCTCAGCAAAGGTCACAATGAGGATGGGATGCATGGGCTGGACCAGCAAGAGACAGCCTCCTGGGGCAGCAAAGGGACTCTGAAAAGGGACCGCAAAGTAGCAGGATTTACTGAAGCCCCTGGCGCATGGAGACACACGTGAAGCCACACAGACGTTCAAATTGATCAGGGCGTCCTGGCTGCACACGGGGGCATCTCCACAGGCCCTCGCCCACCAGAGGGACCCCAGCCACTGCCTCCCTTTGCCATCAGACACCCCCACTCCGGCAGGCTGAGCCACCGTGGCAGCCACGCCCTGGGCGGCCCACCTATCAAGATGTCTTCCCTGATACAGACCAGCCTTTACTTGAAAGAGTCTGATGTTAGCTGTTAAGGCTGTATCTTTTTTCCACTTTCTCTAGTCACCTGGCGAGACCCAGAACAGGAGCCCCAGAGCAGAAAAATGACTACAAAACGTGGGGCTTGGTCAGGCTGTCCACAGCGCCCGGCCCAGCGTCTCTGAGGGCCTTCCAGGGGCTCGGGGCAGGGTGCTAAGAGGATCAGTGCCACCCACCCAGGCCCAGACAAGCCTCTCCTTGTTCAAAAACCAATGAGCAGGCAGACAGAGAAAGATTCCACCGTCTGCATACGGTGGCACCCGCGACGCAGAGCAGCCCACACTGAAACGTGCTCACTCCCAAGGACTGCAGGCAACTGGAGGTGACCTGCACCGTGTCCGGAGTAACACTTACCACGTGACCACGGGGAGCAAGCTGGGGGAGCTTCCTGTTAGAAGCATGTGTTGGTTTTAGACCAGGGAGTAAAAAACACCCCAGACTCAACCTAAAACATCACCCAAAAAGAACGCGCGCCTCCTGCAGCCGTGAGCAAAGTGACAAGGCCTGACTGGTTTGGGAACTCGGGCTGCCCGCATGGAGCCGCTGTGTCCTACCCACAGTTGTGCCGTCCTGGGCTTCCTGCCTTCTCCCTTCCCAGCTCCATTTGTCACATGGGACCCTGATGCCTACCGGTGGGATGTGAAGGTCACACCAACTTGCTGTCTCCTTATTGCAGATGGGTTTGACCCTTCAGGCCTTAGGGGTGGACCCTTCTTTGTTTCTCCTGGAGAAGCGCCCACAGTTGCTGGTAAGAGCAGGTGGTCCCTTCAGCTGAACCTTCAGGCGGGGGAAGGGGTGACACCCAAGCTTCCAGACCACCACTCCCCCTCCAGCTAGGATGATCCCAGAGGCAGTCTCCCTTTGGCCAACGGTCATGACCTTCACTGGCCAGACCTCCCTCCACAGCCCAGGGCCATGGGCCTCACTGACCTCTCACAGCCCAGGACCAGCCAAGCACTTTGCATCATTTCTCACTTAATCCTGACAACCATCCTGGGCCCTCTGTACCTGGGGGGTTGTAGATGAGGAGACAGAGGCACGTAGAGCGGCCAGGACACCTGACCAGCAGGACCAGGTTTCCTGCAATACTTGCTCAGGTAACTTCAGAGTGCTCTGGGTTTTGGGGCCCTGCGGTGATGTTCTAGACACCTCCTGGCCCCACTGGGGTGGCCACCCAGGCTCCCCCATCTCTCAGACGGCAGTTAGTGCTCAGAGGGCAATTAGTTCCAGGATGTGTGGGCCGGTGGCTGGTCCTGCTAAGGTGGGAGCTTCGTGGGGGAGCCAGAGGCTGCCTTCCACCAGCCCTGGGCCCTCATGAGAATCCTGGACAGAAGGCTTGCTCAGAGGGGCAGGCGCCCCATTGCCCCACAGGCCCAAGACACTGGGCCTGCTCTCTGGCTGCTGGGGGATGGGACACGGGGCCTGAAACTACCCCGCAGTTCAGACCCGTCAATGTAGCTGACAATGTGTCTAACCCAAGTCCGCATCAAGGATTTTCCTGATCAAAGACTATTCTTTAACTATGAGTCCCATCAACCTTCCTAAACTGATCGGACCCAAAGCCAGTTCTTTTTCCAATTCTGCAGCTCCTGGGCTGCCTCAGGTCAGTTGGTGCCACCGTCCTGTGGCACCCTTCCTCTTTCTGACTCACGTGACTAGTCACCAAGTGCCTTTCTCCACTGCTGGCCCAGAACCTGGGCCTCTGAGCTCACTCTCCCAGTCTAGCCTCAAGACCAACTTCTGAGCCCCTGCAAGCGGAGCGATCTTTTCAAGTGCAAATATGCCGCCTGCCTCCACTCCTTCAGAGCCCTGGTTCTCACCTCCAGACCATATCAGAACCTTGGGCAGCCACACCCTCCCAGTTCCCAAACTGCTTCCCTAGGCTCACCACACCCATCTCACGCCCTGGGGACACAGTGGTCCAAAAATACAACCACAAATTCTCCGAGGCTCCTCCCTCAAAAGGTGGTTCTTGATGTGCCCCCCTTGAGTGTGGTCTGGACTTGGTGACATGCTTCCAACGAATGGAATATTGCAGACACCTGAGGTGGCTCATGAAACACAGTGCAGCCTCCATCTTCCCTGCCCCTTTGGATCACCAGCTCTGGGAGAAACCAGCTGTCACGTTGAGGACACTTGAGCAGCTTCCTGGAGGTCCACAAGACAAGAAACTGAGGCCTCCTGTGAGTGGCCCAGAAGTGGACCCTCCAGCTGACGTCAGTCCTGGCCAACATTCCCACTGCCATTTCCCGAGACCCTGAGCCAGAACCGCCCACTGGAGTCACTCCCACACTCCTAACCAACGGGAACTGTGAGATAATAAATCTCTGTCATTTGCAGTTGCTAAGTTTTGGGGTTATTTGTTACCAGCAGTAGATATCAGTACAGGGCAATCCTAGGATCCACCAGTTCTGGGGCTCAGGGACATCAACAAGACCTGTCTCTTTCTCCTTCTGCTCTAGATTCTCAGCATACTGGCCTTTGTCCTCTGGCTTGTCCCCTTGTGGCCACGATCTGGCAGCAGCAGTATCTGGCGAACGGCCCCGCCCAGGCACCCCAGGGCTGGCTGCAGGAGAACACCCACCCTCCGGCCTTTTGCAGACTGGAAGCCTCCTGGCAGCCCCGGGGGACTGTTTCTTATGCCCTGCTGAGCCTTTCTAAAGCTTCTGGCTCTGGAGCTAGGGACGCCCCAGACGCCCCAGCTGCCAGCAACTACGCAGAAGCAAAACCAGGGGCTCTTGGTGCTGACGCAGGAGCGGCTGTGGTGGATCCCAGTGGAATGTGGCAGTCGGCCCAGCACTTTCCCTCCTCCACCAGCTACTGCTGCCTGTCCCTTCACCTGGAGAGCCTCAGCGCTGCCCTGCTCACCTCCACCTAACTTGGGGTGATCTGTGGGCAGGACACTAGTGTCTAGTCTCTGCGCCCCCATGAGAATGCAGTGCCCAGACAGAGAACTGCCCGGTTACTACCCACTAGACAAACAGAGGAGAGATGTGGGGGTTCAGAGGGGGAGACCCTCCTGGCTAGGAAGTCGGAACACCCCTTGAAGAGCGACAGGGACAGTCATCCAGGCAGGATAAGGACTGGAAGCAGAGCCATGGAGTGCCAAGTCCGAAGCAGGGATAACCTGGGGGGCACACATGGACTGGGGCGAGGGGAGAGCAGGCAAGGTTCAGATTCCATAGGGCCTGCAGCACCCATGGGCTTAGGAAAGGAAAGCAGTTAGAAGTGAGCTGTATAGTCCACCACTGAGTGTGGTCAGTGGCCGCTGGTCCTGCCTGAAGGAGAACCTTTACCTTCATCCTCCTGTAACCCTCAAACAGCACTGTGATATGGGGGTGGTATCCCACCTTACAGTGAGGGCGCTGAGGCTCAGACTGTAAACAACTGCCTGTCCCAGGGCCTGCGTTTGTGGGTCGAGAACTAGCTGCCTCCAGACCTTCTTGTCCCACGGCCAGGGCTGCTTCCAGCCCGATACCCAGGAGCCAGAGGCCCCACTCTACAGAGCTGGGGTGGGCCCAGAAGGCACAGGGGCCCACACTCCTGATTGGCTTGGGGAGCATCTCTGCACCTAGGGGTGGGGGATAGGACCACAGAGCGTATGGGCCATGGGTGGTGCGGGTGCAGCTGTGCCGGACAGGCTGACGGCAGAGCTGCCATAATGCTGTCACTGCAAGCCTGGGTGAGTGGCACAGCACAGGCCCCCACTCAGGAGCCCCGATCTTGGGCTGGCCCCAGCTCTGCTGCTAACCACCTCTATGTGTTACCTGGGGCAGATCCCAGCACCCCAGGGCACGGAAAAAAATGGTCTCTGACCCCTTCAGGATCCCTAGACACAGCAGAGCCCAGGCTTTTGCTGATTGCTTTCAGCTACAGCACAGCCTCCAGTCTGCCAAGAGGTCGGAAGCATCTTCCTGGACAGCTAGTGCTACGGGGGTGGTGAATGGTCATGAGACATGTTGGGCAATGTGGTCACCCCTTTTTCTAGAACCTCAGCAGAGATAAGTACCCTAGGGCCCCAAACCAGGGGGTTGAGGCCTAGTGGGGTGCTACCACTAGCAGTTGCTACTCACGCAGGCCCTGCCGAGCCTCTCAGAGGGAGGAGCTGCAGCTGTCACAGGGGCTCCAAGGAAGCAGAAAGGTCAGGGGCAGGAGCTCTTGGATCAGGTTCAGTTTCCTATCCAGCAGTAGGGGCTTTTCGGATTTAACTGCAAAAGGGCTTTGAGAGGCAACCAACCGAATGGGAAAAGATATTTGCAAACAACGCCTCTGATAAGGAGCTAATATGCAAAATATATAAGGAACTCATACAACTCAACAATAAAAAGACAAACAATCCAATTAAAAAAATGGGCAGAGGACAGGAACAGAAACTGCGCCCAAGAAGACATACAAACAGCCAACAAATATATGAAAAACTGCCCACCTTTACTATTAGGGAAATGCAAATAAAAACCACAATGAGCTATCACCTCACCCCAGTCAGAATGGTTATCATCAACAAGACAAATAGTAACAAATGTTGGAGAGGCTGTGCAGAAAAAGGAACCCTCATACACTGTTGGTGGGAATGCAGACTGGTGCAGCTGTTATGGAAGGCGGTGTGGAGGTTCCTCAAAGAATTACGAATAGAATTGCCATATGACCCAGCAATCCCTCTCCTGGGTATCTACCCAAAAAGTCTGAAAACATTGATTCATAAAGACAAGTGTGCTCCAATGTTCATTATTTATGGTGGCCAAGACATGGAAACAATCAGTGTCCTTTGATAAATGAATGGATAAAGAAGTTGTGATATAAATACACAATGGAATACTGCTCTACCACAAGAAAGGATGAAATACTGCCATTTGTGACAACACGTATGGATACTGAGATCATTATGCTAAGGGAAATAAGTTATACAGAAAAAGTCAAGAACCACATGACTGCACTCATATGTGGGATATAAAACTGAAAGGAACAAGACAAGTAAATAAAGAAACAAAAACTCATAGACACAGACAAGAGTTTGGTGGTTACCAGAGGGTAGGGGGGCGGGAGATGGTAGAAGAGGGCAAAGGGGGTCAAATATATGGTGATGGAAGGAGAACTGGCTCTGGGTGGTGAACACATAATGCAACATATAGATGACGTATTATAGAAATGCACATTTGAAACCGATGTAGTTTTGTTGACCATTGTCACCACAATAAATTAAAAGGGGGGTGTTGATTTAACCACCCTTCATATCCAGGCGCTGGGTGAAAGCGGCCTGGGGTGCGACATCTGAGAAGCGGTCAGAGGTGGCAGAGCCGTCACTAGCAAGTCCCCTTCTCCTGCCCTGCCGGGTCCTCTGTGAAGGCCGCAGCCACACTGACGCAGCTCGGGGAGCAGGCGGAGAACGCGCTTCTGGCTGACCGCCTGCCTTCCGGGGAACAAGGATGGCGAAGGGCAGTTTCCTGCAGCAACGGTGCGTCCTTGCGCAGGTGCGGAAATCACTGTCCTCGCCTCCCGCAGCACTGAGCGGCTACGAGCTACGACCGCACGTCCCGGCAGGTCACTCACTGTCCAGCCCACCAGGACCAGAAGCCCGGCTATCTAGGGGCCAGCAGGATGCTCCAATCTCATGCCCTGCCCGGCGCGTCTGACCCCAGACTGCCTTGACCCAGCCTCCCGGGCCGGCAAGGCCCTCCCCGGGCCATCTCATTCCCCCGGACCTCAAGACACAGCTTCACACCTGCAGACTTGCCACCTGCCGCAGACCGCACTCCACTCACCTTCCGAAGCGCGCCTCCCATTGGCTGCTCCCACAAAGGCGGCCCCGAAGCCGCGCGCCGGAAGAAGAGGAGCATTCTGGGAAGCAGCGCTGCATGCTGGGACCAGTGGTCCACGGCCGACCTCGGCCGAAGTGGCCTCTCCGGTCCCGTTAGTCTCCCGAACCCGTGAGTCCAAGCGGCCCCGACGCCCCAGTCCGAACCACACTGGTTCAAGGACAAGACGGCCGTCGGCCTCTCAGCGGCGGATCTCGGCCGGGACGGTTCTGGGCCCCGCTGGCCCGGAAGGAGAAGTGCTGCTGGGAAGATGCCTCAGCCTCGCGAGAGTTCAGCTCGGAAGCCACGCCCCCAGAGGAAGTGGTTACCGGGGCGACCGAACGGACGGCGCCGGGGCCCAGGGCTCGCTGCGGTTCTCCCCCGGGTGGAGACCCGGCTGGAACTGGGAGCATCGGGCCGGCCGGAAACCGGCAGCCGACTCGCCGTCTCCCTCCGGGGCCGTCTCCCTCCGGGGCCGCGCTCGCCCTCGCGCCGGGCTCGTGCTGCCCATGGGAGCCCGGGTCGCCCAAGATGCGGGCGCCGGCCAGGGAGCTCTTCCGAGACGCCGCCTTCCCCGCCTCGAGCTCCTCGCTCTTCTCCAGCTTCTCTACGCCGCTGGCCCAGTTCCGGGAGGACATCACGTGGAAACGGCCGCAGGTCAGGCGCTGGCGGGGCTTGACGTCGGGTGTTTAGCCGTTGTTTCCGGCCCGGGTGCGAGCGCGGAGTCCGGGCCGGCGCGGCGGGACCGGGGGCCGGGTCGGCCGGGTCTGGGCGCGCGGTGGCCCGCAGGCCTGCCGCCCTCAGGACTGGGTTCCCAGGCGCCGTCCCACTTCCAGCCTTGCAGGGCGTCCTAGGGCCGGAGCTCCCGACCCCCGCCCGGGACGGCTGTGTTCAGGGGAGGGGAGGACCGGCCGGAGGAGAGCGAGCGAACCCAGCCCGCTGCCCTCCTGCTCCCACGGGCCGCTAACCGCACGTGGCTTCTCGCCGCACGGCTCTCGGTGTCGCGTGTTTGTTTGTGGCTGCTGCTCCCCGGCGGTGAGGTCCTCGCGTGATCTTCTGGACGGGCCAGGCTGAGCCCACAGAACAAGGGCGCTTTGCGCTGCACTTTTCTCTTGTGGATTCAGTGCACCTGCCTTTTCAGCTGTGGACGTTTTCAGGTGGTAATTTAAAGGGATGCTCTGGCCTAGCGCTACGCTCACATCTTTAGGAATGGCTTGCCTGCTGAATACGACTGTCCCAGGGACCAACCTGCCTTTCCTGAGTGTGCGTGGCCACCAGAACTGCGCGACTTGCACCAAGGCGCTTTTGTGCAGCACTGAGAGGGCCTGCTTGGCCTGAGAGGAGGCCAGGGCCTTGTAGGATACGCCAGTGGGATTTGGGTGAAAAACGGCTCTCAGGTGCAAGGGGAGGCCCTTGGGGGGCGGGGCAGCCCTAGAAGACGGATTCAACTGGGGGGGTGTTTGAAGAAGCTCACGCCTACTGCCTGTGGGGAGTGGGTTGTGGGGCCAGAACGCAAGTGGCCATTGCAGTCCTGGACAAGGACGGAGGGGCTCCCATTAGGGTGACGTCTGTTACCAGTGGAGGAGTTTGGAAAGTGCTCTGGTAGGTCCTGGTGACTGGCTGGAAGTGGAGGCTGAGGGTGATGAATCGATCGAGAATGACCCAGATGTCCAGCCTGAGCACCAGGTGCAGGGAAGCCCTGTTTGATGCACTGGGGAAAAGCGGGCTGTGGGGAGAGCTGGAGGTGGAATCGAGCGTCATGTGTCCATTGGAGCTCAGCAGGCGGGTGGATGTGGGAGCTGGGAGCTCAGGAAGACCCTGCTCTGGGAACTGGGGCTGTAACACGTGGCTTGTGGGCCAGGGCTGGAAGAGTATGTCAGGAGAAAGTATAGGGAGAGAAAGAGGAGGCCTCAGAACTGAGCCTGGCTGAGCCCTGACCGTTCCAAGTGGGGTCACGCAGGTGCCCGGACAGGTAGACTTGAGAAGCAGCAGACAGTGAGGTGAACGGGCAGCCAGGAGCACATGGAATCATGGGAGCCACCAGGCCACTGCTGTTCTGAGGCTGCCGGGTGTTGGGGAAGATGAGGACACACGACAGGCAGGACACTGGTGACTGGCTCAGGGGCTGGAGATGCTGGTGTGGAGAGTGAGCCGGAGGGAGGAGGAGCAGCGGCAGCTCTTTCCAGAAGTTGGTCAGTGAACGGAAACCTAGAGGGAAAGAGTGTGCGGGGCAGTGTCTTAGAGAAGACAGAGCTTCTCCCTGGTGCCTTGTGCGGCTGGGATTCTGCCGGCAGAGGTGGCAGAGGGAGGGCGTCGCAGGCTCTGAGGCGACAGAGGGGCAGGGCAGGTGGCGTCTGATGAAGCCTGAAGCGGGGGGCGTGGGCGTGGCGAGAAGAGCTGGAGAGCAGCGAAGGCGTGAGCTAGTCTGGGGAGTGGGAAATCGAGCCTTTTAGAGAAACAGTAGGCTTTCCAGCAGTGTACAGGATCCCTCGAGATTTACCGCTGGGAATTGAAAGTGAAATCATTTTCTAGGTGAACATTTCGCTGCTTTGAGAAGGGGGATGGTAGGATTCATCCAGGTTTGGGGGTTTTGCCAATTAAGGAAGGTGGACAGAGACAGGGACCCCATGATCTATGCTGGATGGAGTGACGTGAGCTGACTCATATGTGCAAGAAGCCGGCCGCCTCTCTTCCCTGTGGGGCGGTGTGGATCAGCGGAAGAGCTCCTTGCAGCCCATCACCTAGACCCTCCGTTTTGCCTTTTAAAGACTCACCATCAAGCATGATGTAACTCTGGACAATTTCCTCTATTTCAGGAAATTTGTGCCACGCCCCGGCTGTTTCCAGATAACCCCCAGGAAGGGCAGGTGAAGCAAGGGCTGCTCGGGGATTGCTGGTTCCTGTGTGCTTGTGCTGCCCTGCAGAAGAGTCGGCACCTCCTGGAGCAGGTGTCTGCAACAGTGCGGTTTCCTCCTGCTCTCATCGTCCTGTCTGCCGTGCACAGGAAGGAAGTGGGGGGCCAGGCATCTGAACCCCTTGTTCCATGGTGCTCTACTGTGGCTGCTAGTGTGGGCCGTGGGCTCCGAGGCCCAGACGCGGTGTCCCTCTTTCCTGCAGGGGTCTGTGGGGTGCTTTCTGTCCTGCTCTGCCATCTCCTGAGTCCTGGGGGCTGAGGTACTCAGAGCCACACATGTGGAATAAAAAGCCAGACATGCCAGCCCGATGGGAAAGGGCTAGCCAGGGGAGCGTGTGCGCCTGGCGTGGAATAAGCTTCTTTAGCTAGCTGGCTTTAGCTTGACTATAAATTGGTAAAAGATGGTTCAGACTGTCAGTGATGCCGGGTGGGCCCCACAAGTGCTTACACTCCTTCCCCGGGGCTCTCACGGCTTTCTGTTTGGCTCCTTGCTGAGTGTTGCTGATGAATGCAGCAGCATTCGTGGACAGTGGTGACCCCGTCCAGAGCGCCTCCCTGTCCCAGGCCCCGAGCTATGCACGGCACGTCACTGGCTTTCATTCCCACAGGCCCCGCCGGCTTTGCCTTTTTTTTACAAATGAGGGCACTAGAACCATTGTCATTGTTTTTCCGGCTACTGGATGGCAGAGCCAGGACCAAACAAGTCCCTCGGTGCAAAGCCCGCACTGCCTCTGTGTCCGGATGCTGGCAGAGGCCCTGAGCTCCAGGCTCCTGCAGGGGGTTGCTGTGCCCATGGTGGCCTGCCGTCTGCAGTCGGCTCTGTCCAGACTTGGGTCTCATGCTTGTAAAAGTTACGTGTGTTTTGGATTCAGGTCTCGTGCTTATTTGGGACAGTAGGACTCAATGGTGGACTTGAAGCTTTTAGAGACACTTGGCTTCCTCACTGTGGTCTGAAAATATTTTATTGAAAAGTCTGCTATTTTCTGTCCAGTGACTGGTTTTCCGTGAGCACTGGCGGCTGGGTGTGGAGAAAGGTCGAGGCCCCTGCAGAACCGTAGGGGCCTGTGGGACAGTTGAGTTACACTCTGGTTAACACACTTGGAATGCGCCGCACGATGTTTGTGTCTCACGGTCTCCGTTTGCCTTTCCTGTACACGGTAGGTCATTCCTCCCGGACAGCCGAGCTGGCTCGACCAGACGTACCGTGGCTCCTTCACCTGTCGAGTTTGGCAGTTTGGACACTGGGTGGAGGTGACCATAGATGACCGTCTGCCTTGTCTTGCAGGGAGACTCTGCTTCTCCCGGTGCCAGAGAGAAGATGTGTTCTGGCTTCCGTTGCTGGAGAAAGTCTATGCCAAGTACGCATGCTGGAGGCTGGAGGGGCCGCGGCCACCTTAGGCTGCCGGAAGCATCACCACTTGGGCTGCAGCGCCCTTGTCAGGTCCAAGGGTCTGGGGGCCAGGCCTGGGCAGGGCGGGGTAGGGCTGTCCAGAGACAGACACTCGGAGACTGGGCCTTTGCTTGGCCTTCCCTCCCCGCCCACGCCCTCTTCCCCTGCCCTCATTTCAAAGTTGGGCATGAAGGTATCACCCCAGGAAGAGGATGTGTGTTTTCTTCTCTTTCCTCAAACCTCAGCAACAAAGATTTTTACACCTGTTTGTTTCCTACCACTGGGGACAGGCAGCCTCTCTGCAAGTTGTTGGGGAAGAAAGAGGCCACCTTCTGTCAGTCCTTGTTTCTCAGGGTCCCGCCTGCGACCGAGCCCCTGACCCACAGTCTGAGTTGCACTGTCCTCTTAGAAGGCATTTGTCGTCTTGCTGGCAGACTGGGCTGATAGGCAGGAGGCCTGCGGTCAGGGCGGTGGGCCTGAGCCCCTCCGTCCCACGGCCGCTGTCAGGGGGTGGGGCTTGGTCCTGACAGACGGGGTGCTCCCTGCCTCACACTCCAGCCCACGTGGGAGGGGGCAGGGTGTTGCTGGGACGCTGCGTGGTAGCGTGTGAAGGACGTGGCGAGGAAGAGGCGGCAGGGAAGAGAAGAGACTGAAGTGGGGGTTCAGGGCATGATGTGGCTGTTGTAGGCTGGGGGTAGAAGCGAGGCGGGAGCCTCACGCACCCCAGTGCCGGAGGCTCACCCCACTCGTCTGTCTCCCCAGGGTCTATGGGTCCTACGAGCACCTGTGGGCAGGACAGGTGGCGGAAGCCCTGGTGGACCTAACCGGGGGCCTGGCGGAAAGGTGGAACCTCAAGGACTTGGCACAAAGCAGTGGCCAGCAGGACAGACCCGGCGACTCGGAGCCCAGGACTTGCCGGCACCTGCTGGGCCTCAAGCAGCGCTGTCTCATCAGCTGCTCCGTGTTCAGCCCCAGAGCAGGTGAGACGCTGGCAGCGGGAGGCGTGGCACGTGCCCTCACACCTCCGCGGGCCCTTCACTGTGGCCCTGACAGGACTAAGTGGAACGAGGACATTTGTCCTTCCATGCTGCTGTCCCGGGTGTGACCTCCTGCTGCCCACCCTTCTCCCTGACCAGGACCCACCCAGGGAGGGGTAACCGTCCCGCAGAGACGGTCTAGGAGGCAGATGGTACCATGTCTGCCCAGCTGGTAACCTGGCACAATCAACACTCAGGTTATCGATTTAGTGATAGATGCACTCGTTAGAGAAAGGCTGTGGAAAGGAAAACATCACTCGAGCATTAACTGCTGTGACTTTTTAGTGCTTGCTCAGTGTTTCATAAACACGCACTTTCGGCATTCTGCATTAAATGCCGTTTTCTCTTGTTACATAAGCTACGTATTTCATTAGTGGATCTTCCTTCATCCTTCCCTTAACGTGGGTATTTTGGGTCACTCCAGTTGTGTGCACTTATAAATACCATTGCAGTGAACATCTTTATGAATGAAAGTTTCCTATTTAGGATTCTTTTCATAATGGAATCTTTGCTCAGAGACTATGAACGTTGCAATAAACTCTCCAGTGTTGACAGTTACGCTGCTCTGGCTCATGTGTGAGGGTTGGCACAGGCCTGGCAATGGATCTGCCACACGCAGAGCCTGGGACAGGGCTGAGGGGAGCCTGCCCTGAGGGAGAGGGGCTGTGTTTAGCATCAGCTGCCCCGGGGTGGGGTAGACGGGTGCTGGGTGTCGCCTGGAGCCCAGTGAGGTGGCAAGGGGCCGGGGATGTGGGCAGGACACCCAGGGCCAATGACAGTGCCTTATGAATGAAGCACTTAAAGGAGTTCTCTCCGCTCTGGGCCGCCACCCTCCACCGTCCGCCCCAGACGGTGCCATCCTGCTTGGCTCCTCCACACGTAGGCAGTCTGTCCTTGGTCTGGGCAAGTGGAGTCATTTCCCGCGGGCCTCAGCCCTCCCACTGCCCGACCGCTCCCTGCCTCCCCAGCTCGCCTTGCTGACTGGAGGTGTCCCTTGTCCCTCCTTGGTCACAGACCATCGGCGACCGTGCTAGTAGCGGCACATTTCAGAACTGGCCATGTGCCGCCTGCGTCCCTCGTCCATCCAGGCAGGGGCGGAGGCCCCGAGAAGGGACTGAGTAGCCGGCCTGGTCCAGCTGAGCCGGTGTCCAGAGCCACCCTTTGTTGTGGCTCTGCGCTGGCAAAGGCCATGCCTGAGTGAACCTGTCCACAGCGGGCAGCAGAGGGGCCTCCCCTGTGGGGGTCCCGATGCCTGTGTGGCCGCAGCTGGGTGGGCTGGAGCAGCCCCGGGAAGGAGACAGCGGTGCGTCCACTTGGTCTGGGAACTTCCCGCCTTGACCGCACCGTCCCTTGCCAGGCTCCCGGGAGCTGGGGGAGTTTCACGCCTTTATTGTCTCAGACCTGCGCGAGCTGCAGACTCCTGCCGGTCCCAGTCTCCTGCTCCTGTGCATTCAGAACCCCTGGGGCCGGCGCTGCTGGCAGGGGCCCTGGAGAGAGGGGTGAGTTGCCCATGCGGGGACCCCAGTGGCAGCCGAGAGCTGTCACAGCAGTGTGGGTGCCTGGCCCAATGCCGGGGCTCGTGCCAGGGGCGTTTCCATGGTCAGGACAGGGCTCGGTGGGGTCCCATGAGGCCCCCTCGGCCCCTGCTCATGGGCCACATGTCCTGTGCTTGGCCCGAGATGGCCCCAGGAGGCTGGCTGACCCTGGGCCCTGGGGTCCTGTCTTGACTGCCCGTGGAATGGTGGATGCCTAGTCAGGCTGTGGATGACAGGGACCTATGGGACGCCTGTGCCACGGCTACGTCCTGGTGCTGGGACAGCTCCCCTTCGCCAGCGGGGTGGTGAGCAGACCCCCACAATTGGTCTGAGCAGCTCCACCCGAGGCAGTGGACACACATCCTTCCCTCACCGCTCACTCATCCATCCACTCAGCCAGGCTATGACAGTCATGCAGAGGCGGGAGCCCGTGAGGGGTGACAAGTGACTGCCCCGAGGCTGGTCCAGCCCAGAGCACATCTGAGCATGGGAAGGGGCCATGGTGTGGGGCCGTCCAGGGCTGCAGGGACAGGAGCTCTCAAGATGCTGTCTGGGTCCCCGTCTGCCCCAGTCAGTGCCGTCAGCTCTCAGATGAGGCCTCCGCTGAGGTGAGATTCCTTCCAGGGGCGAAGGTTGGAGCCGGGTGGAGGCGGCGGACCGGTCTGAGCTGCTGTCCCAGCTCCAGGAGGGCGAGTTCTGGGTGGAGGAGGAAGAGTTCCTCCGGGAGTTCGACGAGGTCACCATTGGCTACCCGGTCACAGAGACCGGCCACCTGCAAAGCCTCTACTCGGGTAAATTACTCGGGGGCAGCCTTTGTGCGCGTGCAGCGGACTCTGCCTTCTGAGGTCGGGCCCCAGGCGCATTTGGCTTCTGTTCTGTGCCGTCCCCTCCCATCCCAGGCGGCTGGAGGTGGGGACACAGCGCGGCTCTTGGAGGACTGGCGTGTGTGGGTGTGAGGGGGCGTGGGAATCCGACGCCCTGTGCTCTCGCCACAGAGAAGCTGCTGTGCCACACTCAGGCGCTGCCTGGGGCCTGGGTCAAGGGCCAGTCGGCAGGAGGTTGCCGGAACAACAGCGACTTCCCCAGCAACCCCAAATTCTGGCTGCGGGTCTGGGAACCGAGTGAGGTGTGCGCTGCCGTCTTGCAGAGGCCCAGGGTGCGCACATCCGACTGGGCCGGCCGGGCCCGGGCACCTGCAGGGGACGACCGCACTGCGTGGAGCCCGGCGCGCACCCCAGGCCAGGACTACCCTGCTGTGGGCTTACATCTCTGGAAGGTAACTCTACGGCCAGTGGCTCCCGCTCGGGCAGGGGTCAGGGGCGGGGCCCGTCGAGGCCTGAATCCCAGGACCTGCAGTGCTGGGACACACGTGGTGCCAGGAGCCAGCGCCACATGCCCCCACTGCCTGGCCATCCTGGGGATCAGGCCTGTGGGTGCTCCCAGCGCTGATCTGGGGCTGCAGGACTCGGTTCCCTCTACCTTGCCAGGTGTGTCTGTCGACCAAAGGCAAACAGAACCAAAGCCCCCACAGAGCCGCCTGGTGGGCCAGGCTGTGGGCCCCTGACCCAGGCTCTTTCCTGGGAGCCGGGTTATTAGAACCACTGCTGAGACGCCAGGCCCTGGGCTCAGCCACTTCCCGTGGGACCTCCACAGGCCTCTTCCCCTTCCCTCCTCCCTCAGTCTCCCTACCCATGGGGTCGTAGCGTTCTGCTCTCATAGTGTGGTCCAAGGAGCCGCCTGGGCCCGATGGAGACGCCTGTCCTCTCCCAAGGGCCAGGAGCGTCTTGCACAGGAACGTGCTGCCCGCTCGCCTGTTTTTTCATCTCGTGTGTCCCGCCGAGGTCTGACAGCTCCCAGTCTGACAGCTCCCAGCACCGTGTTCCCTGTCCCTTTGTGGGCATGGCTTACATTACGTTCCTTTTCTTCTGCAAAAGGTGTTGTGGGCAGGCCTTTTGTCCAGCGGCCCCAGGGTGCTTTAGCCATGTGCTTTGGGGCACAGCCGGCACATTTGTCTGTTTTCCCTGGAGCAGAAGGGTTTGCAGCTCGCATCTGGGACAGGGCTGAGTGAAAGCCTGGGAGTCGTGGGCATTTTCAGCTGGTCCCTGAGAGGCTGGGGAGGGGCCCACAGGCCCTAATGCTGGGAGCATGGTGCTGGGCCGGTCTCTTTGACGGGCCCTCTCTCCTCAGGTGGAGAAGCGGCGGGTCAGCCTGCCCCGGCTTCTGTCCACGCCCCCTGTGGCTGGCACCGTGTGCCATGCATATGACCGTGAGGTCCATCTCCGCTGTGAGCTCGCCCCTGGCTACTACCTGGCTGTCCCCAGCACCTTTCTGAAGGACGTACCGGGGCAGTTTCTGCTCCGGGTCTTCTCCAGCGGGAGAGTCTCTCTCAGGTGAGGGGCCACAGGGCTGGCAGTCCCCTCCTAGGTCCTGCGTGTTCGGCTGTGCCCGAGGCAGGCCCAGTTGTGCTGCAGCCACCCCCTGTGCTTGTCTTTTCTGGGCAGTGCCATCAAGCCGGTGGCCGAGGTCCCCGACCCTGAAGGGGAGTGGGAGACAGTGCAGCTGCGGGGCTCCTGGAGGATTGGCCAGACGGCGGGGGGCAGCAGGAACTTCGCATCCTACCCCACCAACCCCTGCTTGCCGCTCTCGGTGCCGGGCGGCGCGGGCCCCCGCTGTGTCCGGATCACTCTGCGCCAGCACTGCCCGCACAGCGACTGCCATCCCATTGGCTTCCACGTCTTCCAGGCAAGCTCCTCGCGCTCCTGGGAGGGCCCCTCAGAGGAGCTGTGTCCATGCAGATAGCGGGCTGTGAAGCACAGGCCTGGACACATCATTTGTGCACGTTGGCCAGGCTGGCCGGTCACGTGCAAGACTCATTTCTAGGTTTCATAAGACTCGTAATTCACTGGGGTCACAGGTCAGCTCAGGTAGCCGCTTGTCCACTCACCTGGCTTAGAACACCTGTGTCGTGAGGACCGTGCCTCCCACTGGCGTCACTGGGCAGTGATCACCTGTACATCAGCAGCTGCCCCAAAGCTCTGGAACCCCGGCCTCCCCCGTGCCCCGTGCCACGAGGCTGCTCCTGGGGCAGTGGGCGCCCTCGGGAGCCAGGAAGAAGTGACGGCCATGGTGTGGGCTTGTGGGAAGGGAGGGAAGGGAGGGAGGGGAGGCTAAGTGACGGCCACTCTGCCGCCCAAGACTTTCAGATCAGAAAGAAAAGGGAAAGCCAGGTGTGTGGGTGAGGCGCTCACAAGGTTACCCACGATCCCCCGGGCCAGGGCGCTCAGCCTCAGACTGCAGTGGGCTCAGCCCTGTGGGGCGGGGCCTGAACCCCAGCCAGGTCCAGGGAAAAGGTGGCTTCCAGGATCTGGGGCTGAAAACGTGTTGTTCCCACCTTCAGCTCAGAATGGGGTGTGTGCCTGGGGAGCCCCACAGAAGGGGACTGCTGTCCTCCAAGTATTAGGTGGGGTCTGCTGAGTGCCCGCCACGGGTGGCGAGAAGGGTGCGTGGAGGCCAGGGAAGGGCCAGTGAGTCGTAAGCACCACCCGGAGCATCTTCCTTGGTCAGTCTGCCCTCTCTTCTGCCATGCAGGCAAGTCACGCTTAGCAGACCAATAGTTGGAGGGAGGGGCAGAGGTCAAGTGCCAGAGGTCAGAGGTCACAGGATCCCATGGTGCTGTTGAGCCTCCCCAGCCCACACGCAGTGTGCTCCTGGGGTCCCCACTTCAGGGCGGCGGCCGGTGTCCCAGGGGGACGTGGGCTGGGAGGCTGACCCGGGCCTTGTTCCAGGATCCACTGGGGTGGAGGGGACACATGTAGCATGAAGTACAGTGACCTAGGAGAAGAGTCGGATTTTCTCAAAAGGTTCTGTCCCCTTGGGGGGGGGGGGGTGCAGGGCACAGCCGCTGTGCTCCTGGAGAGCAGAGGCACCCAGGAGCTTTGAAAAAAGTGCTGGTGGCCAATCAGACGACTCTGGGAGGGGCCTAGGCCAGGTGATTGTGGTGGTTCCCCCAGGTGTGGGCACCTGACACCTGATGGGACCTCCTGGCAAGGGTGGTGGGGCCTTAGTGGTGAGCCCAGCTTTGTGGGGCTGGCAGTTCCTCCTCAGACACGAGCATGTGTGTGTGTGATGTGGCTGGGGTGGGGGGAACAGGTACCAAGCCCCAGGAGATCCAAGCACACAGCAGCTGGCTGCTCCTGCCCGGATGTCCACAGCCCGGCCTGCTTCCGGCCTTGGAAGGAGAGCGTCCTGAGCCTGAGGACGGCTGAGGGCACTCTGTGTCTGCCCAGGAACAGGCCTACCAATCTGTGCCCGTGCCTCCCCAGGTTCCAGCAGATGGTGGGGGCCAGGGCACAGCCTCTCTGTTGCTCCAGAAGCCTCTGCTGAGCTGTGTGCCACACTGCTACGCCCAGGAAGTGAGCCGGCTTTGCCACCTGTCTGCGGGGACCTACAGGGTGGTGCCCTCCACCTACCTGCCGGACACAGAGGGCAGCTTCACCGTGACCATAGCGACCAGGATAGACAGGTGGGGCCATGCAGCAGGCTGTGGTCCCCAGTGCCACCTTCGCCCTGTTTTCTCCTGCCTGCCCCACCGCCCCAGCTCAGCTGTCCTGGCAGAGATGAGGCTGACACGCGTGCCTGCAGACGCCTTGCCCGTCAGCCTGTGGGGGGGCGCATGGATGGGCCTGGGCATGCCTGTCCTCCCCCACCCCCCATGTGGGTGGGGGGCCCGGAGGGCTGACGGATGTTCTTTCCTGCAGGCGCTCCATCCACAGCCAGGAAAGGCTGGGGCAGCTCCTCCAGGAGGTATGATGGGCCCTGGGGTACTCGCTCGTCCCGCCCCCTCACAGCAGCCACCCTGCAGGTCAGGCCATGCCTGGGGACACAAGCTGCACTTGTCTCTTCCCCTGAGAGGCACCTGGCAGAGCTTCTAAGGGGCTAAGACGCTGATGCTGTGGTCAGGGCCCCAGGCAGTGCCAGTGGGTGCTGAGCACGCAGGCCACACCCGCCGTCCATCAGGCGCAGCCGCTGCCCTACGTCCCCGTCTCTCCTTTTGCAGGCCTCCTTCCTGGCAGTGATGAAAACCTAACTGGATGACCCTAAGTGTCAACTCTGGTGACTGAGGGCCCTGGGGCTCACAGTGGCCCACGGCGTCCCCGCACGGTGCCACCAGCCTCAGGGCTACGACTTCCCCTGCTGAGCTCAGCAGCCGTGTGTGCCTGCGGGTCCAGGTGACGAGCCCTGGGGTTGCGCAGGTGCTGCAGGAACGGCAAGAAAACCCCTGTGGGCATCTTGTCCCACCGCCCGGCGACAGTGTCACGGGAACCCCCACATCTTCTCTCATGGTTCCCGAGAGAGGCTTTAACGGCAGACAGGCGGGACTATGTCACGACACACCCTGTTTAAAACTATTTGTTAGAAATGTTTATAGGATGTAACTTTATAAATAAATGTGAGTGCTGAGTGGTTTACAGGTGACTCTTTCCGGCTGGTCTCACTGAGGGAGCAGGGGAGGCCCTCAGGCCTGCCCACCCAGCTGCTGACACACGGGACAGCGGCCTCTGGGAGGGGCTCGGTGGGGGGTGGGGGAGGCATGGCTCCCGGGGGTGCCCAGGGTGAGCAGGAGGGAGTGGCGGGAAGCAGCCTGGCACCCCATCTCCTCCTCACCTGGCAGCCATTCAGTCACCTGGCGAGCAGGCAAATGGTATCAGCAGGCATGGAAAGTGCTGTGCAGGCCCCCAGAGAGCCTGAGGCAGGCGGGCGCTGCCAGACACAGTCATTTTCTCGGCTTCGGAGGGGCTCTCCCCAGGGCCTCTGACCCGGCGCCCTCGCCATCCCCATGTGGCAGGCCCCCATCTTGCCCTCCATTAGCATCTCGTCGTCAGCGTGATCCGGGGCCCAGCCAGCGGGTGTCTGTCCTACATTATGACAGAAGGTCTTGGAAAAAAATAGCCGCTGCCTGTTGTCCATTCGCATGCGTGTCGGCCGCTTCTGACCTTTCCTGCCTTACTCATCATGGCCGCACCCCTGTGCCTGAGGCCTTAGTGCCCCCCCCCCACCCCTATGAGCCTGCGGTCATCCATGTCCTCAGTTCTGCAGGGGCCAGCACGCGCACGTCATCAGACCCTGGGGCAGTCCTCGTCTCCGACCTGCACAGGGCCCCTTGGCCTTCCCAGGGCCCCTTGGCCTTCCCGACAGTAACGTCTCTGACCCCCTAAGGGTGTTGGTCACATGTCAGTCCCCACTATGTGCTTGGAGACTGGACATGGTCCCGCAGGCCCACCATGGGCCAGTCCTGGCAGACTCTGTTGTTAAGTGCCTGTCTTGTGTCCCGCTCTGACAGGGCCCATGAGGACTCTCTGGTTAGTGTCAGTTCAGGACCTGTGTGCCTCTGGACCGCTGGTTCTCAAATGTCTGACGTCCCTCTACCTCTCCTGGTGCACAGCCATCCAGTAGGGGGCCATAGCTGGGCAGGGGTGGGGGGCTTGTGGGGGCGTCTTTGTCCTGCACACATGTGGTGGGGGAGGGTCCTTCCTCTTGGGACACAGCCACCTCTTCAGTCAGTGGGTCCCGGGCCTGGTGCTCTCTGTCCCCCATCCAGGGCTTCTGTGAGGACCTCCTGACCCCCGGCCTCCAGCCATCTGCCTGTCACCCTTGCAGTCCCCTCTTTCCATGCACCTCAGGCCGGCAGTACTCAGGGCCCACTGACACCTTCCCTTCCCCAGCAACACCTCTGACTCAACACTGGAGCAAATTTAACAATCGGGCAGGACAAGACTGCCACCTGTGCCAGGGGGCCACCATATCCCTGCCACCAGAGACAGTCCTTGTGGCCAGCAGGCAGTGAGTCACCCAGCTCCAAACCCCAAACCCCATGGCATTGACTCTCTTCCGGACTAAGGTTGGATTCTCCAGAGGCAAACGCTGAAATAATTGTGGGGTGAAAGCTGTCTATAAGGGAAGGAGGGGGAGTCTGACTCAGTGCTGGCCGCCACATCCCGGCCACACTGCCAGGGAGCTCTGGAGTGTCCAGCTCCCACATGGGGCTGAAATGCCGGTGTTTACACCCGCCTGGCTCAGTCTCCCGGGCACGCTGGCCAAAGGGGCTGACAGCAGGAGGCCGGGAGCAGAACTTCCTGCAGGGCCCCGAGGCCCCACGTGCCCCCACACACACTCCAGGTCACCCCTGTCCGGCAGACTTACTGTTAGCTGCCCCGCCCCCTTCTCAGTAGCATCCATTTGGATGAAAACTGTCAGCCTGGTGCCATCTTCAGTGGGGACCCTGGTGAGGGAATTTACCCTTGGCCTGAAAGCCTGAGGGGATCCCTGGGGAATGCCCAGCTGGCTATAGACTGAGTGGTGCGCCCCAAATTCCTCTGTTGAAGCCCCAAGCCCCACGTGATGGTATTTGGAGGTGATGAGGCTTAGCTGAGGCCACGAGGGTGGGGCCCCCGTGCTGGGAGCCGTCCTTACAAGAAGAGACTCCAGAGGACTCAGTGAGAAGATGGCGTCTGCAAGCCAGGAAGAGAGCCTTCTCCAGGGACCGAATTTGCCCGCGCGGTGACCTTGGACGTCCAGCCTGTAGAAATCAGTGTTGTTTCAGGTTGCCAGCCTGTGGTAGCTTGTCAGGCAGCCGGAGCCAAGACAGAAGGGGAGTAAGCAGGGCAGGGCGCTGCCCAGGGCTGTTCTGTCCTCTGAGCCTGCGGCAAAGGTCAGCCCAGTGGCCGTGCTCCCTAAGCCTCCAGGGGTGGGCTCTTTGCAGCCGCTCCACCTCGAGCTCATGCTGATCTTTTTGGAGCCACCCAGACCCCCATGTCCCCACCCAGCCCACAGCCCCTTCTGCAATTGCCGTCTCACCCAATGGCCCTGCCTGGGTGATCTGCCACAGCGCATTTCACCAACGTCACCGCCTCTGGCTGTGGACACGATGCTGGCTGGCAGATGCTGGCCGGGGCTGCCGCTCCAGCTGGGGCGTCCCAGGGAGGCCTCCAGGGGCGCCGTGGAGCTGCAGCCCGTGCCTCTGGGCTCTGGATCCATCCGTCAGTCTTCCCTTCACTTCTTTTGCTGCAAAGCAGTTCGATTCCATGAAAATAGAGAAAGCTGAGCATTTTCCCACCCATTAAGATTGCCGATGGGTGCCTCTGCAGGGGATTGGCGAGTGGGGTGGAACGCCATCCTCCCAAAGGAGGCAGCTGTGCTACAGACCCTGAAAAATAAGATGCTGATAACTGCCCCCCATCACTTCTGGGCAAGGCACCAAGAACTCTCCAGAACCCTGGAAGGCAGGGGCTGGCCTTTCCACCGTAGGGGGTGGGGTGTGTGTGTGGGGGGGCTGCCGGCAGGCAGCCAGGGGCAGCTCCTCCCCATGGCACCCTTGGGTAACACCCTTTCCCTACCCAGGAAGCCCTGCTGTGATCAGATCTGGGGCTGCGTCCTGGTCTCTCGCTGGGTGATGGGGTAGGACTCGCTTGGCAGAGGGCCCTGGCGGATGGACGGAGGACGGAGATGGAAAGTCAGCCTGGGGGAGACAGTTGCCACCTGCCACCTGGGCTTCTAGGACGCGCAGCTGGGGCAGAGGAAGCAGGGGTCTGGGCACAGTGGGGCCTGGTCTCCACGCCCCTCCCGCCACACATGGTCCCATGTCCACTGGCAGCGCTGAAGGAGCCTATCCCCAGGGCAGACTCAGCCCCCAACAGGCCAGCTTCCACTCAGCGCAGCCCCCACCCAGCTGGGTGACCTCCAGAAGCAGTTTGTGTCCTCTGGACTCCCAGTGTGTCCCCTCTCGCAGGGCCGGCCCTCTGCTTTTCCCTGGAGTCCTCGGCCGCCTGGAAGTGACTGCTGAGAACAAGGTGGACCTACTCCCCGGGGTCTTCCAGGGTCGGAGCACGCCCAGCGGCGGTGGCCGTGCCCCTTGCCACCCCCTGCTGGAACTCGGATGCGCCAGACACCTCAGCCTCAGTTTATATTCTTATGTCTGACACTGGCCCCGAGCCCAGTGCAGGGCAGCCCAGGCTGAACTGGGGCTGGGACCTGGGGGCCCACACAGACTGGGAGGGCCTGGGGCCCAGGGCAGGCCACTGCTGTCCAGCCGGCCTGGGGCTCCGTGGGACTCAGAGGCAGCCACCAGCGGGGCCAAGTGCCAGTGCTGAGCCCAGGCTGTGTCCAGGGCCAGGCCTGTTGGGTCCCCAGCTGCTCCGTGGACCTGCTGGTGGGGCACTGTGTCAGGTGATGACCGCCTCCCTCCCATCGCAGTGGCCTGGCAGACCCAGGCGGGCAGGTCTGGGTGTGAGCAGGTGAGAACACCTGCTTTCCCAGCAGACTTTGTCCTGTGTCAGTTTCCTTCTCGGCATCTCGCACCACTTCCTGCTCCAGGCGTGGTGGCAATGCCTTCTCGGTAAGTGCCGTGTCCTGCCCAGTCCTGGGCCTCAGTCTTCGCTGTGACTGTCCTGCCCACTTTCCCTCCCGCAGGCCCGGGTCAGCCTCGTGGTCGGGTGGGGGCAGAGCTTCCAGGTGAGCATAGAGGCCCTGGTGCCTGAGAGTAGGTAGTCAGGGAGGGGGACTGGCTGGGGGCTTCCTGGGCAGCAGGCAGGATGGACCTGGAGTGAGAAGGCAAGGGCCGGCCAGGCTGGGGCCAAGGCTCTCAGATGCTCCAGGCTCCTTTCTCTCTGTCTCTCTCTCCATTCGTAATCATTTCCTGCTCAGTGCCCTGTGTCAGCCTCACCTGGTTTTGCTGCATTACTCCTGCCCCCAGTATTGAACAGATTTAAGCCAGCTTTGCTGCACTTTGAGATGAATGGAAGAGTCACTTTGCTCCTGGGGACACTTTGGGGTCTTTGGACATGACTGTGCCCCATCAGGGGAGGGCCTTCTCTGGTTCTGAGGATGAGTTTGGGGGGGCAAGCTGAGCCCACCAGCTCCCTGGAGTTCTCAGCTCTGCAGCTGTGGGGCCCCCTCCCTCCCCGGGGAAGCTCAGACGGAAGCCGTGGGCTCTGGCTGCAGCCTGTGGGCGTCCAGTCCGTTCAGGACCCTCTGGCCATTCCTGTCTGATTTCTTGAAAGTAAGGTTGTGTCTCACATACAGCGTGGCCCCCAGTTGGGACTGAGACCACGAGGCCTGCTCACCCGGGGAGCGGAAGGCTAGTCGGGTACACTTGTGTGTGTTTCCTAGAGCACCTCACGCACACACACACACCACACACAGACATACACACACATATGCACACACCCCACACATGCACACACGTGCACACACATGCGTACACACACAGCACACACGCACACACACACATGCACACATACACCACACGTACACAGACATATACACATGCACAAATACACCACACACACAACACACACACACACACATGCACACATACACCACACGCACATAGGCATATACATATGCACACATATACCACACACACACCACACACACATGCACACACACATGCACACATACACCACACACAGACATATACACATGCACACATACACCACACACACACACATGCATACATACACCACACACACAGAGACATATATACATGCACACATACACTACACACACAGCACATACACACAGCACACACAGACATACATACATGCACACAGCACACACATGCACACACATGCACACATACACCACACACAGACATATACACATGCACACATACACCACACACACACACACATTGCACACATACACCACACACAGACATATACACATGCACACATACACCACACACACACACATGCATACATACACCACACACACACAGACATATATACATGCACACATACACTATACACACAGCACATACACACAGCACACACAGACATACATACACACATGCACACAGCACACACATGCACACACATGCACACATACACCACACACAGACATATACACATGCACACATACACCACACACATGCACACACATGCACACATACACCACACACAGACATATACACATGCACACATACACCACACACACACACATGCATACATACACCACACACACAGACATATATACATGCACACATACACTACACACACAGCACATACACACAGCACACACAGACATACATACACACATGCACACAGCACACACATGCACACACATGCACACATACACCACACACAGACATATACACATGCACACATACACCACACACACACACACATTGCACACATACACCACACACAGACATATACACATGCACACATACACCACACACACACACACACATGCATACATACACCACACACACAGACATATATACATGCACACATACACTACACACACAGCACATACACACAGCACACACAGACATACATACACACATGCACACAGCACACACATGCACACACATGCACACATACACCACACACAGACATATACACATGCACACATACACCACATACACGGCACATACACACAGCACACACAGACATACACACACATATGCACACACCCTACACATGCACACACATACACACACATGCACACACACACACACATACACCACACACACAGCACACACAGACATACACACACATATGCACACACCCTACACATGCACACACATACACACACATGCACACACACACACACATACACCACACACACAGCACACACAGACATACACACACATATGCACACACCCTACACATGCACACACGTGCACACACACACACACACACACACCCCATTGATACCCACACCCCCACACGCAGAGCCAGGGCTCAGCCCCCGTCCCCCGTCCCCCGTCCCCCCCCAGCTGTCTAGGACTCCTGGTCCCTTTACAAGTCAGCCAGGAAGTGAGGTTGCCGGGCAGGGAGCCCGCAGTGCCTTGGCCTGGGCCAGGGCTATTGCCTCAGGGGCCGGTCCTGGTCCCCTACGGTTCCTGGGGCCTGGGCAGGGGTGACGATGGGAGGCCGTGGTACGCGTGTGTCTCTGTGTTCTCGCTGGCAGGGGCTCATCCTTTGTCCCCCACACCTCACTGAGAAGACCAAGCAGCTTCTGCACACCACTCTCCTCCACCTGGGCCCCCTCTGCCCCCTAATTCTGAAGGCCCCTGCGAGCATGCAGTGGAGTGCTATGGACGTGGCCGAGACGCCAGGAGCCTCTGCCCTTGGGATGTCGTTAGAGGATGAGCCGCACATAGGTCCCTAGAGGGCCCTGACAGATGATGTGTGGGGTGGTCCGTGACCAGCCTCAGGTCAGCTGGGTGCAGGGCAGAGGCTGGCAGAGGAGCTGGGCACCCTCAGGGAATGGAAAAGGCTCTCGTGCCTGCTGCGGGGAGGGGGCTCAGAGAACGTGGCAAGAGCTGAGGCTGGAGAGGTAGGTCAAGGACCGGGAGGCCGTTTAAGGAGCTTGGGTCTCACTGCTTGGGCAGCAGGGAGCCACTTCAGTTTAAGCAGGAACTGATGTGAGTATGTTTGACCTCTCCCTCTGGCTGAGGTCTCAGAGACGGTCTGGAGGCAGGGACCAATCAGAAGACTGCTGCAGAATCCGAGGGAGAGGTGACGGTCGCCTGGCTGGCGGGCAGTGGTGGAGGCTGAGAAGTCAGAGCTGTGGGATGCCCAGAAGCTAAGCTGTCTAACACAACGCCCGTTGGTTTGGTTGTGTTTGTTGCCAGTAGATATACTTTTTTTGTATATTAATCTTAGATCCCATAACCTTGCTAGTTCACTTACTAGTTCGTTGTTTTGGGGTTTTGAGGTAAATGCCTTGGGATTTTCTGCATACACAATTACATGTCCTATGTGAAACTTTCTAGTTTTACTTCTTCCTTCCCTTTCTGATAGCAGTTTTTTTCTTGCCTCCTCTCCCCTGGTTAGGACCTCCAACTGGAACATGCCAGCTGGAACACACACACACATGTGGCACGGCATTCCATCGGTCACCCCTGCCCAGGCCCCAGGAACCTGCAGGGGACTAGGAACGGCCCCTGATGCAGTAGCCCCGGCCCAGCCATTTTGAATAGAAGCGGTGAGACCTGCTTTCCCTGTGGTTGATGCAGTGGGACAGCGTCTCCCACCACTAAGTGTGAAGTTTCCTGCAGGTTATCTGTAGATGCCTTTTATCAGGTCAAGCGTTGCCTTCCATTGCTAGTTTGCTGAGCATTTCTATCATAAACAGGTGTTGGGTTTTGCCAAATTATTATTTTCTTTGCATTGATTGAGAGGATTATATAAATGTTCTCCTTTATTAATGCAGCAAATTATATTGATTTATGTTCTAATGTTAAAATCAGCCTTACATTCCTGGGGTCCTTGCTCATGGTATATGATTGACTTTATATATGTTGCTAGATTCAATGAACTAACATTTTATTAAGGATTTTTGTGTCTATGTTCAAGCATGATATTAATCTGTAGTTGTCTTTTCTTGTAACATTGTTGTCCAGCGTTGGTATAAGGGTAAATCTTGCCTTCGAAAATGAATAGGGCAGTGTTCCTCCCTCTTCTTTTTCTGAAAGTGTTTAAGATTGATATTATTCTATCCTTAAATGTTTGATAGAATTCATCAGTGGCACCATCTGAGTCAGGAGTTTTTGTGGAAAGGGTTTAAATTATGAATTCCACAACTTTAATAGATATATGCTATTCAGATTTTCTATTTCTTATACAAATGTTGGCAAGTTGTGACTTTTAAGAAGCTGAGGCATTTCAACTAAGTTGTCAAATGTGTTTGCAGAAAATTATTAATAGGGTTCCATTTCTCTTCTGCTAATATCTGTAAGATCTGACATGATGCATCTTCTTTCATTTCTGGTATTAGTCATTTGTGGACTTTTTTTTTATCAGTTTGGCTGAAGGTTTATCAACTTTTCAAAGAACCAACTTTCATTTTATTTATTTTTCTCTATTGTTATTTTTCTATTACATTTCTATAGTTTCCACTTTTTCTTATTTGTTTTGTTCTGCTTACTTGAGTTTAAATTTTTGTTGTTTGTTTTCTAGCTTCCCAACGTGGAATCTTAGATCAATGGTTTTAGATCTTTCCTCTTTCCTAATATAAGCACATAAAATACTACAAAATTTCCTCTAAACATTGCATTAGCTTTAACTCACAAATATTGATAGGTTGTGTTTCCATTATCATTTAGTTCAAAATATTTTCTAGCTTCCCTTTGATTACTTATTTGACTCTTGAGTTAATTGTAATTGTGTTGTTTAATTTCCAAATATTTGGGCATCATTTAGATACATCTTGTTGTCATTGATTTCTACTTTGGTGGCGTTGTGGTTGAGGAACATACTTTGTATGGTTTCAGTCATTTTAATTGTTTTGGGACTTGTTTTATTACCTATTTTGGAGAAGTTCATATGTGTACTTGAAAAGAACATGTATTCTGCTGTTGTTGGGTGTGCTGTTCTATACATGTCAGTTTGGACAAGTTGATTGAAGTTGTTCAAGTCTACTGTGTCCTTACGAATTTCTCTCAGTTACTGAGATGGGAGAGTCAAAATAACCTGGTGCCATTGTGGACGTGTCTGCTTTTCCTTCTCAGTTGATGCTTTTATCATTATGAACTGTCCCTTTTTATCTCTGGTAAGATTCCCTGACCTGAAGTCTATTTTGATATTACTGTACCCATTCCAGCTTTCTTATGATTAGTGTGTGCATTTTATATTTTTTCCATTTTCCACTTCGTTTTTGTTTTTTCACTTTTAACCTGTCTTATTATTGAAAATGTTTATCATTTAGATCGCATGTTGGACTTCTTGGTCCTAAAATCCTGTTTTATAATCTTTGCCTTTTACTTACAGTTACATTTAATGTAATTATTGAAATGGTTGGATTAAATCTACCATCTTGCTATTCGTTTTATATTCATCTATTATATCTCATCTATTCTTTGTACTTTTTCTCCCTCTTTTTGATTGAATATTTTGTTTTGTATTCCATTTATCTCCTCTACTGGCTTAATCACACCTTTTTGTTTTATCTTTTCAGTGGTTGCTGTTGGGTTTACAGCCTGGGTATCTAACTTGTCAATGACTGATCGGATGTAGGAGGGAGGGGAAAGGACAGGAGGGGGAAACTGAGTGTCAAGAATGACACGCAAACATTTGTGTGGGCAGCAAGAGGCATCAGTCTCTGAGACGCGGAACTCAGAAGGAAGATTCGATTACTGGGGGCATGGGGAAGTGGCTCGATGATGCGGTCAGTTTTAGACAAGTAGCATTTGAAGTGCTTGTCAGACATCCAAGAGCAGGTGCTTGGTAGGCAGTTCCATGCATGGCCCAGAGGTGTGGTTGGAGCTGGCGGCTAGGGTCATGGGCATAGGTGTGACTGTTGAATCGACAGGACAGGGAGAGTCTGCTTATGGAGAGTGGTGATGGGACAAGAAAAGGGTCCAGGACCGAGCCCCAGTGAAGCCCAATTTAGAGACCAAATGGAGAGTAAGAGGTGTGAGAGGGGAAGCCAGATGGGAAGGAGCAAACAGGGCGAGTGTGCTGTCATGAAGCTAAGAAGGCAGTACCCGGCAGTTCCCCCTGGGCACTGCCACAGAGGGTTCCGGAACTTGAGCAGGGTGCCAGGGGGCCTCGGAGACCACGTGAAGCTCTCCACCTTACCTGTGTGCATGTGCATGGGTATACATTTAGAGCTATTCGGTGTTTTAATAAAAGCTTTGAAAAATAAAGTACTAGGGTGGGTCACCTCTGCCAAATGCTGCTGGGAGGAGGAGTCACACGACACCTGGCAGGGGGCCTGCTTGGAGGGGGGGTGACATGGGGCTGTTTCCAGGGACCTGAGTGTGGTGGGAGCCTAATCCCAGCAGTTGTACCCCGAGGAGGTCTGAGAAAATCATCACTGTGCGTGAGGAGAGCTCCTCTGGGAGAACTTACGAGACCTCAGCCATTGCATGGTCCTCTAGCAGGGCTGGGCAGTCAGCTGGCACCATGGAGGCTGACCAAATTCAGGGTCAGGGTTTTCCAGAGGTGAAGGTGCAGTGCAAGGGAGGTCGAGCATTGCAGGACCAGTGACATGGCTGGCCAAGGTGACCATTCTCATGAGTCCTGCCCTGGGAGCTGCTCCTTCAGCCAGCCACCCTCCAGAGCAGATTCCCCAGGCCCCAACCCTCCAGGGACGCTCATCTAAACTGGGCCTCTGGCTTTGTACACCCCTGCGGTCTAATTGGTCTGCCTCTTTCAGTGTCGGTATCGACCTCCCAGGAGTACAAGCCCCACCTGCTACAAACTATGCAGATATCACTGACGTGGAGGAGAGGCTGGCACCCAGCTCAGGGTCTGGCCGAGGAAATCCATGTGGGAGGAAGTGAGCCAGTGGACTGTGGGGGTGGGTGAGGCTGGTGGACGGCAGGCCTGCAGGATGGGCAGGGCCGAAGGTGAGAGCAGAGGGTGGGTGTTCTGGGTCAGGGTGAGCAGCTGTGAGTAGGGCCCATGAAACGTCCCTGGGTTGCTTGTGTGGTGGTTGTGGTGTGTGTATGCTCATGTGCCCGCACACACTCTGGACTCTAGACTTCTAAAGTGAACAAGTGCCAGGCTTAAACTCCAGGTTGGCTTCAGGGCTCCTCGCGGTGACCTTGGCCTGGCTCTAACCCGACGTAACAGTCCTGCCGGACTCCACCCTCACGCTGTCCTTCACCTCATTCCAGCCCAGAGGCAGCCTGCTCTCCTCCCCTCCCCCGTGCCCACCCCCCACACCTCCCCGTGCATCTTCCTCCCCATCTTCAGGGCCTCCTCCCCTCCACAGCCCAGCAGTGACTGGGGCCAGCTCAGGACCCTTGCTGCTCCTTCCCTCACCCTTTGGTCCCCACTGTGGACTCCCTGCTCTCAAAGCTGTCGCCAGGAGCATTCCAGCCTCTCCTCCATGGCCCATGGCACCCTTGAGCCAGCCACTGCCCCTCCTGGACCTTAGTTCTCACCTGTGCAGCATGGGCTGGGGTGCACACGTGTCACCCAGTCCCCAGTCCTGGGGGGCCTCTGCTCTCCAGGCGGGAGTAGGGCCATGAGTTCTGGGCTTCCTTCCTCGCCCACACGGAGTGGGGGTCCTCCCCCAGGTGTTGGGTAGTGCCCAGCTGGTGCCCATCTTTGTGTGTGAGTCCCTGTGGGCAGGAGTCCTCTGGGCTCGGCGTCTCTGTCCCTCTGACTCAGGCTCGTATGGGCCACACAGCCCTGCCTCTGCCATAGAGCCCCTCCCGTAGACATAGCTTGGCAGAAGTGTCTGTGTATACACACATGTGTGGGCACACAAGGTATGCATACATGTGTGTTCATGTGTTTGTATGTGCACACGTGTGCTATATGCATGTGTGCACACATGTGTGCTTTGTGTGCATGTGTACATGCATGTGTGTGCATGTGTGCGCGCATTTGCACGGGTGCATGCATGTGTGCATACGCAGGGTGCACATATGTGTATGTGTACATATGGGTGTGTGTTGTGTGTGTGTATCTGCAAGTGTGTATGGGGGAAGGGAAAGCTGTTTTGCACCAGCCACACCAGAAAGTCAGGCCCAAATGTAGTCAGCCCGGAGCTCGACGTGGCCCCTGCATCCTGGCCTCCCCCTCGGGCAGCCCCAGGCCACCCTCCGTCCAGAGTCCGCTCCCGAGCACACTGTGGCCCACGGTGTCCTCCTGCCATCACTGCTTCCCGCCTCTGACTCTCAGGGATATCTCGTCACTACAGGACTCCTGAGAAGACCCCAGCTTTTCCTTCACTACAGTGGAGCTAAAACAAAAAGTCACAAGAGAACTTTCCGTGCTGAACAGGAACCAGTAGAGGGGTGTTCGGCCGTCTTTTTAAAAATATTTTTTATTTGGAAGTTTTCAAACAGATGCAAATAGACAGATTTGTAGAAAGAGCCCATGAGCCCATTGCCCCGCTGTGGCAGCCGTAGGACCCAGCTGATACTGGGTCACCTCCCCCATCTATAGCCCAGGAACACTTTGAAGCAAGTGCCAGCCACTGTGTCCTTTCGTCTACCAGAATTTCAGAATGAATGCAAGAGAAGGACTTCTAAAACTCCATGATGGTGATACCGTTTCCACAGCTAACCAGAACGTGAATGTGACTGTCATTTCGTCACACACGCAGTCAGCCTTCACCTATCCCCTCCGTCATAAACACTGAAGAAGTAAATGGGTGGCTGGACTGGGAGCTGCAGAGTCCGGCTGAGCACGAGCTCCCTGGGTGCGGTCGCCGGCCCGCAAGGGCCATGACACGGGGTGGGGCGGCGGTGTAGGCCCCACAGGCAGCCCGCACCCCAGACTTGGGGACCCACCCCCACCTGCCACTCTCCCCATAGCCACACTCCCAGCCCCAGCTCTGCAGGGAGGCCTCCTGCCTGCGTCCTTGACCTTGGCTGGGGCACTTTCTCCACTCTGACTCAGTACTTTCCACACCCAGGTCCACACAAAGGCAGGAGAATCTTCTGGGCTCCTCGCAGTGAGATGACCCCTGCCCTGTCTGCATGTCATCTGACTCTCGCCTGGCGTGTCCCGACCTTTCTCCCGCCTCCTGCCTGCACTGTCACACTGGTGAGTAAAGGCTTGCTTGTGACTTGCGGTTTGGCTCAGCATCCTGACTGGCCACCTGGCCACCAGCGGCTCGACGGGATTCAGACAGAGTCCCTGCCCTCCAGTGACTGAGGTGTCGTCAGGTCTGTTAAGGGACAGGTTTCTCCTCCTTCTCTTCATCTCCCCTGTTGTGGGTGCCTTGCCTGTAGCGTGGCCCCCAGGCGGGGTTCGCAGCTCCCACCCCGCGCTGTCACGCTCAGCTCCCATCCCTGGGCCCGTAGCTCTAGGTGCGTGATCAGGTTCAGGTGTGATTTGGGGTTTTGGCAGGACCGCTCCATGAGTGACTGACTTTGGTGTTCTTTTTAAGTGTAATTACAAATCCATGGGCTTAAACATTTTTGTGTTCCAATTCATTAAAATTGTTCTTGTGTGACAGTCAAATCACCCCACCTTTGGGCAGAGGGAGCGAACCCGAGCGAACCGAGTCTCTTTGCCCAACAGCCTTGTTCTCTGGTATGAAGAGCTACTCCAGGCTCACGGTACTTGTTTCCTGACCCAGATGTGCTGGTCCACGTCTCTCAAGAGACCCCCAACACCCCCCTGCGGCGGGCCAGCCGCCATGAGTCGAACAGTTCCTGACAAGGGGAGTGGGAATGAAAAAAGGCACTCACACATATGCTAATGCGGCCGGTCTTCAGTGGTCCTGAAGCACCAGGTTTATTTTCTCTGCTGAATTTATACCTTTTGAGTACGTATAAGCTCACAATCACAAAAATGCATTACATCATTAACAGTTGATTTTTTAACTTTTTCACAGAAACTTACTTAATCACTGAAACTCCCCAAAACGATTGTCCCATGACAGAATCCATCAATTACCCTGATTAGCATCACTATGTCTTGAAACTGGTTGTTCCCACTTCATACCTTAGCAGTTCGTAAGCACCCTCCAGGTGCAGGCAAAGACAATGCCTCAGGAGCACAAACCGGTTATGCATTAGCAGAGCCATTAAGGCTTGCAATTAGCTTTAACCATGGCTCCCCACACCCCCCAGAAATGGTATCCGGAGGCCGCAGTCTGGAGGCAGGGGTGCTTGTTTATCGGCCTTGTCGGTGGACAGAATCGCGTGTTTTCTTTGTACAGTAAGACGGTCTGAGTACACGCCAATACCTTCGGTCAGTCCCGACCTACCTGGTTTTGACTAATCTTATTGACGTACAGCTGTGTTCTTCACCCCACACCAGAAATGTCAGCAATGCCCAACATAACTGCTCTTTCGTTTTACCCCCTAACGCACACAATAACCCCCAGATAACAATACCAGCACTGCCATCAACAGCATGGTTACTGAAAAGTTTAAGGTGCTTGTATGTGCTTTTAAGGTCCTTGGGTTATATACCGGGGGCACCAAAAAAATGCATATAAGTGGACACTTTGGTCAACATTGCTCAAGCAGTAGTTCATTATCAGAAGTGTCTGGACGCTGATGGGAACCACTTTGAGCATCTCTTGTAATTGCAGAAGTCAAACGTGACTTGTATTCATCTTTTGTTATCAGTCTATATTGAGTGTTACAATTTTAATAGTTTTTTCCTTTCTTAGAATGTGTACACATTTTTTTGGCACCCTCCGTAGATGTACACACAAAACTGTGTTTTAAAATCATTTGGAAAACGATTACAGAAAATGAAACATCTTTGCCATTCTTCTGGTCCTCAGACTACAGAGACGTACAGTCAAAATGCTGATTTTAAAATCGCTTTGAGGAGTTTGGTAGGTTTGCTACCAACCAATGACCCAAGTTCATAGTTTCATCTTGCTTTCAAGTTTAAGAATTCCTTTAAAATTGTGATTTAATTGAATTTAGTAATTACATAAACATTTACTTGTTTCTAAAGCCAAATCTACAAGCGAAGGAGCATTCACAGAAGTCTATTTTCTACCCCTCTTTTCCTCCCCCCATTTCCACCTGTTCCCTGTAGGTCGCAATTTAACAGAAAACAAGCTTTAAGGCTTATCCCTCCATTTGTAAAAACATAACGTGCTGGCCCTAAGCAAACAACTAATACACAGGTGCCAACACTTGTACCCTTAGCGCACACCTTGCAGACAAGCACAGAGGCGTCACAAAGACATCCCCTTGCTGCTCACAACTGCCCTCCATGCTCCACGCTGGGGACGGTCACCCTCGGTGCCGCCAGTGCCCTGCGGATGGATGGTTGCCTGGCTTCCCAGCTGGGGCCACCGACGGCCACAAGAAGCAGCCTCGGAGCATCTTTTTTTTCCCCTTTTTCAGCTTTAGGTCAATGTTTAATTTTTTTTTTTTTTTTAGAAGGAAAATAGTGGGATTTATTAGAACTTGACATCATTTATGAGGAAAATAAAGCTGAATGTGTGATCTCAGACTGTCTTAGAAAATTCAGGATGTGTGCTTGCTGACCTGCTTACCAAGGACTTTGAGGTAACTTATTAAAATAAAGATTAGATTCTTATCTTGATGTGGTTTGTGGGGAGCATGATCCAGGAGCCTTGTGTGTTGAAGGTAGAGAACAGGGTTGGGGAAAACTATGAGAAGATAATTTTACTGGGAATTGGAGGTTAGGGGTGATTGTTGCAAGTGATATAAACTTAACTCTGAACTTCCTAGCAGCCCAGGCAAAAGAAAAACGATCAGATTATATACATAGCTTCTGCTCCTTCCCACCATTGCCTAATAAAAAAGAAAAGCATCTGACCGCTGTGCTGTACACCGGAAGCCGAAGCTGAACAAAACTGAATGTCAACTATAATTAAATATATATGTATATATTTATATATAGCCAGGGGGAGTAAAGCACAGCATAGGGAATACAGTCAATGGTATAGTAACAGCTATATACGGTGTCAGAGGGGCAGTAGACTTGAGGGGGGCTATCACTTTGCTAGGGGTGTAAATGTGTAATCATTATGTTGTTTTGTACATCTGAAACCAACACAAAAAAATAAAATAAATAAATAAATAAAAGGCATCAATTCAAAGACATAGACTTCCAAATTTTAGTTGTATGTTTCAAGAGGAAAACACCATGTTGATTTTTTTTATCTGCAGAGATAGTTTTTTTTTTCTTTCTTTCTTTCTTTCTTTCTTTCTTTCATTTTATTAGTTTTAGGTGCACAAAACAAAGTAATAGTTAGACATTTATCATTTATATCCCTCACACTGTGTCAACCCCTCTCCCCTCATCCACTATCCCTCTGACATCGCACACAGACCTTACATTTCCACTGTCCCTATTCCTAATGGTGCACTCTGCTTCTTGTAAGTATATACATTACAACATTATTGATTACATTCCCCAAATTAACTTTCGTAACCCCGTGGCAATCTTGTGTCTACCGATTGTGTTTTCTAATCCCCTCACCTTCCCCTTATCCCCCCGCCGCCGCCCATCTAGCAACCCTCAGGTTTTCCTCTATGTCTCCGAAACTGTTTCTGATTAGTTCATTCATTTATTCTTTTCTTTAGATTCCACATATAAGTAAGATCATATAGTATTTGTCTTTCTCTGTCTGACTTATTTCACTTAACATAATGTTCTCTAGGTCCATCCACGTTGTTGCAAATGGTAAGATTTCTTTCTTCTTTATGGCTGTGTAATACTCCATTGTATAAATGTACCACAGTTTCTTAATCCAGTCATCTACCGATGGGCATTTCGGTTGTTTCCATGTCTTGGCTATTGTGTATAGTGCTGCAATAAACATAGGAGTGCATAAAGTTTTTTGAACTAGAGTTTTGGATTTCTCTGCATAAATACCTAGGAGTGGAATTGCTGGATCATAAGGTAGTTCCATTTTCAGATTTTTTAGATACCTCCATACTGTTTTCCATAGTGGCTGCCCCAGTCTGCATTCCCACCAACAGTGCACAAGTGTTCCCTTTTCTCCACATCAGCACCAGCACTTGCTGTTTGTTGATTTATTGATGATAGCCATTTTGACTGGGGTGAGGTGGTATCTCATTGTGTTTTTATTTGCA
The DNA here is from genome assembly GCF_057876585.1 of Rhinolophus sinicus. NCBI lineage: Eukaryota > Metazoa > Chordata > Mammalia > Chiroptera > Rhinolophidae > Rhinolophus > Rhinolophus sinicus. The sequence goes on from NC_142517.1 coordinate 212,719,357, forward strand.
TTTATCTAATGGTTAGTGAGGTTGAGCATTTTTTCATATGTCTGTTTGCAATCTGTATGTCCTTTTTAGAAAAATGTCTCTTCATGTCCTCTGCCCATTTTTTAATTGGGTTGTTTTTTGGAGTTGAGTGAATTTTTATAAATTTGTGATATTAACCCCTTATCGGATATGTCATTGGCAAATTCAGTAGGATCCCTTTTTGTTTTATTGATGGTTTCCTTTGCTGTGAAAAAACTTTAGTTTGATGTAATCCCACATGTTTATTTTTTCTCTTACTTCCCTTGCGCGAGGGGATATATCAGTAAAAATCTTATTCCGGGTAATGTCTGTAAAGTTTCTTCCTCTATTTTCTTCTAGGAATTTTATGGTTTCAGATCTTACATTTAAGTCTTTAAACCATTTTTAATTTATTTTTGTATATGGTGTAAGGAGGTGGTCCAGCTTCATTTTTTTGCATGTGTCTGTCCAGATTTCCCAGCACCATTTATTGAATAGACTGTCTTTACCCCACCATAAATTCTTGCTTTCATTGTCATAAATTAAATGGCCATATAATCATGGATTTATTTCTGGGCTCTCTATTCTGTTCCATTGATCTATGTGTCTGTTTTTATGCCAGTACCATGCTGTTTTGATTACTGTAGCCTTGTAGTATAATTTGATATCAGATATTGTTATACCTCCCACTTTGTTCTTATTAAGATTGCTGAGGCTATCCGGGGTCTTTTATGGTTCCATATAAATTTTAGGATTATATGTTCTATTTCTGTGAAAAACGTCATTGGTAGTTTGATAGGAATTGCGTTGAATATGTATATTGCCTTAGGCAGTATGGACATTTTAACAATATTAATTCTTCCTATCGATGAGCATGGTATGTGTTTCCATCTATTTGTATCTTCTTTCATTTCTTTCTTCAGTGTCTTATAATTTTCTGAGTATAGATCTTTTACTTTTTTGGTTAAATTTATTCCCAGGTATTTTATAGTCTTTGAAGCAATTGTAAATGGAATTGTTTTTTTAATTTCTCCTTCTGGTGTTTTATTATTGGTATATACAAATGCAACTGATTTTTGAATATTAATTTTGTATCCTGCTACTTTACTAAATTCATCTATCAACTCTAATAGTTTCTTGGTGGAGTCTTTACGGTTCTCTATATACAGTATCATGTCATCCACATATAATGACAATTTTACTTCCTCCTTACCTATTTGGATGCCTTTTATTTATTTTTCTTGTCTGATTGCTGTGGCTAGAACTTTCAGCACTATGTTGAGTAGAAGTGGAGAAAGTGGGCAACCTTGCCTTGTTCCTGATCTTAAGGGGAATGGTTTTAGCTTTTCCCCATTGAGTATGATGTTAGCTGTGGGTTTATCATATACGGCCTTTGTTATGTTGAGATATGATCCCTCTATTCCCACTTTCTTAAGGGTTTTTATCATAAATGGCTGCTGGATTTTGTCAAATGCTTTTTCTGCATCTATGGATATGATCACGTGATTTTTATTTTTTATTTTGTTAATGTGGTATATCACATTAATTGATTTGCGGATGTTGAACCACCCTTGCATACCAGGGATGAATCCCACTTGATCATGGTGTGTGATCTTTTTAATGTATTGCCGAATTCTGTTCACTAATATTTTGTTGAGGATTTTTGCATCTATGTTCATTAGAGATATCGGCCTGTAGTTTTCTTTTTTTGTGGTGTCTTTGTCTGATTTTGGGATCAGTGTGATAGTGGCCTCCTAAAAAGTATTTGGGAGCCTTCCCTCCTTCTGGATTTTTTGGAAGAGCTTGAGGAGAATAGGTGATAATTCTTTTTTGAATGTTTTGTAAAATTCACCTGTAAAGCCATCTAGTCCAGGGCTTTTGTTTGTTGGGAGATTGTTGATTACTGATTCAATTTCCCTGGTGGTAATCAGTCTATTCAGGTTTTCTGTTTCTTCTTGAATTAACCTTGGAAGGTTGTATGCTTCTAGAAAATTGTCCATTTCTTCCAGATTGTCAAATTTGTTGGCATATAGTTGCTCATAATAATTTCTTAAAATTTTTTGTATTTCTCTGGTATTTGTTGTCACTTCTCCTCTTTCATTTCTGATTTTATTAATTTGGGTCCCTCTCTCTTTTTTTAAATGAGTCTGGCTAAAGGTTTGTCGATTTTGTTTATCTTCTCTAAAAACCAACTCTTGGATTCATTGATCTTTTGTATTGTTTTCCTGGTTTCTATTTCATTTATTTCTGCTCTGATCTTTATTATCTGCTTCCTTGTACGCCCTTTGGGTTTATTTTGCTGTTCTTTTTCCAGATCCCTTAAGTATGAAGATAAACTGTTGATTAGTGATTTTACTTGTTTCTTTAGGTAGGCCTGCAATGCTATGAATTTCCCTCTTAGGACTGCTTTTGCTGCATCCCACAGATTTTGGGTCATCATGTTTTCATTTTTGTTTGTCTCAAGATATCTTTTGATTTCCTCCTTGATCTCATGGTTGACCCATTCATTATTTAGTAACATGTTATTCAGCCTCCATGAATTGGTGTGTCTTCCAGTTTTTTTCCTGTAGTTCATTTCTAATTTCATAGCACTGTGGTCAGAAAAGACAATTGGTATGATTTCAATTTTCTTAAATTTATCAAGACTTGTTTTGTGGCCTAACATGTGGTCTATCTTGGAAAATGTTCCATATGCGCTTGAGAAGAAAGTGTATTCTGCAGCTTTGGGGTGAATTGCTCTGAAAATATTGATTAAATCCAACTGGTCCAATGTATCATTTAAGGCTGTTGTTTCCATATGATTTTCTGTCTGGAAGACCTGTCCCTTGTTGTCAGAGGTGTGTTGAAGTCCCCTACTGTGATAGTGTTACTGTTGATCTCAGTCTTTATGTCAGTCAATATCTGTTTTATATATTTAAGTGCTCCTTTGTTGGGTGCATAGATGTTTACTAGGGTTATGTCCTCTTGTCGGATCGATCCCTTTATTGTTATGTAGTGCCCTTCTTTGTCTTTTAATATGTTCTTCATTTTAAAGTCTATTTTGTCAGATATAAGTATTGCAACTCCAGCTTTTTTCTCATTTCCATTTGCATGAAATATCTTCTTCCAACCCTTCACTTTCAGCCTGTGTGTGTCTTTTGATCTGAGGTGAGTCTCTTGTATATAGCATATGCAAGGGTCTTGCTTTCTTATCCACTCAGCCACCCTATGTCTCTTGATTGGAGCATTTAATTCGCTTACATTTAAAGTGATTATTGATAGGTACATACTTACTGCCATTTTAAAATTTGTAGTTAGATTGTTTTCATCTTTCTTCTGTTTACAGAAGTCCTTTTAATATTTCTTGCAATGCTGGTTTGGTGGTAATAAATTCCTGTAGCTTATTCTTTTCTGAGAAGCTCTTTATCTCTCTGTCAATTTTAAATGATAGCCTTGCTGGATAAAGCAACCTAGGTTGTAGGCCTTTGTTTTCCATCACTTTGAATATTTCCTGCCACTCCCTCCTGGCCAATGTTTCTGCAGAAAAGTCATTTGATAGTCTTATGGGAGTTCCCTTGTATGTAACCCTCTGTCTTTCTCTTGCTGCTTTTAGGATTCTCTCTTTGTCTTTAACCTTTGCCATTTTAACTATAATGTGTCTTGGTGTGGACCTATTTGGGTTTATACTGGTTGGAACTCTCTGCACTTCCTGGGCTTGTATGTCGGTTTCCTTCATCAGGTTAGGGAAGATTTCTGAGCTGCTAAAAGCCCAGAGCTGCGTCTGCCTCTGCGCACACTACTGATCCCTGGGTGTGTCTCCGCATTTGTAATTGCTCTGCCCTAGCTAGGCAGGCCAGAAAGTTCGGGGCTGTGGATGGAGGGGTCTTCTCTCTCCCAGCCCAGCCGTGTCACACTCTTCCCACAGGCCAGAAAAGGTGGTGGCTGGGAGTGGAGGAGTCTCTTCTCTCCTAGCCCAGCAAAAATCACGCTCTTTCCAGCCTCTTCCCTGGGTCAGAGCTGCACGCTGGTCTTCCCAGATCCTGAGCACTAAGGCTCCTCTGTAATCTGACACTGCTCCTCAGTTCAGGGGCCAGTTTAAGTCTCTGGAAGGGCGGGGGTAGGATTGGGAGGGCAGGAGGAAGGGCCCAGGTATGAAGTTTGTGTCCTTTGTCTGACCTACGGCCCAGCTGGAGGTCTCAGCTGAGGTTACTGCCTCAAATGCTGGATATGCTGCCCCCTTGGTGGGAGAGATCAGCTGTGCGATGCAGGGAAAGAGCCCAGCTCCTGGCTTTTGTGGTCTCTGTTCCATCCTGGGATCCCCTGCGTCTCTGCAGCCGCGGATGCCGGCCGCATCTCCACTTGGCTTCCTCCCCTCTTCCCCTGCTCGCCCAATTTGCCCCCCTTCAAGTAATCCTTGCACGAGTCTCTTAGCTGTTCTGCGTGATTTGCAGAGAGTCCTTTGATGGGTTATAGATGTCCTGTTTGTGATAAGATCCGGAGGAGAACTCAAAAAGTGCTCCCTGCTGCCGCCATTCCTATGACATCACCCCCTCAATGTTTAACTTTTAACTTTAATGTGCATATACGTTCAGAAGCATCTTCCTCATCTGTCTGTCTGTAGAGTGGGTTTCCAGAAGAGGGGCTACAGGGTCAAAGGCTCTAATTCAGCTGGAAACTGACAAACGCCTCCCCATCCCCCACGGGTTTGTGCCATGTTCAGTTTCAGCAGGTGACATCTGAGCATGTCTCCCCCCAGAGACTGTTAGCAAACAGAGGCTTGGGCTTTGCCATGTGACATCGCAGAACACTTGTAACCTGTATTTCTCTTTTGAGGAGTATGCTGAGAGCTTCTCATATTTTTAATGAGCCATCTACATCCTCTTTCGGTGAATTTTGCGTTTGTATATCAACAGCTGGCATCTTGCCCAGTGTCCAGAGGAACTGTCAGAAGGCCGTGGTCTGGGGAGGAACATAAGAACCCTCAGCAGAGTGTTTCTCAGGGAAAGTGGAAGACATCCTGCCTCAGTGTCTCTTGGGTGCTGGTTAAACTACCACTTCTTGGGTCTGCCCCTGACAGACTGGCTCAAACCAGCCAGAGGTGGAGGCCCGCTGCCCTTGGGGGTGAGGGACACCCCCGGAGAGACATGCCCTTTCAAAGGAGACCCCCCTTCTCCTGCTCCAAATCCAGCTGCGGGAGGGTCGTGACTTTCAAGCAGGGTACACACTCAGCCTGAGGGCCTCTCCAGAGAGCAAGGCCTTGAAACTCCTGTCCGGCAATGGGGGCCCCTGCAAATTCTTGGGCAGGGGAATGATCACCTGGAAGAGGGTGGGTGTGGTGAGTGGGCAGGGGCCAGGATCGCCCTCTGTGCTGGGAAACGAGACCCCTCACTCAGGGCAGGCAGCTCGCGGTTGGAGCCCGTGGGGAACAGCGCTTCCAGGACCGGGGCCTGGCGTGGGGCCAACAGCCAGCCTTCCAGTCAGAGAAGCCTCAGGAGAGAAAGGGGAAGAAGCTAGGAGTGTAGGAATAACTCAGGGGCAGCAAAGGGGAAGAGGCTGGGGGAGCCAGGAAGCTGCGGCTGGAGCACGCCCTGAGGCCCCCCACAGCCACTGCCTTGACTGGGGGCGGGGGTCCCAGAGGGCTCAGCAGCTGCAGAACAGGGAGCAGGTGGCCCTGGGGAGCCAGCCCAGGAGGAGGGGAGCAGAAGCTGTCCAGGGGTGAGTGAGCCGACCTGGGGCAGCGAGGGGCCCGGGGTTCGTGCTTGGCGAGCTGCCTGCACCCAGTAGTCTCCTCTGGCCATCGGCCACACCTGGTCTGCCTGTGCAGTGGCCAGTCCTGCTGGGTGAGGGGCTGCAGCCAGCAGATGGGGGCACGTCTATCACCTGCCCAGAGGCATCTATATGCTGGGGTGACAGAAGTGAGCCGGGGGCAGGAGGTTCAAAGGGGGGCAGCTGTCCTGCGTCTGAGTGTCCAAGGGCGGAGGCTCTGAGATGCATGGCTGCTGTTGAAGGGGGTGGGGGGTACGAGGAGGCACAGGGAAGGTGGTGCCGTGGATGCTCCCTCACTGGGCCTATGCGGTGGGGGTGGGGGCCCCGACAGGAAAGGCAACCCCTCAGGTCCATGTGCTCTCCCCCCAAATGATCTTTCCGTAACCCCCACATGACCAGTGGAACCAGGGATGCTTTGCTCTGGATCCCCAGGCACAGCCAGGCCCTGAGGGCATCCGTGACCTTCCCTCAATCCCTGCCCTCGGTGCCCACCCTCACTCTCAGCAGCAGCTCACCCGGCCCAGCCACATTTGCTGAGTGAATGAATGAATGGGTGGGAGAGTGGCATGAGTCTCAGAGGCCACATACGACTGTTGTGTAGGAAGACAGGCAGGAAGGAGTCCTGCGGTGGGGTGGCAGCTGCAAGGGCAGGGCTGGGAGCCCCAGGAGCCTGCAGGATGTCCTGAGCTGGCCTCAGCCTCCCCTGGGGCCCTTCCCTGAGCGTTCTTCTAGATCGAGGGCCCGGCAGCCCTTTGCCCTCCAACCCAGTGGTTCGGAGGGAGAGGCCGGAGGGCATTCCTTCAGCTCTGCGCCCAGCCGCACACAGGCTTGGCACATGGACTCTCCAGACTCAGCAGGTGTGAAGCAGGAAAGAGTGCTGGAGCCACAGCAAGGGGTGGCCGCACGTGAGGGAGGCCACCAACATGGAGTGGTGCTGGCAGCGAGGCTGGTCCCTGGCAAGGCCTCCTGAGCAGAGGGTCACTGCTATGGTTTGGAGGCTGCCCAGCAGTGAGGGAATGGGCCTGGTGTGGACCCTGAAGCCTGCCCAGCGTGGCCAGGCCTCTCGGACCCCAGGACCCCGTGGGCTTGAAGGAAAGGACCCGGCCGTGCTGGGGTCAGCCGCCAGCCCTCCACTGGGAGGGCGCCAGCAGCATGGTCAGTAGAGGGAAGGGCTCAGGGGGCACATACCCCATCCCACCCGGGCAGACATTTCTGAGTCTGCAGTCACTAATGTTTCTGGAGCACCTGCTGTGAGCCAGGAACCCTGCTGTCCTATTAGTAGGAAGTCTGGGGAAGTCAAAGTTATGTGGAAATTTTCAACTGGCCCCTAACGCCCGAGTTGTTCAGGGTCAAATGTACACAGAGGAGCTATTTTAATTCCTGGGAAGTTGTATGAAGAAAACCTGGTGCAGAGAGGGCACTGGACTCGGGTGGGGAGGAGGCCAGCGGGGAGGAAGGGAGCCCATGGTGAGGTGGGCAGGCTGGGTCTGCAGGGATGTGTGTGGGGAAGTTGGGGAGACAAGGGTGGAGACCAGGCCCTCAGCGCGTGTGGGCAGGAGGCCTGGGCCAGGCCCCCCTGCTCGGAGCCTCAGTTCTGCTGCTGTAAGCCAGCAGGGGTGGGGTCAGTGTGATCCCCTGTCCTTTGCAGTCTGTGCAGAGAGAGATGCTGTGGGCAGGTGCCAGGGGCTGTGGGCAAACTGAGGAGACAAAGCCCCTGCTCTCGGGGTACATGGGCTAAGCAGGGTCTGCAGGAAGGGCTGCAGAGACCCGGTGAGCAGGGTCTCTCACCTGGACTCAGAGTACACAGGTCTGACAAGGTGGCTGCCCCATGGAGGCCTGGGGGCATGGGGAACATTCTAGACTGGAGGATGGGTGGTCTGGAAAGAAGGCATCTGAGGAGGAGGGCAGCTGCTGGAGCGGAGGGAAGAGCAGGTGGCTAAAGCAGGGGCCAGAAGTGGACCCGTCTGGGCGTCCCTGCTGGTGGCTGGCCAAGAGTCTCTGCGTCCGTGCATGTTGGTCACCCATTAGCGTGAATGCGTGTCAGGGTGCACAGTGCAGTAAGCAAGCAGGCTTCCTGTCAGGTGCTAGGCATGGGGCCAGATGACCGCAGCCACGGGGGCCCAGCGGGGGACGGCCGGCGCCTCCAGAGATGCAGCGTAGATAGGGCTGGGAGAGGTGCCTCTGCACTGCAGAACCATGGGGGTCTTGCTCGCCAGGTTGTTTCCAGAACAAGCGCTCTGTCATTCATAGCAAGCATGCTGGTTCTCTGGAAGTGTCAGCACAAGTGTCCCAGTACCCACTTCCCTTCCCAGAAATTCCCCAGACAGCCCTGGGCTGGGGTGGGAGGGGGGAACCCATCACCCCACTCTGCTGTCGTCAGCCCGCCCACCACCTATCCTCCTTAAGGAGAGGTATAGTCACGGCCTGAGGGGAGGGTGGGAGACGGTTCAACCTGGGAAACCAAGGCGAACTGCAGGTCAGTACCAAGAGGGGCCTGGGGTCTCAGAGGGGGCCAGGGCTGTGACGGGAGCTTAGAACCTCAGGGGAGTGTCCTGATGGAGTTCTGAGGGGGGCGATGGTCTGGAAAGGGGGGCCCTCCTCCATGAATGTGGACAGCAATGCAGAGAAACTCGGGATGTCTCTCAGGGCCTGGTCTCCCACCTCATTTGAGACTCTGAAATCCACGTTGTGGGCTGTGACCAGCACTGGAGAAACTAGACAGAAAATGTCTCAGTGCTGCATTCCTAGTTGGGTGAGCTCTGTTTTGTGAAATGTTTGCTTTTCATTTAGTGGGGTGACATCGGTTGATAACATTACACGAGTGTCAGGGGTCCAGTTCTGAAATGCGTCATCTGTATGTCGCCTTGTGTGCTCCCCACCTGCAGTCTAGGCTCCTTCTGTCACCACGTATGTGACCCCCTTGGCCCTCTTCATCCTCCCCCCTCCTGACCACCATGCTGTTGTCTGTGTCGGTAAGTTTATTTGTGTTGTTTGTTTGTTGCTTTGTTTTACATCCCACATATGCGTGAGATCATATGGTTTTGTCCTTTTCCATGTGACTTCTTTCACTTAGCACGATGCTCGCAAGGTCCATCCATGTTGTCGCAAATGGCAGTATTTCATCTTGTTATGGCCGAGTAGTATCCCATTGTGTATATGTACCACCTTTATCTGTTTGTCTATTGATGGACACTCACAAGTTAGGTTGCTTCCATAACTTGGCTACTGTAAATAATGATGCAACGAACATGGGGGTGCAGATATCTTTACAGATTAGTGTTTTCACGTTTTTCGTGTAGATACCCAGAAGAGGAATGGCTGGGTCATAAGGTAGTTCTATTCTTAATGTTTTAAGGAAGCTCCGCACTATTTTCCAAAGTGGCTGCACCAATATGCAATCCCACAGCAGTGCCCGAGGCTTCCCTTTTCTCCACATCCTTTCCAGTTTTGTGAAACTTTTGTTTCACTCACACACACCTGTCCTGGATCCTAGGGTGTTTCTTCTGTGGACTCCCAGCTCTAGAGGCCTCTACGGTACCCAGGCAATGGGGGTCTGCACCCCACTCTCTATCCCAGATCCCCCTCAGGAGTTGTCAGACAGGAGGGGCCTAGGGAGGAGGCAGTGTCCTCGGGCCTCCCAAATGCACGCACAGATTTCTTTCCATGTGATTGCACAATGCAGACCAAAGGGTGGCTTTCCACTTCCTGTGCAGAAGGCAGGCTGCACAGGTCTCTGCCATGGCAGCTTCCCCCAGCAGGAAATGACAGGGCCCCTGGCAGCTCAGCACTCTGAGCACTTGCTCTCTGCAGTGGAGCCCCAGCTACCCCAGGGCAAGGCTGCACAGTGTCTGTGGGAGGGGACGGCCTGTATATGTGGGCAGGAGGCCGGCCGGGTCTGTCCCGGACATATATCCCCAGGCTGGGGCCAGGCACAGGCAGGGATGTGCAGTGGCTTCTGGGACCCCATGCCATTTGGGTGGGACCTGGGACTTGACTTCCTAAGCATTTCTGGAAGGGACCTGAAAGGACAGAGATAAGGCCCCATCAGCAGGGCGTGGTAACCTGGGAGGGTCCGCAATTGACCTGCTGCAGGCACCACTGGCAAGAATAGTGAGGAGTTGGCCCTGGACCCAGCCCAGGGCCGGAGAGAGGGGGACAGTGCTGATGGCACAGAGGACCGCCTGAGACTGCCACCCCTGCAGAGCCACCCCTGCAGTGCTTCCATCAGGTTCTGAGGTCACTGGGCTGGGGGAGGACCTCGCAGAGCTGGCCTGGCAGGTGTTTCTGGGTCACGGGTGTTTCTGGGTGGGCTGCAGCCAGGAGGGCAGGGCAGGCAGGAAGGGAGGATCCCAGCAGTTGATTCCAGTGGATTCTGGAGGGTCCACAGAGCCTGGCGTAGCTCAGGGTCCGAGGGAGCTCAGGACCTGCACAGAGGGAGGCGTCACTCAGAGATCAGGCAGAGAACAAACAGAATCCTTTGAAAATGAAGAGATTGTCAGGATGTGTCAGGAGATTTTACACACGGTGAAAGTATCTGTGATACTTTAATTGCTGACAAATGTGCCATTTTAAAATTCAGAAGGGATGGAATGGAGTCTTTGGTGGACTATTGCTGTTTCTTGGCTGAAATTTGTGCTCCTGCTTCCCTAATGGTCTGAGTCTGGAGGTTCCCAGGGGGCCGCAGGGGAGGAAAGGAGCCCCTCCCCCAGCCCAATGAACCTAATGCTGCAGACGCTGGGTTCTGGATATTTCTTCTCTTCATGTGCGGGGAGCGGGAGGGGAGCAGAACCGGCCCAGCCTGGCCCTGGGCTCTTCCCTGGGTGGACTGACCCCCTTCAATGGCCCAGGTAAAGGGCAGGGAGCCCCCAGAGAGCCTGTGCTCATTGGGAGAGGGAGGCCACACTCCCCCAGGCCCTTCCAGCCAGAGGAACCAGGTGGGGGGGCTGGGAGCGGCGTGGAAGGCGTGTGCCCTGTGCCCCCTGGTCCCACGGTGTGCGACAGTGCATGTCCTATGAGGGGAGACTGAGGTTGGCCTGGCTCAGATGAATCCAGAAACCTCCCAGCAGCCTGGGCTCTGACAGACTGGTCCCAGCCGTCCTGGGCTATGCGGTGAGCACGTCCAGGGGAGAAGGGCCAGCAGGGATGGAGAGGGTGAGGTTGTGTGAGAGTATCTGCCAGTGATGGGGTGGAGGCCTCAGGGCACAGGATTGGGGGGGCGGGCACTCGGGGGGGGGGCAGGAGGAGGGAGGCCAGATTTCCGGAGTTTTCTGGGGAGCTGTCCGAAGCCACAGCCCCTGCTGTCCTGGAACTCTGCTGGCAGAAATAGCGGGTGGAGCAGGTGCTGACCAACCTGCTGAGATGCAGGTGTGGCTCACAGGTGGGCACCTCCTGCAGTAGGTCCAGGGAGGGCGTGGAGGGGGCGGGCAGTTGTGCCCTGGGCTTTGTCCTGAGCCTGTCTTGCAGCCACCTCTGAGCCGTCTTGATGAGAGGGGCACTGGGGCAAGGGGTGGTGGCTAACCACCCTCCCTGGGCTCCCTGTCCTGACAGCTGGAGGAGGGGGACCCTCTGGATCTGAGAGCTGGCTCTGCTGGGACTGGAGGTGGACAGTGAGCTCCTCTTGCCTTTGTCTCTGGCCAGCAGCAGGCAGGGCCCGGGAGAGGAGGGCTCCGGAGAGGGAAAGGGGTCTGGCTCCAGGACTGAGGTGCTCAATGTGTGACCTCAGGCCCGCCTGGCCTCTGAAGGCCTTTCTTTCCTCACCCGTCCCGTGGGCAGGGGTTTTACCTGCAGGTTACCTGAGAGCTTCTTAGGATTTCTATGAATTCTTTGGGAAGATGACTTTGGAGCTTCTGGATATGGGGTGGGGCTCACCTCCTGCACCCCTGGTCTGGCCAGTCGCTGCCTGTCCTCCTCACCCCCTTCTTCCCTCCTGCAGCCCCAGGACCATGAACAACAGTACCTGCATGCTCAACGAGCTCACCTGTCCTGTGATGCCCACACACATCTCCTACGTCTACCTGGGCATTATGCTGGCACTAGGCTTGCCACTCAACGGCCTGGCGCTCTGGGTCTTCTGCTGCCGTCTGCGCAGGTGGACGGAGACCCACGTGTACATGGTTAATCTGGCGGCGGCCGACCTCTGCCTGCTCTGTGCCCTGCCCTTCATTCTCTACTCCCTGAAGGACCGCTCCGAGGACACACTGCTCTGCCAGCTCTCCCAGAGCATCTACCTGGCCAACAGGTACATGAGCATCAGCCTGGTGATGGCCATCGCCTTGGACCGCTACGTGGCCGTGCGGCACCCGCTGTGCGCCCGCAGGCTGCGCTCGCCCGGGCGGGCTGCGGCTGTGTGCACGGCACTCTGGGTGCTAGTGATCGGCTCCCTGGTGGTTCGCTGGCTCCTGAGGGAGCAGGACGGTGGTTTCTGCTTCTTGAACCAGTGCCGGCAAAACCCCCACACCGTGGCCTTCTCACTGCTGGGCTTCTACCTGCCCCTGGCCGTGCTGGGCTTCTGCTCTCTGCAGGTGGTGACCGCCCTGGGCCAGAGGCCAGACACTGACTCGGGCCAAGCAGAGGCCACCCGGAAGGCCACCCGCATGGTCTGGGCAAACCTGGTCGTGTTCACGGTCTGCTTCCTGCCCTTGCACGTGGTGCTGACGTGGCGCCTGGCTACAGGCCTGAATACCTGTGCCATCTCCAGGGCCCTCTATGTCACCAGCAAGATCTCAGACGCAAACTGCTGCCTGGACGCCATCTGCTACTACTACATGGCCAAGGATTTCCAGGAAGCATCTGCACTGGACGGGCCCCCCAGTGCCAAGGCCCACAAGAGCCAGGATTCTGTGTGTATGACGCTGTCCTAGGGGCGAGCGCCGGCACGGGGAGCCAGGCCCCGGCTCCCAGGAGGTTCAGCCTGCTGGGGAGCTCTGTGACAAGCAGCAAGGAGACCCGGGATCGGCCCTGAACTCGCCGTGGCTTGTGGGCACTCTCCAGGAGGCCTTCTGGGCACGGTGCCCCAGGCACAGAGGCCTGGGAGGCGACAGCCCCACCACTGGGATGGAAGAGGGACAGGGACAGGGATAGCCAGAGGACTGAGGCCTGAGCAAGTCCACCTGCAGGGACTTGGAAGGGGCAGCACACCTGCGGTGCCCAGAGCCTGGCGCACCTGCCGGGTGGTTCGAGGCTTCAGTGTCCAGCCTTCTGAGGCCAACCCGCTGGGGCGGAATAAAGCTGCCCACCAGGGCTGGCCCTGATCGGGCTGTGTGGGTGCCACCTGTGCTCACCTGCTGAGAGGCGGGAGGGCCAGGCATCTCCCCCAGATGACTCCCTATGGTTCTCCACCTGGGGCTCTCCTTGGGCCCTCAGACCTGCTCCCCACCCATCTGAAGTCTGGTGGGTGCTGTGCACTCCTGGCAGGGGCGCGCTCAATGCCCTCGGCCTGGCTTGCTCCTGCCAATGCAGGCCCAGGACCCCTCAGCCGACCCCTTGTAGGGACTGCACAGATGCGACAGGGTGGTGGAGGCTGGGGGCAGCGAGGACGGGGAGGGTCTGTCGAGGGGACTCTGTCCCGTGCGTCCTCAGGAAAGTGGATGCCCTGCCTGCTGGAGGAAGGGCTGGGTGCTCAGCCAGGTGGCGTTGTGCTGTGTCCACATCTCCTTGGCCTCCGTGATGGAGCTGGGAAGCCAGACTCAAGTTGGAGCGACCAGAGGCCACTGTGCCGGCCCCAGGTGGGCCTGGGTTCAAGGCCAGCTCTGTCTCCTCCCACCTGTGTGTCCTCGGGCACAAAATGACCTCCCTGCCCTGTTTTCCCGCTGTGGTGGGAGCGAGAATATGACCACATCCTAGCAGGGCCGGCCTGCCCGTCCAGGTGTTCAGCCTCCACCCGCCCTCACCCTTCCTCAGGCTTCCCCTTACCGAAAGCCCTTCTCAGGGGAACCCCACCTGTGTCCCCTTTCTCAGAACCCAAGCCTTTGGTGGCCTCTGGCCACCATGCCTGCATACGGGCACCTGGGAGGGGCAGGGCTGCATTCTGTCCTGGGAAGGCACAGGGTGGCCAGGCGTGGCCAGTGGGGCAGGGACGGGATAAACACAGGTGTGAGGATTCTGGTGTGAGTGATGGCAGGGCTGTAGGTGGCCCTGTAGGCAGCCTGCACCCTCTCCTCCCTCCATCCTGCCCCCATCCCTCCTGTGCCCTCAGACACAGGTGGTGGCCTTTGGCTAGCCCCACAGCCTTCACCCCATCCCATCTGCCCCAAACTCCACACACCCAATGTCCCCAGGAATGCTTCCCATGGCTCCCCACACCCCTCACCCTATCCAGTCTCCCCATGTGTCTGCCCCCAACCCTGGTCCTCCAGCACCCCAACCCTGCCTGCTGTCCTCACAGCCCTGCCCTGCTGTGGGCAGGGCCAAGCTGACGGTGTCCAGTCCCTGGCTTCTACCACCCTGGCCCTCCAGGGGTTTGATTTCCAGGGAGCAGAGGAGACAGTGGGATGATTCTGACTTCAGTTGGGCTGCCCACTGCACTGACCAGTGACACAGGGCTGAGCATAAGCACCTAGTCCTGTCCTTGGCCAGACTGGGGGTCAGAGGGGTAGGAGAACCGGGCCGGGGACTCAGCTCCAGCACCCCCGCCCCGCCCAGCACTGAGGGACTGAGGAGGGGGCTCCCAGATGGCCAGTGAGACCAGAAACAGGAAAGAGCTTTAGACGGAAAGGTCAGTTCTGGTCGGGTGGTAGTGGCCTCCTAGAGCCTTGTGTTAAGAAGGATTCTGAGGTTGCTGTGGGCTCAGAGGCACAGCTGATGTGACATCTGCACTGGGTGAAGCTGAGCCTTGCCCTGCGCCCACATGTGGCCTGCCAGGGCTGCCCTCCCTGGGGTGGAGGAAATGAAAGCAGTGGGAGGGGAGAAACCCGCAGGCCTCCAGGTGGTGGTACTGGTGGGCGGCACCCAGCGCCCCCCTCCTGCGGATGCACTGCTGCCCACCTCGCTGGTCCTTGGGGGTGCTATCCTCCCCAGTCTCTGGCTGTGAGTGGGGATGTACACATTCCCTTTCTGTCCTGCCTCTCGGGGCTTGCAGCACAGTGGAGGCAGCTGGGCTTCCACGAGATCCCTGAAGGAACCATGAGGAAAGGAACAGAGGCGAACATTGTCCAGCATCCCAGGAGCTGGCTTCTGAGCTCTGAGGACAGCTCAAACACTCTGAGCATCCTACACCACAGGAGGGGCTCTGGGCTGGGCCGGGCCGGGCCAAGGGGAAAAGCCTCCCCCAGCATGAGGCTGCCCCTGCCCCCCATTCTCCAGGGCCCAAGGGCTGCCCGGTACATTGACAGGACAATTAGCAATGAACAGGCTTCTGAAAGAAAAGCCAATTCATTTTGAGGCTGCATCAAGAGGAGTACAGGGCGCGTGGGTTCAATTTGTGAGATGTCATCAGGCTGTAACCTATTATCTATGCAGTATGTTACTTCTAATGAAAAGTTTGTTTTTTTGTTTGTTTTTGTGTGTGTTTTTTTTCCAAAAGGGCCAAGGAAATTATGTCCCATATCATCATTTCTTTTCAAATGAAAGTCAAGGTTCTGTGTAACTATAAATAAATATATACTTACAAAGATTGGTAAAAAAAAAAAAAAAAAAGAGGAGTACAGGGCCCAGAAGGTGGGAGACACAAGCTCATGCCCTCTCTGCCAGGGTCACACCTGGGTATTTTCTCTGGCTGGAGGCCTGTTGAGCACGGAGCCCTGGGGTAGGCTGGTGAGGGCTTGGTAAGCCAGACCCCTTGGGAAGAGCCAGAGGAAGCTGTGGGCGGTCAGCTGAAGGTGAGGGCTCTCCTAGGAAGTGATGGCCATCTGTAATCCCCTAGGAGCAGACAGGTTTAGGGGGCTACAGAGTCTAGACGCAGAGAACTGCCCAGAACCAAGCTGCTTCTGACCAGAGAGCAGGGTTTGATGCAGAATCTGAGTGGCCAACAATTTTCCTACAGAGACTGAGCTGCTGCTGGGAAGTCCCATGTCACCCTGTTCCTAATAGTCTGCTGTCTGCCTGGCTGGTGCCTGTTGCCTACAGCTGCCAAACCGTTTGTTCCCCGGCGCTCTTCCCAGGATTTCACAAGGGAGGCCTCAGCAAACTGAAGCCCGATGGAATTATATCGCTCCCTCCCCTTCAATGGATTCCTTGGAGATGTGCGTGTGTGTGGAGGCAAAGTTCAGGCTGGAACACAATGGGAACTTTCGGAAAGACAGCCCGCAGGCTACTAACACACAGATCTTGAGATTAACAATCATTACCTCTTTAGAAGTTTACCAATAAAAACTACCCGTTGGCCCGATTCGGGGCTCAGTCCCCGAGACTGTTCCCCTTGGCCAGAGCTTCAGTTCTATTCCTGGCTACTGTCTTTTCTTAACCCTGCGCTGCCCTTCTCCCTCCCCACAACCCATGCTGTGCTGGACACGACAGGTGCCAGCGTCTGTGAGACGTTTCTCTGGGCAGTTGGCTCCCTGAAGGCTCTTCCTGTCCCTGCTGGCGGCGAAGCCTGGCTGCAGCGTGGTCTGGGGAGGAGGGGCGGCAGGCGGGCGGCCGCTGTGCTCCTTCCAGGAGCTGCCTGAGGTCCCCACTGTCCGTGAGCTCTCGGTGGGATTCTTCCTAAGCACACAAACCTGTCTCCTGTGTGAAAAAAGCATCAGTCAGGTGGTGCAGGCTGGGGCAGGGGTGCGCCCAGCCTCAGGTCAGCACCCTCAGCTGCAGGGACCTCGCTTCAGGGCTGCCCCTCCTCCCAGGAAGGGGATGGTGGAATGCAGAGTCCAGCCAACTTCAGGAAACTGCTCTCCACATCCCCAAAGTGACCAAATGGCACAGCAAGACTGACCACACTGAAAGCCACACACGGAGAGGATACATCAGCCTCCGCCTCTTGTGCAGGCAGAATCTAGACTGTCCCCTGGCATCAAGGGTGCCCTCCAGCCCCTGCCACCCGGGAGAATGCAGAGGGGAGGCAGAAATGGCATTACCGCTAAGAGCCCTTCTCCGGTGGGGTGGGGCAGCCTGGCCGGTGTGGGAGCACACGCTCTTCAGAAGCGGCGCCAGTGCCCCACTCTCAGAGCTCCGCCACCCAAGGTGCCCACCCTCAGCGCTGCTCAGTCAACTCCTGTCTGTGAGTCTGTGAGGTCAGGCTGTTCCTCACAGCAGCCCCCACCCCTGCCCCGCCCAGGGCACCTGCTGGGTACCATGAGTGGGCGGCCTGAGTCACACAGAAATTCCTGGAGGAGGTGCTCCAGCTCACACACACATCCCCCCACCCCCAGCTCCCCTCCAGATGGTCCTGAGCAGACTGACTGTGGTCCTTGCCTCTGACTCCCCAGGTTGCTCGCTCAGCCCGTGCGTGGCCCTGGGGCTGCATCTGTTGTGCCAAGGGTGGACCACCCTCGTCCTCAGCAGGAGTGCACCCCTGCACTAGGCGCTCCAGGACCCCCTTTGAGATGGGGTTTGCAAGCAGTGCTCTTGAGAGCTACATCTGAAAAGGGGCCAGTGAAGCACGGCGGGCAGAAGGGTGGTTTCTGTGACCCCAGGGCGCTTCGAAGCTGGGTCACCTGAGCTGACCACATTGGGCCAGCTGCTGGAGACTCGGCCTCTGATGAGCCACTTACTGAAAGCAGTTGCAGAGGGCCCTCGGCCCCGGCCCCGGCGGGCAGTGTGCACCTCTGTCCTGAGGTGTTGCCAGACTGTCACTACAGCTTCCGTCCTGACAGGCCAGGTACCTGGACCCCGAGCTGCAGCTGCCGGGCCAGTCGCCCTCCCCGTACGCCCTGTGAGGCTCACGGCCGTGGGGTGGGGGAGGCTGGCCCAGGGACCTGGCTTCCCCTGGAGTGCGGGCGACTTGGTGCCGGCCCTGTACCGCGGGGCCTTCCTGCATGGGGTTCCCCAGCTGGCACCCACCACAGACGCCCAGGGTGGGGGTGGACAGCACCCAGCCAAAGCAGGCCTGCCGTAGGAGCGGTTCCCGCTCTCTCTCACCCCTGTGCGAGAGGCCGGGGCTCCGTAGGCTGGAGTGTCCCAGGTCTCCATCCGGCCCTGACCTCTAGGCTGCTACAGAACTGTGCTCAGGAAGGAAGGGTGGGCAAGGTGTCACTCACCACAGGCTGGGGCAGCCCGCACATGGAGACCAGGAGGGGAGAGCCGCAGGGGCCGCCTACCAGCCTGACACCTCAGAGATGTGACTCCACCCACTTGAGGAGAGCACAAAGGTGGTGACCACAGCCTTGGGGCCTGGCCCAGCCCGAGCAGCCTGGCTCGTGCGGAGTGGCCCAGCTGCAGTCCCCAAGGCCCTGGTGTCCCAGATTGGTGAGTCCTCCCCTAGCCAGGCCTGTCCCCTCACCCTGCTGGCTGCCACAGAGGGCTCCCAGGAGCAGGGGTCCACCTGGCCCTTGTCCGTCCTTATCAGTCTCTGGCTGGGGCCCTGCCTCTGTGGGCAGCTGGTCCTGAGCTCTGAGGCCAGGCAGGTGTAGGTGTGTGTCCTGAGTTCCTCAGGAAGGACCATGGGCCAGCTCTGCCTGCCAGAGGAGCCTGGAGGCCCCACTCCTGGGACCATGGGAGGAGGGTCCTTAGATGGGGCCACCTGGGCCAGGGGGATGGGTAACTGAGCAGAAGCCCAGGTTGGCAAAGGTCCTGGGCTGAGCAGAAGCCTTGGGTCAAGAAGCCCAGAGAGGGGCCCCCACAAAGCCCCCTGCTTGGCAAGATGCCACCGGTCCACACCCAGGCCCCGGGCCCACTGGGCAGAGCAGGGGAGGGGCTGACCCACAGTCTAGAGGGGGACTCGGGGAGCCCCTGGGGTGATGGGAGGAGGAACCCTGACCCAGGTTCTGCAGGAGCCCTGGGACTGGCACCGGAATTGGGGGGAGAGGGAGGGGGGAGGAAGAGGAGAGAGAGCCTGCGGTGTTTCCCACCCTGTCCCCCAGGAGACGCGTAGTCTGGCCGTGCCCCCTCAGCCCTGAGCTGCAGCTCCCACCACCTTCCCGCCCCCTCAGGCTGTCAGCTATGGTGTCTGCGACTGCTGCCACTGCAAACAGCTCTGATGGCTGCAGCGTGGAGAGGGGCGTCCTGTCACAGGTGGTGACCAGCGTCTCCATCTGCCTCATCCTGGTGCTGGGCCTGCTGCTCAACGGCCTGGCGCTCTGGGTCTTCTGTTGCCGCCTGCGCAGGTGGACGGAGACCCGCGTGTACATGGTCAACCTGGTGGCAGCCGACGGGCTGCTGCTGCTGAGCCTCCCGGGGGTGCTGCACACGCTGAGCCAGGCGTCGGGCGCCCCGGAGGGTGCCCTGTGCAGGGTCTTGCAGAGTTTCTACTACATCAACACCTACATGAGCATGTGGCTGCTCACGGCCATCGCCGCCGACCGCTATGCCGCCCTGCGCTTCCCCCTGCGGGCCCGGGCCTGGCGCGGCCCCCGCCAGGCCGCCCTCACCTGCGCAGCCCTCTGGCTGCTGGTGATCGGGGCCGTGGCCCTGCCAGCGGCCTGGCTGCGCCCAGGAGAGAGCTTCTGCTTTGGGCGGGGCCGCACACGGGGCCCCAGGGCCCTGCTTCTCTCCCTGCTGCTCTTCGTCCTCCCCCTGCTCATCCTGAGCTTCTGCTCGGCCCAGGTACTCTGGTGTCTCCTCCGGAAGCGGACTCGGGCCCCGCCCCACGCCGCTGCCCAGGTCCTTAAGGCCCTCTGTGTGGTGGCGGCCAACCTGGCCACCTTCGTGCTCTGCTTCCTGCCGCTGCACATGGCCTTGCTGGCCAAGCTCATGGCCCAGTGGACAGATGCAGACTGCCCCACTGTCCAGAAGGTGGCCACCTTCGTGCAGGTCAGCTCCCGAATTGCCAACGCCAACTGCTGCCTGGACGCCGTCTGCTACTATTTTGTGGCCACAGAGTTCCAGGAGGAGGTGGGGGCCATCCTCACTAGGCCCTGGCCTTTCCGGGGAGCAGCACAGGAGGGGCCCCACACACAGCCCTGCAGCACTCTGCCCGCTGCCTGGGGGGTACCCGGTCCCCCCAGGGCTGCTCTTTCCCCTCCGCCACCATGTCCACAAGGAACAGCCTCGCTGAGCGCAGTGTGACTTTGGTGCTGTCTCTGAGGATTTACAGGTCCTGGGGGTGAGGGCTTTCCCTCTGCAAGCAGACTCTAACCCCCCAATTAAAGGGTTGCCACCACATGGATCTTTTTTCTCAAAGCTCTGCCTCAGTCACAGCTAGCCTCTCAGGTGCTCCTTCCCTTGTCAGTGTGAGCCCCCCCACCACCCTGCCAGCTCTCAAGCTCGAAGGTGCAGTGACCCCCATTTCCACCAGGTTGACCTCCAACCTCTGTCTTCCACCCAGTCAGATGCACAGGAAGGCAGGCCCTCTGAGCACCAGGCAGTGGCCCCTGCACGGATTGGGGTGGCTGTTAGAGAAAAACAAGGCTTATTTTTGCCTCACCTATAGATTATGATTACACACTGATTACACATCTACTGGCAGTTCCAGGGTCTCTCGTCAAGCCTTCCACACCATTGCTACGAGACCCAAATAGGTCCCAGGGCTGCAGGGCACCCATCTCCAAGCGGTGACATTTAAAGAGACACAGCCACTTAATGAGTTTAAAGAAAATCCTTTAAAAAATGTTTAACTTGGATTCTTGAAGCACGTCAAAGAGGTCTCCTTCCTTACCTCTGGGGGTGCTGCCCAGGCCCCCCTTCTTCCCCACTTCACCTCTCCCAGCACCACCCCCAGTCTTCACAGACCCTCTCAGCTCCTCTGCAGGCTCAGGCCGGTCTGACCGTGGACCTCACGCTTATCACCTCTCAGGTGAAGGGATAAAGATGGGCTGAGAGGAAGCCCTGGGACCCTGCCTGTCCTCATGACCCCGTGGATCTCGGGGTGTTCCCACCCCCCGGACCAGAGGGCTTGGCTTGCAATGGAATTACGCGATCAGCACAAACACCTCCTCTGAGAAGCCCTGGCTAGGCACAGTCCAGAGGGGCTCATGGGGGAAACTGGAGCCCCCAAACGGGCTGGGGAAGCAGAGGGGCTGACAGCCTCAGGTGACCAGGTGAGAGGAGGAAGGCTCAGACCCAGAACCCTGCCCCCTTCCTCAAGTCCCAGTTCTCCCCCGCCCCTTCCCCCCCGCCCCACGGCCTGACCACAGTATCTGCACATCATCGCAGGGCATTCGGGGACGCTGCTTGGCCTCCCTAGCTGCACAGAGAGACTTGTTCGGGCAGAATGGGGGCACACAGGCCTCGGGCGGTACCCCCAGACAGACCTGCTTTCCTGCAGGCCACCAGCCTCAACCTGAGGCAGGTGTACTTCTCAGGCCTGAGCCAAAGCCACACGGTGGTCAGCGTGGGCTGCTGGTCAGAGCCCGAGTGTGTGCCGGTGCCTCATCGACAGCCTGCTCTGGCCTTCTGCTGCCAGGAGGTGAGGCTCACCGGCTGCCCTGGCCACACTAACCAGAAGCAGCTCACCGGCCCCCACCCCACTGCTCTGGTGAGGTGGTGGGTATCTCTGGCACCTGGGCACGCTGCTGTGGGCCCAGGCACTCAGCCACTGCAGAGAGGCTATTGTGTGGCCAAGGCTGACAGCGGCATCTGTGCCGCTGGCCCTGCTCCAGTGCCAAGGAGGTCAACAGCAGCTGTCCTGTCCTTGGCCCAAGTGTGGGGCTCCTTGGGATGCCAAGAGTGTGGCCACAGCCCTTGTCCCCTCTCTCTTCATGAGGCTGCATGCTGGCCAGAGTGGCAGCCGACCTACAGGAGGGGGTGAGACACTAGGCCCGCACCTCCCCCTCCCACACACAGAAACTGTAATGAGTGAGGGTCCCTCCTTCCTGGCCCTGAAAGAGGGCACTCCTGTGTTACCGTGAAGAGGTGGCCTTAGAAGAGAGCCCTGAGCTGCAAGCGGCCACACCGTCTACCTCAGCCTGTACAAGTGTGCTCAGGGTCCTGGGTCCGGGAGGCGGCCATCACCTGTGAGGCTGCTGTGTGGTCCAACCAGCTTCCCCAGCTGACACCACCCTCCGCCTCCAGCAAGGAAGCCCATGTCTGACTCCAGGAAGATAGGCATGGCTGCTCCATGGGAACCTTTCGAGCTGAGGCCTGGGGAGAGATGGGGGCCTTGGGCTCAGGCTGTTGGCGAACATGTGGGAGGAGCGTGGGCTCAGCCTGCTGCGTCCTCACGCTGAGTCAGCTCGCTTGCAGGGCAACTTCCCCAGGGAGCAGCCGCTGGAGTCACCTTTCAGTACCAACCCCTTTGGGGAATCGGGTGCCAGAGACCCAGGCCCTCCCAGCCTGGAGGCAACGTTGGGTACAGCAGGCTGCCGGGCTGAGGGGCAGCCAGACAAGATCCACACCGCGAGGGGGCCGCCATCCAGGACAGGGAACTTTCCAGAGGCTCTTGAAATGCCCCGAGCTCCACTTTCCAAGTTTGGGCACAACGTAGTGTTGACTTATTGTCAGCCTTAAAAATAAAATATAGTGGTGCCTCAGTTTTCGAACGTAATCCGTTCCGGAAGACTGTTTGAGTTCTGAAATGTTTGAAAACAGCCGACAGCGAGGCCTCAGGATCTTGCACTCAGCGGAAGCCATGTGACATGTTCGACTTCCGAGGTGTGTTCAAAAACCAAAGCATTTACTTCTGGGTTGACAGCATTCGTAAACTGAAATGTTTGTCAACGGAGACATTCGAAAACCACGGTACTACTGTATCCAGTTATTTTACCAGCAAAAATGAATTTATTTGGGAATAGCAGAGGAATTGCAGTTTGGGACATGCATTCTATGGCGAACTACAGGCAAGTCTGGAGAACAAAGGATAGAGAAACAGGAGAAAGCTGGGAAGGGCAGTTATGAGCAAAAGTCCATTGGAGGATAGAAGGAACTCAGGGTAACGTGGTTTCTCATTGGCTGGGCTGTTGCTAGGCAAGGAAAAAAAAAATCTTCCTTCCTCCTGCTGGGGTAGTAAAGGAAGTTCCTTCCTGCCCCAGTTTGCAAGTAAGCTGCTGCAGGTGGTATGTGTGGGAGAGCTCCCCTTGCAAGACTTCCAGACTATTTGAATGAGACTTTTCCTTTATTTTCACATTATCAGCAAATATTTCTCAAACCTTGCCATGTCCAGGTCTAGGTGTTGGCTGCCAACACACGCACACCAGGAGCCTCCCAGGGCTGTGTCCCTGGGGTCTCATATGGAGGGGTGGGGAGAGAGGCCGGAAGTGGCCAGGCCAGACCACAGACATTACCTACGAGTTATCATCAGGTGGTTTCCATTTGAGCCACTGGTGATCACCTAATAGCAATAAAACTAAAAGAGAAAATGAAAACCATTTCTGTAGAGAGGGAAGCTTCGTGCAGTGGTCTGGGTCTTCAGAAGCAGCGTCACTGGACAGTGGGGCAACTCGAGGCCACTCGCGTGTGACTGCCTGACATGCCGGCCCAGGGCTCTGTGACCCCAAGGCCTAGAGATGAGGTCCCACCAGAAGCTAAAGTTAGGATGGGAGGAGACAGGAACGCAAGGGATGATGGGATGACGGTGAAAGTCTGGATGAAAATTGGGATATGGACGAACTCAATGTGAAGTGAAGGGTTTGCCTCCTTAGTTCCTGACTGAATCGGGGGATGTTGTGTGGGGAGTGCTTCTGCCACCTGATGTGGTAGAGCAGAAGGCATAGAAACCTGCCTCTGGCCAGCATTGATTGGGCGTGCTGAATGGGGAGCCCACATAGGTTATGAACTTGAAATGGTATAGAACATCAGCGGGCACAGGGATTAGCATTTTAATTACTGTGTCAGACACAGCAGTGTTGGGATGGACAAATTCTCTGCACGAAGGCCTGTGTGGAGTGGCAGACCTCATGGCAAAAGCCAGTGAACACCACCCAGCGGTGACCACTGGGTACTGGACCTGAAAGTTTCCATTTGAGACAGGGGGGCAAGTGACTGGATGTAAAGTAATCCTGAAATCTGAAATCCCCACGAAGTCCTCCGTGATGCCCGAGAAGTTCGCCAGTGGGAGGTCAGTGACCAGAAGAGGTCCAGACTGTGACGGAAAATGTATGTATGTATGTATTTCGTTCTGCAGTGCGTGCAGCAGGGGAAGCACCGAGGCCTCAGGCGGCTGGGTGAGCAGAGCGCTTCTTGCCCACGCACTGACTTTGGAACCCCGCGGAGCTGCTGGGTCCCCCTGCAGGTGGACAGCGCCCTGTGCGCAGCTAGCTGTCCATTGAGCCGACCAAGGGCTGCCTGGTTAATGGGCCGCAGTCCGGGTGCTGACCTCCAGCACCTGGACGAGTCCCTGTTGCTGCAGTGGCTCGCGCTGTGCTGGGCGCTGCGCCTGCGCTCTGAACGCACTCGACTGGGCGCTCGGCAAGCACTTGACCGCCACCCGGGGCCTCGCCCCTGCGGGCGCAGCGCAGCCCAGGATTGGTACCCAGAGGGACTACGAGCTGCCGCCTGGCGGGCCTCGGCCCCGAGATCCTGCGCCCTGGCGCCCCCGGCGGCAGTTCGCGGAGGTGCAGGAGAAGGGCCGCATGCGCCCAGTGCAAAATACGGCCCTTGGGCAAGGCAGGAAAAGGGGACCGTGATGGTACTAAAACAGAAAGAAAGCTTTTCCCTTAAAACAGCTCATTGCCAATAAACAGAAAAAGGGTGGTCGGTGTGACATCGAATACAACAAGTACTACTTTATTCATCAAAAGATCTTGATTAACCATGCGATTTCCTGGCTCCCTTTTCTGCAAATTCATTAATTAGGTCCTCATAATATAAACTCGCAGCAACTTCATTTTCAGTAATGTAACTGAAAGCAATATCAGCCACTCTTAGCAAATGCAAGATTGCAAATCATTTCGGCAAGTTTTAATTTCGAGAAGGATCTTTCTGCTAATGGAACCATTCATTGCTGGAGCTGTCCAGAGTATTTTACAGGTTGCCACAGCACTGGGATCCTTTCCAACAAATCATTTTGAAACATACTCGTAAATGTTAGCACATTTAGAGCTGATGGTTCTTGTGATTTTTTTCTAAAAAAGATTTAGCTGTTCATACAAATCAATTTTGTGTAAGTTCGAATTTAAATTCAGATGCAAATCTATAGTGTCGTGTCAACGTTCCCTCTGACATTTCCTGTAACTTGTGGAGATCATCTCCGCATCTGGTTCTTGATCTGCATACAGTTGAAAAGCCCTGTTTGTGCATTTTATCACCATATCTTCAATTATATGGAAAGATTACTTTTAAGTTGTCTTCCATGTTAGTAATTGGTTTATCAGAGCTTCATATGAAAATTGTGTTCTTTTCTGTGAAATGCAGGGTTCCTTAAATTTAGTTTTTGTTTCCAAGCTCATGGACTTTGCTTTATAATGTGGAAGTCTTCCGAAACAGGGATTCTCAAGTCTCAAATGATTCTAACCGTTTGTTGACTTTATTGCAATGTGCACATGTTTGATTTTCTTGTACTAATTTACTGATAAAATTCACTGCCTGAGCACCCGCAGTTTCTGTCCTGGAAGTAGTTGTTCAGAGGCCAAAGGGACTTTCTATGGGGACAGATATGCTGGCCAGCCTCCTAGCTGGGGTCCTGATGCTGCCCCATGAGGACCCCCCTTTCTTCCCAGAGTTACAACCTCTGCTGTCTCTGCTGCTGCTGCAGTGACTGCCCCCCTGGCCCCGCCCAGACCCCCACAGACCCTCCTACGAAGGGAACTGGTTGCCCCCATCCTATCACCCCCCTGTGTGCTCACAGCTCTCTTTCTAGAAGCCTCTGAGCAGCCCTGTTAGGCCCTCTGGAAGCCACACAGGGCTGGCTTTCAGGCCCTAACACAGGGGTGTCTCCTGCTCACCCCCTTACAGGTTGGCCACTCCCAGGAAGGGAGGAGGCTGGGGCTTAGACAGAGCAGCAGCACTTCCAGGCTGGGTGGGGAAGTGTATTTAAAGGGGGTGAAGGGGCAGCCACAGGAAGTGGGGTGGGGGTTCTTCTTTCTGTCCCCCACCCCGGAGCTGGTGCTGGAAGACAGCCCCCACCTGGCACCCCCAGGGAAAGGCTCACCAGGGGCTGTCCTTGGCTCTCCCTCTTACCCTTCTCAGCCTGGGGGGGGCTTTGGGCTGGAGCCCCTGCCAGCCTGACTCTGTGGATGGGACCCCCAGCTGAGGGGCCTTTGTCCTCTTGGGGTGGAAGTTTCTAGATCTGTTCTGGTCTTTGGGGAGGAAACGGCTGAGGCTCCTCCAGCCTGGTGAGGGGGGTTAAGGGTCTACCATGAGGCTCTTTGAGGACCTATGGGTCATTGCCCTGAGGCTCAGGGTGCTGGCAGAGGGTGGGATTGGGTGCCCTGGGTTCCGCCCACTCTCCTGCAGCCTTAGGCTCCGGCCACCATCTGGAACATCCCAGCAGGTCTCAAGGTGCTCTGGCCTCCCTGGGCTGTGAGCACTGAGGCATGTCCAAGGCAGCCAGGCACCATCTATGGAACACTCTACCTTTGGGTCCTTTTCAGGACCAGGTGGATTCACCTGGACCTTTGGTGTTTCTTCCTAGGTCTTACTTTGATTCTGGTTCTGTAAAGAAGAGGCAAGACAGACCTCGTGGGAAGATGGAGGTGACGTAGACCAGCCCCCACTGTGCATTCCTCACCCCGCCTCCCTCAGAAGCCTCAGTCAGGCCAGGGAAGCAGGCAGGTCTCAGGATGGTTTATTGACAAATGGTTTCAGGGGAGGAGTGGGGGCGGGTCTGGTGCTCCCTCAGCTCAGGTGTCCTGAGCCGGGGACCTGGCCCTCGTCCCCTCACAGGGCGCTCACAGGGACCATGCCCCCTGGAGCCCAGCAGCTGCCGCCCCACCCCCCGCTGCCCAGGCTCCTGGACTCTGCACCCCTCTGCCAACATCTGGGTGTCTCCAGGCCCTGGGGCTGGCTTCCCTCTGGGGGTTCGATACTTGTTCTTCTGGCTGTAAAGCAGGTTCCTCTGGAAAAGGCGAGGGAGATGGCCATGATACAGCAAGACAGCCAGCACCATCCCTGCAAGAGACCAGGTGTCGGAGCACAGGGCCCTCAGGATCATTGCAACTCATACCCCAGACCCTCCCTAGGACAAGGTGCCC
Organism: Rhinolophus sinicus; assembly: GCF_057876585.1. Taxonomy (NCBI): domain Eukaryota; kingdom Metazoa; phylum Chordata; class Mammalia; order Chiroptera; family Rhinolophidae; genus Rhinolophus; species Rhinolophus sinicus. The sequence continues at coordinate 212,746,188 of NC_142517.1, forward strand.
GTGGACCTGGGCCTGGGGGGCGGGGCCTGCAGACCTGGGCCAGGGGGGCCTGTGGGGCTGGTCATGGCCGTGTTACTTGATTCGGCTCCATTACCAATAACATGAAAGGATGTGACATGGTCACTTCCAGGAAGAAGCTGGTGCCAGAGAGCAAAAAGCTGTGTTCCTTTCTCCTGCTTCCAGAGTTCCACTAGACCCCAATGACCCATCTGATAAAGGTGTGGAGAGGGGCCGAGACCAGGTGCAGGAGAGGTTGTGACCTCTACCTGGGTCCTCAGACCCTGGGGGTTTGAATCGGGATCTGGTAACTGAGGATGGCTCATTCCCTCCCTTTGTGGCCATGGGGCCTCCCTACCACCCCTCTTCCCAGCCACAGGTACAAGGAAAATAGGGCCCCCACAGTAGGGTGAGCTGGGGGCTCCCCAGCCTCCGGGAGCCAGAGGGGAGCCTCACCCAGGAACCACAGGGGACAGCCAAGCCTGCGTCCACAGCCCTGCCGGGGGCACGGTCCCTCTAGCTGTCTAACTCCGCCCACTGTCCCCCTGGGGCTCCACATCATGAGGCCCTGCTCCTGGCCAAGGGACCCTGGCTCCGGGTCTATGAGGGTCCCTGCAGGGAACACAGGGGTCCCCTCCTGGTTGCCCCACACCCTCGGAGGGTCTGCCTCTCCCCTGTCACCTTCGTCCCTGGCTCCAGTCCCCTCTGTGACTGTGTCCAAACCAAGAAAAGCCACTCAGAGCCCCTCCCCCAGTATGGTCAGGGAAGGGCCTCCAACTGGAACTGAGGAGGTGTCTCCATGTCTAGACCAGTGAGGGGAGCCCAAGCCCCACAACAGCACCCTCCTCTCCCCACAGGACCCCACAGCCAGGAAACAGGTCCTGGATGGACTCCCCACCAGCGAGCTGGACCCCATAGTCCTGTCGACCAGGATGCTCTGTGTGTCCCCTGCTCCTGGGAGCCCCTGCAGGCCTTACCTGTGAGTGGGCCCAGCCAGTACACCTGGGCGTACTCCAGCAAGGTGTGCCCTGAGCAGTGGAAGGTGACCGAGGCGGCCAGGGCAGGGTTGAAGAAGGCAGACGTGAAGGGCCCCGCTGTGGAGGAAGCACATGCGCACAGGCCTCCTGTGGCCCCACCTGTAGCCACCTCTGCAACCAGGACCAGAAGGCCTCCAAACCCCACCCCCAGTCCTGTTGTGACCTCAGCCCGGGCAGGCCGTTGTACTGATGGGAGCACGGGCAGGTGGGCTGCTCCGCCAGGGACAGAGGTTTCATGGGGACAGAGAGATGGAGAGAGAGACAGACAGAGAGATAGGGAGACAGAGAGACAGAGAGGTGGTGGAGAGGGACTCGGGCTAATGAAACAACACCAGGAGGGAGGAGTGGACGGGCAGTGAGGGGAGATTTGGAAAGCGGCGGGAGCTGGGCCAGTGTCCCTCAGCCCCAGGCCAGGCAGACCACGGCCAATGGGCAGGGACCTCCACCAGGGCAGGTCCAGGCCTCGCGGAGAGCAGGTGGCCTGCAAGCCGGCAGGTGGAGACCGGGCACGGGGAGGGGGTGGGCGGCTCCTGTGCTGACGGCAGCACTTCGTGGGTGTTGCCCCAGGGGGTCCAGGCAAGCTGTCTGCTCACCAGGGCTCCGAGTCCCTCCCTGTACACGGCTCTGGTGGCACGTTTCTGGCCCTTGGTGGCCCAGGTCCCACAGTGTCCTCCCCGGGCCGGGTGTGGTCAGCAGCATGGACAGTGGGCCCTCAGCGCTGGTTCTGTCCCCACGGAGTCTCTCCCAATGGACACTCGGGGAGCTCGGCCTCAGCCCCTTCCTGCTGCATCCCCAGCGCCCAGAGCCCGAGGAACCTGTCGACTAATCTGCAGCCTGGGGACAAAGTTCGTGTCCCCTCCCAGCACAGAGTGGCCCCCCGGCCACCTTCCTGCCACCCCCCGGCCACCTTCCTGCCACCCCCCAGCCACCTTCCTGGTAGGCTCTGCCGTCCTGCTCAGACCCGGTCCCAGTGCCTGGGGCAGAGGGAGTGTGCCAGACAGAGGACCCCTCCTAGGGGAGCAAATGCCACAGATGGAACAAGGGTGGGCTCCAGCCCGGCTCCTCCGAGTGCTGGCCCCGCTCTGTCCCCAATGCAGGGACAGCTGGAATGTGAGGTCAGTGGTTGGTGTGACCCACACTTGTCCTTGGCTGTCTGTTTCTCCACGAAGGTGGGAAAGGTGTCACCATCACGTTGGGGACAGGCCCTCGTAGGACCCCAGGACAAGTGACCTCGGTCTGAGGGTGGCACTGGTTTAGGGTGAGGCTGGGGGCTGACGGACCCCATAAGAATTGGGTCAAAAGGCTTGCTTAGGTGTGGTCTGCTGCCCTCGTGGGAAGCTCCTGGCACCAACAGGGGCGGGAGAGAAGTGGGTGAGGAAAAAGTGAACCAGCTTGGCACTACAGGAAGGGGTGACGGAGGATGCAGGGGGTTCCAGAGCCTGGGTCGGGCCCTGGAGAAACCGCACTGGCTACCGCACCTGCCCCAGGGGTAGACCTTCTGGGATGAACAGAAACAGCTTGGAGTGTGGGAGGCCCAGTTGGAAGGACAGGGGCCTGGGCCCCCACCCCACCACTCTGTGTCCTGCTCAGCTGGCTGTCAAGCCACCAGCAGCTTCCCAGGAAATAGCCACCACCAGTGTCTGTGGCTTGCAGACCACCTCAGCCGGCCCTCAGCCCCTCTCCTGGGTGTCTGCAGGCCTGAGAGGCTTGGCAGCCACTGGGGGGGGCAGAGGCTGTGACGCGACCCAGTGGAGAGGCACCCGGGTCTCACCTGTGTAGGCCAGGATGGTGACCAGCAAGGCCACGGCCGGCACCCTGTAGATGGGAAGACTGTGCTGGAGGCGAAGGAGGGTCAGATGGAAGAAGAAGGCGCAGGCGCCTTCCACCAGGGCGCCGTGGAGGACGGTGGTACGCAGGGCAGAGCTGCAATGAGCGGCCATGAGGTTCTGCAGCATGTGCAGGTCGCTGAGCTCCCAGGCCCAGTAGAGCTGTGTCAGGGTGCAGGCTGCCTGCACGCCCAGCGCCTGGGCCACCAGCTTCAGCAGTGTGCTGGGCACAGAGGCCTCGGCCAGCAGGAGCTCCTGCAGAGACACGGCAGGGTTGGCTGAGGCGCCGTCGAAGGTGGCCCCGTGTGCCAGGAACAGCAGGAAGAGCAGGGTCAGCAGCAGGTCGGGGCCGAAGCCCCCGGCCCAGGGCCCCAGCTCCACCAGCACCCTCAGCTCCAGGCAGCAGGCCCCCAGCTGGGCCGCGCCCGCTGCCTCTCGGGCAAAGCTGTTGTAGGCGCCTGCCGGGAGCAGGGCCTTGGATGCCCTCCTGGCCGCCTGGCAGAGAGCAATGGTGGCCAAGAAGAAGGAGAGGGACACGTTCAGACCAGCCATCAGCCCGGGAGCTCCACGAGGAGCCAGGCTGAGCAGGGGACCTGAGCTGACGTGTCAGGGGCTGACCCACCCCAGCCCCAAGGGCGGGGGAGCCGTGGAAGAGTCCACCTGGACCAGCGTCCCTGGGAATGCCACACCTGCCCCCGCACCGCCATCCTACCTGCTGTTGGCTCAGGAGCAGAGCCAGGAACGCCCATAGCAGACTGCCCCTCGGCCAGGCATCTTCCTCTGGACGCGAGCCATACCAGGCCCCTCACCCCTCTCGGCCAACCCTGGTGCTGGAGACTGGAGATGGGCCACAGCTCTTTAAAGCCTCCATGGAGCTCCATGACTCACACCCCAGGCTCCTGCCTCCATGGGCACAGCCTGGCAACTCCCTGTACCTGGGCTGTGTCCCCACCTGGGTGAGGGTCCCCCCTGGGTGCGGGGCCCTGCACTGTGTCCCCCCCTGGGTGAGGGGCCCTCGCGCTGCCTGGATCGAGTCACGTGCCACCAGTTCCCTCCATGAAGGCCATCAGTGGGGCCGGGTATCCCCGTACGAGGAAGCCGTGGGGGCCCCACCAAGGCTGCTCTGGACACCCCAAGAAGCTGAACCTGCAGAAAGACCCACCTCCCCATGGACGGTGGTGGTCTGCACGGCACGCAGACAAGTAAACATGCTTTTCTAAGAAAGCAGGATGGCTGGCCGAGGAGTGCGAGTGCTTTGTGCAGACGCAGGAGGTGATGCACTGGAGAGGCCCTTGGCAAGTGGGGCTCCCTGTGAATGCCTCTGCACACCCGTCCCTCATGGAGTGCACCCCCTTCCTGAAGACGTCACTGGCCATGGCTCTCAAGGGACCAGGGAATCAGGGGCCCTGCTGTGGACTGCAGTGGACACTGGCCGAGATCCGGAAACACGTGCCCTGAGGTCTCGGGCTCAAGGTCATCGATGCAGCGCAGCGACCCTAGGATGTGAGAGGAGCAGCCGCTCGCCGAGGACGTCGGGGTGGCTGTCTTAGATGGGGACGATGGCACAGGTCACGGAGGGCCAACCGGGTTCCCTGCCAAAGCCAGTGGGGAGGTCACTCCAGGCAGAGGGAACAGGCTGAGCAAAGCTCAGAGGCCACTGCTTGGGGGTGGGGGCGTGTACCCTGAGCCCCTCCCTCAGGTCTGTCCAGGAGGGGAAGAGGGGCACGGCTGGGGCGAGACGTGGCATGTAAGGAGCCCTATGGAGGGACATCACCTGGACGAGGAGCGAGTTGGGTGGGGGCAGCTGCTGTTGAAGGTCCCCCAGACACAGTGATGTCACTGGCCACACCATGCATGGACCAAGGCAGAGTGGGGTGGGGGACCCGCAGGGCAGGAGGGCTGTTGGGTGACAGGTGCCACTCCCCTCACCCCATGTCCCAAACCATGTCGTCCCCTGCAGATAGCTGGGCAGAGCTGGAGAGGTGGCTCTGAGCCCAGGAGGCGGGGTCTCTGCAGGGCAAGTGCCCCATGGTCGAGACACTGCCAGGGGACCCTAGAGAAAGGGTACAGCTGATGCCCCTGTGGGGACAGAGCCAGGAGTGCAGTTTCCAGGCTCTCGGCCTCACATAGACAGGTGCTGGCTTAGGTAGTAAATGGGCATCAACTGTGATTGGATGGCCATCAGCTGTGGCTAGTTGGCCGTCAGCTGTAACCAGTGAGCCATTGGCCACTAATATAACTGCCGTGGCTACGCTAGCAGAGAAATGGGGGCTAGCAAGGAGACGGTGGCTGAGCCTGCAAGCGCAGATTGCAGTTAGCAGGATGGTTTGCAGCTAGCAAGTGAGGTTGGTTGGCAGAGACAAGCAGATGGCAGGTTGCGGATAGTGTGGCTCCTGCTTCCTGTGTCTGCAACCCAGCCGCCAGCGAGACTATAGCAGCGAGAATATAGTGGTGTGACTCCCCTACTTATGGCTCCGTGGGTGTTCCTTTTTGGCCTCACCATGTCCTGCGTTCTTATACGGGGAGCGGGACCAGAGACCCCACATGACACCCCCCACCCACCCTTGCCCCGTGCCCACTGGAGGACCCCTCGATCCACAGCAGTCACTGACCTCACCTTCCCACCCCTTCCTTGACCTGCTCCGCCACCCCTGCCCCTCAGGAGAAGGCAGGACCACCTCTCACAGCAGCACCCCCCACCCCGATTCTTCCCAGTAAGTGACTCCAAAGTTAAGAAAAAATTGCCATCAAAATTGGTCTGAATTTCCTTCCCAGTGTTCCAGCATATTTGGCTGGAGAAGCTGTGGAGCATGATGTCACCTGGGGGGTGAGAGCAGCCCAGCTACCCCGTGGCTCCTGGCTCCCAGGGGTGTGCGGCACCGTGGCCGCGCCCCCCAGGCGTTTCTGAGCCAGTGATACCCAGCTGTGGAGCCCACCTCGCTGGGGGCTGTCACAGCACATTTTATGTGGGAGCCCACGCCTTTTCACCCTTCCCACAGGAAAGTCCTGTCATGTCCTGCCACGACTCCGCCCACCCTTACATTCCTTTTGTTTTGATTTTTCTAATCCAAGTCTGTGCCTCCCAGATGCCCCTTCACAGAAGGGAGACTGAGACCCAGGGAGGGGGGGAATTGCAGCCCGGAGGACAAGGCGCTGACCTTTTCTCTGGTCGTCCCAGCAGTCAATTTTGAGGCCCAGGACTTTCCCAGAGGGGGCGAGGTTAACCCCACTGGGAATTCCACCCGGGGCAGCCTTGCAGCAAACCCAGCCACCGTCTCCATGCCCATCGGACCTCACCCTGGATGGTGGACAAACCAGTCCAGACTCCAACCCCGGGGGGTGGGGGGGGGGGACTGTGCCTGTCCTTTCCTTGTGTGAGGCCCTGCCCTCTCAGAGGAGTGGGGGAACATTCCGGAAGCCACAGAGGCCTGGAGACTGGGCCTGGGCAGCCCAGGGTTCCTCGGGGGTCATGTAGAGAGTGAGGTCGTGCTGGGACCTCCCATTCCATCCTCAGGACCTGGCTGGCCTTCCTGCTCCCACCAGGTGGGAGGGTCTCCACGGCCCACACGTTACTCAGGTGAGAACACACAGAAAGCGCTTCCAGCCATCACAGCCGCAAGCTCACCAACCCCCGACTGGAGCCCAGTGATTACCCACACTGAAAAAATCAATGTCAATTAATGTTTTATTTTTAGATACTTTTTAATTTTCAGATAAAACTTAAACAAAACAAAGCACATCACTCCTAAGAGTAAACTTCCACACCTTGTGACAAGTGCATACACCCAAGTAACACATGTCATTACCAAGAAAGGGGACACTTTTTTCATGCTGGGCAACAGGCGTCTGTATTTCTGACTCATGTTAGCACAGGCTTTCTTCTGGACGGGGACCTGGGGACCGAGGGGGACCCACGCCGTGTGGTGTCCTTGTGTCTGCCTGGGGCTGTCTGCGCAGGGCCTGACTGCTGAAGTGCCGGAGTTTCATTCCTTTTTATTGCTGAATGGAATTCCATTTTATGGATGAACCACAGCTTGTTTATCCATTTTTGTGATGAGGAACATTTAAGTTTTCGGTTTTTTACTAATACGAATAAGCTGCTGTAAGCGCTTCTGTGTACGTCTTTGCAGACCAATGTTTCTTTCAGTGGGGTACACACCTAACACACCTGGGTCACGGGTAGGTGAGTGCATAACTTCGTGTGGCTCTGTCACCGCTTTCCCCAGGCAGCTGTAGGAGTTTGCATCGTCCAGAGCGACGTGTGAGATGTACGGTATCTGGTGAGAAAGTTGGTACTGGGAAGATTTAGGCACATTCTCTATTCTGCCTGCTGTTTAGTTCTGTTTATTGGTGCTTTAAGCTGCATTTCCCTGATGATAGATGATAAACATTGTCATTAGTTTATTGGTCGTTCAAATTCGTTTTGCTCAGTTTTTTTATTGAGTGTGTATCTTTTTGTTTTTGAGTTATAATGGTTCTTCATGTATTCTTATATATTCTGGATACAAGACCTTTGTCTTATAATTGTTTTGCAAATATTTTCTCCTAGTTCCTGGTTATTTACTTAAGTACTTCTAGAAGTTTTACAGTTTTGCATTTTACATTTAAGTCTAAGATCTATTTTGACTTCTTAACTTTTGTGAAAAGTGTAAGGTTTGTGTCTGGACTCTTCCTTTCTCTCTTTTCCTTCCTTCCTTCCTTCCTTCCTTCCTTCCTTCCTTCCTTCCTTCCTTCCTTCCTTCCTTCCTTTCCTTCTCCTCCTCCTCCTCCTTCTTCTTCTTCTTCTTCTTCTCTCTCTCTCTCTCTCTCTCTCTCTCTCTCTCTCTCTCTCTCTCTCTCTCTCTCTCCCTCCCTCCCTCCGTCCTTCCCGCCCTCCCTCCCTGCGTCTCTCTCTCCCTCCCTGCGTTCCTCTCTCCCTCCCTTTCTCCCCTTTTTGGTGCTACTGAAAATGGTTTTTCTAAATGTCAAATTCTAGTTTGTTCACTACTGATACATAGGAAAGCAATAGATTTTTATGTATTAACTTTGATATAATCATTTGTTAGTTCCAGGAGGATTTTTTTGTTTGTTTTTTGTCAGTTCTTTGGGATTTTCTTCGTAGCCAATCTTGTCATGTGTAAACAGTTTTATTTCTTCCTTCACAATCTGTATGCTGTTTTTCCTTTTCTTGTCTCATTGCACTTAGAATTTCCTGCATGAAGTTGAATAGGATTGGCGAGAAGGGACATCCTTGCTTTGTTCTCAATCTAAGGGGGCGCCCTCCAGGTTTTCGCCCCAAGTATGATGTCAGGATCATGTAGCTGTCCCCTCAATTCCTAGTCCCTCCACCTCCCCAGGACTGCGTTATGGAGAAAGCTCTGTGTATACTTCCATGCGATTCTTCCTCTTCTCCCCCAACAGAAACACAGGGGATTGGTCTTTGCTCTTCACCCTGAAAACTTGGTGAGGTTCCTGGAGGTAAAACCCCTGCAAGTGTGAGGCTCCCCCCCTTAGCCTGAGCCCCCAGAGTTTTTCACTCTCCAGCCATCAGGTCACCTGCCATCCCGTGGCTTCAGAACCTTCTCCTGCTGGTGAGCAGATCTCCAGGGTGAATCTGCTCTTGTCGCTCCAGGTTTGGGGGGGCATTCTTCCCTACGACCTCACTTCTCTGGGGGGTGCAAGAAAACTCGTCGACTTCCGGTTTATTCAGCGTTTTCTTATTGTTAGGGTGGGCAGCATGACTGCCAAGTTCTTTGATATTTTTAGAAAAATCAAAATCCATAAGTGGTCTCTTAAATTTATTTTAATTTGTCCCCCTCACTCTGGATTTTATTTTTAAATTGGGTTGTTTGCTGTCTTGTAACTGAGTTTTGAGAGTTTTTTTAAAAATATATTCTGGATACAGGTCCTTTACCACTTATGTTTTGTCAGTTTGTGTCATGTCTTTTCATTTTCTTAACAGTATCTTTCAAATATTATACACTTTTCTTTTTGATGAAGTGCAATTTCTCCCTCTTTTTTTTTCCTTTTATGGATCACGCTTGTTTCATATATATGAAATCTTTGTCTGCCTCAAGGTCACAAAGCTTTTCTCCCAGAAGTTTGATAGCTTCTGGATTCACATTTGATCTGTGATCCAGTTGAGTTAATTTGAGGCATGAGCCAAGGATTTTTTGTGTTTTTTCTTTTTTTCATAGAGATGTTCCAACACCAACACCATTTTTTAAAAAGGTTGTCCTTTCTTCACTGAATCGCTTTTTAAAAAACCTTAGTTTTTAAAATTATCAGGAATTAATACAGACTTTTTTTCTGTCGATGTTCAGTTCTGTGTATATAAACTTATGTCACCACAACTGTTATTAGGGTACTAAACAGTTCCATCACACACACAAAAATTTCATGCCAACAATTCCCCATCGCCCCTGGCGACCACCAATCTCTTCTCCATAGCTACAGTGGTGTCTTTTGGAGAACATTATGTAAATGAAATCGTGCAAAATGTGACCTTTGGAGATTAGTTCTTTCCCTCAGCAACATGTCTTGGAGAGCATCCAAGTTTCTGCATGCATCAATAGTCCACTCCTTTTTATAGATAGATGGACGGACCAGTTTGTCTAACCACTCACCTGTTGAAAGACGTGGGCTGCTTCCATTGAGGGTGATTATGAATAGGTTTGCTTTAAACATACGTATACTGGTTTTCCCATGTGCAGTTATTCATTTCTCTGGGGTAGACGCCCAGCAGTGGGACTGTGGAGTCATGTGAAAGTGTATGTTCACTTTCTAAGAAATTTCCAAACCATTTTCCAGAGTGGCTGTACCATTTGCATTTTCACAAGCAATGGAGAGTTCCAGTTGCTCCATCTCCTCAGCAACACTTGATGTTGTCAGCTTTTTGTTTGTTTGTTTGGGCATGCTAATAAGTGGGTAGCAGTATCTTTAATCATTTTTAAATTGGGTGGTTTTATTCCTTATCATTCAGTTTTTAGAGTTCTTTATGTATTCTGGAGACAAGTCCTAAATCAGATATGTAATTTGCGAGTATCTTCTTCCTGTCTTGATTACTATAGCTTTATAGTAAGTCTTAAAATTGCATAGTGTGACTTTTCTAACTTTATTCTTCTGTATCAGATTTGTTTTAGCCATTCTAGTTCCTTTACTCTTCACATAACTTTTAGAATCAGCTGGTTGACATTTACAAGGAATTTTGATTGACATTGTATTGAATTTATAGGTCAATTTGGGGAGAGATAATATCTTAACAATACTGAATTTTCCAATATGTGAACCTGGTATATCTCTCCATTTTACTTGGGTCTTTCATTTTTCTCATTAGTATTTTGTAGTTTTCATACAAATTTTGCATATATTTTGTTAGAGTTATACCTATTTAGCTCACATGCTTGGTGCTATTATAAATGATACTGATTTTTAAATTCAAATGTCCAATTGTTTACTCCTACTATATAGAAATAAAATTAGTGGTTATATATTGACCTTATATTCTGTAAGTTCTGTTTGTATTCTGAGACAGTTCTATGTCTTCCATTATAACCCATGTGCATCTCGTTCTTCATTTTGCTTGGTTGCCCTGGCCAGGACTTCCAGGACCCTGCAAGTGTGAGGCTCCCCCCCCTTAGCCTGAGCCCCCAGAGTTTTTCACTCTCCAGCCATCGGGTCACCTGCCATCCCGTGGCTTCAGAACCTTCTCCTGCTGGTGAGCAGATCTCCAGGGTGATGGTAGCCTTGTCTTGTTCCCAGTCTTAAGTGTTAAGCATTCAGTTTTTGCCGTTAAGTGTGATATTAGCTGCAGCTTTCTTGTAGACACAATTTATCAGTTGAGGAAGTTATCTTCTATTTAAAAATTTAATTAGCAATGGATGTCAGGTTTTGTTAAAGGCTTTTTGTGCATCTATAGAGATGATGATTTTTCTTTTATTGGTTTAACAATGAATTATATTGATTAGTTTTTTTAACTAACTGTGCTTTCCCATGGTAAACCTCACTTTGTCACAAGGTGTTACCCTTTTTATATATTATCAGATTCAATTTGATAAACTATTATAGAGGATATTTGTTTCTATGTGGATGAAGGCTATCAGTCTATCATTTTATTTCCTTGTAATGTCTTTGTCTGGTTTTGTACAGGGTAATGCTGACCACATAAACTGACTCAAGGCTGCTGAATATGAGGCTGGTTGTATGGCGTCAGCATGCTGAGGGCACCTGAGCTACTTAGACAGGTGCAGCCAGGTACTGAGGGAAGCAGGTGGGCCCTTGCACAGTAAGCCCCGTCTTGTCCCTCCCAGCCGAGGCTCCCTCCTCTCCCTGCGGTGCCACTGGGGTGTGGGCACTGTCTCTGGGCCATGCTGGACACCTGCACCCCGTGACCACTTTTAGCCCCACCAACAGACCTAATGTGCAAATAACACAGAGCAGAGGCCCACAGGGCAGGTGTTGCATAAGGAACCACATTTATTTCTTAATGGACAGAGCCTTAAGTGCACACACACAGTACAGGAGCCTAGAGCCTAACACTCGGGTTTAGGACGTCAGGGAACTAGAGTCATTATGTCAGGATGGCGGTTATGGTGCAGGGGCCGGGGTGTGTCATACAACCACGTATGTACAAGCCACAGGGGACCTCAGGGGACAGGTAGCTATAGGAAGCACCGGCCCAGGAAGAAGCCAGAGCCTGTTGTTTGGAGGACCAGCACGGCAACCCCGCTTATACCTGTAACATTAGTGACATTCAGGGGCCCTCCCCAAGTGCTTTGCCACACCCACTCCAGAGGGGCCAAGGGGAGACCACCTCACTGCAGTCGCCCCGGGAGTGTGCCTGTGGTCGGTGAATAAAACAGTGGTATCTTATGAGCAATTTATTACTCAGAGTGGGAGGCCTTGCAACTCACGAGCATCTCCACCCACCCTGGGTACCTGCCAGGTGACGCCGGAGCCCAGTGCCAGTTGGCTGGAGCCCAGGCACCTCCTCCCTCGGGCCACAAGGAAAGCACTCACTCTCCCCTGGAGGGGACAGAGAGCCCTCTCCAGACAAGGGTGGCTGCTCCTTAAACAAAATGAGTCTGCAGCCTGAGAAGCATCAAGTATTCAAACAAAGATCATCCGAGAGATGGCTTTCTGGCTCTTTCTCCCCTCCCCTCTTAGCTGGAGCGGCACACAGCCAGGCCTTCCTCTCTGCACCCCACAAGGTGAGGCCCTCAGGGGCCTGCAGATCAGCTTTGCTGGTCACAGATGCAGAAACCAAGTCTCAGTTTGTTCAACGACTTGTCCCAACTCGTATGACACGTGAGTAGTTTCAGGCAGCATGGGCGTGGAGACCGGGTTTCCTGACTCTAAGTGGATTTCCTCTCCAGCAACTCTGACCCAGACCCTCCCACTGAACTGGCCTGGAAGGGGGCCCTCAGGTGGCCCACACCTGGCTCCTAGTCACCGCCAAGACGAGACAGTCCCTGGGACTTCCATGGCCGTGGAAGCTCCTGAATTGGGGTGATTTTCAGAAACCTTCGAGTGGGCCCTTCTCTCAGCCCTGCCCCATGCCTCAGGTGCCCTGCAGGTTGGCTGGCCTCAGACACCTGTGCCCTGGGTGCGAGGGCCTGACCTTTCGGAGGCCACGGCCTCAGGCTGGCTGACCTGAGTGGGACGTGGCCAGGCCCTCGGGAGCTAGATTCATCTTAGAACAACTCACCCGTCCTTGCTTCTCCTTCCTGCCCTCAGGCCATCATAAAAGCCACACTAAGTCCTGTCCTTGACTGTGCTGTCACATCTTCTCTATGTCTCAGCCCTGCTTTTGGAAAATGTCTAAGTTCAGTCCAGGATGTGACCCTCTCCTGGGATCTCCACATGCATCACAGATGTGGTCCCAGGCCCCAATTCCTACTGATGAGTTTCTCCATCAGTGGTGCCGTCCAGCAGGGAGCGGGGTGGCCACCACATGCTACACCTGAGGCCAAGAACAGAAAGGTCCTGGCCGGCCAGCAGGCATAGACACTGCTGCCAGAGGGGTTCCAAGCCACTCTCCTGCACCCCTCATCTGAGGTGAAGCTTCAGAGGCCTGAACAACCTTCTTACTTGGATGGGAGCCAACACCACACATCCCCAGTGCACAAATCATGAGAATGTCCACGTGTCATGTCAGTGCCACATGGGGCCAGTGTGAGTAACAGGGAGTCACAACCACTGACTTCAGGGTGTGCTGGGGTCGTCCAAACCACATGGAAAGGTTAGGTGTCAGGGACCGGCATCCAGCAGGGGCTGCCGAGGGAGTTGGAAGGTGTCAGAGAATGCCGTGCGCCGAGCAAGGCTGGAGTGAGCCTGCACTTGGTGGGCCACGGTGGGGACAATGGTGCAGTTTGGTTGCTGTTTTTCCTTGAGCACAAAAGAGGCCAAATGTGCCTTTGTTTGGGTGTGGGAACTGGGCACAGAAGAGCCTGCGGCCTGTTGCTCTCTGATGGGTGTATGGCCTGAGATGACGCCCGGCCACAGCCTGGGCTGACCCCTGGCTCGTGCTGGGACGGGCTGTGAGAGGGGCCAGTACGGAGGCCAGAAGAAGAAACGGCAGCACCTGAGGTACTGAAGGGGGAGGCCTGGCAGCAGATGACCCCAGCACGGGGCTCATCTGACCCATGGAATCTTCGCACTGGCGCTCACAGAGATTCTCTTTTCTTGGGACAAAGAGGGGAAGTCACAGGCTTTCTTCCCAGGAGCCACCTTGAACTAACTCAGTTCCCACCGCAGCTGGAGAGGCTGTACCACGAGCCCTTCACTGCCCAGGCTGTCACTTTGGACAACCCTAACCCCAGCCACCTGCGCCCTGCCGGCCTGGACACATGACACATCTGGGGGGGGTCTGAGCCTTCTACCCCCATCCCTGCCAGGTCAGCCACCCACACCCTGCCCATCTCCCTCCTCTCGCATGTTCCAGGGAGATGCCCATACCCGAGACTCGCGTCTCAGGTAGACGGGCCCCTTCTGTGTTGCTCGGACTCTGGTCAGACCCCCCGACACATGCACACATGCAGCTGCGGAGGCCTTGGGCCTGGCCAGGGGCCCCCACGGTGCCCACCAGGAGGTGCCTGCTGTCCAGATACCTGCTCACTGTGGTTTTCCAAGGCAGCTGCCTCATCCTGACTGTCCCTAAGAGGCTTGGAGATGTGTGTGGGGACGAGTGGGGCAGGGTCCGTCTGCATCCTACAGGTCTAGGTGAGGGCATTAGAAATAAATACTTATAAATAGAACCAGTCTTATAGTTAATTTCTGAGTGGACTGTTTCATGTCGCTAACTACCGTATATTAATTGTAAGTCTGTCTATGCTTAAAAAAATATTAGAACGGCGCGACACCCTGTGACTCATGCCCTCTGGCCTCTCCAGCACCTCCCGACTCCTCCCCCCAGGACACGTCTGAGAAGAACCGACAACAAACGGGCCTCTGCTGGGAGCACAACAGGTCATGTGGTGCAGGTCCCCCGGCCAGAGGTGGGGCTCGCTGGGCCCAGCTCGGGTCCCCAGGAGGAGGGGACTTGGCTGCCTGGTGGGGAGGGCTGGGCGGAGATGACACGATGGGTGGCAGAGGACTGGGGAGCAGGGCCGGGCCTGCTGGCTGTGTCCAGGGCTGGGGTGTCGTCTGGCTCAGACCCTCATCTGGGCAGACCTCCTTCTGGAGAGCTTGGACCTGGGGGGGGGGGGTCGGGAGAGACGCAGCGGTCAGGGCAGGAAGGAGGCAGCCGGGCCTGAAGGGGCAGCCACTGCAGCCTGGCCCCTGTGGTTCCCTTATTGCCGCCCAGAGAGTTGACCTCTGCTTTCTGTCACCAGAACTTGGTAGGAGCAGCCTGCCCTCCTGTGAGTCATTGCTGTGGGAGACGCAAGGCTGCCTCCCACAGGGGCCTGGCCATTCCTTACACAAAGCTGTTCTCTCTACAGAAAGGCCCGCCCTGGCAGTAAGTAAAATTTAAAAAATGTCGGGATTTCAGACAAGGACATGAAAATGCGCACTGGAGTTCTCAAGAATGTCGCCCAGGCCCTCGCCCTCCATTCTCCCCAGCGGAGATGCGAACACACGTGCAGGTCAATGTGGCCCTACCGTATGGTCCCGGCCAGGAGCGGGTTGAACGCGTACAGCCAGTCGTGCATGTCCTTGTCACTGGAGGCCTGCAGCAGGATCCCACGGTGCTCCGTGCACACGGCAAACGTGTTGGGTGTCTGCAAGAAATCATGCGGTGAGGAGGCCAGCTCTCGGCGGCCACGGCCCCATGGGGCAACAGGGACGTCTCTGTGATGAGGGAGCAGGAAGGAAGCCCCACAGGAGGGGGCACAGCTGAAGAGCCTGCGTGAACTCTGCAGTGCGCACGGCCCGTCCTCACCCACACAGGCTGTGCTCCCTTCCAGAAGGCTCTGCTGTCAGGACACCCTGTCTCCTCATGCCCTGGGGCCACCCTGCTACTGCTCTGTGTCCTCACAGGAAGTGTCCACCCTTTATGGGCCAAGGTTCCTTCTCCTAGGAGCCTGGCTCAGCTGTGGTCCAGACGTGTCCTCGGCGTGGCAGGTGTAGGTGACAGGTTCCCAGCCCACCCCCCACCCCAGGGAATAAAACCGCATCTAATGCACACCGCAGTCACCAGCAGGAAGAACTCAGGGTTCCTGGTACACATCCAAGGCCACCGTTCATTCAGAGGAGCAGGGATACAGCCAGGGGGCAAGGGGCTGGACTCCTCGGACCCCTGCACTGCTGGCCTTTGGTGACCTGGTCTCACCCACCACGGCATCCCCAGGAGGGGACGGGTCATTGGCCATTGAATGGGAGAGGGTTGATGCTCATCCCAGCCATCAGTGCTGGTTGTCAGCGGGACTGTGAGCCCCATGACTGTGACACTCGAGCCAGAGGGGCAGGGAGGCTGCCCCCAGTGTCCCCACCCACGAGAGATATGACTGGGTGGCCTCAGACAAGCGGTAGGCAGGCACAGGGTCTGCACAGGGGGACAAGGCTGGTCTCGCCCTCCCGGCTAGCCGGGCCCCGCCCCCCAGCCAGCCGGGCCCCGCCCTCCCGGCCAGCCGGGCCCCGCCCTCCCGGCCAGCCGGGCCCCGCCCTCCCAGCCAGCCGGCCCCGTCCTCCCAGCCAGCCGGGCCCCGCCCTCCCGGCCAGCCGGGCCCCGCCCTCCCAGCCAGCCGGGCCCCGCCCCCCCAGCCAGCCGGCCCCGCCCTCCCAGCCAGCCGGCCCCGCCCTCCCGGCCAGCCGGGCCCCGCCCTCCCAGCCAGCCGGCCCCGTCCTCCCAGCCAGCCGGCCCCGTCCTCCCAGCCAGCCGGGCCCCGCCCTCCCAGCCAGCCGGGCCCCGCCCCCCCAGCCAGCCGGCCCCGCCCTCCCGGCCAGCCGGCCCCGCCCTCCCAGCCCGCCGGCCCCGCCCGCCGCGTCGCGGTGGCTGTACCTTCAGCATGGCCTGCTGGTCCTCACTGTACTCCACCTGGGCGGTGGACAGGTTGAGCACAAACCTCTCCACGGCGTCCTTGTCATTGTTGTACATGTAGGCGTACGGCCGCCGCACGACCACAAAGCGCTTGGCCCAGCCAGCCGTGTGCGGCTCCAGGAAGTGCAGGTACCCCTTCTTGGAGACGATAGGGCTGTGGGGGGCAGGCACCTGCTGGCTTGTGCCCTCCTGGGAGTGGGGGGGGCAAGCCGGGGGCCCACCGTCCACCACCGAGCCAGGCCCCCAGCTGTGCCACCACAGCACAGGCCACAAAGGGGCCTCCAAGAGCACCCACCAGGGCCAAAAACCTGGCGCAACCCCAACCCGGGAGGCCAGAGACCAGAACCACTGGCCCAGCCTCAGTTTGCCTAGCTGCAAAATGGAAAACCTTTTTAAAAGCTGAAGCTGTCCCTGACCTGTCACACTGCATCCCACCACTACAACCGGTCAACTGTGGCATTCCCAGGGCCAGAAGGGCCAACCGGTCATTTTGCAGAGTGGCCAAATTGGTAGCTTACAGACATGTTACATCAATATTTCTGCAGAGCTGTCCACTACCTCCTGGCCCTGGGCCAGGGGCGGCCTGCCTGTCCTTGTGGGGACAAAGCTGGCTGGCTGGTACTTAGAAGAGCCCATTTGGGGCCGCGTCCCCACGCACCTGACCCGGATCTCCTGGATGTCGGGAACCAGCAGACGCTGGGGCTCCTTGTCCACCTCTGTCGCCTGAGCAGGGGACGTTGTCTTCTTGGACTCTGCCTCTAACATGGGCTCGGGCTCTGGACTGGCTGGCCGGGAACTGGGCTGGGGGGTCCTGGGAAAGGCAGAGCGGAGCCGCTGCACTCCTGCCAGGAGGCCCCTCGCTGGGCCCAGAACTATCTCCACCAGAGTTCCCCGGTGGCTAGCCCTGCCCTCAGCCGCTGCGGGCACCTTTAGTGGTCTGCCCACTGTGCCCACAGTGGGGCTCCGGGGCCCGCCACCTGAGTCCAGGACTATGCTGGATACAGCGGGGAGGGTCCCAGCTATGTGGGAATCAACGCCCTTCTCCTGTGGCACTTTATGTCCCTCCCCCGCCACCCCCCGTAGAAGTGGCTCCAGCAACTGTTCACTTCAAAATCGAGCTGAAGGTGACATGTTCTCAGGGACCCTCTATGTAGAGGGAGCTGCTGGCAAATGGCACCCACCGAGCTCGTGTGACAACCTGGTGGCCAAGGAGGCCTATCTCAGGATGAGGGCCCCGGGGCTCGATGTCATCTTATTTCTTTTGTTTTAAGAAGGAAATCTGAACACGCTGAGGGATTTTAAAATCAGATGGAGCAGAGAAGCAGTGCTAGCAGCGTGTGGGGCAGTCCCTTCTAGCAGGTGTCACAGGGTTCTGTTTACAATAGTGAGCTTAGTGGATCTCTAGGTTCCGTTTAGTCACCTTTTTTCCCTCTGAGTATTTATGTGTACTGCCCTAGGAAAAGGGTTTCTTGTTTTGTGTCGTTTTAACCCATTCCTGGTTTTATTCACAGCTGCATTTTAAATTTAGGCTTCAGCAGAAAACGGGCCGAAAGGTAAGACACCACTCTCGGAGGGGGTCTGCAGGGTGGGCGCAGGGCAGGCTCGGGTCCGGGGTCTGCAGACCCCACCCTAGGTGTTTGTGGCTGTCCAAAATCACTCAGCCACTCGTGTCCCACCCCCACACTTTGTGCCCAAGTCATGGCCACTGTCATCGGTCAGCTCGTGGTGCTGGAAGCACTTTCCAGAGCCTGGAGCTCACTCACCTGAGGTCAGCTGCTCCGTACCGCCCTTCGACCAGAGAGGGGCAGGTAGAGGAGGGGGTGAGCGTGGCTGCCCCCAGAGGGGACATGGATGGGTCCTGGAGCAGGGTGACAGACATCTCGGAGAGCTGCGGAGGACAGAGAGCCTTTTGCAGGGAACACAGGGAGGGGACAGTCTCTGGGCCCTCGTGAGTGGGGACACCCCTGCAGTGGCTGATTTCTTCGTTCACATATTAACTCTCATTTTGGGCACCCCCACCCCAACTGCAGGCACCCTCTTCCCAGCCTCCTGACCCCCTCCCAGCCTGGGCTGCTGCTCTCACTGCCTCACAAGGGCTTCAAAGGACAGGGAGCGCCACACTGGGTGGGGACTGGGAAGGTGGGGCTGAGCCCAGACTGCAGGATTGCAGCCCAAGGGCCATGGCGAGAGGCCCTTCCTGGGAGGGAGAGGGACGGAGGCTGGCCCGGCAGGCTGTGGAGCTGGGTTGAAGGATCTGGGCCTGAGCCGGTGCCCACCTTGCTCTCGCTGGCGCTGACGCACACATGGCTGTGCGTGTACTCTCTGTTGAACGTGTGCGTGAGGAGGCGTAAGCACTGCAGGGGGAGCAAAGGCCTGGTCAGTGGCCGCCCTGGAGGGTGCAGCAGGTCAAGAAGATGGGGCCGGCCGGGAGACCTCCCAGGGCAGCCCGGGCTCCCAGCAGCAGAAAGGGCCATCTCTGGATGGGGGTGGTGAGCTCCCCATCAAGGCAGGTATTCAAGAGGGCAGGCCGTGGCTCAGGGAGGAGGCTGTAAAAGGCCCCCAGAATCCAGTGCGGGCAGGGGACTCTGTGGACCCCATGTCCCCAGCTCCTGGCTCTTACAGGAGCCAAGTCACGGGCGCACTGCTGGGGCCGGATCTTGGCTCTGCTGCCTGCCCACCCACCTTCACGGCCAGCTCCCGCTGCCTCTCGTTGGGAACCTCCAGAGGCGATGCCCGGCCCTCGGCAGAGAGAGGGGAGGAGGCGCTGGACGAGCTGTGGGATTCGGTGTCTTCACTGGATGTGGGAGATGGCGCCTCAGGGCCTGGCCGCTGGGTGGTCTCCAGCTTCTCCCGCAGCAGCAGGTAGTGCCTGGTCTTCTCCACCTGCACACGAGAGCCACCGGGCCACCTCGCCGCTTACCCTCAGCGTCCCCACGAGCACCTAGGAGAGCCCACCTGTCCCCAGGCTACATGCTGCTGGCAGGCCTCAGTGCCCGCGGTCCCACAGCGGCCCTTCACCGCGGCCCGCTCACTGGGGCACTGCAGTCCTGGCCTTGTGCCCCCGCGAGTGCGCCGGCCCTGAGCAGGCGGACAGCAGCTTCTGAGGGGAGAGCCCTGGGCTCTGCAGCTTCGGCCTTGGGTAGGGCCCAGAGGGTGGGCATGGCCTTCGGCTGAGCTGTCAGCATTCAGCACCTGTGTACACGCTGCCAGTCCTCTGGGGTAAGCTGACAGCACCTGCTCTAAGCTGGTCCTTGTTTTCATCAAGTGTCACAAAGCCCCGGTCGGGCAGTGTATGTCCCACGATCCATCGGGGTGGCCAAAGACACACCCCATCCCCCAACCGTGGCCCCGGCTCACCTCCTGAAGCAGGCTGAGCTTCTCCAGCTCCCACTGGTGGTCCAGGATGAGGCTGTCACTGCGGGGCCGCCAGCCCGCCAGGTTCTCCTCTCCTCGCACATAGGCCACCGATGTGTCCAGCACCCGCCTGCGCCGCCGCTGCATGCCTGCCAGGGGGACGCCGGGGACCTCACACCTGCCTGGGACCTCACCCTGGGACCCCACCCCTGACTGGGACCCCACCCCTACCTGGGACCTCACCCCTGCCTGGGACCTCACCCCTGCCTGGGACCCCACCCCTGCCCATAGGACCACACCCCTGCCTGTGGGCAAGGGGACGGGGATCCACCACACAGAGGCTGGACCCCTGGTAAAGCGCCTCTTCCCTGACCCCACCTCCCGCCCTTGGTCCACCCCCAGCCGCAGCCATGCTGGGCCTTGCCCTCAGGAAGACATCCAGCACTGAGCCCCATGGGGGTCACAGCTGCGACCTGCCAGCTACCTCTCCCTTTGCTGGGCTCCTCCCCCAACTGTCCTCTAGCGCCTAGGAACAACTCCGGAGGTCACAAAGTGCAGGGAAGGGACCCCCCACGTGGCAGCTTAGCTGAGGTTGGCCAGTGGCCCAGAGAACCCCGCTGACTCTCAGCAAAGGCCTCCCCACGCCCACCAGCCAGAGAGAGCAGGGCAGACACCTACCTGGGCTGCCCACGTCGGCCACATGGCACAGGCTGAGCTCATACACGCCTGTGACACGGTTGCTGTGGGGAGCAGGGGGCACATTGTCACTAGGGGGCACCAGCAATGCCCAGAACCAACTCTCACTGCCATCAAATGCACACTGGGCACCTGCCTCACACCCAGGCTGGCGGCCTTGCAGGGAGCAGCTGGGGTGTCAGGTCCCCCTGCTGCAGCCCTGTGCAAACAGTCCCCAGCCTAGACCCCTTTTGCCCAGGAGCACTGATTCTGCTCAGGGCACTCCACCAACCCTCTCATGGAGGTGAAGCCTGCCAGCCGACGTGAACTCCTGGATGATGGGCATGCCCCTGAGTCCTGACCCCACGTTCCTTCCTCCCAGCTGTGCCCAGAGTGGCTGGGACACAGGGGTCCGAAAGACAGTGTGGGGAGCCTCACTGAAGGTGACCACAGGTGGCCCGGCACCCTCAGTGGTCTCTGCTACTGGGGCAGGGCCCCTCCTCACATCCTTGACATTCTCCCCACAAGAACGGAGGAGGGCTGGGAGACAAGGGACCGCCAGTCCTGCTGTCTGACATTGACTCCCTCAGGCGCTGCCAGCCTCCGTCCACAGCCCCCCTTCCCAGCCTAGCCCCCCATATTTATCCAGTTCGTCCCGATGTGTGCAGGAAGCAGTCCTGATGGCATAGATCCCTGTGGCCGCCAGGAAAGAGGTCACCTGGAAGTGAGAGTGCAGTGTGGCCCCCGGACCACCCCGGGAGGCACCAGAGTGGTCATCCCAGGCCTTCCCCACTGTATCCTGCAGGCAAGCCCCGGCTCTCTTATGGCCCCTCAGTACGCTGTCAGTGTCCCCGCGTGTGTCCTATGACCTCCAATGACCCCAACATCAGGGTGAGTAAGAAGGACCAAAAGCAGGGTGCCAGCCAGGATTGGGCCACGCCCAGCTGTCATCTCTGTGCCCACCCACATCACGTGGGCATCAGACTGCTGGGGGGCCACTCCCAGAGCAGAGCCTGGTCTGGTCCTCATGTGCCCAAGGCGCCCCCTGTCCAGCCCACAGACTCACCTCTCCGAGGTCCGCAGGCTCCCACTGCCGAACAGGTTACGGATGGAGCGTGAGGCGGGCAGCTTGGCGTCGCGGGAGTAGAAGACCATGCAGAAGTCCTTGGTGATGATGGCCGGCTGGGTGCAGTTCTCCATCTGCAGGGTGCGGGGTGCAGGGACTCAGGCACAAGGACACCCCCCCAGTACCCTGGCCCCAGGCCCCCCTTCTAACCACCGCACTGACTGCAGCCCAGACCTCCCAGGCCCTGACGTGGCCCCACACTCAGGCGGGAGAACTCTCTGCTCCCCCGGAGCTGACTCCTGCCGGGAGATAGCCCGGGCCCTGCCTCCTGGGGCTGCAGGTGGCCCAGTGTCTGTGCAGGGCACCCTGAGGGTCCCAGACACAGGCCTCACCCTGTTGGGCCTCAGCTGCCTCACCATCAAATCGGGTGACACTGCACGAAATGTTTGTGAGATTGCACCCCCACGGTAAGTCTAACATGCCACAGACTATTACGTCCTGGCGATGAAAGTGCCGTCTTAAACAGCGGGCTCCTTGTTCTCCTGCAGTTCAGTGGTATCTGACAAAGCTGATGGCTCCTGGGGCCTCGTGTGGACAGAGCGCGCGCGGCTGGTGTTTCTCAGCCCAGCAAGCCACCATCCAGGAGGCGGTCACACAGGTACAGCCAGAGTAACTCGGCTCGGGCAGAAGTGGACGCCTTCACTGACCCCAAACCTCCCGCCTCCTCACTCCTCTGCCCAGCTAGACACGCCCATGTCCCCAGCCTCTTCCTGTGCCTCAAAGGGAGGCCACAGCTCAAGACCTTGGACATGGGGGGCAAGTTTCTGTTTTCGCGCTGTCTAGAACACAGAGGCAATGTCTGGTGGGCCGCAGCCACCTTGCAACCCAAGAACAAGCCAGCGGGTTAATTGTAAGCGCTGCTATTAAAGATGCGAGGACTTAATGAGAAGACAGCGGGGTCGTCTGGACATGTCCAGGGCTAACGAGCGCCCTCCCTGCCTCTTGGCAAGCCCCTCAGGCTTGGGGGACTTTGGCAGCACACCCTGGACATAGGTTTCTTGCCTCAATGTAAACAGAGAGGGTCATGTAGATTTTCTCTCGATACGGGGTGACCCGGTTCAGCAGGAGAGAGTTATGCATGGAGCTGTCCCACGCAGCCTCAAACTGGTAAAAGGTCCTAGAGGGGAGCAGACATGAGCTTAGATAATGAGGTGCAGGCCACTCTCGGCTGGGATGGGGACATGCAGATGGACACACAGACAGACATGTGGGTGACCCGCAGGAAGGACAGAGCCTCCTTACTCAGGACCAGGGAGGGGCAGGGGCTCTGGATGCCACCAGCAGGGTGAGCCCAGGCGTCAGCTCCCCATGGACAGATGGGTGGGACACATCAGCCCACAGCACTCAGGCTTCAGGGAGGAGAGGCAGGCAGGGCTGAGAGGGAAGGAGCAGCAGAGGAAAGGGGAGGGAGAGGATGGGAGGGGGACTGAGGCAGGGAGGACAGAGGCACAAGGGATGGCAGAGGGTGGGGCCTCGGTCTGAGTAAGGAGGCAACATGGTCTCTCCGTGGACACGAAGGAACCCGCCCAGGTTTGCCCAAACCCTCCAGGGCCCATCCCCTCCATCAGCCGACACCCTTGGGAGAGGAAGGGCCCGTCAGGGAGGATGCTGGGCGTGGAAACCGGTGGCCCATGTTGGACAGTCCGGGCTCCCCACTGAGCACAAGACAGGAGTGTTCTGTCTGCCCCCATCTCTAAGCTGGAAAGACAGCAAGGAGAGCATGAGTCTGGGGCAGGCAAAGCCCTCCCCGGCTGGGGAGCTCAGGGCATCTGACAGCACAGAAACTCCTGCCTTGGGCCAGGCACACATTCTGAGGACCCGCACATTGGAGGTGGGACTTGGCCTCAGTCCATGCTGCAGCTGCCCAGTGGGCCTGCCTCGCCCGGTTTCCATCCGAGCATCCTCACAAAGACACAGCTGAGAACCCGCCAACACAAATAGCTGGCAGTGGCACACGCCCGCCCACCTGCCAGGCCCAGGAGTGTGGAGGCCGCCCGTGTGTCCACGGCACGCTCCAGGGGTGCGGGGCAAAGCAGTGGGATGGGGCAGGGCCGCAGTCAAACACACATCACTGAGGACAGAGATCCAGAGGAAGGGACGTGGGGACAGCGGGGTCACCAGAGAACAGGCAGAGCGCGCAGGGAGACGTCGGGGGAGAAAGGAAATCAAAAAGCAGAAGAGAGTGGACCAAGCGAGTGCGGAAGAGAAGTGAGTGTACCTAGTGTCATTTCCGAGTGAAACGCTAAGGCGAGGCAGCGGGGACACACACGTACACACACAGAAGAGATGCACATGTCAGAACACGCACCGTCACCCAACAAGCTAACTGACATGGGCCGAGATGCCACTGCAGACACACCCCACCCCACCGTGTCTGCAGTGAGAGCCTTAGGTCTGTCCCCAGCAGGACCAGGCAGCTACCCCTGGAGCTGTGACCAAGACCTAGAGGGACGCCGCCCACCCTGGGGCCCCCAGATGGCTGGGCTGTGTGGGGCCAAGCCTGTGGGCAGAGCTAGACGTCCGCTGCAGCTCGGCCCAGCACAAACACCCCGACCTCCCAGCTCCAAATGCCACGTCATAGCTGTGTGCCCTGCTTCCTGGACAGACTGTCCCTGCCCCATCGAGTTAATGAGGTGCTCGAGTGCACTGGACCGCGGCCTGGGCGGCACATGTTGGCATCACTACTATCATTACTAGACCTCCTGCAGGAGGGCCTACGATGCACTGGGTAAGGCATGGCCGGAGGCCCCTCCCCTGGAGGCCAGCACGGTGGCCTGCCGCAGCCCGGCCTGGGCTGTGAGGAGAGACCAGCGCTCGGAGAGGCCATCACATTAGGGTGTGGCTCGCCCCGATCGGACACCGGTGACCTAGACTCTCTCCCCAAACTTGAGTCCAGTGGGTATCACATGTGGGGTAGGGCGGTGGGAGGGGCCCTCCTGGGCCTTTTACTGCCTCATCCCCCAGGTGCCCAGATGGCCAGCCCAACCTGCAGCTGGCGGTGGCTTCACGCAGCCCCAGGCGCCAAACCCTGGAACCCTGGCATGGAGTGTCCTAGACAACAGACCTGAGCCCCGTGGCCGAGGCCTCCGCAGGCCGGGTTCTCACCCAGACCCCGAGTGAGTCCAAGTGGATGGTGGTGGGTGTGCTCAGGGGGGAGTGGGTGGCAGAATGGCAGCCACGCAGAAAGGCCCAGACTTGCAGGGCATGGATGGATGACCCCTCGACCACACGGCAGGAAACCAAGACCATCGAGGCCGAGAGGCAGCCACATAGAACCCAGGATACGGCTGGGAGGCCAAGGAGACCACACCAAGACCCCAACTCATGAGCAGCCAGGTCCTTTTGAGGACCGCTCTGGGCATTAGGTCACCCCAGGAAGGGAGTCCCCATTCCCCGCAGTGCCCTTCAGTCTGCCCCATGTGACATTCAGCCAACCCCTCAGATCCAATTACAGGAGAATGTGCCACCCAGATGTGGGGTCCCTGGGCCTGCTGTGTCAGCACCACAGGGGAACTGGTCAGAAATGCAGACTCCTGGGTTCCGTTCAGCCCCACAGTGACCCTCCCTGCACCCACCAGGTGCAGGATCTGAGGTACAGGGTCTTAACAAAACCCCACATCCCTTCCCGGGAGGTTGGGGCAGCTTCTGGGGCACCAGATTGGGCCACCTGTTTGGGGATATCAGATCCCTCAGTTGGTGGCATAGCTGGGCATCACCATGGCCGCCCGTCTATCTCTCAACACGGCAGCACCTCAAAGAGTCTCATGGATCCTTACGCTCCGGGCAGGAGCGTGGGCCCTGGGTCAGATGAAAGGCAGGGGAGCCTGGAGCCAAGTGTCTTTCAAATTATGGCTTGTCATGAAGTGTTCCTCCCGCTCCCGTGTGCGGTGGCCCTGCGCAGGGTGGGACACACACGTGGGGGGAGGTGCAGCCCCTTGGGCAAAATGGGAGCAGTTACTGTAAGAAACATGTTTTTGCTCAGGAGCTATGAATCATCTTGCATTAATTAGGAATATTTTTAATTAAATACTAAATACTAGTGATGACCACATGACTTAAACTTATAGCTACGTGCACAAGTCCCCGTGCTGAGTTTCTCGCCTACCATCTCATTTAATCTCACAATATGCTCCGGGGGGAGGTAAACAAGTTTCCAGAAGGTTCTGCCACTTGTCCACACTCACACAGCCGCCAAGGGCACAGCCAGGCTGCCTCAGTCCAGTCAGTGTGGCCGCAGGCTCCCGCCTCACTCCAGATGTCTGGGATGAGACCCTCCCTTCACACTGCCACCTCTGCTGTCCCCAGTGCCACCCACCAAGATGGCTCCTGGACTGAGAAGGAGGCGCCAGCCAGATCTTGGGGCTCTGGTCCCCCTTTCCTCTCTGCTCTGAGCTTCTTCTTGCAGGCCAAGCCCCCAGGGCTGACGAGCCTGTCTCCACAGTCAGGGGCGTGCGCCCTGCTCAGGTGCAGGGCGAGGCTCTCAGGAAGCTGGGGGCCTGGTGAGGATGCCCTACTGACAAGGAGAAGCACCCCCCTCCTCCCCAGGTGCCTGGTCTGCTCCTGGCCACGAGGCACTGTTTCCATTTTACCAGAACCTTCCTGGAGGCTGATGTGTTTGAGTGGGGGTGTCTGGGACTGGCCCAAGCACCCCTCTATCATACTGAGCTGGTGTGGACATGCAAACTGAGCTGGTGTCAAGGAAACAGCCCCTAACTTGGGTCCTCTCCAGGTGAACCGGAGCAGATGGGCTCCCACCCAGGGAGGGTCTTCTGAGGACTGAGAGAGCCCAGCAGGCTGCAGCCGCCTCGGCCCGCCTGGCTCACCTCCAGGACCAGCCAGTGGACTGCCTCCTCCAGCAAGCCCTCCCAACTGCCCAGGAGAGGCAGGGTCCTGCTCCAGGCCCCTCAGCGCTCTGGCCCCTCCTGGGTGCACTTTCCCCTCCATGGGGTCTCTGGCTCCCCCAGCTGGTGTCCCCTAGAAGGGCCTGCAGCAGCCTCTGTCACTGAATAGGTCATATGCGGACCTGTCCTCAGGGACTCGCCAACAGGAGCCACAACCTGGCTCACTGCCCCATTCCGTGACCATCTGTCCTGACCAATCACAGCCACGACCTGACGAGGACACAGCCTCAGACAGGCCACCCCACCCCTGCCTCCCCTCACACATTCGTGCCGGAAGCCTTTTCATGGTTCACGTCATCTTTCAACACTGCTAACCCACAGGGGTCCCACGAGACCACCACACAGCGCTCTGGTCACATCCACAGGGACCCAGAAGGGGACAGCCTAGACCCACTTCTCAGAGCAGACTCAAGTCTCACAGACAAAGTCTGGATTAGGGCCTAAGGCTGACCCCCCCAGGGCCTCGCTGACCACACAGCCAGCTGCTGTGGGCAAGGGCCTCGAGTGAGTCCAGGAGGGAGCGAGGTCCCCGGCCCAGGAACCCGTGCCTCTGGGGGGTTTGGACTTGGGGCCACCACGTGAGTACAGAGTCTTACTGGACCCTTCACCACCCACCTACTTCCAAAGGGGTGTATGGTGCCATGGCCAGGCGAGGGGCTCTCCCCAGGGACAGAGGGACAGGCGTGGAGGTCTCCTGGCAGGGCGGCTCCCATCTGCCCGTCCCTCCCCCCTTTTCTCTTTCACCTTGCAGGGAGCCAGGCCAGCCAGCCTACATGCAGGACACCTGCTTCCCCTTGCAGGGCGGGGTCAGGGTCAGCATGGGGTGGGCAAAGCTCGGGGCGGGCAGAGCGGGAGGCCAGCCAGCGTCTATGGGGGGGCAGGAAACTACCAAAGCAGCCAAATCAAGAGTGGGGGCAGAAGGGACTCAGCCAAAAAGGGCGGCGGGGGGTGGGGTGGGGTGGGGGGGAGAAGCAATAAAAACAAAATCAAAAAAGTAGTCCAAGGAAATAAAACTAAAGAAGATGGAGAAATAGGAGAGAGAAGTGAGCAAGTGTAGGAGGAATCCAGAAAGCCAAAATTAAATCCGAGGCTGCAGGGCGGGAAGAGGGGAAGGGGAGGCTGAAAGAAAACCAAGGGCACAAATGATACCTAGGCATGTCCGAATCAAGAAACTGCCTGCAAAACACAAACAGTCACAGGTTAGTGAGGTGGCAGGGCAGCAGGGCGGTGGGTGGGGCAGCGGCAGCGGGGGTGGGGTTGCGTGGGGAGAAGCCGCCCAGGCCGGCAAGCCTACTCTGAGCGGGGGAGGCTGCAAAGCGTGGGGCCTTTGAGCAGGGAGGCCCAGCCTGTGGCAAAGCGCGTGGGTAGCCCAAGGCCCGCGGCCCGAGCTAGGCCTGGAGTCCCTGCGCTTCAGCATCTGAGGGGGGGAGAAGGCCCCCTGTTCCTCCTCAGAGCAGCTGGGTCCGTCACTGGACTCGAGGACGTCCGCCCCAGTCCAGGAGGAGGAAGGCCGTCAGGAGTCAGGCCTCAGAATGGAGTTTGCCTGGGGCTACCAGCTGAGGAGGGTCCCCAAGGCTTCTCTAGGGCCGGGCGGGAGTCGGGGCTGTCCTGGGGCAGCACCAGCATGGCCGGGGCCAAGCAGGGGCCAAAGCAGCGAAGGTCCACCTCAGCCCTGTGGATGGGCCTCATCCATCCTCAGGCACCAGGCTGGTGGCCCCAGAGCTGCCCTGGGGCTGCCTCACTTCCCAGGGTGCCCAGGGAGCAGGGCCGAAGCCTGGTAGCAATGGGTCCTTGGGCCTCCTGGGATGGGTGAACTGTTTAGCCAGAGCCCCACAGACCCCAGGTCCAGTCAGGAGCCAGGCCCCTTAAGCTACCCCAGGGGTTAGCCCAGGCCGAGGTCCCCAGGGCCCTCCTAGCCGCTGGAAGGCCCACAGACACAGTCCTCAGTGCAGGGCGGGAGGCCCGGAGGGCACCCCCTTCACCCCTTCCCTTTGCCCCCCACTCCCTTTCTGTCCCAAGAATCTAGGAGTTGCAGGGCAAAGGAAGGGTCAGAGGTCAGGGAATGCTGAGGTCGTCCCTCAGGTCCAAAGCGTCACTGAGCTGCACAGACCCTCGCTAGTGGCACAAGCCCTCCACAGGGGTCCCTTTCCCCATGGCCCAGGCACAGCAGCCCATATCCCTGCAGGCAACGTCCCCAGGGTGTGTTCTCACGGCAACAGGAGAAGCCCATGAGCCGGCCCAGCCCCACTGGTGGCCTCAGCTTCCCGTTCTCCCAGGTGTGGCCCCCAGCCCGCCTGTCATGGTGCTGCCTCCGCCTGAGAACACCCCCCAATACTCTCCACCTCCACACTCCTCTGGATGAGTGCAGGGTGAGTTCCTTCTGGAAGACTCCAGGGCAGGGCTGGAAACAGCTACGTCTGCCCCTGTTGGGGTCTTTGCGTGCCGCCCGTAAGCTGCCAGTTGGAGTGGTGGTCCCTTACAGCCCCCTCGTGGGGTGTCTGAAGGACCTGCACTCGCTCAGTCCTGACCCAGGAGTCGGAAGGATGGGAGGCAACTCCCCCAGGACCCTCAAAAGTGGGGTCTCTACCCCAGCCCTCAGACTTTCTCCTGCAGTCACAGCCACAGGAACCCGAGATACCCACAATTCGAGCTCTGAGGGTCAGGTAGGCAGAGCCCTCAGGTGCAGGGGGCCAGGACTGGAGCACCCGCTGATTTCCCTGCACCCCTCCCCTAGAGCAGCACATGAGACACAGCGAAGCCCACCGATGTCCAGGTTGGCCCCTGGCCTCCCCTCACACCCTGCCCACATGGCTGGTTGTCACTGGGGACTTGCGTGTGCCACCCACTGCCCCACATACTGGACTGCCCAGGCTGTGGGACCTCGGCCATCACCCGGGAGCTTGGAAAGGTCAACCAGTGACAAGGTGTCCACCTGCGGTGCTGGGCCAACAAGCCAGTGTACCCCTGAGCCGCCTCAAGGACCCCCAGTCCAAGGAACCCTGCCAGAGGCCACAGAGCCGCCCGCAGCAGCGTGTTTGGGAAAGTTGGCTTCCTTGTCTGCCCTCCGCCGTGCCGACCACCCACCCCTGAAAGTGCCGAGGACAAGACCCAGCTCATCGGCCCAAAACCCCCCTCAGCCCCGTCCTCTGCCAGGTGACTGAATGAACGGATGAATGTGTGAGCCCGTGCAGGGACGGGGACGATGCCCAGATGCACACCAGGGACTCTGAGGCCATAAGCCTCCTCCCCTTCCTGTTCCATCAGGCGCCCATTGGAGGCCTAGAAGCTTTGCGGCTGGCCACGTCCTGGGTGGCTGCGCCCCACACGGCCAGGCCGGCTAAGCGTGTGGCTGGCTGACAACACGTCCGGGTCCTGACCAGGACCCCGTCTCCAGCGAGGCAGAAACAGCCCCTGCTGCTGCCCGAGGGGGACTCACCGGTCGTCCTGGGCCGGGTGGACGTACCCCGCTGAGAGGATG
This sequence comes from Rhinolophus sinicus, assembly GCF_057876585.1. Lineage (NCBI taxonomy): Eukaryota > Metazoa > Chordata > Mammalia > Chiroptera > Rhinolophidae > Rhinolophus > Rhinolophus sinicus. The sequence goes on from NC_142517.1 coordinate 212,776,038, forward strand.
TTGAGAGACAAGATGTTGGGGTCAATCAGGGACTCGTCGGTTTCTGGGGTGTTTCGGATGCGACCTACGGAGAGGCGATGGCCCGTCACTTCCCGGAGGGTCGCCCGCCCTGCTCAGCACCTCTGCCCGAGCGGGGCCTGCTGACCTAGGAGGCCTGTAAAGGGACCGGCTCCCCACGCGGCCACCAGAGCACCTGGCAAAAGGTCACACTACAGGTGGACAGCGAGACCTGAGCAGGGTCTGTGGCAGGCCTGGTGCCAGGGGTCAGTACACCCTGCTCGTCCCATCTCTCCTCCCGCAGCCTAAGTTCTGAGTGTCTTCATTTCTCAGCCATAAGTGTCTCTCCCTCTCCCTGTCTCTCTCTCTGTCTCCCCACCCCACCTCCACCCTGTCTCTCTCTCAACTAACAGATTCCAATCACTTGGCCCAGAGTGCACAGGCCCTCCCTCCTGTTGGCAAAGGAAATCTTAGCAAGATGAGAAGGAGAAAATATTCCTTCTTCTACTTATACGGAAGAAGGAAGGACGGGAAAGGGGAGGGAGAGGGAAAGAGAGAAACACTATCCGTGCCATAAACGTCGCCGGCAGGGCATTTCCCACACAGTGCTCAGGCACCCGCGTCACTGGGGCGCCGCTACCTGGGGAAGGCGCTGGGGCCACTGTGAGCCAGGAACCCTGCCTGGTGGCCTCACTCATCATTTCGTGTCTGGCACTGAGAGTTCAATGGACCCTCTGCTTCTCCGAGGAATGATCCCAGCCCTGCTGCTGCAGCTTCAGACCCCTCTACAAGCCCCAGGGACCCGCCACAGAAATGCCCAGAGTGGGGCTTCCAGAGGCACCAGCCATGGGCTCCAGAGCAGAGGTGGGGCATGTTGGCCTCACGCGATGACACACTGGGATGGACAGCTGCCTGTGTCCCTGAGTGAACACTGGGAAGACAAATTCTTTACGGCTTGGCAAAGCAAAGCTCTCTGGTAGACAAGAGTTCACAGCGTGATGTCACAGAAGAAAACAGTCTAGGACCTGGATGATCACTGTGAGTTGTACTGTGTCCCCAAAAAAAGATATGTTGCCTCCTAACCCCCAGCACCTCAGAATATGACCTCACTGGATGCAATTAGTTGAGATGAGGTGACACTGGAGTAGTGGGTCCCTAACCTAATCTGACTTGCGTCCACGTGAAGATGGGGGGCTGGAGTGATGCGTGTACAAGCCACAGTGCCAAGGATTCCCCATAAACCACCAGAACCTAGGAGAGGCAAGGAGGGGTCCTCCCCACAGGTTTCAGGGGGAGCCTGGCCACCTGTTGACACCTTTAGCTCAGACTCAGGCCCCTGGGGCTGTGAGGGGAAACTTCTAGCTGAAGCCCCCTGGTTGTGGCACTTGCTAAGCAGTCTTAGCACAGTGACTGAGCAGTTATTTGGGGTCACCACGGGGGGCCAAGCGCTGAGGCACAGAGAGCTAAAGTGACCTAGCCAGTCACACAGCAACGGGGCAGAGCTGTGCTTAGAACTCAGGCGTCTGGCCTGGGGGTGGGACAGGGGTCCACGTCCTTCCCGCCAGCGCAGCCCAGCCCCCCAGGCAGACCCCTCCTGCCTCACTCACCCACAACCAGCTCTCGAACTTCCTTCCAGCGGATGTGGCTGCCCGTCTCATGCAGCAGCGTCACAGTTATCCGTCTCTGGATTCCCTGCCAGGAGCCAGGCGGGAGGACACGATCAGATAGCCTGGGGGCCTTTCGGGGCAGGGCAGGGGCATGGGGCGGGCAGCGGTGGGGAGGGCCTCGTACCTGGTGCAGCAGGAAGGTCCCCATGCATGGCATCCCACCACGGTGGTCCACCACTGCAGGGATGTAGCTGGGAGAGACGGGGACGGATGTGTGAGGCCACGCCTGCCCTCGTCCCCGCCCACCCACGGCACAGACATGTGGCCGAGAGAGTGGAAGGGGTGAGAACAGGAAAGTCAGCCACTCCCTCTGGCGAATGTGGAGTGGCCCAATGCATGGACACCAAAGTCAGCTGGGCAAGGAACCCACCGTGTGCCACCTCAACCAGCCCCCAGGGCCCTGTCCTCCCCACACCACAGCCCCTAGGGGCCCCAGCCAGCCCCAGCACGGGCACCACTGGCACCGAGACTCACTCGCCATTGGCCTCCAGCTCACAGATCTCGAAGTAGACCAGCAGGTCGTACTTGCAGTGGCAGGGCCCAGGAGAGGGACGAGTCAGTGTGCTGAGCTTGGTGGCGGGCACTGGGGGGTGACAGGAGAGAAGCAGACACTGATGGGAAACTGACTCTCCACACACTGAGGGCTCGCTCAAGGAGGATGTGGGGTTGGGGAGGCCTCGAAGGCAGCACGGGACCACACTCCAAGAGAAACCACCAGTGGACCCCCTGCCCCTGCCCCACGATAGGCCTGGTTCTGGCCACAGTCAAGTCTCAGCAGCCATGTACTGGCTCAGAAACAGACGTGACAACTCACGTCTCCATGCCCGCCAGGCCCTTAAAGACAGGGAGGTGCCTTGAGACCCCACAGAACCAGCAGGGGGCAGGAGCCATGCTCGGTCAGGTCCACAACCTGCCCAGGACCCTCTGCTACCCCACACTGAGGCCACAGCCTACTGCACAAGTCCAAGCACCTCGCCCAGGCCCGACAAGCCCCGCCCCTCAGGCCCCACTGGCCCTCCACTGGTGTCCAGATGTTGAACAACCGGCTCACACGGTCCTAGGCCTCACCGAGCCCCAGCCCCCTCACTCCTTCCTCTCTGGGCTCCCACGCCTCTGTCATCTGCTCTAGAACCCCCCCGGGGACATAGGGCAGGCACTGCCTGACCATCATCCAGCTGTTCTGTGTGTACGGAGCGGTAAAGGACAACCAGTTGTCTGTGTGCCTTCGCCCCGTATCCCTGCTCCAGGATGAGCCCCTTACTCTTTGGGGACCCACAAGGACTGGCGGGTGCAGGGTGGCCCCCAGAGCCTGGGAGAGCAATGACCCACGATGAGGCCTGTGCTCAGCGGTGGACGGCCCACCCACAGTGTGGGCACCTACTTCACTTCCATGGCTTTGGGGGGGGGACTTTGGAGCACCCCGCCTACCTGGCTTGGACAGCGGCATGACCCGGGGGAAATGGCGGCGTGAAGGCCTCAGGGGACTGTGGAAGAAGCATCAGTGGAAGGTGAGCTGCAGGCTGGGGTCTGCGGGGCCTGAGCTGGAGCGGGGCCAGGGGCAGGGGCTGGCCTGTGCCTCCCTCCATCCGCGTAAGGCCCCGCATAAGGCCTGTGTAAGGCCCTGGTCTCAGGCCCTCCACCAGCTCAGGGTGAGGACGGCTCTTCAGGGCCCGCAGGCCCCACCAGGGAGGCCCCAGAGGCCATGAGAACTGGGGCAAGATCAGGCTCTGGCTCTCCATCCGGGGGTTTCCGGGACAGAGCGCCCCTTAGCTCCTCTCCGGACAAATGAGGCTCCTGCAGCCCAACACCCTGGACCAGTGCCTGATGGCCCCTCTCTACCCCCGTTACCTTGGACGCCTCGCTTAGCTCGGGCCCCACATGGCAGCCGACAGGGAGATGGAGATGGCAACAGAAGGTCCCATGGCCCTGTGCTATTCTCCCTGCACTGTGAGTGGGGGTGGCCGGGAGGGGTCAGCCTCGCCACAGAGAGGACACCCCACCCACCCTCAGAACCCCCCAGGAGGTCGCATGGAATGAAAGAGCAGGATGAACGTCCCCTCATTTGGGCTGGTGCTTATTACTGCAGGATATGGAACAGCAGGGCCCCTTTTGCTGGAGCTCTCAGAGGCAGCAGAGGCCACCTTCCCCACGGGCCACCCCTGGCCATCCCCAGCCCAGCTTCCTTCAGCCCTAGGACTGCCCACGCCCAGCTGAGGTCAAGGTTCTGGCAGCGATGGCTCTGGTTCTGAACCCTCTCCTCCATCCTGAAGGGTGGTCTGCCTCGCTCTGGGTCCTGTGGACCTCAGTAGCTGGCCTCCCATAGCTGCGGGATGGCGGGCACAGCTGTGCAGCCCCAGACCAGGCCTTCTAGGCCGAGGGTCGGCTTCGCAGGCTGGGAGGGCCATGGCCCAGAGGGCAGCAGTTGGCTGGAGGACCAGGTCCGGGAGGGGCCGCTGACCTGAGCACGTCCTTGCAGAGGGGTGGGAACGGGTGCTGCTGGTAATGGCCGAAGACCTCGAACACAATGGGCTGGCTCTTGATGTACTCGATGAAGGACTTGGTCACCTCCACAGCGATCTGGCAGGCGAGTGGGCAGGTGGTCAAGAGCGGGGGGAGACGCCAATGAGTGCCAGGCCTCCATGCACGGCCGAGCACTCCAGGCCCACGGGCCGACCTCTGCCCAGGACGGGGACGCTCCTTGCCCCCCGTCCTGGCCCTGCCTCTCATCCATCACACATGCAGTGGACAGACCACGGGGTGGGTGGCCTTTGGCCTCTCTCCCCAGGACAGACAGGGCTGGGGACACAGGGCTCAGCTGCCCTTTCAGAACCCAGAGCTCAAGAAGGTAACAGGCCAGGGTGCGTCTGCAGGCTGGTCTGACCTAGGGCCCGCGCCCACTCAGCCGGGGTGATGATGGGGTTGCCTGTGTGCCCCCGGCCTCCCGGCCCCAGTTCCTAAGTGGGAGTCCTCACCCCAGTAGCTGTACTTAGAGACACCGTCTTTACAGAGGTGAGCAAGTTAGAATGAGGGCATTGGGTGGCCCTAATCCAGCACGGCGCTTGTCCTTATGAAAAGGGGAAATCGGGACACAGACATGGGCAGAGGGTGGACCCTGTGAGGACACAGGGAGAAGACGGCCGTCCACACGCCTAGGGGAGGGTCCTGGGACCGATCTCCCCACGGCCTCAGAAGGACCCCGCCCACACCTCGATCTCAGACTTCCAGCCTCTGGACCTGAGGGGCCAAAACTTCCTGCTGTTTGAGCCGCCCCGTGTGGGGCTTTGTTCGGGCAGCCCAGGAAACAAAGCCACCCAGTGCACATACTTCAGACCTGCCTTGTTGTCCGGCTTAGAAGCCGCTGCTCACTCCATGTCACCTGAGGGCCAGGATGCACCAGTCTGCAGGGCCTCAGACTGCCCAGGCCGCAGAGCCACAGCCGGGCTGCTCAGGGTCAAACTCCCTGCCTGGCCCTCGCATCCTCGTCAGCTGGCGGCTTTCACTGTGACCACATGGAGCACGGTCCCCCACCCCACTGCCTGGTTAGTCCCGCTCCCCAGTCCCACAGAGCCATTGTACCCCGAAAGCCCCCTGCTCCTGACAGCCTGGCATGGACAGTCCCCTGCCTGGAGCTGTCCTGAACTCTCCAGATCATGGCCGCATCCTGCGGGCCTGCCTCTGCCTCGGCCCCACACAGCCCAGGCTGCCCCGGTCTCAGCACAGACCCGGCTGCCCCAGACACATTTTGTCCACATCTGCTCAAGGCTCCCTGCGGGGAGCACTCAGGGCCCTGCAGCAGCCCAGCTGCCTGGTGCCAGAAACCCTGTGTCCTCACACCCAGGCAGCGCCCCACATATAGCTAGTACCCGGCACAGGGGGAAGGAATGAAGCCACTTTGGGGAGAGGCTCTGAGGACATACGTTCTGGACGTGGTAGAAGCCCAGTGGGGGGCCCCTCCCCGTGTTCTTTAGGGGCTCCGTGGAGAAGGCCTCGTCGTGGCGATGGATGAAGCTGCAAAGCAGGAGGAGACGCTGACCAGGGGCATGGCACTGACAGCCTGACGCACCTCGCCCGGGGGCACCTGCCCGTGGCCCGCGCCACCCGCCCGCCAGCTGCTGAGACTCACTTGAACTGGCAGAAGATGTCGGCATACTCTGCGGAGATGCTGGATGCCTGCAGGACGGTCACGCGGAAGGTGAAGGCGCTGCCCAGGTGCAGGTGGGTCAGGGTGGTGTCCAGGGGCCCGTCCAGGGTGGCCTTCTCGGGGCTGTCCAGGAGGAGGCCTTCCGGAGGTGCTGCTGCTGGGAGCCAAGGGCACAGCTGCGTGGCAAGACCGCCCAGGGTGCTGGAGCCCACACAGCCTCCCTGGGGACCCGGGTGGGGCGGGGTCCCAGAGCCCTGTGCCCTGGCCATGCCGTGGCCTACCTGAGCAGGTGTTGTTGTTAACCTCGTCGGCAGAGGGCCCTGCGTCGGCGCCCTGGCCCTGACCTTCCACGATGCGCAGCTCTTCCTGGGAGGTCCCCGAGCGGGACAGCCCCACCACGGGGCACGACTCCGACTGGAACTGTGCGTGCGGGGACCAGAGTCAGAGAGCCCATCCAGAGCCCAGACGAGGGCTGTGCCACCACCTGTGTTCCAGACCTGCCCTGGGTGGGCAGCCCCACCTCCTTGGCCTCAGTTTCCCAGGCTGTCACAGCGTATGTTGGCCCCATGATGGGAAAGGTCTGCCCCACCCAGGACCCCTCCCTCAGCTTCTGTTCCCGGCGGGCAGATGCAGGTAACTGCTCTGCTTGGTGCTCAGGGTCCTCACCAGGCCCCCGTGCCAGGTGCCTCTCTGCTCTGACCTCTCCACCCGATGTCCTCTGCCCCTACTGTGCACCCCCAGCATTGGTGAGTCCCTCTGAGAGGGACTGTGGGGGCAGCCAGACTTCCCTGGGCACTGAGATTCAGGGCAGGTGGAGGGTGGCCGGTCGGGGCAGGATGAGAGCCTGAGGGGGCGGGGGCCATGGGCTGTGAGCTAAGCGCCTGGGCCTGGCCTGTTGGGGACCCTGAGCTGGACGCTGCTACTGCTCCACTTCCTGGCTGAGAGCAGAAAGGGCCCCGGGTGGAAGGCACAGTCCCCTCACGTGAGGGCGAGGGCAGCACCTGGTCTTCTGGTGCCAAAGCAGGGCCACCCCAGCACCTACTACCAGGGCTGAGGACAGGCCTCTCTGAGATGTCAGGGGTGGGTGCAAGGGTGGGTGGTGGTGGAAACGCAGTGCCCTGTGGGGCCCTTGAGAGGAGACAGAAGGGGAGCCATGTGGGGGAGGCATCTCGGTGTGGAACCACCTAAGGTTCCAGAAGCTCGTGGCACCTGTCCACTCTGTGCTCTGCCTGTGGCCGAGGGCCAGGTGGGGAAAGCAAGGGAGGCATGTAGGGGACAGGCTGGCCCAGTGGGTAAGTCAGACAGTGAGGGACAGGGTGGCCCTGAGGCTCGGGGCAGGGAAGAGGACAGACCCCAGGCACAAGGGCCCCGCAGCAGAGCTGGCACCTCAGGCTGGGCTGGAGGTGTGTCAGCTAGTGTTGGCTGGCCGGGCCCACCCTGGCACGGTACCTTTTCAAAATGTTGGTCGTCAAAAGAGATCTTGGCGGTTCCCGACTGGCGGACGCCAGAGCCATAATCAGGGGCCTCTTCATCAGCTGAAATAGGAACCAAGCAGATGGTCAGGGCTCTGCTTGTCCCCAGGCGGTGTGGCAGAGCCAGGCCGAGCCGTGGGCATGGGAGAGCACGGCAACCAGGCCGTGCTGTCACCCACACGGGGGGATCTCCAATGCTGCCAACCACAACTGGGTCCCCGGCGTGTCGGCACCACAGTGACATGACTGGGAGCTGCTGTAAAGGGCATTTGGAAATTATGGGCCGCCAAGGCCGTGGAGAAGACAGTGAGGCCCATGAAGGGGATTGTGCTGGAGGGGCGGGGGCAGAGGACGGAGGAATGGCCATTACAGCATGAGCACCAGTTGCGGTCACCCAAGCACGCTCACATCTGTGTTCTGGAATGATCTTTCACTCCTATCGGTAGGAAGTTCAAGTTGGATCAAACAGGGGAGCAAACCAGGCCGAGGGGCATTCAGAGGCTGTCTGGTCCCAGTACCCCGGCCAGGAAGCAAGGGCAGTGACAGGGTGTCCGCCTCTGCAGTGAGGGGCTTGCATCTCCAGGCACACAGCAGAGTGGGTGCGCACCCTCCGGAGAGAAAGGCCAGGGAGCCCGAAGGAGGGGTGGGGCTTGAAGGGCCTCTGTGGGCAGCAGTCTGCAGCCTGTCCTGGGGCCTAGAGACAGTGGTGAGGGGTGAGCTAGGGGAGGACCGCTATGACCCAGGCTGGGTCTCTGTGTCCACCTGGGGCTGTCTGATGGGAGGGAGGTCCCCTAAGCCAGGGTGGGCTCACACAGCCCTGGGCTCAACCTGCACAGCCCCAGTGGGCCCCAGTCAACCTGGGAGAGTCCAGGAGGCCAGAGCCAAGACCTGAGCAGTGGGCCTTCTCCCAGAGTCCCCACCAAGGGGTCAGCAGGTGGCTGCCAGCCAGGGGACGGGCAGAGAAACAGCACAGGCCAGGGGCCCGGGAAGGGCTGGATGCACGCTGACAGCTGTGTGTGCCCGTGGAGGCCACCCCACTCAGGCCCTCCCTCTGTGACAGACAGAGCCAGGCCCAGTGGCCCCACACGTACCTGAGATGGCCTGGACGGCCACACGGAGAAAGCCCTTCACCTCGCCCTTCTCGCTGACGATGGCCACACGGTGTACCAGGGGCACGGGGTACAGCAGGTTGCTCAGGTACACGAAGGCCCTGAGGGAAGAGAGGCCGTGGTCAGGGCCAGCCCCACATGTGCAGGCAGCAGAGGGCAACAGCACAGCCGGGCTCGTGACACAACACCGTAGAGCAGGGCGCAGTGCAGGGCAGCCAGCAGCAGGCAGTGGGCGGCAGGCAGGGGCTGCACCGGGTGGCGCTCGGGGCCAGGGACGGAGGGTCCACGGGCCGCAGCACGCAGAGGGCACAGGAGGTGGCGGGTGTGCACTGGGAGCGGAAGCGGTGGCAGGTGGGGCTGGGCACGGGGCAGAGCGAGGGCCACACCCGCTGGCTGACAACAGAGCAGCTGAGGAGGGGGTTTCAGCCTACGTCAAGGAGGAGGACCCAAGGACCCAGCCTATGGAGCCACGACACTGGCGCTGAGGCCCTGGCCGCTCCTGCCTCCCGCCCACTTCCCAGGGGCCTGACGCTTGCAGGCCCGGATGTGGAATAATGCTTACAACTCCTTCTGAGCTGTCAGCCAAGACGGGATCCCCCGGCCCAGTGCCCAGGGAGGTATGGCTGAACAGACACCCCCAGACCCCACGGCGCTGCCTGGCGGACCCCCATCAGCTACCCACAGAGCACCCAGAGTCCTTCCTCACCCCAACAGTGACCAGCTGGTGCCAGGACAAGCCAGACAAAAGCCATGTCACCCATTTCCTGAGCTTGCCAACATGGGGAGTCACACGAGCAGCAAGGACAAACAGGACCTGGAATACTCTGTGCTGCCCAGGTGGGTGGGTGGGCTGACGTGGAGCAAAACTGCCCCGCTGTTCAGGGCACCCCCCTGGGGGCACCTTCCTATGATTGGGGCACCCTGCTGGGGGGCCCGCCCACATGAGCCATCGGGGTAGAAGCCCATGGTGGACACGCTCCAGCAGGACCTCACCCCCCCAACCTGCCCTCCTCTCCAGCCCAGGTGTATGGCCGAGGGTGCAGCAGGACAGAGTGGGTAGGAGCTGGGAGGACAGGCGTGTCACCCTGTCACCTGCCCCTAGCTCAGCTTGCTCCACCCAAGGTCAGACACCACCCAAGCTGAGCCGTTGGCCTCACCCCATAGTGTGAGATTCAGGACACAGTGCTCTGGACCCTCCTGTGACTGTGGGCAGAGAGGTCTGTGCCTGGCGCCCCCTCCCAGGTGGACTCCTGATCTTGCACCCCACCCCTGCTGGTCCATCTCCGGAAGGTCAGAAACCTGAGTACCATCCTGGCTCTTATCTTTCAAATCCTTCAGTTTCACCTCAAAGTCTTTCTGAAGTTCTCTCGGAGGGTCCATTACCACCAGCCACACTCTTGCTGCCCCCATGGCCCCCACAGCACCCTGAGGGGACTTGGGGTGCCAATCAGACCCCACCCTTGGTGATATACAAGTACCTTGCCTCATTCCCAGCTCTGCTGCCCAACCCGTTCCAGCCACATGGGCCCCCAGTCCATCCTGGGACACCCCTGTCCACCACTGAGGCGAGGTGTGGAAGCTGCCAGCAAAAGCCAGCTCTGGCCCTGGTCACAAGAGGAAACTGAGGCCCAAAGTGAGAGCCTCGCTGCAGTGAAACAGCATGCAGGAACCAGACGGGACAGGCTGGGGGGCTGCACCAGCACCTGCCTTGTGATGGGGACAGTGGTGGCCTTCACTCTTGGGTACCTGGGTTCCTGGCCAAGGGCCTTTGCTTGAAATTGGGAGTGAGTGAGGGGGCTGCCATGAAATGAACAAAGCCATTTGCTTGAAATTGGGAGTGAGTGACGGGGCTGCCATGAAATGAACAAAGCCATTTGCTTGAAATTGGGAGTGAGTGAGGGGGCTGCCATGAAATGAACAAAGCCATTTGCTTGAAATTGGGAGTGAGTGAGGGGCTGCCATGAAATGAACAAAACCATTTGCTTGAAATTGGGAGTGAGTGAGGGGCTGCCATGAAATGAACAAAGCCATTTGCTTGAAATTGGGAGTGAGTGAGGGGGCTGCCATGAAATGAACAAAGCCATGAGGTCCGGAGGGGGAAGAGGAGCGAGCCCAGGACTCAGGCTATGGGAAGAGGGGCAGACCCTGCTCTGCCCTCCTCGGCTGGGCCCTGTCCAGCCATCCCATGCTGGAGAGAGCTAAGGGGACCAGGACCAGATAGGACAGCCCCAAGAAGCTGCAGGGTCCCCGAGTCAGCACCCAGCCCTCCAGCCTTCCCCACCCCACAGGGCAGGGCCGTGGGGCAGTGCCCACTGCTGCAATCCTGGTGTTTGCAGGAAGCCCCTGAGGACGCTCCCAGGCACAGACGGTGGAGGCCACAGCCTGACCATCCCCACCTGTGCTCTGCAGGGAACCCACAGAGGGCCATCAGGGGGGCAGGGACACCTCCCGTTGTGGGCTAGGTGAGGGCACGGTGCCAGGCACGAGGGTGCTGTATCGGTGCAGCCTCCCGAGGAGGTTAAGGACTGTCGCATCTCCCAGCCAGGAGGGGAGGCAGGATAGGTCCACTGTGCTGGAAGGCTCAGGGGCCATTCCACAGGGGCTGGCTTCCAGCAGGCGGGGCCAGGCCTCAGGCACCACCGGACTGCCACTCACAGTGGGCCCTCGTGTCCCCAAGGCTCAGATCATCCCCTTGGCAGCTCACGTACGGGCCTGCACCCCTGAGCTCACTGGGGGCCAGCAGTGGGACAATTGTTTTTCCCATACCTGGGCGGTAGGTGTGCCCACAGCTCCTGGGTAGCTTCTCACACCTCAGCACTGAGACTGGGGTTCTACTGACCAGTGGCACATCTCAGGCCAGCTGGCCGCATCCTTCTTTCTTAGGGGTGCGCAAAACACGGGTGGAACCCACAGATCTGTCTGGCTCTCTGGTGCCAGATGCAGAGAAGGCAAAGGAAGCCTGGCTGGCTCCCATCTCCGAATCCCAGTCTGCTTGGCGATGGTGACCGGCACATCTAGCCTCAGGGACTTTTGGGGCCCAGGAGCCACCGCCCCCAGAAGCAGCAGCCAGAGTCCTGGACACTCTCCTTGGAGGTCACCTCATCTCCCACACCCAGGCCCTTCCCTGGGACCTTCCATCCCAGGCAGGCAGCCCCGACCTCCTCTCTAGCTCCCCTGCCCCCCACATCCAGGCACCGGGGGGGGGGGGTAATTGGGGGAAAGCCCTTCCTCTGCCCGCCCCACCACCCCAAGTCACCCAGCACCCCAGACCAGCAGAGGGAGAGGCCTCCTGGACCTGGGGGAGGAGCCCTGGGGTGGGACGTGAGAGGCTCATGCTAGGGGGCCTGTGCACAGAGGTGAGTGCACCTCGAGTGCACCTTGAGGCAGGCTGAGGTGCCCCTGGAAAGAGAGGAAGCGGCACAGGCGGGGAGGAGGCAGTGCTGACTGGAGATGGTGAGGTACAAAGACGCATGCTGGCTAGGAAAGCCTTTCCCAGGGGAAACAACAGTGGGCACCCCGATTTCGCTTAAGCTTTGGAGAGGGAGCCAGCAGCTACCAGAAGGATGAAAGAAAACCAAAGACGGGTCCTTCTTAAGGCCCGGGCCTGCACAGCTGCTGCGGGAGAAGCAGTTCTTGCCAAACCAAAAAGATCAGACGGTTCCAGTGGGAGCCCTTCGCAGACCACCCGCTCCCGCGCAGGCCGGCCTCTCACTGGTGACCTGGCTTTGCTTTGGTGGTTTTGTAACAGCTCAGATTCACAGAGGGAAAAAGTGTCGGAAGGACCCAGCTCTTTCCAGCTGAGACTGCAAACACCCACACCCCATTTCTCCCAGGGGCCTGGCTCCCCTGCACCCTGACCCCATGCCTACCTGTCACTGGAGAGCCTCCTGGGCCCAGCAGGCCAGCGGGCCAGGCCCTAGCAGCCAGGCTTTCTGAGAGGCCTGTGTGGAGCTGGCCTAAGGTTACTACACAGCCCTCGGACCCAGCTTTCCCCAGGGGAGCTCGGCCCAGGATATCTGGGAGGGAGAGAGCCACACGTTTCTATCCCGCAGGCCAGCCTGTCACACTCATGGAACACAAAAATCAGAATAAATGCAGGACATCTGCCCACAGAAGCCTGCTTCCTTCCAAGAGGAATGCTTCCAAGAGGGGCTTTTACCCAACGACTCCCAGTGTGCACCCCACTATCTGGGGCCGCCGCAGCCTGCAGCTTTCAGTCCTGGTGCTCCAAAGTCAAGACTTCCAAAAGCTTCCATCGGCCTAGCCCAAGGAAGCCAACTCCAGAAGGTTGCTATTAAAACTATCTCATCCCTTTTACGTTGTCAATGATGTCAGCTGTTCCATGAGCTGCATTTCCTTCTACCACAGTAGCTTTCTAGATCTTTCTTTCACCAGTCATGCTTCCCTTCCATAATAATAACAAACGTGAATGGCAGCTTTATTTGCCCAATCGGCCGGCAGGGTCTGGGCTTCCCCAGGCCTCCGCTCCATTTTCCTGACCTTCGCTTCTCTTATTTGTCCCGGAAACAATAATGAGCACTTCCTGTGAGGGCACAGGCTCACACGTGTCTGTCCTTTGCCATGCTGGCCAGGGAGGTCCGAAGGATGAAGAGTCCTCACCTTCAGACAGAGACAGGCTCAGAGCGAAGTGGGGTCCACCGGGCCCCACGCTTCAAGGGGGCCCTTCCACTGCCCGCTCCAGCCCTTCCTCCCCTGCCCTGTGGGACGACCTCCTCCAAGCCTGCTCCTCTTCCCACAGGAAGGCGAGAAGTGGAGAGGTCTCCATCTCTTCAGGAAAAGGGGGGGGGCGCCTGAGCTGGTGGAGGGTCTGAACCCCAGGACCACAGGACCTTGGGGGCGGCCTGCTCCTCCCTCCTTTCCAAATGTCCCCTGAGGGGCCCTGCACCAGGAGTCTTCCTGGGTTCCAGAGGCCACTTCCCAGGTTCTAGGGCCTCTGCAGCACAGTGCCACCTGCATGGAGCTGGTGGCCATGGCCATGTACCTGCCTCTTCCATAACTAGGACCGCAATGGTCCCTGTCTCCAGGACAGCCAAGAGCCCTCACGCTCCCCAAAACCCCCTTGGAAGGCCAGTCCCCCAGCTGCCGGGCTCTGGGGCCACACCCTAACGGCCAGATTTGCCTGCAGCAGTGCTCCTGTGCCAAAGAGCTGGCTCCTTCCTTCCCAGCATGCTGTCCTCGACCTCACCAACCTTCCTACTAAACTGAACAGGGGGGGCCGGTCGTAAAACGGGTCCCGGCCGTCGCCCAGCGCGTGCTCTGGAAACACGTCGTCTTCCAGGTGCTCCTCCTCCCCCACGCTCTGCTCCTCCGCAGGCTCCGTGCTGTCAGAGTCGGGGCTCGAGGAGGTGGGGGAGGGGGTGAGAGCAGCCATGCGCTCGCTCATGCATGTGTTGAGAAGAGGGTAGCTGTTGCAGCCAGAGATGACTGAACTGAGGTTAGTGCGACAAGACAGACAGAAGTTAACACCAGCTTCTCACAGGGACGGGCGGGGTGGGGGCTTCTGTTTAAAACCAAGTCCAAACACACAACCACCAAGAACGCTGCCTTCAAAGACAAGAGAACTGAAAGTGCATCCCATCCCGGGCTTAGAAGGAAACTGCATATGTGGTCAGTGGAAGGCTCTGGAAGGTTCTGGAGGCACCGGCAGTGTCAGTGTGATCCTGGCCCTGTGTGGCTAAGGTTGTGTGAGGACCTCGTGAGCTTGGCCACGTTGAGGCCTCAGAACATGTCGCATCCTGTGGGGTGCAGGGGCTGGGCACAGACCCCGACCAGGAGACCGGGAAAGGAGGCATGGGACGCTGAGGCTCTGGGGTGACATGGTCCTGTGTCTCAAGGTGATCCAGAAAGTCTGACTGAGCCTCACGCATTCACACATATGGACATGTGTGACCTGGTGACCACGCCCCACGGTGGCTGGGGTGGCAATGACGAGATCCCTCTGCGGTTCCTTAAACAAGGGCCCACTGGTGTGTGAAGAGGAGGGGCTGGGGGCCTCAGACCAGGAAGGGTGAGGGCAGAGGAGAGGCGCGGGGACAGGGCCCAGCTGGGAGTCCCGCCTTGGGAGGAGGCCTGCTCCTGCCCCCACTGCTCATTCTCTCTCTCTCAGCCCAGGGAGGGAGGGAGGTGCCCACCTGCCCACCAGCCGGAACCAGGGGAAGCGGTCGTAGAAGGGGTCTCCACCGGTCACCACATTGTCACAGTCCTCGATGACGCTGGAGGGCACCTCCGCCGCCCGGTCGTACATCTCCCGCATCAGGTCCAAGCGCTGCCTGTAGGGGGCGCGGGGAGCAGAGTGGGCTGGGGGCGTGGCTGTGAGGCGTACCTCCAGGGACAGGGGGCTCCCGCCACCTCATCCTGCTCTGCGCTGTCCGCTGTCCGAGGCCTAAGCTGGTTTGCTGCAGACCCTCTGTGGTCCTGAAATCGGTCAACCGAGAGCAAGGGACTGCCAGGTAAAGGTATGAGTTCACCGTTAAACTCCTCCCAACTCCGGCCAGGTGACAGCAGTGTGATTGAAGCAGGCAGGATGGGCCTGGAACCAGCGACAGGGACGGAACCGGACAGGCGGGCAGAGAAGGGGGAGAGAACCCCACCTGGAGCTGGTGTGGGGAGCTCAGGCGCTCAGGGTGGGAATTGTGTCACAGAGCCCAAGACACTCAAGGAATGAGGGGCAGATTGGTGAGAGGATGTAGAAAATGGTATTTTAAAAATTATTACCCCAGGAAAACCAACAAGTCGAGGAAGAAAGGAAATGCAGTCATTTCCCTGCAGGGCTCAGAGTAACATGAAGGGCACGGAGAGTGAACACTCGTCCTTCCAAGTGTCGCCTGCAGCACCGGCGGGGGGCAGTGGGTGTGAGTCGTCACGAGTGTCTGAGTGCGTGTCTACCACTGTGTGTGTGAGCGTGAGTGTGAGACTAAATGTGAGTGTGAGTGTGCAAGTGTGCGACTCTAATCGTATTTTTATTCTCTTTGTGCTATGATGTTTGACTTCTTGGGGGTCTTGCTGGCTGGGGACAGAGGGCCCTCCCGGGGGCAGCCAATTCCTAGAGACAGTAAACATTCTGTGGGGGAGTTGTACACACACACCAACCCCCAGCCGCCCCTTTAGCTGGCTCGCACACCCAGCCAGTGCCCATGCCCTCAGTCACCCCAGGGCCAGATACCAGGCGACTAGGGCCAGCCCTATGCCCCAATGCACGCCACCGATTCTAACTTGCCTGTCCTGGCCACCCACCCACCGGGCCTGGGAAAACCTCAGTAGAGGTGATGGCCAAGACACCCCCCCGCTGCTTTCTGCCTCCGGCCGCCCTGTGCTCCCCCGACCCTGTGAGTGGGCCTTCTGCTTTCTGGGGACTGTAAGTGACATTCAACTTTTCTTCAATGGCATTGACCTGTCATGTCTCATCCAGTCCCCTTTACAAATTAAAGGACAAGCACACGTCAGAGGGAGCATGTGGGGACCATGGAGATGGACCTGTAGAAAAGACACCTCTCACAGGACAGCAGCAACTCCCCACTGTCCTCCGAGCCACCCCAGGCGGCCCCTCCCTGCCCGTCTTGCCCTCCTTCCTGCAGCGCCCGTCACCTGCCCTCCTGCACAGAGACTGAATGTCACCCCACCTGAGTTTCTCCAGCGTCCAGTAGTGGGTGGCCCCGTTCTTCTGGTCCTGGACCTCCACAGCCACGATGGTGCGGGGGAAGGGGCGCATCTCTCGGTCTTTGGCAGCCTCTGGGGGCAGTAGGTCTGGTGGCAGTGGGGAGTAGAGTGTGTCCGTGAGGAGGACAAACTGGAACTGGACCTGTGACAGGCAGAAGATGCCCTCCCATCAGCCCCTTGGTGGGTGGGAGCCAGGTCCCCTAAAGGACTGCCTTCCCACCTCCTGAGACGTTGGCTGCACACTGGAACCTTCCAACCAGCCACCAGCCTATGCATTGAGCAGGGAGGGCGTGTGTCCACCTCAGACCATCCCAGCTCCCCTTTCCACTGCCCACCGTCCTAGGAGCCCAGGTCAGGCAGGCGTCTCCACCCTCCCCAGTGCCAAGTTCCACTGTAAGCAGGTCTGGTGACCCCCCCCCGAGGCAGGTAGGAGTCGGGCGGGTGGCGCCCACCTTCTTCTTTAGCTCCACGCTGATAGCGTTGGCCTCCTTGAGGAAGATGGCATTGCCCCACAGCTGGTCCCGCAGTGACGTGAACTGGTACCACTTCCACTTCCGGAAGGCCCACAGCGCCAGCTCACACTCCCTCTCCGTCCATGGGACTGTGGGGAGAGGCCAAGTGGTCACCGAGGAAACACCGTGACACCCCCACTCTGGACCTGGGCTGGGGGCTCTGTGTTTGGGTCCTCAATCCCACACTAACTGTTCTGGGCGCTTGGAAAGAAGGAAACCGGCAGAAAGACCTGAGACCGGAAGTCGTGTGACATGAAAGGCTCCGTGTGCCCCAAAGAGGTCAGTGTATGAGAGTTCTGAGAGTGGGGCTGAGGCTCAGTGAGGGCGGGGGGGGGGGGGGTCAGCAGTGAAATGACAGCCACACCACCATGTGGGGGCACCCACGGGAGAGGAGGTAGGAGGCCAGGCTGGGGCTGCCCTGCATGGCCTCTCCCAGCTCACATGCTCTCTGTCCCCCAGGAAGGGCTTGTCCCTGCTCCCAGCGTCCCCTCCCACCCACAGGCCATCCTGTGGAGCCTGAAGAATCCTCGTTGGGTAGGTGAGTCCAGACAAGGGGAGAACAAGGTCACATTAGCACAAAGGTGCAGACCAGATGCCAGGCTGGATGTGAACCCCACAGCCACCCTTGGGCCCCATAGTAGCATGAGGTCGCTAGTGGGCCACCCAAGCAAATGCCAGCAAAGGGAGTCCCGAGGTGAGAGCAGAGTGACCTTGTCTTGGGGAAGCACCAGCCTCCCCAGCCCCACAGGCAGGGCACCTGTGTGAGCCCTCACTCACTCCTCCTTCCCCATGGTCCAGGCTGCTCTCGCCAGGACCCGTGTGTGTGTGTGTGTGTGTGTGTGTGTGTGTGTGTGTGTGTGTGCACGTGTGTGTGGTTGTGTGCACGTGTGCGTGTGTGTGCACGTGTGCGGTGTGTGTGTGTGTGTGTGTATGCTTTCCTACTGCTGCTCAGACTCCCCGAATGCTGCCTCCCAGGGACAAGGAGCCGTCTCCCGAGGGACAAGAGGAGACCCCAGGGCAAGGCGCCAGACAGCTGCCCTCCAGGGAGCGGCCTGGGGGTGCACCCTCTCAGAGACCCCGCCCCGCCTACGGCCGCTGCCCCACTGGGGAGCCCGCACCTTCGTCCTCCGGCTCTTCGTCCTCCTCGTTCATCTCCGGGAAGTACCTGGAGTCCATCTGCTTCTGCAGGGCCTCCAGCTTGCTCTCATAGTCCTGGCACCGAAGCAGGGACCGTGGTTCCAACTGGACACCAGGCCCCCGCACGACCCTCCTGCCTGGGCTGTCGCGTGGTGAGCCCCAGGGTCCCACCACAGCAGTGGCTCTGGGCAGCTGAGGGTCCAGCTGGGAAAACAGGGACCCTGGCTCCCCCCACCCAGCCCTGGGGGCCACCTGGGGGAGCCACCCTCACCAGCCTCTGCTGCTCCAGCAGGTAGGTGGCCTCTTCCCGCTCCCGGCGGTACTGGTCCTCCAGCTCCTGGAGCCTGCAAGAGCGGGAGGGGGTGATGCTGCTGGGTGGACACAGGGTGGACACGATGCAAGGGTGGGTGACACTGCGTGGACTATGACAGGATGCGATGGTGGGTGACACTGCAGGGGCGCGATGCTGCAGGGGTGCGGGCAGCCCCGCCGGCCTCACCTCTGCTCCATCTCCTGCTTCATATCGATGCCCTGCTTCTCCAGCAGCTCGCGCTGGGCGAAGGCCCAGTCCACGGGCTCCGCGGGCGTCTCGGCACAGGGCGTGCGCTCGCGCTCCTGCCGGGCCTGCTCGGGGTGGTTGAAGCGGAACACGTGGCTCTTGCCCATGATGATGCGGTTTCCTGGGGGAGGGGGGCCGGACTTGGGGGCTGCGGCCTCAGGCAGCCTCAAGGGGGGAGGAGGCCGAAGGGGAGAACAGGACCCTCCTCCAACTGAGCTCCCAGTGTCGCCCACCCCAGGAGCCACTGCACAGGGCCCTCCACTCGGGTGCCCTGCCCCTGGACCCTCCCGGGCCGGCCACCTCTCCCTCAGCTAGGACCTGAACTGGCCCCTCACTCCCCACAAATCGGCGCTTCGGCCCCCCCCTTTCAGCAGCTGGTGATGTTTACAAAGCACTGCCCTCTCTGTGGCCCTGCCATGGGCAAGCAAGGGAGAAGGAGCAGGAACAGGGTCTGTGCCCCGTCCTCCCCCGTCCTCCCACGTGCCCACAGCCCTGAGAACAGGCGGGGGGCCCTGCAGGGGGGGGCCAGGGGCCTCCCACCCGGTGGTACCTGACCGCAGGATGCTGGGCTCCGTGACTTTCTTGCCGTTGACGTAAGTGTCTGCCCCTTCACAGGGCTCCAGGGTCACCACAGCTGCAGGTAGACGGTGGGGTCAGAGAGGACGACTGGGAGGGACTGTCATCATGGGTGCCACACCCTCTGTTTTCCTGCAGGGTTCCGCTCACCTCACCACCCAGCTGTGGCCCCCACCGCTCTCTTTCCTTCCTGCTAGCCGCAAAGCCTGACTGCCAGTGGCACCTTGTTTGGACCTCAGAGAAGCCGGAGGAGGGTGGTGCCCGAGTAACAGATGAGGAGACTGGTGCCCGAGTCAGAGAGTCGGGAGGCCGTGTTGGCTGACCGCCAGCCCTATCAGGGTCTCCAGGTGGGCATGGATGGGAACGGGAGTGCCACATCCCTGGGAGTCCCAGAGCCCTTCTGGGCTCCATGCCCACCCTGCCAGGGAGGGCACCTATTCAGGGAGGGCAGGCTTTGGGCACAGGGCATCTGGGAGAACCAACATCCCCAACACTGCCTAATGCCACCCCCTGAGGTGTTCGTCACACAGCGGGGTTACGCCATTGGTCTGCAGCCCAGAGGCTGGTGATCACCTGCCCTGAACTGGGGAGCCGTGGGCGCTGTAATGATACTCAACATAGCAGGTAGTACCCCCGACAGTCACACCCAAGACGGGCGGTGGGGACCAGGTGCGCAGGCACAGATGGTTGCTGCACAGCCAGTGGGCAAGTGCGGTCCCAAAATATTTCTACACCCTCGATCTGACTCATTTCATGGCTCACTGTCCTCCACCCAAGAACACCCCCAAACTGTCCCTGTCCCCAGCCCAGCCCAGCCACCAAAGCCCCTTTCTAAAGCGGGGATTCCCGGGACTGATTGGGAGCTGGGAGGTGGCAAGCTGGCCTGGGGCTGACACTCAGCAGCACCGGGGACGGGGGGAGGGGGCAGTACCTTCGCTGCACCCCCGGGAGTCGCTCCGGAAGATGCAATGCTCCTCCTTGATGAAGTGCCCACTCAGGACGATGTCCTGCCGTCTCTCTGCGTCCTCCCGGCCCACTCTGCAGTGGGGAGGGGCGCCATCAGCAACGGCCAGATCCACGGTGCCCATGAGGCCACCCACTGGCCCCCGACCCGGGCCTCCAAGGACACCCAGCCAGGCTCTTATGGGAAAGGCCCAAGGTGTGCAGGAGTGGGGCACAGAGGATGCGCCCACATGCAGCGGTTCTGGGAGAGCCACATGGACCAGCGGCAAGCAGCATCACCTCCAGCAATGGGCAGACGGCGACCCAACCCCAACTGGCCCCCACACCGCCTGGTGGACCCCCACCTGGTGAGCCCCCCACCTGGTGAGCCCCCACCTGGTGAGGCCCCCCACCCCACCTGGTGCGCACCCACCGGGTGAGCCCCCTACCTGGTGAGCCCCCCACCTGGTGAGCCCCCCTACCCCACCTGGTGAGCCCCCCACCTGGTGAGCCCATCCTTGATGTAGTAGAGGAGGCACTCGGACATCAGTGGGTCCTCATTCAGGTTGACAAGATGCGGTGTCTGAGGGAGACAGGAGGGTCACCTCTCCTGCAGGGAGCAGGGGTCCCACACTGGCTGTCTGCCTGACCTCTCTCCCCAGTGCCAGACCACCACCAGTCCTGGGCCTGGCCTCACAGGGGAACCAGTGTCCTCCCGGCCTGGCAGGGAGGACAGGAGACGTGAAGGAAAAGGCTCCCTGAGGAAGAGCATGGACAGGAACCCCAGAGTCGGGGGGACAGCCAGGCGGCAGGCTGGGTGGGGGCTTGACCTTGACAGTCAGAGGGGGCTGGGAAGGGTTGAGGACTCAGAGGGGCACCTGGAGCTGTGGTGGGCCCTTGAAAGTGCAGGGTGCAGGCCAGGTTCCAGCACTGGCCCTGTACTCGTGGTGTACCCTCAAAGTCCTGGGCACCCAGGGGTGAGGGCTCCAGTGGGTCCTTGAGCCAAGGATTACATTACTGGCTAGGGAGGCCTTGGGCCCTGGGGGCTGGGAGCAGAGAGGCTGTGAAAAACCCCATCCAGGTTGGACCCCCTATACCTCTCCTGTCCCTGGTCTAGAAAAACATGGCCCAAGGCCAAGGTGACCACCTCCTGCCAGCCATACCTGTCTAAGCACTGCCTGGGCTCCCTGCCCACCTTGTCCCAGCGTAGCCACCCCAGGCTCTGCCCACTGGGGCCTGAACAGCCCATCCCCACTTCCTTCACTGCTCTAACCCCAGGGTCTCTCTGGACCCCAACACTCCCTCAGCTCAGGAATACCACCTACACTGTGCTGGGCAAGAGTCCTGCAACACAGCAGAGGTTGGACTGCTTCCTCAGTTTCCCACCTGGAACCTTGGGGCAAGCCGCCCCCACCCAGAGCTGTAAGCCCTGCGATGCCCACCAACACACCTGTGCAGGGTTGTGAAGACCCGGTCATCAGACGCGAGGACAAACCATCCCCAGCCACCCCAGCCCCTGAGCAGGAGTGTGTGGAAGGGACGTGCTGGCCCTGCTGGGCTGAGGTGGGGGGACCCGGCTGAGCCATGTGATTCCCCAGAGTCCCAGGAAAGCCGTGGTTCTCAGGAGGTGTCCCTGGTGGTCCCCAGGGTGTCCCCCCACGCCTGGGCCGTGCCAGCCTCAGGGCCACCACTGAAGACAGAACGGCAGGGTGCCCAGCATTCCAAGGCGTCTGAACCCACACACAGCTCCACATGCCAGCCTGGGGTGCCTCACCCCTTCAGAAAAAGGCAGGGTCTGAAACAGCCGAGGAGCAATCCACTCCAGATGACACAACCAAGGCCTCTCCAGAAGGGATGTGAAATACGACCCGTCAGGGCACCACCTGCTCCCCACTCTGCCCCAGGTCCCCCCAGCACCCCTCCCTCCTGCCTCAGGGACTCAGCACTCACTGCCCCCAGTGTGGGGTGCATGGGGATAGAATCCTGAGGAGCCTGGCCCTGTCCCCAGAGAGCCCACTGCACCAGCACCCTGTGCCCCTCTTCCCCTGGGGTCCCCAATGGCCCAGTGGGAACTCCACGTGCTCCTGGTTTCAGGGACTGACAAACAAAGCCAGGGTGAAAAGCCGGCCCCAGGGGGGCTGTTCTGAGGGAAGCAGGCCAGGCACCTCCTCAGCAACAAGGTGGCAGGGCCTGGAGCCCCACTGCTACTGCCTCCAGGGGGGCTTCCTGGATTAGAGCTTAGCTCCTACTGGCTCTAAATGTCTGGCAATCTTTGTGGTGGGGGAACCTTGGTCCTAGGACCAGAGAGACTTTTACCCACATGTTCACGCTATGCCCCAGCTGAGTTCCTGACTAGAGGGGGCACTCTGCTCCATTGGAGGGACCCTAGCTGACAGACCCCCAAGACCCTCCCTAGGGCTGGATCCGGGGTGTGTGCCAGGCTTGTGTGGGAGAAGAGGGGTCCCTGCTGAGACAGCTGGACCCCACTCTGGCTAAGCTCCAAGAAGGCAGCTGGCTCCAGGTCAGGTCCAGCCCCACGTGTCTCAGGTCTCCAGCCTGAGTGTGGCTCCCAGTGTCACCCTGACCTCGAGGGGCCCAGTCTACTCCTCAGGCAGCTAAATGACCCTCCCGCTGTCCCAAGGCCATGGGGACACCCGCAATGAGGCAGTGGGGCTGGGTCTTGCAGGCAGGGAGGGCCTGGCTGTGGTAAACGTGGCCCCCAGTGCCTGGACCCCCCACCCTGCTCCTCTTCCCCCAGAGGAATGAGCCCCCGAGAAGGGCAGGGCGCCCATCCGTGCCCAAGCCGGGGCAGCCCCATGGAAGCGGGCCTAACTCCTACCTTTTTGGGAGAGAACACACCCAGGGTGCCGCCGTCCTCCCTCATGGCCACGCCCATCTCGGCCAGCAGCGCTTCTCTGGGAGAACAGAGCAAAACTGGGGTCAGCTCGAGCCCCAAGAGGCCACCTCGAGCCCCAAGAGGACACCTCATCCACAAATAACCAACTGAGTGACCGGGAGCCAGTGGGGCTCTGCCACACGGCCCGTGGGCAGCAGCCATGCAGTGACCCATCTGGGTAGTGAGTTAAGGTATCTGCTTGGAGGGACTGAGCACCTGATGAGGGATCAGGTCAATAGGGCCGGGTAACACGGTGACATGAGGTGGGGTCACTGGGTGAAGGGGACGGGTCTGTCGGGAGCCCGGGCTGGAGTGCAGGGCTGCGCTGCTCCCATCCCTGCCGCCCACCTCTCCATCCGGATGGCTTCTGTCCGCCGCAGCTTCTCCTCCCAGGTTTCGTTGAGCTCAGCTATGATTTTCTCCGTCTCCTGCAGGGCGAGACCGAGCAGAGGAGGTCAGGCCTGGGGCAGAGTGCACAGAGGCCTGGGAGCCAGGCAGAGGGGACACGAGTCAGTCTGCAAGGCACCAAGACCCCAGTCCCCCGGTCTGTCCTGGCAGCGTGATGTCTGAAGGATCAAGGGCTGCAGGGTGTTTGTGTTTTCAGAACCACCTGTCTTTCCTGCGGATGTCACCCAGAGAACTCGAGGGAAAGGCGAAGTACCCCAGGAAGGAGAGAAACAGACATACATGGAGACATCGGGCTGGTTCTGAGGCACAGACATCCATGGACACTTCACCGTTTCCTCCAGCCCCACAGCAGGTGGGCCCCATACCCCAGGTGGGCCCTATGCTCCAGGGTCCCCTCCCCGCCCTGCCTCACCCCCGCCTCAGGTCCAGCCTCTGTGCCTTTGAATCCTCAACCCCCTCAGTCTCCAAATTCTGGGCTCACCCTGTACCTCGGAACATTGGATGAAAACCCTAAAAGCAGCAGGCGCATTGCTGGGGGTCAGAGAGTGACCATGGGCCCAAGGGGGCCAGTGGATGAATAGTCATGAGCATAGGACACCTGGGAGGGGTATAGAGCCCCTAGGACACCCATCTGCCCTCGCCAGTAAATGGGGGCCCCGCGGTGCTGACCAGAGAATGGTGACAAGTGTGGAGGGAGTGCCGGGGACACCGCAGGCTCACTGTGCCTCCAGCCAGCCCCACTTCCTGCCTTTGAGGACAGGGCTTGGCTGGCCCTGGGCCCAGACGGTACAGGGCGGGGCAGGGCCCTGACACCCACCTCACCAAGCTCACCCCGTTTCCTGGGGTCTGGCGCCCCACCTGGCCCTGCCCTCACCTTCAGCCTTTCGATGGCCTCCTCACTGCCTGGGGCAAATAAGAGGCGCTCATGCAAGCTGGACACGGAGGCGGCGCGGCTGGACAGGGCCGAGAGTGAGGATGAGGGGCTCATGCCCACCAGGGCGTTGGTCACTGTGGAGAGATTGTCAGGGGCTTCACTCAACTCTGCCCCGCCATGGTTACAGTTATTGTTCTCAAGGTCGGACACGTCTACGGGAGGAAGGGAGGGAGAGGGGGCAGACAGACAGGAGGGAGAGAAAAGAGACACAAGTTGGGAGAAAGCAAAAGGTGGGTGAAGAGAAGGCAGGAAGCAAACCATGAGCACAGCCGCCAGGCGCCGGACAAGCGCATGCAGGGCTGCCTGCTACCCCCACGATGGGAACTGGTCCCAGCTCCATGCCCTCTGCCCACAGTCGCACGGCAATGCCAGGCCCCTGGGCACCCCTCGCTCCACTCCCCTGCGTTGGGCCTGGGCCTCTCCCTCTCCCTGCGCTTGCACCAAAGCCCACACCTCCCAGGCTGCCTTGTATCCTCTGCACCTGAGCTGCCTGAGGTCCAGGGTGCCCTCCGCCCCCCACCTTCCCTGCACTTCCCTCCCTGTCTACTACCTTCACTGTCACTGTCCAGCGGTCCCCCTGCACCTGGGCCCTGACACTTAACCTCCTCTGCTCTGCTGTGGGCACCCCCCTCGCCTGGCCTACCATGCACTCCCAAGGTGTGGGGTCGGGCTGCGCTAACTGTCCAACCCCAAGGAGAAACCTGGAGGAGGGGTGAACTGTGGAACCCTCCAGGGAGCCCTTACACCTCCAGCCCCAAGAGATTGCTCTGAGCCTGGGGTCTCCTGACACTGGGGCACCCAGGGAGCCCCCAACTGCCCAAAGGCCCTCTGGGGTGGGAGGTGCCGGCCCTCCTGGCAGAAGCCAGAGTGGTGGCAAAGGGTCAGCATGGGGTACAGAGGGAGCCAAGGGCCCTGCAGCCCTAGGGGTCAGGGAGGCACCGAACTGTCCTGTCCCAGAAGCCAGGCCCAAGGCCAGCAGGCTGGGAGACACTGGCTAGGAGGACCTGGAGGCATTCAGACTCCTGGCATTTCCAGGGGGCGTGGCCTTGGGGTGTGGGGCCACAGGGAGGCCAGGATGGACCTGACCTTCCAGCACTGACACTGGGAGCTCACGGGGGTCAGAGAGCCTCAGCTCGGTCCCTTTCAGCCTGAGAAGGCCTTGGCTGCCCCTTGCCTCCCCGGTGCCTCAGTTTCCCATATAGACATGGGGATGTGACCCCAAATCTACCAGGAGGGTGCCTTTGAGCAAGAAGGCTGCTGTCCCAGACTCTACAGAGGGGAAAGGCAGAGGAGAGTGTGCACAGCCCTCCCACCGGCCCTGGCCGCACCCCGTCTGCCTGCGCCGCCCTACACCCCGCGGGCAGGACGAAGCAGGGATGCACAGAGAGCGGCAAGGGGATACACACATTTGGGTCCTCCGGGCACAGTGTTGGCTAAGGGGGAGGGAAGGTGTGGATGAGGGAGGAGAGACAGAGAAACAGAAGAACAGGTTTGTCTCCGCAGGGCCTCAGGCCAGGCATCAGGCAGGTGGCTGTGGGCTTCAGCGGGATACAGGGACCACCACGACCCCAGCACCTGGGGATAGCCAACGTGGCTCCCGGGGAAAGCACCTCTGGCCTGCTTGGGCCAGCACCAAACCCAAACCATGCAGTGCGCCCAGAACCCCGCCCTCTCACCCAGGGTGGCTCTGCCCAGGAACCAAGCAGGGGCTGAGGCTGTGGTGGCAGCCTGACCCACCCCACCCCGGTGGTGGCCCCAGGAGGGAGGCCAGGCTGGCCCAAGAGTTCCCTGGGGACCTGAGCTGGCCACCCTGCCCAGGATAGGCAGACGTAGACACTCACTGTCGGTGATGTCCCCGAGACCCTGTGCGTACAGCAGGTCCCGCAGCCGGGTCACCTCGTCCTTCAGCTCGCGGATCAGCTTGTTGTTGGGGTCCTCGTTGATGACAGCGTTACAGCGGATCTGCTTGGCCCGGTCGGCATACCTGGGCAGCAAAGGGCGCTGTGGGCTGTGCCCATGCCCAGCAGACCCAAGGGGCAGAGGCTCACAGCAGGGGGGGACCTGGGGGCTTTGTCATAGCAAGGAGTCACCCGCACTGGGGTCACCGGGGCCACTGGCCAGAGACCTATAGGTGGGATCATACGGCCCCAGCTCAGCTGCTTGGGGAAGCCGAGGCCCTGGGAGAAGGGAAGGTGTGGCATCTTCTCCCTGTAGTGAGGCCTTTGCACCTGGCCTGTGACCCCAGGGTGGAGGGAGAAGTGGGGGGAGGGAGGGAGAATATCCACGTGTGTGTGTGTGTGTGTGTGTGTGTGTGTGTGTGTGTGTGTGCCCAAGCCCATGCCTCACACAGCAAATGCCCACGCAGTTACACATGAGTGCGTGTCCCTACATGGGGACCCACATCCTTCTTTCTCTTTATTACCGGTGGTGCTTGGTCAAGAAGCCAGAGATGCTGACCCGATGGACTCGGCCCAGGCTCCCACCCCAGGACACCACCCTGCAGCCAGAGGGATGCTTAGGACACACCTGCACCTCTTCACTAATTCAAGACCCTGGGGCTCCCATGGCCAACAGATGGGTGCAAACTGCTCAGCCTACAAGCACAGCTCCCCCGGTCTTGTGCTGCAGGGGCCCCGGGCTGCTCACAGCCCCAAAGTGCACCCTGATGGGTGACGGGAATGGAACAGGGCCCATGAAGACCCAGGCACTTCCGACAGCCACTGGAGCCCCCAGAAGTCACAGATGAGACGGTCTCCCCAAAAGGCACCCCCCTTGCAGGAGTTCCTGACTCGGGCAGGGAGGGACTACTGCCACCCAAGCCAGGTGGGGCACAGGGCCCACCTCCGTCAAGGACACACCTCAGGGTGCTCAGGGTCTCGTCGTAGTTGATGTCCGCGGGGCTCAGGGCTGCCACCATTGCTGTCCTCGAGTTCCCACCTGTGAGAAGAGGCCGTGCTGGAAGGAGTGCCAGCCAACTGCCATGCCCTCCCCACTCTGTCCCCTCCTACATTTATAGCTGGAGAGGCTGAGGTAAACTGAGTCATGGGTCAACTGGGTAAACACAGACAGAGGGGCTCCGGCCTTCATCCCCGCACCGGGCACCTTGGTTATTTTTTCTTCTATCCAGTGTTTTGCTCACCTTTGGGGTCATTTGACAATCAGGCTTCCCCTTCCCCCTAATGAAGAAGTTGTGGAGGGTTTTACGGCATTTACTGCAAACTAAGGACTGTTCATGTTCAATACTGTTTTCTCTTTTCTCTCTCTCGTTTGGAATATTTTTCTCAATATTCACAGCCAGATTCCTGGCCCAGGCAGCGTGGATGCCAGCCTCAGGAAACGCACGCAGTGTGAGGTCACAGACTGTGTGACTTCTACTTGGAGGCAATTGATCGTTCCAGCTCCTAACCTTGAATACCAGATAGTCAGTCCTGTCAGGCTGCTGCCTGTCTATGCTCAGCATTCGGACAGCCTGTCCTGCTTGACCTCAGGGACCTGTATGTATCCTGGGGCCATGTTCCCAGGGTGCGGCCCCCATACAGACTGTGAAGTGACACTGTGAAGGACTTGGGGCCTGATGCCGAGCCAGGTACCAGGATGGGTTGTATGAGGGACTTCCCCTCCCCCACCCTCAGGCTAGGCCTGGGCATGGAGCTGTGAGGAGGGTTTCCTTCCCAGCCTGCACCTCAAGGAAAGGGACAGCCATTCCTGTGACACTCCTGTCCACTCTTGGGGGCCCACCTGCCCTGGAAGCTCCCATCTGCCCCCTCCAAGGCTGGTTTTGGCAGGCCATCTCAGCCATGCAGTCAAGGAAGGTCAGGGAGCCACAGTTGTCTATGTTCAGGTTGGCCTGAGACTCAGTTTACCTCCCTGAGCATCAGCCTCTCCAGCTGTAAACGTAGCCTGGAAGGATTCCCGAGGGTCTTTTTTAGGTGGGAGGCATTTCAGTCTCTATCTTCCCACCTATCTCTCATTGGTTCAAAACTCAGCCCGAGAGAAGTGACTTATAGCAACCCAACAAAGTAAGCAAGCAAACAGGGCTCCCCAGAATCATGGAGTCCTGGGGCCCTGCTACAGATGGGGAGACTGAGGCCGAGAAGGGTACTTGGTGTGGATGTCACAGACCTGAACCAGGGGCACCGACATGCGTGTATGTGTTCTGTGGCCCCATCGGTCATCGTGGTTCCCCACACATGCTGTTGTTAACCCTTTTCTGGTCACTGTCCCAGGCCCCCTGGAAGGATACCCAGGTTCACCTCAGCCTTGGCCCAGAAAGGGTAAGAGACCTCCTGGCAGTTGGGCGGGAAGATAGGACAGTGGCCCAGGGTAGAAGTTGGAACCCTGGGGATGGGCGAACCCGCCAGTCCTCACCCAGGTTTTCCCTGAGCAGCCAGGTCAGCACGGAATCTCTGTAGGGAATGAAATCTGTCTTCTTCTTTTTCTTGTTCTGTGGGGGAGGAACATGCAAGGTCAACCCTGAGCTCACGGAAGTGGAGGAGCAAGCACAGGACCTGCAGGGTGGTCCCCAAAGCCAAGGCTGCCACCGGGGGCAGGGCTGGGCCAGCTCTCAAGCTTCTCCCATCTGAACCCCCAGAAGCCACCCCCAGGCTCCTCGGGGACGGAATCGGGGACTTGCTAGCACATCCCTCAGGTTCCTCCCTGTCCATCCCCACTGTGTGTCTGGGCCACACAGCCGGGCCGGAGCCCAGGCATGCTGATATCTCTGGCCAGTACATCCTCCCTTCACTGTCTGAAGAACTGCTCTAAGCCCACGGCCCCCTCCTCAAACATGAGCAGTGGCTCTGCTGACTAAAAAGAAAAGGCCCCATGGCTGAATGTGGTATTCTGGGCCTCTGCCAGCACCTGCCCAGCTTACCTCTTCCCTTCCTTCTGCACAGAATTCCCCCGTCAAACTTCCTACTGTCCTTAAGAAGCCAGCTCACAAGCCCCTGCTTTAATTCCTGTTCCCCCCACCCTTTCCCTGAGAACAAAGCATTTTCCACATTCTGGCTGCTCTTGTGGCTCTTTATTCCTCTTTTAAGGTAAATTGAGGTCATTCAAATATGGACTGCAGCCTGTGTGATGGCTGATGGGAATTGCTTCTTGTAGACACTCTGTGACCGACTCAATGACTCCACTGATCATGAATATTCAGTTCCTTTTCCTTGTCTGCTTGTTTACGTATGTAATTGCTGAAGAAGTGTTTGTAGAGCACCTGCAATGCTCCGCATGGCCCCTGATCCCCAGCGCACCCTCCCATGGAGATGCACATAGGTGCCACACTGGGGTGGTGCCATTTCTCTGAAGGTAAACTCATTCGTCATTGTTTTTAGTCTGGTCCTCAAGAGGAGCTCCACTGGCTGTCAGGGGACATAAATTACGAACGCTCTGAGACACTGGACTAAAGTGGCTTTCAGAAACGCTGCTGTGCCAACTTCTGTGTGAGCAGGGTTTGAGAGCTCCCAGTCATTGGTGCAGGGGGCTTTCTTTTTCTCTTCTGGAAACTTGACTGGTGAAAAACTATTTCTACTTTGTGCTTTGATTATTTAATTCCTAAGGCTGAATCTGTGCCATGTCTGTCTTTGTTTCCACAGTGAATGCCCTACAATCACTCAGTTACTTCAGCCAGGAGCCCAGGGGACATGTTTGATTCTGCTGCTCCCTCACCAGCGCCCTTTCCTTCCACCCGCAGCCGCTGCTCAGCCCTGCTCCTGCATCTCCTAGAACCACCCACTGCTCTCCCTCTCGTCTGCCTTCCCAGCCTCCATTTCCACCTGGATCTTCGCAACACTGACCCCCCATTCTCTTGACTGCCACACCAGGCCATCCCACCCCCACTCTGTTCTTTCGCAGCAGCCTAAGGGAAACTGTTCTAGACGTTGCGAGCCCTGCTGAAAACCCACCCACTGCCTCCCAAACCACAATCAACTAGTTTCTGACAATGGACTAAAGACCTCAGATCAGGTCCCTGCCCATCTGCCGCCTCATCATCTATATGCCCCCATGTTCCCTGCTCCAGGTGGTTCCTCAATACTTTCTCTCTCAGTTCCTTAAAAAGTTCCTATCACAGCCCCTCACATAGTTAGTCCCTGGAATATTTCTTCACAGTCCCTCACACAGCTCATCACATAGTACCTCACACAGTTCCCACATGGCTTTTCACGCATTACCTGTGCCTTACTCACTCCCTCACTCAGTTCTCCACATAGTACCCCACACACTTCCTCACAGTTCCTCACACAGCTCAAGTTCCTCACAGTACTTCAGAGTAGTTCACACCATTGTCACAACTTGTCACACAATTCATCACAGTTCCACTCTCACAGTTCCTTCTACACTTCTTTGCACAGACCCAGCCAGGTCCTCACGCAGATCTCTCCACAGTCCCTCACACTGTCTACTGCAGCTCCACACACATGCCCCCCACCCCGTTCCAATGCAGTTCCTCCGACTTCCATACAGTTCCCCACACCAGGCCGCATACTTCCTCTCATGAGTCCACAGTTTCTCACATTCACACAGTTCCACACGCAGTTCCCACCGGTTCTCCAGTTTCTCATCCAGTTCTCATTCTTCCCTACAGTTCCTCACATAGATCTCTCCACAGTTCCTTAAACGGTTCCTCACATAGTTCCTTTCATGTCCTCACATAATTCTTCACACCACCCCTGACACACTTCCATAAATTCTCTACACAAATCCTCACACAATGCCTCACACCATCACTCAGTTTCCTCATAGTTACTCATGTGGTTCCCCCACACCATTCCACACAGTTCCTCACACGGCTCAGGTTCCTCAGAATTCTTCACCCAGTTCTGCACCGATTTCCTTAGTTTCTCACAAGTCCTCACACATTTCCTCAAATTCCTTCACAGTTTTCATCTCAGATCTGCTCATACTTCTTCTAAGACAGTTTCTCACACAGATCCTACACAATTTTCACACAGTTCCACACTCCTTCCCTCAGTTTCTTACAATTCCGCACACGTGACCTCGCAGTCCCTTCAAGTGTGTTACAGTTCTCCATGCATTTCCCCAGAGTTTCTCACAACTCCTCAAACAGTTCCTCAGAAGGTTCCTCACAAGTTCTTCACACACGTCCTCTCAGTTCCACACAGTTCCTCACACAGTTCATACCTCACATAGCTCACACGCATTTCCTCACAATTCTCCACAGTTCTCCACACAATTTTACACACATTTCTCTCACTTCCTCACAGTTCTAACAGCTCCTCACACACCCACAACGTTCTTCAGTTCCCGTTCCCTCATCACACCACACAGTTCCCCCCAATTTTTTCACACTTCCCCCACACTGTTTTACACACTTTGTCTCACAGTTCCACAAAGTTCTTCACACAGTTCCTCTGACAATTCCTTACAGATCCTCAGTCTTCCTCAGTTTCCTCACACATTTCTATACAGTTCCTCGTACTTCCTCAGTTACTCATTCCAGCATCCACACCATTCTACACATTCCTCACAATGCTTTGTGCACATCCTGTGACACAGTCTGCCGTGCCGTTCCTCAAGTATTTCCTCAGACAGTTCCCCACACGGCTCCCCACGTAGTTCCTCAGTTTCTTCGTTGCTGACATAGTTCCTCAGCTTCCTCCCTCAATTCCCACACTATCCCCACACCATTCATGTGCATCCTCTCAGTTTCACAAAGTTACTCACAAGTCACACAGTAGCTCACAATTCCTGTTTTTCACACAATTCCACCACACTTCCCACACAGTTCTTCAGTTTCTCACAGTTCTTTCACAATTCCTTCCATAGTTCCTTCCACAGTTCCACACACCATTTCACAAATTTCTCCTCACATTTCCATAGTTTCTCACTGAGCCCACAAATAGTTGTGAACAATTCTTCTCGCCATTCCACAGAGTTCTCACACAGTTCCCCACACTGTCACTTACGCTTCCTCATAATTCCTCCCACAGCTCGACACACACTTCCTCACACAGTCTTTACCTGATTTCTTTCCCGCACAGTCCGTCAGAATCTCTCGCACAGCCCTCCACACAGTTCCTCAGAAATCCTTCACACAATTCTCAGTTTCACACACTTCCCCTCCAAGTTCCACACAGTTCCTCACAATTCTTCACGCATTTCCACACAGTTCCCCGAGTTCCCCACGCGGAATGTCAAGCTTCCAACACAGTTCCTCACACACTTCCTCACAGCTCCCCGCACACAAGTCCCAGTTTCACTCACTTCCTCTCACAGTTCCACATAGTTCCTCATGGTCTTCACACACTGCCTCAGTTTCCTCACACACTTATCCATTTTAGTTCCCCACATCATTCTACAGTTCGTCACATAGTCCACACATTTACTCATAATTTTTCATACAGTTTCACATACATTTTCTCGCAATTTCTCACACAGTTCCACACCCAGCTCCTCATAATTCTCTGCAGTCCTGATACAGGCCATTGCAGTTCCTCATGCATCTTCCACAAAAGTTTCTCCTGGTTCCTCAAACAGTTCCCCACAGTTCCTCACAATTCCCCATATACCAATAGTTCTCCCTAATCTCACAGTTTCACCCATTCTCACGTTTCCCAACACAGTTCTGACACAGTCTCCTACACATGGTATTTCAGTCGCCCACAGAATTCCCACATTTTTGCCGCAGCATTACACATACATCCTCTCACAGTTCCCTACACAAGACCTCACAATTCCTCACAAGGTTCTTCAAATTCCACACACATGTCCCACACAGTTCCTCACGAGAATCACACAATTCCTACACACTTCCTCTCATGTTTTCTCAGTTCCTTACGAGGTCACTCACAGCTCCCCACACAGTTCCTCACAGCATTCTCTGTCCTCAGCATCTCACACTGGACTTCCCAACTACATGGCACAGGTGCCCGCACGTTGCCCGGCTGGCTCAGTGACGTCTACTGCCGAGACCCTCACAGGGAGGGCTGGAGCTCAGGGTGCTCTTTGCTCCTAGCCCCTCGCCTGCAAGGGTGAAGGCTGCTCCCTGGGACTGAAGCAAGCAGCTTACCTTATTGGGCCCAGAGTCCTGGAAAAGAAAAGACAGAAAGAGTCTGAGGACCTGGAGTAAAGCTGGGGCCCCAGGTGGTATGGGAAGGGGAGGATGGGCTGGCTCCAGAGGGCAAAGGAGCAGGAGAGGCCTGAGCATGTGCCAGGCATCCATCGCTCGCGACCTGGCCATCGCTGACCACCCTGAGCTGGTTCTGAGAGACAGATCAAACAATAGTGCAGCTTCTTGGGCTGCTGTCACCCACCAGTTCTTCCTCCCCACCCTCCAACAATTTCAGAGTAAGGTATGGTCTCCTGAGATTTGTCCCTTCCCCGGCTGAAGGCCTGGATGTCTTGGTGAGTGGGCAATGCTGCCTGTCTGGTGGGGGCCCATCAAATCCAGTCTCTCACCTCCAAGGGCTGTGGGCTTCCTTCTGGAGGATAGCCTGGGTTGGGCTAACTGAGGCCAGAGCTGACCACAGTCCTGCCCTTCCAGAAGGAAGCCAGCCAGCAAGGTCACCATAGCCCATGGTGACCGTCAAAGGGCCCTGTGAGGAAGGGGGCATACCCCCATTTTACAGGTGGGGAAACTGAGGCTCCAGGGAGTGACAGGGATCACTACTCCATCGATAGCCTAGTGATACCACATCTCTGGGATTTCCCTTCCAAAGCCAGCTCACCATTTCCGCCAGAGCAGAGATGACCTTCCCCAGTGTAGTCAAGGACTTGTTGATGTTGGCTCCCTCCTGTGTGGAGAAGACGGCCGGGACATTAGGAAGCTTCAGGAGCCTCTTGCTCCAGTGTGATCCCCTGGGGCCTGAGCCACGTGGTGTGGACTATCAACCCTCGGACTTCGGGGGGCATGGGAGGCTCTGGCAGGAAGCCGGTCAGAGTCCCACCTGGCCAGGCAGTTAGTGCAGTTTGTCCGGCATGTCTCCCCAGCTCCATTGGGATCCTAGTGACACCTCACATGCCCCACCTGAAGCGATTTCCAGAGCCCTTCCCACCCATCAGGTAGTGGTGGGGAACAAAGGGGGACTCAGGAAAAAAAAAATTTCTTCCTGACACCCAAGACTGCTTTGAGCCAGGGGGTCCCTCAGGACTGGCCAGCCACTCCTGCTGCTGCCTCGCAGCCTGTGATCCAGCGGGACAGTGCAGATGCCAGTGGCGAGGTGCTGTGGGAGACCGCGGAGGGCCCAGCTTTCCTGCCAGGTAGCTTCTGGCTGGGGGCCTCCTCCTGTCCCCACCCCACCCTACACCCCCCCAGGCTCACCCTTGGGAGTGGACCCAACACCTTCTCCAGCACCAAGAGGAGCCCTCCTGCCATGCCCACCCTGGAGCAAGCCAAGCTTGGAGGTAGGACCCTGCTGGTGAGTTGAGGTACAGGGAGCCTGCTGCTCTCCATGGACATGGTGGCCTAGCCCCTACCTTGAGACGTGTGCCCTTGGCTCCTGTGGAGTCAGCCCGCTCGCTCCCAGCCAGGTCCACCAGGCTGATTTTGCTCACCTGGAACGGCAAATGTGACAAGTGCAGAAGATGCCCCAAGGCCACGATGGGCACGGCCTCAAGGGTCTGCCTAAGGAGCCTGCCAAGCCCCTGACTGGGGGTCCAGTGGCCCCTACCCTGCAGAGCTTCCTTCTGGCCTGTTCCCAGCTCTTCCAACACTGCCTGAGGTTCAAAGCCACCTCCCTTAAGAGGCTGCACGCCCCTGCTCCCCAAGCACTCAGGGCCACAGCCATGGGTTCTCTGCAGTAGGCGCTATTCACGCGTGTGTGCATGGACTCCCCACGGTGCCTGTGAGTGTTTCCTATCACTACCACCCGTTTCCACAGACAGAGCCATCATCTGTGGTGGGGTTTGAACCAGGGTCCTGTGCCCCAGCCACACTCAGCTGCCTCATGAGGGTGCAGCTGCATGAGCTGGCTGGGCACTGGGCAGGGGGCCCCCACTGACACTCCCATGGCCTGGGGTGACAGCCACGCACGTCCTGAGGCTGAGGCTTTCCCCGAGCCACGGCTACTGCTGGCAGGACTAACTCAGATGTGAACAGCCTGCAGGGTGGGAGGAACATTAGGCAACTTGCGACCAGGCTGACACAGTTTCCTGCCCCCCAGGCTCCAGTGGGCAGTTGCAAACCTCCAGGAGGATGACACCTGCTGAGGTGACCCTGGCACTATCAGGACTAAATGACACTCGCTAACTTCCTCTGGCCCCTCTGCAGATCCTGGGGTGCTGCCTGAGAGAGCCTAGCACCTCAGGAGGTGTCTCAGGAGGAAGCCTGGATGTGGGTCGGGGGAGAGGGCACAGTTGGCGAAAACCCGATGCTGTAGGTCAGAGCAACTGACAAACGTGAGGAGGCGTGGACCCTGCCCTGCTGCCTCTCCTCAGAGCCCACGTACTGTGTGTCGGGATAAAGGCCCAGGAGAGGATGCCCCTGTCATGGTCCACTGAGAATGCCAAGGCGTGTGGGAAGAGCCTCTGAGGCTGGGGTGTGGGCAGTGCCCGCTTAGCACAGCTTCTCCTTTGTGTTCGCAGATGCCAGTGCACAGCAGGAGGCCCTGTGCCCAGCCCAGAGCCCCTGCACCCATAGGGTGCCCAGTCACCTTTGTGACAGGCACTCACTCAACCTGAGACCTCCCAGCCTTCGCTGCTGCCTTCCAAGGGATGCCCTGGCATCCTGGGCCGTGGGGGCTCAGCTGTGGTGCAGCCCTGGGACATCCCTGCCAGCCATCTGGCAGGAGGATGGTCCATGGCCCTTCCACACCCAGGTGGCACCAAATGCCAGGATGAGGTGGCTTTGCAGGCCTGGTACACCTCTCCCCAGGCCCACGCTGGGCTGGGGGTGCATAGTGCCTGGTGAGAGGATGCTGCCCTCTCCTCACAGGTCAGTGTGTGACTTGGTCGCCTCGTTCAGCCTGAGGGCCCCCCACCCAGGTGGCATCCACACACCAAGGCCATGCTCACTTTCTCTGTGGTGATGTCGGTCTCTGCATCGTGGCGTTTCTGGGTGAAGATGATGTTGAAGACAGCGTGGGAGCGACTGCTGGTCTCATTCATGTTTGTGGCGGCCACAGTCCTGGGGGAACAGAAGCCACATGTGGTTACCAGTCGCCCTGTAGTCGGCTATAAGGGTCACTGATGGTGCCAGCCCACTGAGCCAGGTCATGGGGTGTCAGCTTTCTGGGCTCCCAGGGCTGCCCTGCTGGTGGTGACCGTGCCTCCTGTCAGAGTGGGAGCAGGGCCCACAACCGCCAGTTACCGCATCCATTGTGGGACCCTCAGCCCCCAGCTCCAGCCTGGTACTCAGGGTGCTACTCCCGGGGGCTCAGCAGAGCCCAGGTACCATTCATTCAACTCGCTGGGATGTGGGAAGGTCCCCAGAAGAGAAAGGGATGCCCACCGTCCACTGCTCTGGGGAGGGCCAGCGGCACGGCCATGGGGGATAAGGCCACGACTGCCTGAGAGGAGATATGGAGTTGGTCCTGAGGCCACCGACATGCAGAAACCTTAGGGAAGTGTCCCCAGGCTCGGCTCCCCATCTGATAGCCCAGAGCACAGAAGGGCCTCATCAGAACAGCCCCCACAGGACCATGATAGGTGCCAGGCGGTGGTGACTGACACAGGGAGCCCTTGCCATCCAGGGAGTACCTGGGTAGCAGAGAGGGGCTGTTACCATGCAACCAGGGCAGACCCTTCCCGGCAGAGAGGCCCAGGGCAGGACAGCCAGAGAGACCCATTACTTACGGCCGGCAGTGCCTTGCAGCTGACCCTTCCCCTCAGGCCCCTGCCCAGAGCCCTGTCCACAGGGCTGTTTGCCCTCTGAGCAGGCGTGGCTGCACTTGTCTCCTGACCACTGGGATGGCCACCTGGGTCAGCTGCCACAGACAACGCCAGCACCTACCCCCCAGGAGGAATAGCTCCCCTGTAAGTGACACAGACTCCCTGTACAGGGGGAGCTGGAGGTCCCTCTTGGGCTGGCATGTGCTTTGAATGGCCTCAGGCGTGCCGAGCCCACACCTCCATGGGGACACCTGATGGACTCCATGGGGAGAAGACAGGTGCTGCAGGGCCCAACCTTCCTCTGAGAGGCTCGCAGAGTGGGGCATAGTGTGTGTGGAGGGCAGGGAGGATGGGTGTTACCCCACACACACCTGGCCTTGTTCCCTGAGTCCATGAGGTCCTGGATGTCATTGTAGGAGGTCACGGCCAGCTTGGAGAGGTCCTCCACGTATGGCCCCAGCAGCGGGTGCTCCCTCACACGCAGGTTGCCCTTGTTTTTGGGGTTCAGGAGGTCGCGGACACGCTCACAGTAAATCTCCATGTAACTGACCTGCAGGGCAGAGACATACCATCAGGGACCTCCAAGGTGGGTGCCGGGTTGCCATCAGGGACTCTGGGATAGGGAGTGTGGGTACCGCCCACTGAGTGGGAGAGGTATGCAAAGGACTCTGAACCCCTGCATGAGGGTATGCGTTGGGGTTGTCAGCCCATCCCCCCTGCCATGGCCACCTTGGGGACCCCTGGCCACAGTACGGCCCAGGCTATGCAGCTCTGAGGCAGAATGGCTGCTGTGAATCACCGGCTGAGCCGAGGACCACCCGTCGCTCCTCTGTGCCCTGAGCATCCTCGTGTCTGGCGTGGGGTGGGTATGGTGGCGTGATTGCACTTGCATGAGTAAGTGATAAGCTAAGGGCACAGACCATTGCGGGGACACACTTTACATCAGAAAAGCTTTGCCATCCATGCC
Source organism: Rhinolophus sinicus (assembly GCF_057876585.1). Taxonomy (NCBI): domain Eukaryota; kingdom Metazoa; phylum Chordata; class Mammalia; order Chiroptera; family Rhinolophidae; genus Rhinolophus; species Rhinolophus sinicus. The sequence goes on from NC_142517.1 coordinate 212,813,815, forward strand.
TAGAGCCCCCAGCCATTCACCGAGGACCGGCCAGGTAGGGGTGCCCTACCTCCACAGAGTAGGACATGTTGTCATTGGTCGTATCATTGATTCGGGAGAACAGGTCCTCGCAGAGCTGCAGGGACCGAGGACACACAGTCAGACGATGAGAACCTGTCCCGCGAGGTGCTACGGGCGGTCTGCACCCAGGCTAGATGCTGCTCTCGCAGCCCCTCTCTCCCCTCAAAGTCCATCTTAAAGGCACTGAGAAGGCCTGCAGCTAAGAAGCTGCTCTCTTCTGCTTCTCTCAGGGGTCCTCCCCCCACTGATATCTGATCCTTTCCTATGGATCATCCGCTCACACTGGCCTACGCCTCATACCGTCCTCATTTGCCACAGACCACTGGGTATTCTCCACTGCCCTGACCAGCTCAAATCCAGAGATCCACCTAGGGGTGCTGGGCTGGGGTGGAGACCAGGGTCCCAGCAGTATCTGAGGTGCCCATGAGTCAGCCTTTAGTTAACCGAAGGCCACACTTGTCCCTGCCCCGACCATCAGCCCTCAGAGCCCCCACCAGTGGCTGTCCCAGCTGTCCCACGCTGGCGCCCTCCTGCCCTGATCCCACCCTCCCCCCAGTTTACCTTCCCTCCTGGCTCCCTTCTCTCTGGGGCTGCTCCCCAGGGGCACCCTGCCCAGGTCTCTGCCTGGGCTGGTGCTGCCCTGTGTGTCCTGCCACCCCCACCCCCACGTGCCTGCGGGATGATGCCTTGCTGGTCCTTCTCCTGCTTGCCCATCATGGTGTAGGATTTGCCGGCCCCAGTCTGGCCATAGGCGAAAATGCAGACGTTGTACCCCTCGAAGGCATGCTGCAGCATCTCCTCACCAATGTCCCTATACACCTGCTTCTGCGACGCGTAGTTGATGTCCTCGGGCTGCAGGACAAGAGGGGCTGCCACTGCGGGAGGCCGGGCGTCCCGCATCCCACGGTCTCGGGGCACCAGAGCCAGCCTATGGGGAAGGACACCTGCCCCGCCGCCCACTCACAGGCTCCTGGGAGAAGGGACAACATCCTGCCTGGGGGACAGCTTCCTGAGAAGGGCGGGGAGGGAGCCAGGGAGGAGAAGGGCAGTTTAGCAGAGGGAACAGCATGTGTGAATGCTCAGAGGTGGGAGTGTGTGGTGTGGTGCTGAAAATCACGGCTCAGTGTGGCAGCTGTGGGAGGGAGCAGAGGCGGGGCTAGAGAGGGGCTGGGCCCAAGCCCAGGGTCCCCTGGGCCAGGCTGTACCATCTGGACACTGTCCTGACGATGGCAGCAGGTGGGGCTGGACATCAAAGTGGAATGGGGAGCCCTGGCGGCTGTTGTGGGGGGTGGGCAGTCAGAGATGTAAGCCAGGGTGGGCACCGGCACTGGGGTCGGGGGACAGGATGCCTTCTAGAAGGAGTCAAGGGCTGGGTGATGGGCAGAGCTGGGTGTGGATGGCATGGGGACAGGGGGTGGGGGAAAGGTCCAGGGATGCCCCAAGGTTCTGGGGGAAATGGAGGCTGAGGTGCTGCCCATGGCAGGTGAGCTGGTAGGACACCAGGGAGCCAGATTTAGCTGTGGACATCTGAATTTGGGAAGTCAGAGAGGGAGATGTTGGCGGGCAAATGCATGTACAGCTTGGATGCTGGGAAACTGCCCACAGTGAGCTCAGGCCCCCTGACCCTGCCTCAGCTGGGACAGTGCGTTTCACAGCTCAGGGTGAGTTTCGGCACACAAGACAACTTAGGAAAGCAGGCCCCTCCCCACAGAGCCTCATACCTGTCCCCTCCCCCGCCTCCCACAGGGCCCTGCAGGGCAGAAGGGTGGTCATCACCCCATTTAGAGAGGAACATGCAGATCAGAGGCTGAGGGACTGGCCAAGGGCCATGTAGGGCCACACAGCGAGAGGGGCTGAGTGGCCCTCCTCCCCTGGGGCCCCAGACTTACCGAGGTGTGCGACCAGTAGGAATAGTCAAAGCTGAAGCTTTTGGGTGTCTCCTTGGGCTGTTTGGGGTTAACGATGGCTGTGGGGAGGGGAGGGGAAGAGGCACCGTGGTTAGTGCTGTGCTGAGGGGGCCAATGGACGCATGAAACACGCCCACCAGAGAGGGACCCCAAGGCAGGGAGGCGTGTCCTCAGAGGCCTCTGGCCCCAGACAAGCCGGCCCCCCAACGGGAGCGGCCCCAAGTCCAGGCAGACAGCCCGCTCTGCCCCGTCTGTCTGTGGACCCTGCTGCCCCCCAGTGACCCTGAGGGTAGCCGGAGCCGTTCCCTCCTGCAGACAGGGGGTCAGACGAGCCTACGCCCACCTCTCGTCACAGCCTGCTCACCCCCTCAGCCCAGATCTTTAAGCACCTGCTCTGCATGCACATGCCCTGGAAGTACCCAGAAGGCTGGGGTATCCCATCACGGCCGTGGCCCTGCTTCTTTCAGGCCATCAAGCCTACATGGTCTGTCTGTGCACTGTGTGGGCCCGGGGCACACGGGCTGTCCCACCGCAGGGACAGTACAACTCATTCCTCTCCTGTGGGTACGCTCATGGGCCCTACAGGACTGTCCCCTGCACAGGTCGCTCCCTCCCTCCTCCACCGAGGCAGTGCTCTGCTCATAAAATATCAGTTCATCAAACTAGGAATGAGGCCATAAATGCACGATGTTATCACCCACCGCCAGCGCCTGCTGTTTCCCAAGAGACCCCCCACCCCAGTCCACGGCTGCTTTGCCCCAGGCCTGCGGGAGCCCTGGCCCCAGTGTTTCCTGGACCTGGGCCCAGCAGGCGGCTTGGTGGCCAGGCAGGCGGGACCTCCGCCCCTGCCCCTGTCAGGCTGCCCTGCTAATTGTCCGTGATCTGAACCCCAAATGACCATGTTGCTAGAGGCCCCTGAGGCCCCCGGAGGCTCCGCCTGGCTGGAGGCAGATCCCTCCCTGGTTTGCACGGCCACCAAGAGCTCAGACCAATCCTGTCTGGGAAGGGCTCCAGGTCCATGTGGGAGGCCGCTGCCCCACCATGTTGTCCCATCTGAGGAGGCGGCCCCTCACTTACCACGCCCCCATGTTTGGGGATGGAGGCCATGGCTGCCCACCCCTCCACTGGCTTTCCTCAGAGGCCGTGGGCTGGGGGCTTCACCTTCCTGGGCACGGCACAGCCTCCAGGGCCCCACACCCCTGCCCCGCCAGGTGACCTGTCACCAGCATCAAGAGAACTAGACCCTGCCCTGTCATGGTTTGAATTATAATATAGCCCTCAAAATTCACATGTGCAAGCCCTAAGCCCTAGGACCTCAGAACGTGGCCTTATCTGGAGATGAGGTCCTTGCAGATGTAACTGCTTATAATGACATCACACTGGGGTCAGATGGGCCCTAATCCAACATGACTGGTGTCCTTATAAAAGGGGACATTTGACACCAACACGCACACAGGGAGCAAGCTATGCAAAGATGGAGTGATGTGTATACCAGCCAGGGGACACCGCGGATTGCAGCAGCTACCAGGAGCTGGGAGGGGCAGGGAGCCCACCCCCACGGCCTCAGAAGGAACCAGCCGGCCAACACCTTGCTCTCGGGCCTCCTGCCCCCAGTGCTGATGTTTAAGCTGCCCAGGCTGGAACTTAGTTATGGCAGCTCTGGGACGCTGACAGTCCCATCCTCGCCAGGCTTCTGCAGCTGCCCCAGGCCCAGTGGCCATTTGATCCGGCTAAATGTCCTGCTCACAGCACAGCACAGGTGTCACCTGAAGCCCTGTCCTCAGGGGTGACCTGGCTTTGGGCCCCGACCCTGGGCTTGAGGACTTCTGGGAGATGACCCGGCACCCTTAGGAAGCCACAGGATGGAGCAGGTGACTGACCATCACAGCCCTGTCCTCAGAGCCAAGAGGACATGCTGCCTCCAGGAGCACGGCCCAGAGGAGAGCGAGCTGGCCTGGGGACAAAGCCACCGGAACCCCAGGTGCAGATAATGGCAGTGCCATAGAAACAACAATCGCAGTACCTCCTGACACAGGCAGCCTGGGTTGGGCCCCCGCCAGCTCTGGCAGCAGTGACGGCAGGGCCCCCGGCTCACCCCACCAATGCCCCCCTCTATCTCCTGTCTCCTCACTGCCCTGCAGCATGGCCAGGGTCCCGGGACAAGCCTAGATCCCCCACCCCCAGGTCTTCAGGCAGGCCCAGCCCCCCACCTGCTCTCCCACCTTTGCTCTCTGAGCAGGCCTGACCCCATGCCCCACCCCCATCCAGCCTGCTCTCTTTTGTCCAAACGACACTTGCCCAGCCCCAAGCCCTGACCTGTACAGACAGTGTCCTGGCACTGGGTTGTTTGCCACATACCCTGTATGGACCATAGCTCCCTGAGGTGGGAGACCCCCAGGGACAGGGCACAGGTGTGGCTCAAGGAACTCTGGGTGGGCAGGGGACAGGCAATGGCACAGGTAAATGAGAAGGGAGTTGGCCATGAGGAGAGCCCATCGTGGGGATCACTGGGCAGAGCCGCTCCAGCCCTTGGGACCTGCCCCCACCGCTCTCTTGGTGCCATGGTGTGGCTGACCCCTGGGGGGTCCTGTGGTATCTGAGAAATGCCCTCTGTCATTACAGAGGGTATCCTGAGGCCCAGAGGGGACTCACTCTGCCCAGGTCACAGAGCGTACAACTGGACTGGAGCCCAAGGTCTGCCCCAGGCCTGGCTCTCCACCAACGCCTTCAAGCCCTCAGGGCAACGCGCCAAAGCCAGGGCCGGATGGGGACTCCCACCCTCACCATCAGCCTGCTGTGCACCGAGAGGAACTCTTTTGCTGGACAAAAGCCTTCCCTTGCAGGGTCTCGGGTTCTTCCTGTGTGGGTTGGAGGAGGGAGGAGGAAGAATGGGTCCTTTGGGGCTTGTGAGTTGATGACTCTGGGCCCTGAGAAGCCCCTGAGCCCCCTCCACCCCTGCCTAGGGCAAGTTGCCCAGGGCTCTGCAGAAGCGAGCAGAGAGGCCAATATCCTGAGGGACAAAGATGTGAGCTCAGGGGCACCAGCTTGAAGAGGGAGGTGAACAAGAGGAAAGGAGCTGAACAGAAGCCATTTTCTCAGCCTGAACGCCCTGCGATCATGAGTGTTACAGCGAGGGACACACACTGCCTCCCGCACAGCGGCCTTCCAGGGAGCCTGCTGTTAAACGCATGGTAGCACGAAACCAGCCATGGGGAGAGCCTACACTACAGAGATGGGCACAGACGTGTGGTTGGTGGGCGGGGAGGAGTAGGGAGGGGGGAACTGGTTTACCAGCAGGCCACTGCCCCAAACCTGCCAGATTTAGGAGGTGGCATAGATGAAACAGAGACTAAAACCGCAGCGGGGTTCCGGGAACAGTTAGCTCGATGTCCACCCGTCTGACACTTGGCAGTCTGTACTAACCTTCCAGTGAGCCCACACGAGACGCCCCTTGTCACCCACTCCCCACCGATAATCTAATCATCTCATGCGCCCCACCACACCTCAGCAAAATCTCTGCCCCATCTCTACACCCTACTTAATTCTATGGGGCGTGGCCCTTGGCACTGGCCGGTCGAGTTCCATCTCATTACTCACATGTGTGCACCGCCCATCTGCCCACTGGAATGTCACCCCTGAGGGCAGGAAGAGCCTCTGTCCTGCTCCCGGGGCCCGATGCCCAGAGTGGAGCCTGGTACAAACTCATGCCTGGCAAATGTTTGCCGATGATGCGAAGGGACCCCATCTCCACCTTCTTCTGCCTGTGCAGCCACATGTGGTGAACTTCACAGAACTGTCCTCATCTGTGCTATGGGAACAGTCCTCGTCCCTGTGGGACTATAGGGACAGTAGACAAGGTCACCACTGCGACCTCTGCAAGCAGACAGCCCACCTCAACTCTAATGGGTGGGCCTCCAGGGGGAGAGGGCAGCTCAAGGCCTCTGAGCTGTTGCTGGACAGTGCTGTCAAGAGCACCAAGGGCGTCTCAGCCTGATGCTAGCCAGTGACAGCAGGCCCCCAGTGACCATGGCAGAGGCTGCTGTGCAGGGCCTTGCTGGCCTCCTACAGCCCCTCCTTCAATATCATGGGTCTTGAGCCATTCTTTTAATAAAGAGGCCTACAGCAGTGTCACCAACTCCTTGGCCACAGCCAAGCTCCCTTCTGCAGTCTTTCATTCCCGGTCTCACTCTATTTGGGGCCTAGAACATTTCAGAACAGCAATGGCAAATGGCGGCTGACTTCTCAGGTGAGTTAGGTGTTGAGACTGTACAGCGCTGCTGGCTGGCAAGGGCATTGGTGGGAAAGACTGCCATGAGCAACTTGCAGTGTCTGCGTGGTCAGAGAAGGGTCCAGAATGTTCCAGAGCACCACGCAGCATGGTGGTCCATTCCCTGAAAACATACTGGGACCAACTTGCCAGGATCCAGGAGGGCTGGAAGCAGGAAGGCCAGGCTGCCACCCACTCATCAGTGCCCCTTCACAGCTTGGCACCCAGACCCTCGGCTCAGGGTCTGCTTCCAGGGACCAACAGCATTCATAAGAGTCATGAGGAACCCCCAGGTGTGCAATGGGCGCCAAGCTCAAAAGCCCCGCCACACACAAGCTCTGAGCGAGGCCTCCATAATCTGCCCACACAGGAGAAAGAGCCACAGAGCTCCACAGCCTTCTGGAAAGATCTCTCAGCCCAGACCCTGTTGCAGAACCTAAAAGTGCACAGAACATCCCCAGGAATGCCCAAATCCTCACTCAACAGGCCTAGGCAGGCTGCTGCTGCGAGCCCGAGTGCCCCTGCCCTCGGAGGCCCCTCCCTCCAAACCAGGCAGATAACAGACAGGTGTGAGTTGCACAGATACAGAGCACCTGAGGATGGGAAGTCCTGACGTCACCCCTCAACCGGAGCACCAGGGAGCGAGGGGGCCATGCGTGCCGACCACTCAGTGCAGCTCACGCCACCAGTGCCTGTGGGTGACGGCAGTGGCTACAACTGCTCGAGGGACCCCAAGTGCAAACGGCCCAGCTGAACCCAGTTGACTGAACAGCTGGGGGAGACCCAGAGGCCTCCTTAAGCTACGGAGGACTCACTGGGCGTTGGGGTGGGCTGTCAGTCAGCAGGAGATGACCCAAACACTCCATTTCCACAGGACCTGACAGAAGCCTAGCTAAGCTAGGTGTTAGAAGCAAGGGTGCTGGCTCCCCTGGTGTAAGGATAGGCGGGCAGGGGGGCTTCTGCCCTGGGTCTGGGTGCCACTCGGACTGCGAGCTCTGCCCACTGTCTGCATGCCTGCTGCAATTCACTACAAACGTTTGTGATAAAAGAAAGTGTCAAGGGGAGGCTGGAAGGTGTGTCCTGTCTCCCACCTCCAGCAGCCCTGGCAGCTGGGATCCTCTGCGCTAAAGACCCGTGAGGACACGACCTTCCCAAATTGCCGGTCGCTCTCCCTCCTTCCCACTCTTCATGTGGACTCCTGGCTTCCCACTTCTCAGAAGGTTCTGAGATGGCTTCAATTAGACACGAAGCAAAAGAATAAACAAAGGAAAACAATTTATGAACCTAAGGCAGCTAACATAAGGCGAGGAAGCCGTAACCATGTGTACCGGCTTGAACAGCATTCCCCAAAGGTTCAGGGTTCATGTTCCCCTGAACCTCAGAAGGTGACCTTATTTGGGAACAGAGTCTGTGCACATGTGATTGGTTGTTAAGATGAGGTCTGTGGGGACAGAGCCCCAGAAAGCAGTTTCCAGGTTCTCGGCCTTACATAGAAAGGTGCTGGCTCGGGTAGTAAATGGCCATCAACTGTGATTGGATGGCTATCAGCTGTAGCTAGTTGGCCATCAGCTGTAACCAGTGAGCCATTGGTCACTGATATAACTGCTGTGGCTACGCTAGCAGCAAAATGGGGGCTAGCAAGAAGATGGTGGCTGAGCTAGCAAGCGCGGATTGCAGTTAGCACTGCGGAGTGCGGGTTGCAGATTGCAGACAGTGTGGCTCCTACTTCCTGTGTCTCCAACCCAGCCACCAACAAGACTATAGAGGTATGACTCCCCTATCTATGGATCCGTGGGTGTTCCTTTTGGGCCTGGCCACATCCTGCATTCTTATGTGGGGAGTGGGACCAGAGACCTCGTAGGTCACCCTGCAAGACAGGTCACATGCAGGGTGGGCCCTGAATCCAATGACTGATGCCCCCATGAGACGTGCACATGAAGACACGACATGCCAACCCTGTCAACACCGTGATTTTGGGCTCTGGCCTTCAGAACCATAGAGAACAGGTGTCTGTGGTTTTAAGCCGCCCAGCTTGTGGTCATCTGTTACTGCAGCCCCAGGAAACCAAACACCCAAGTGAATGAGGAGGAAGCAGGAGCCAGGTGGGCTGCTTGTCTGGCCGGGACGCCAGGAGCCTGCGGCCCAAGCGAGCAGCCAGCAGCCGCAGCCTATACTCACTGGTGGTACTTCCCGACATCTGGATGATGCACTTGGAGTCACGGCTCATTTCCCGAGAATTGAAGGGGCGGACGCGCACTGCCACCTTCACCGAGGCGCCGGCCATCTCTGCAGCCTTCGTGCGTCACTCCTAGCAGCGGTGGGAGCCCCAGCAAACGTGGGAGACACCTGAGGAAAAAGGGAGACATGAATAGGAAACAAGAGCCAAAGGTGGAATAGGTGTTTCTGGTTGGCGATTGACCGCACTCCCCTCCAAAACCCTAAGTGACGGGTGAGGAACGGCTCGGGCAGCTGAGGAACATCACGCGTTTTAGAAGAGAAAGCCGATGGATGAGTGGAGCCTGGCTGAGCAAGCCCGGGACAGCTGGAGCCTAACAAGACACAAGCACACAAGCCCTTCGCTCTGTGGGACCCAGAAAGCCTCTAGACAGGTACCTGTGAAGACCGGCATCTGGAAGGACCGGAAACGGGCATTTGTGGGAAGTAGTCAGTGGGAGGAGTGTTAGATCCTATCATGGTTTGAATTATAGCCCCTCAAAATTCACACGTGCAAGCCCTAAGCCCAAGGACCTCAGAACGCGGCCTTATTTGGAGATGGGGTCCTTGCCAGATGTAACTGGTTAAGATGAGGTCACACTGGGGTCAGAGGGGCCCTAATCCAACTTGACTGGTGTCCTTATAAAAGGGGACATTTCTGCCCTGTGAAGACAGACACAGAGATGGGGTGATGTGTCTATAAGCCCAGAAACACCAACGATTGGCAGCAGCCACCAGAAGCTGGAAAAGCCTAGAACAGACCCCGCCACGGCCTCAGAAGGAACTGCCCAGCCAACACCTTGCTCTCAGGCCTCCCGCCCCAGACTGGGTGTGGGGACAGAGTCCCAGAGAGCAGTTTCCAGGCTCTCGGCCTCACGTGGAGAGGTGCTGGCTCGGGTACTAGATGGCCATCAGCTGTGACTAGTTGGCCATCAGCTGTAACCAGTGAGCCATTGGCCACTAATACAACTGCCGTGACTGAGCTAGCAAACGCAGATTACAGTTAGCAAGTGGGGTTGGTTGGCAGAGAAGCAGACGGCAGGCTGAGGATCGTATGGATCCTACTTCCTGCATCTAGCCGGGCCGCCAGAGAGACGGGCGCAGGAAGACCCCTTGTTGGGGTGCTGGCGGATATTTGCTCCTTGTGTCTCCAAATCAGCCGCCAGCGAGAATATAGTGGTGTGACTCCCCTATCTATGGCTCCATGGGTGTTCCTTTTTGGCCTCACCATGTCCTGTGTTCTTACGTGGGGAGCAGGAGCTGAGACCCCGCCTGACACCCTGCACGACACTGGGAGACGAGCCAGTTCTGTTGTCTAAGCCATACTATCAGTGGTACTTTGCTCTGGCAGCCCTAGCAGACTAACGAAGACCCCCAGACTCCCATCCCCACCCTGTGAACATCCAGGACCCTGCCCCCCAACGCCCCATCCCTCACCAGGCAGGAGGCCAGAGGTGATTCTTTGAGAGTGAAGCTCTGTCCAGCCTGGAAGCGCGGGGGGCAGGCTGAGGACCAGCTGAGGGTGGGTGTGAAGCACCTACTGAAAAGAGGTCTGAACTACACCCAAAATGTCCAGCAGTGGGATCCCAGTCTCCTCCTCCTGCTGCTGGGAGCCCAGCATGCTGGCTGTCACCAGATAGGGCAGCGTTGTTTGCTGGGGAAACTGACCAGGACCACAGCCTCTAGCAAGAAATATAGACTAAACAGACAGGAAAGGGAAAGGAACACAACAGAAAGAGACAATGCAGTGAAGAAAATGGATTTGAAATACCTTATCATTCATATCCTCAGCAAGAAAAGTTACTACCCCCATGAATGAGCAGACAATGCTATTTTACAAAGGACCATTTAACAAATAAGAACGAGTTCTTGGAAATTAAGAATATGAAAACAGAAACTTTAAAAGTAAATAAAAAGTTGGAAATACAATTAAGTAATTTTCCATGAGAGGAGAGAAATACAACTGGAGGATCAATGAAAAAGGACTGTTAAGGGAATCGTTCAAGAAAACCTCCCAGGACGGACGGCCACGAGTTTCCAAATTCAAAGGATCTGTCTACCTACCTACCCACCCACAAATGATAACAAGTCTCACAATAAGACAAGCTGTGAGATTTCGGAACCTTAGGATGGTAATGAAAAGGCCCTTTGACACTGCTGAGGAATGGTGACTGTTGGCCTAGAATTCTAAGCCTGTCCAAACTTATCAGCGGAGTGTGAGGGTGGATCAAAACCCAGGACGACTCTGAAAGATGCTAGAATCAGTCTCCAGCACGTGAGGGAGTAAACAGGAGGGAGGGAGGGAGAAAGGGAGACGTGGGGTCCAGGCCCACAGGATGGTGAAGGGGTTCCCAGGAGGACACTGGGGGATGCCCCTGAATGGAGGCTGATGGGAGGGACGCCACAAAGAGAAGCTGGGCTATGCCATATGGAGAAGCGTCCTTCAGGGGGCTTGATGCTGCCATGGGTGCCGCAGGGGGAGGCCTGCATTATTTACCATTTATTCCGAATAAAACGCTCTACAAGAAAGAAAAGAGAAGCCTAGAACGCTCCTGAGACTGGCAGGAAAGAATACCTATTAGTCCTATTAGTGTAAACACAAATACTAACAAAGGAGATACGGTGGGAAGACAAGAGAGAAAGTATCATGTACGGTGGGGGGTCTTAGTGGGCGACAAACCTCTAACACTGAGACTCTAAATGGGTTAGTAAAACGGAAAACTGCAGAAACAGCAGTGTAAGCCTGGCTTACGTGATTTGGGGGTAAACACCTGAGACCCCTGGGGGAGCTGAGCAGGGCCTCGGTGGGGACTGCACGAGTGGGAACTATTTGTCACAAGTTGCCTCATAGCCCCATTCAACTGTAACACTATGTTGACAAGTGTTCCTTTGGCAAAACATGAAGAACAAATAAAAGGAGAAAACCCAGGGGAGGAAACTGCTGCTGGAGCCCAGCGGTGCTCAGGATGGAGATCAGGGAGCAGGGGATGCACGCGAGGCTGGGGCTCCAGAGTGAAGCCCGCAGCTGCCCAGGCCTCCGCGCTGCAAGAAATGAGAGCAGCGGGCTGCCGGCAGCCGGCAGCTGTGTGTGGCTGTGGCTCCGTGGGGCCTGCTCTGCAACAAGCTCGGCGAGTGTGAAGGTGACTTCCGCATCCACTTGAAGGTCACCTTTACACTTGCACTGAGGAAGCAGCTCTCCCTGAGGACACAGGCCCGGGGTGGGCTCTGCGCCCAGTCTGTGCTGAGCTGAGCGTGAGTGCCAGCTCGAGAGGACTGTCCGTGGGTGCTGGGAGCACACGGGTTGGAGATGAGTGGACATAGCTGTGCCTGCTGCAAGACGCAGACCAGATGGGGGCTTCCCCATGGGAGGGTCCCAGGCCAAGGAGGTGGGAACTTGGGGAGCAGCAAGGCCTGGACTCAGCGAGAGGGGCCCACGTGACACCCCAGCCTTCCCCTTGCAGAGATTGGCCCCTGGGCATCCACCCACCTGCCCTACACATAGGACAGCACCCAGACTGAGATGTCCAAAGGGAACCCCTGGGAGAGGGGCCGGCCAAGGTGGGCGGGTGCTCCTGTTGGTGGCAGCCCTCCTCCCGCGTGGGTGCAGGGCCTGGCACACAGGGCACCAGCTCTATCCCAGCCCCCAGCTCCAATCAGGCCTCGGATTCCAGCGAGGGACAAGTGAGTTTCATCTAGCACAGTGGACTGTGGTCACCTCCTCTGGGCATGCCCTCTGGGGACCCCAGCACCAAGAACAGGAGGGACCTATGGAGCACCCTGGGGCCCACCTCTCTGCAGATGGAGGGGAGCACGGCGAGGGCTGGGATCCGTGGAGAGTTCGGGCTGTCAACTCCCAGGCTCTGCCCAGAGCCAGCTCCTTGACGCCTCAGAATCCCCCAGAACAGGCTAGACATGGAGAGGACTGTCCCCTCCGGCAAACGCAGCTCTTGGAGAGACTACAGGGAACGAAGGAAACGCCAGACCAGCTGACAACTGAGCAAGATCAGGACGTGAGCAGAGCCCAGGTGGAGGGGGAGCAGAATTCATTCGGGGGCTAGAATCCTGCAAGCACGCACCCTCGTCTGCACTCCATGAGTGTTTGCTCCAATGTTTCACCTTCTTACATCCATGGACAACCACCCAGGAGTGGACTGCAGGGGCGTCCCTCTCTGAGAATCCACGTTTCCTACACTGGAAAATCTTTGCACTTTTGAAACTGAGAAAAGTCGTAGGACATTGGGGCTGGGATGGGAAGAGTAAACGCAAGGTCATGAATTCCTGGTGAGAACACAAATTAGAATGAGATCTCTTGCAAGCATTTAGCCACATGTCTTGTGCCTTAAGAAAGAAGGCTATATCCTTTGACTAAGTAATCCCAAGTACTGAAACAGGAAATATTAATAATTAGAAATGAAGAAAACACTTATGAAAGCAGATGTTCAATTTGCTATTGCAAAATTTTTAGTTCTCCCCCAATTGAGCAAGTTAATTCAGTACAATTCCGACAAGCAAAATGTTCTAGCAGGACTTTCAGTGGAATTTGGCAAGAGTTTGGAAGAGAGTTTTGAAAAATAAGAACAAAGGAGGAGGGGCATCCCTTACCAGCTATTATATTTACTATAAAGCTATAATAATTTCCAAAGTGCAGTAATGACACACGAACAGAGAGCTCGATGGAAAGAACTAAGCATGAACACAGACCCCAGACAGATACATGGACACAGACACGTCCAACAATTATTAAGGCAGCATCTCAGGTAACTGGGTAGGATTGGCATTGGAACGACGGGTCCTCTCACATTGAAAAAATAGAGCTAGAACTTTACCTTTGACAACATTACAAGAACACATAGGAGACTCTGCTGTGGCTCTGGGTGGAGACGGTGCATTAGCACCAAGCATGAAGCAAAGGAAGACTTCTGCCTGCAGGTGGCGATGGGGGCAGCAGCGCGACCTCCCTCCCACCCTGCAGACTAGAGGAGCTGGATGGGATGTGAGATCTGCTTGAAGGAGTCAATGAGCTGCTGATGCCATGCAGCCTAGCAGGCCAAGATTCCAGGGGTGGGGGACGGCCAGCGCAGGAGACAGCTGACATCTGCAGCACTTTCTCCCTGAGCACGTCTGCGTTCTGGTTACTGGGCAAGATGCAGGAATCTAGAGTCTCCCCAGGCAGGGAGCCATTGCTGGGGGATGGAGGAACCTGCAGAGCTTTGGGTCAAGAGAAACAAGCTTGAGAGGCCAAAATCCCAGGAAAAAGATGGAGAGAACAAAACCTAACAAATGGCCAGTTCGCCCCTCAAAACGTGCCAAACTCTGAAGGTATGAGGAGCGGAAGTTTAAATTCTCAAGCAGGAAGCATCTAGACGTCCGAGAGGAGTCTTTCATAGTCTCAGGTGCTAAGGCACAAAGACTGGAGTTCAGGAGCCACGGGAGGACGGCCCTAGGGATCACACGAGGCCAGATTTGAAAGGCCTGGAAGGCACAGAATCTAAAAGCAGGGCAGAACCAGAGGCAGGATAAGCACTATCAAAACTGCCCTGACTCAGCCTAGTCTCTGAATGCCTCAGGGACGACTCTCTTTGCCTGGAAAAGGTGCACCAACTGCAGCCTCGACAGTATTTTAATAGGTAACGTCGGACATTAAATCAAAAGTTACAAGGCATGAAAAGCGACAGGACTATATGATTCAAAACAAATTGGGGGGGAAAAAAAGCAAAGAAAAACACAAAGGGAGAAAAGAAACATAATTACATATGATTCAGATCTAGGAGCGATCAAACAAGGACTTCAAAATAACCATGACTTATATGTTCAAATAAGAGAGAAAAAGATGGAGAAAATAAGGCGACCAGTTAGCTCCGTTGGTTAGAGTATAATGCTCTTAACAAGATTGCTGGTTTGATTCCCACATGGGCCACTGTGAGCTGCGCCCTCCACAGCTACTTGACTTGGAGCTGATGGATCCTGGAAAAACACACTTAAAATAAATAAAAGTTTTTAAAAAATGTTTCAAAAAGAAAAAGGTGGAGAAAATAAATGTGGACATGGAGAATTTTGCAAGAGGGTTTGAAACTATAAAAAAGGAATCAAATGGAAATTCTAGAACTGAAAACATAATAACTGAAATTAAGAACTCAAAGGGTTAGATGCAGCGGAAAACTGTATATGAATTGGAGAACAGGGCAATAGGAAGTTAAAGAACAGAGGAAAAAAAAATGGCAAATATAGAAATGAGAATCAGAGAAATGTAGGACACTGAAATGGTCTATCATGATGTAATTGGACTTCAAAGGAGAGGAGTGGGATGGGGAGAAACAATATTTAGAAAGGTAACGACGGGGCGGCTGGATGGTGCAAGCTCTTAACAGGGTTGCCGGTTCGATTCCCACATGGGCCAGTGAGCTGCGCCCTCCACAACTAGATTACCAGTGGGGCGGCCAGATGGCTCAGCTGGTTAGAGCACGAGCTCTCAACAACAAGGTTGCTGGTTCAATTCCCGCATGGGATTGTAGGCTTGCACCCCCTGCAACTAAAGATTGAAAACAGTGACTGGACTTGGAGCTGAGCTGCGCCCTCCACAACTAGATTGAAGGACAATGACTTGGAGCTGATGGGCCCTGGAGAAACACACTGTTCCCCAATATTCCCCAATTTAATAAATAAATAAATAAATAAATAAATAAATAAATAAATAAATAAAAGGTAACGACCGTTAATTGTCTAAAACTGCTGAAGCATATCAGTGCACAGATTGAAGAAGCTCTGCAAACACAGAGCAGGATAAATATAAAGAAAACGTCACCAAGCCACATCATAAGAAGACGGCTGAGTACCAATGATGAAGAAAAACGCTTACATGCAGCCAGAAAAAAATCACAGACATATAATCTTTAAAGGAACAAGAATAAGGTTGACAATTGACTTCTCAACAGAAATGATGGAAGCCAAAGACAAATTTCTAAAGTACCGACATTACCATGTAAGTGGAAAAGTAATGCTATACGTCAATACAAAAGAAAAAAGAAAATAACCCTACAAAATCCCCCAATTGCTTGAACATTAAGCCATACAATTCTAAACAACCTATGGGTCAAAGAAAAGAAAAATCTCACAGGATATGAGAAAGTGTTTTGAACTGAACAGTAATGAGCACACAACATATCAGCACTGTGGAAGGAGCAAAAGTGGACCCACAAGGAAATGTAGAGCTTCAAAACCATCGGGGTTCGGGGGTTCCTTCACATCATGCCCAGGTCAACTCGGACCCCAGCATCCCTCAGGGAGTTTTGGGACTGGAAGATTTGCCCTGAGAAGGACCCAGCTCTGCCCTCGTCTGTTCCCCTCTTGTCTGTCCCCCTCTTCCCCCCACCCCCCACCCCCGCATCAGCAGCATTGGGGAGCTGGAGATACCAGGAGGTGCCAGGGCAGGAAAAATGAACCAGTCACTTGTGAGCACTGATTCTTGCAGGAATGGATGAGCTCAACAAGAGAGAAGGATTAGAAAGAGGAACAGAGATGGAGACGGAGCAACGGGGGAGAAGCCTGGGGCATCTAACTGCTTCTAAAGCCAACTTTGGACGAGTCCTCTTGACTTGTGCCCCCACTGCGGGGGCAGCTGGGGACCCAGCTCCGGAGCCTTGGGGGACGTCCACAGCTTGCTTCCCAATTTCCCCTCTGCTACCAGTTACCACATGGGTTCTGCTTTTCATTTTCCAGAATGTGGTTGCTGTGCCTTCTCTTCTGTTGCATCATCCTTATGGAAGATTTGGGTCTTTCTCTAGTTTATCTTGACTGTAATTTTAGTGTCCTTTCAGGAGGAAGAGAAGATAAATGGATAAATCTCACAAACATAACACTGAGAAAAGATGAAACGAACACAAAAGGGTACACGCTTTATAACAACTTATGTAACTTCTAAAACAGGCCAAAAATTAGCAGAATGAGCACATTATTTAGCAAGATAGAGCTAAATAGCAACAACAACAAAGCAACTAAGAGAGTTGAAAGAGATTGAGGATGGAGAGCAAAAACTGCTGATTTCCTAAATAAGTTTTGAAGATATACTTGACTCTTCTAAACTGTGTTCATGTTTAACCCAAAAAGAATTATTTTTAAATAATTCCACAAAATAGTTAAGGTTAATTAATTAATCAATTAAAAGACTGCAGTTTGGTGGACAAACCCTGGTATGTGTGAAGACAAAAATCAGTTTGCTCATTAAAATTAATACTTCTCAATTGATAGGAAAAAAAAGGCGAATGAGAGATTTTCACTTCTGGCAATATGATGGGCAAGATACCCTCCCCCATTAGAAATCACCTGGAAACTTGGGATGAATAGCAAGTATCAGAATAAAATAAGAGAACTTCCAAGGGGAAGGAAAGAGGAAAGAGGAAGGAGAAGCCAAACTGAAGTGGCAGGCCCACCTGGGAGGAAGCACAGGCATTTGCTGACACCAGAGGTGCAGAGAACCGGGTTTCACCTGCCAGGTGGGAGAAGGGAGGAACGGCCTCAAACACATGCAAGTCAGGACTGGAACCAAATCACCACAGAAAGTTGGATCCTCCAAAGCTACAACCCCAATGAAATGGAGGCTGGGGAAAAGCCACCTGCCATCAAAGAAACACAGGGGAATTCGTTTGAATGACTCTCCACGCCACATGGCGAAAAAGCTAGTGATTCTGAGAATTTGAGGCCACAGACCTGTCCTCATGCAGGTTTGGGTTTCCTATTTACATACCTGCATGATCAGTAAACCCCACTGAGAAATTAGCACAGAGTAGGTCTCAGGTTTTGCACCCAAGACACCTGAAACCAAGTCCAAATCGTCCTTGCAAATAGCTTCCTTCCCTCAGGTCCCCAACATTCCCACAGATGAAGGTCAGTCAAATGTGAGCTCACAATCAAACCTTACCAAACACCAGAGAAGCAATCCACCATGAGCAAGAGTTGGGGCAGGAGGGAAGGAAAATAAAACCAGAATTAGATCCTCAAGGACTTCAGCTATTGGAACTAACAGATACAGATAACAAAATAAGTATGGTTAAAATGTTTACAGAAATAAGAGGAATGGGACATAATGGGGAAAGAGCATGCAGAACTTTTAGCGATGAAAATGTAATCATTTAGATTTTAAAACTTAGCAGACATGTTAATCAGCAAATTAAATGGAACTGAACAGAGAATTAATGAACTGAAAAATATGTCATAAAAAATTACCCAGCATGGTCCCAGAGAAACAAAATGATGAAAACATAAAACCAAGATTAAGAATCATGCCACATAGAACAATTCATTAATTTGGCATGGTAGGAATTTTAATACACCTCTCAGTAATTGACAGGTTAGGCTGACACATAACTAGTGAGGGTGTAGAAGACTGAGTAACATAACCATGAACCAATGAATGTATGTGTGCTCTTGTTCTCAAAAATTAGAGAAACACATTCTTTCCTAACACATATGGACCATTTGCAATATTTTACCACATAGTAGGCCATAAAGCAACCCCTAATAAGTTTCAAAAATTGGATCAAATGGATCATGCAATTTGAACACAAGTCAATTAAAAATCAATAAAAATTCATTAAAAACCCATATGCTTAGAAATTGAAAAATAAACTTCTAAATAACTAATACACATAAGGAAAAATCACAATGGATGTAAATAAGCTTAGTAGTAAATGATCATGAAAATACTACTAGCCAAACTTATGGCACTTCCACAGTCAGCCATGATGGAGTTACAAGCACCACACTTAACCTCCCACTGTAAACAGCAACTAGCACACCGGACAAAATGTAAGAAAACAACTGTTTTCAGACACTGTACAATAGGCAGAGCAGGACTGGGATTGTTGAGAAAAGGGAAACACAAAGTGAGCCCTGCAATCACTCCAAATCTCTCAGCAGCTTTGATGAGTTGAGGAGACGGAGGTCAGAATTTGGATAGGTTGAGGCAGCTGAAAGTTGTGGGTCAGAGTTCTGGAAAGCGGGAAGTTGCTCAATCAAGGAGCTCCAGAAATTTGCATAGGGGTACCTGGAGTCCAGGCCCATGTGGTCCAGGCAAAGAAAACGGAATACCCCCAAAGCTCACACAAAGTAAGAAGACATTTGCACTCTACCGCTGGAATGGAGTTCTCTTGTTCCCCCACTCCCAGACATTCAGTAGACACCCCAAAGAAATGAGACTTTAGTAGGGTTCAACCATCCCTGGAGTGATATGTACTCTAGAGCAACTTGAGAAAAACTTAAAATCAGGCCTGGAAGGATCAAATTATTCGCAGACTATTTGCTTATGGACACAGACATCAAGAGAATCCACAGACAAATTATTTGCATTAGTGGGAAAGTTCAGCAAAGTTGCTAGGAACCAACCATGGGGGTATACACTAGATAAAGTTAAAAATATTTTTTAAGGTGCCACTTTGAAAAGAACCAAAATGATAAAGTACCTTTATAGGAATAAATGTCACAAAAAATGCATATATTAACTTTCATGGAGAAAAATTTTAAACTTTACCAAAAAATTTATAGAAAATCTAAATTAAGAACTTAAAACTCTTTGTGGAAAAGAAATTTCTTAAAAAAATCTTTATTTTCACCCAAGTAAATCCTAAAATTCAATGAAATTTCAGCCAGGTTTTTTTGTGAAACTTGACAAATTGTTCCTAAAAATGTATATGGAAGACTAAGATGCTAAGAATATTAATAACAGGTCTGAAGAAACACGACAGGACAGAAGGCAACATGCCCCACTGATATCAAGTCTTAGTGTAAAGCTACAGTAATTAAGACAGGGTGTTTGGGACAAGGCAAGTGACCAGCAACGGGACAGAAGGGACCCCAGAAACAGACCTACATAGATACAGGCCTTCTGACAGCTGACAAAGGTGACTTTACAGGTCAATAACAAGAGGGAGGACTACTGACCAGCGATGCTTGGAAAATTGGTGTTACAGACCGAATGTCTGTGTCCCCCAAATTCATTTGTTGGACCCCTATGTGATGGTCTTAGGAGGGGGTCTTGGGAGGTGATTAGGATTAGATGAGGCCAGGAGGATGGAGCCCCATGAATGGATTAGTGCCCTTGTAAAGGGTCCCGAGGCAGCTTCCTTCCGCTCTCTGTTCTGGGCCACGTACAACCCAGAAGGTCCTCGCCAGAATCAGCACGCTGGTTCTCAGACTTCCAGCCTCAGAACTGTGAGAAATAAATTTCTGTTGTTTATAAGCCGCTCGGTCCATGGTAATTCTCTTATAGCAGCCCGAACAGACTAAGACACTGGCTAGCCATATGAAAAAATACGAAATTAGGTCCCATTTTTACAGCAAACAAATTCCATGTAGGTTGAAGACCTAAGTGTGAACAACGGAGTTTTAGAAGGTAAAGAAGAAGAGTGATAGCTCCATGCTGTCCTTTAAGAAGGATTACTTAGCCCACAGAAAGCACCGGAAGGAAAAGCCCGCCACCAAGATACCATTGGATGGGTAAAGGGAGGCCCCCAAAACACATGATGTCTGCAGCACATACAATAGACAAGAATTCCTGTGCAGGGCATATAGAGGACAGACAAAAACCAAAGAAAAAAAGACACAAAAGAAAAAATGGGCAAAAGATATGCACAGGTAATTTACATGACAAGATACTCAACGACAATAGTAATTAAGAAAGCGTGGTTCAAAACACATCCATCAGATCACAACACTGGAAAATCACATAACACTAAATGTTGTAAGGATATACCAGGAAGGAGTGGTCCACCTGGTAGAAGTTCATTGGCACAACCACTTTGAAAACAAGATGGCAGTAACTAGTGCAGCTGTGACCACATGACCAGCAAAAACAGTTGCCAACAAAGACTTCTCAGAAGTGACTGGACTGGATGTAACAGGTGTTGGTGATGCTTTCAGGGTTGAGAGAAATGATTTACCAAAAACAAGTACCTCCTCACCCCCACAAACCATCTACCCAATGTGACGACAGACCAAAGACGCTCTCACACAGCCAAGGACTCATCACCTTATCTGGAAAGTCACACAAGGATGTGCTGCAGCAAAACAAGACAGGAAACCAAGAAAGAAGCTGCTCTGGAGGCCACCAAGGCACAGGGACTCCAACCCAGAGATGTGGCGAGCCGTAGGAGGGCAGGAAAGGGGCAGATTACAGACCGGAGGGAGATGGCTCCCAGGGTGGAGGTGCCGGGAAGACAGAGTATGACAGAGCTGGGGTAAGCGAGGACAAAAGAAATGTGTTCAACAAGAAAAAGACAGCTCAGATCTAAGGAAAATAAAACACCTACCTGAGTGAGAAGCTAAAGCAAAGGGGATAGATGCAGCCCTAAGTTTTCCTGTCTGGTCTGGATCTGGCCTACTGTGTCACTGCTTATCCTGGAGCTGCCACCCTCCTGAGCACCAGGGACCTGCTGCCATGGTGTGGCCCTGACCCCAGTAGCAGTGGACAGTAATATCAAGAAACTGAGTAACCCCCCCTGCCCCAGCCCCTTGACAGCCCCTCAGAAGCCTGGTCCCCACTGACCTATGGCCTGGGTATTAACACTCCAGCCCTGCCTCTCACAATCCTGGGTTGAGCTGATGACAGATGGGGAAGGAAAGTGAAACCCACCTGAGTGTCACTGGCAGGGCTAAGACCTGAGGGCGGACGCAGGACACCTGACCCCCCTGTAGGTTACCCCTGGGCCCCACAGGCCTCCCTCTGAAGAAGCCTGGGCTCAAGGGAAAGGGGGTCTGCGGGGAGCCAGGCCTGCAGAAGCAGTCAGGGCCACTACACCCCTAAACCTACAGCTGCATTTCAGGAGACACAAAGGAGGGGGGACTTGAATGGGACACACACAGAGGGCTCCTACCCCTGACAGGGTGGCAGCTGCTCGCCCTGGGGACCTCAGGAAATGAACAGCTGGGGCTAAAGCTACTGGCTCAACCTGAAACAGCATTCGCTGAGGACCTACTGTGCAGGAGGGGTAGTGGGGGAAAGCAGGAAGGCTGGAGGGGATGAGCACGAAGGGGCTCCGCCCTGTGAGCTACAGGAAGCTGGGAAGGAGGACCACCCTCACCCCACAGCCCCAGCTGAGGCGGTGATCAACCACACCTGCAAAATGGCCGCCACGCGTACAACCCTACACCCCCACCAGGAGCTCCCTGACAAGTCTCACCCTTCTCATCGGTCTTAAGGGCACCAGATGAGGGGCTCACATGAGGTGTACACTGCAGTCTGCACCCAGTAAATGTTCACTCTCTTCCTCCAAATCACAGTGGGATCGGGTGACCCCCTGGGGTGCTTATAGCGGACTTCAGGGTGGTGGCAGCCTTTCCGGGCATCTAGGAACCTCACGTGGGGTTGGGTGGAGTGCTCCAGGAAAGAGGGGCCCCGGGCAGGGACTGTGTGTGTGTGTGTGTGTGTGTGTGTGTGTGTGTGTATGTGCACATGAGCGTGAGTTTGAGCCTGTGTGGGGTGAGTGTGTGAGAGAACATGTGAGTGTGAGGGTGAGTGTGTAGTGAGGTGAGTGTGCGACTGTGAGAGACTAAGTGTGTGTGTGAGTGTGTACAGGGTGGCTGCTCTAGCCCAGGGGCCATGTGGGGAAGGGCGAGGAGTAAGAACAGGGACCTGGGCAGGCAGGTGCAGGCTTGCCCTCCTCAGACCCCCGACCCTGGGCAGGGGGAGGAGCACAGAGGACACTCCCTACCCTCAGAGGTGGAGGGGAGAGCCAGGGCCTGAAGCGGGGCTTACAACAGGGCTGGGGATTATGGGATTAAATCCAAGGTCAGAAGGGGGGAGCCCAGCCACCCAGGCTGTGTCCAGATCAGGGATTCAGCTTCACAAGCCATGCTGGAGGAAGCTAGGGAGGAAGCAGGTGTGGGGTGGTGTGTGGGGACTTGGAGGAACCCAGAGGGGTCAGGAGGCTCAGCCGCAGCGGACTGTGCCACAGCACTGACCCCTTCATCGGGTCCTGGAGGCTGGAGGTTCTGAGGGTGTTGGGATCAGCCATCGCCCCTCAGCCAGCAGCCAGGATCGAGCAAACCTGCTAGATGGGGGGGGGGGGATCCAGTACACCCCCCGCCGGGCCCCACCCCTCGCCCCTGCCCTGGGTGTGCCTGTCAGGGGAAGAGGGGACCAGCTGGGCAGAGCCTGGTCAGCTAACAGAGCAGCTGTAGAACAGAGCACTTCTCTGACCCACCAGCCTGGCTGGGCCTAGACACCCCCAAGCAGAGAGGTTTGAGGCTGGGTGTGGTCCTGCCCCAAGAGAGTTCTCAGATATGCTCTGGGGCATGAAAGGGAGAGAGGGACAGCAGACGTGGCACACTGGGTCCCTGTCCTGGGCCTAAGGACATGAAATGGGACTGGGCAGGTGGGCAGCCATCTGCTCATCCTTGGGCTCACTAGCTGCTGAGTGACCCCTGGCCTGCCAATCTCCACCCCTCCACCCCAGGGGTGACAGCTCAGCCCAGCCCCCACACACACACCCCTCCCGCTCTCGGAAGTGCAGGGCTTTGCGCCTGAAGGGCTCTGCTGGAATGGTCAGGTAATCCCAAAGGCCAAGCCAAGGTTCCAGAACTGGGGGGCCTCTCCACAGCCCCCACTCCCATCCCGTGCTACCAGGACCCCATCAAAACATCCCCCTGCCACAGTGCCACACCCAGCTCATCTGCCTTGGTTGGCCTATGAGAGCTGTGGGCCCAGAAGGCTCCCCCATCCCCAGGTCCTTTCCCTCAGGCTATGCTGCTCCCATCCCCACCTCCCACCTATGTCTGTCCCCTAACTCCCCGTGTGCCCCCAACCCCCCTCATAGGAGGACTTCCCTGCTCTGCTTCCAAATGACATGGTTAGCCCTGGGTCAGCCCTGGTGACACCATGGAAGACGGAAAGGGGCATGGCTGGGTGGCGGGCCCCTCCATCCAGTGGGTCTGGGTGTGAACCCAGCTCTGCCAGCACCAGCAGGGGCTCTGGGCTCTGGGCTCTGGGCTTCGGGCAGAGCCTCAGTCTCACCTGGCTGTGGCTGCCCAGCAGCAGGTCCTGGGAGGGGCAGTCTGTGGGGCACTGGGGGAGGAGTCACACAGCAGGCATGGGGCATGGCCTCCTACAGGGGCCCTCCCTGGGAGCCTTGGGGTTGGGGGGCCCTGACTCCGCACCTGATCCCAGCCTCTCTGCCCTGTGGACCACACCCCACAGACGACATTCTGTCCATCCTCAGGTGCTCACCCTGCACTGCAGACACTACCCCACTGCAGGAGCCACACCTCATCCCACAGCCACAGCCAACCACACCTGCAAAATGGCCGCCACAGGTACAGCCCCAACCCCCCACTCTGGACCCCATCATTTCCCTTCAAACCTTAATCTGCCTTCTCAGGCCGGGGAGGCCATGGGCATGGTGGCCCTGGCAGAGCCCACTTAGCCAGCTGACAGCAGGGCTGAGAGGGCAGGTCGGATGTGCCTTCTGCAGGAAGGGGCGCTCTGTGCCTGAGTCCCCAGGGTTAGGACGGGCCACTGTACCTCCTCCTCTGCGCAGTCACAAGACCCAGTCCGCTAGCCCTTACAGACCTTTAATCCCGGCAATGTGGGCACCGCCTGGGGCGGGGGGAGGGGGCGGGGGACGGCCGCTCCGGGAGGGCTATGCCGGTCTCTGGGGGAATGTCCCTATTCCTAGGAACGTGGGCGCGCATCGGGTCCGCGCCGGGGCCACGTCGCTCCCGCGCCCAGCAGGCCCCATGACTTGGCATTCCCTCCTTTCCCTCCCCCTCCCGCCCCTGCAGCTCACTGTCCCCCCGCCCACCCAGGGCCTGGCCGACTGCGGACCCCACTCCCCACCCGAGCACAAGGGCTGCGTGCTAGTTTTTTTGGAGGGGGGGTTAGAATGAGGGGCAGCTTATAGGGGGAGTGCAAGGGTCATCCTTGCGGGCTTCCGCCCTGTCATCCGAGCACCGGCGCCGGGTGGGGAGCGCCGCAGCCGAGCCGTCGCGGCCCCGCAGCCCCCTCCCCGCCCGCCGCCGGGCCACACCTGTTACTGGGGCGCTGGCTGCGTAGACGCAGGCCTTGTCCGCTGGCGGCTCCTCCCAAGCCGCGGGTCCTCTGGAAGAGAGCTGGGGTCTCTTGGAAAGAGGACACGACTGGGACGGGAGTGATGGGCAGCCCCGGGATGCGCACGAAGTGGGCGGCCCAGCCCTCCCGCCGCAGCCCTGGCGCGCCCCGCCCGCCGGCCTGTTTGGCTCTGGGCTCCGGCATCCGCCCTCTCCCACCTCGGGGACCAGGGCAGCTACCCGCGCCCTGGGCGCCCATCCCTCGGGCCCCGCCGCTGCATCCGCACCCCTCCCGGGTGCCCCCATCCTCATTCTTTGCATCTCTCCCCGCCCCCGCCGGTCCAGGCGCAGCCCGCGCCGCATCCCTGCTCCGTGGCTGCTCTCCAGAAGAGGGGGAGGGAGCGTGTCTCGAGATGCCGCCGGCCGCGCGCGCCCTCCCCCTGGTGACCCCCGCCCATCCCAGCCGAGAGTCCAGCTGCAGCAGGGGCCGCGCGGAAGGGGCCTTTCCAGAGGGCCCTGCCCGGCTGCGAATGAAGGGCGGACACCCCTGAATTTGCCCCATTGTTCTCCGCGGGGACGGGGGAGGTCGGGGGAAGGGAAGGGGCCGCGCGGCGCCAGCGCTTCGGGCCGCGACCAGTTCGCTGGCGCCGGGCTCGAGCTCCCTGCTGGAGCACAGTCGGTGCAGGTGCAGGATGCGGCGCGCAGAGGCCGGGCCGGCGGCGGCTTTACCTCTCCGGCGTCACTGGCGGCGGCTCGGCATGGGTGCGGGCATGGGCGCGGGTCCCCGAGCCCTGGGCTGCTGCTGTTCCTGGGCTGCGCTGGGCACAGTGACGGCGGCACCGCGTGACGGGCTGCGCGCCCCCGGCCCGGCCCACCCCGCACCCCTCCCGCCTCGCTGGTTGGCTGCGCGCGGCGCCAGAGCCCCAGCCACCAGCTGGTTTGTCGCGCGGGGAGAGGGACGGGCGTCGCGGCCGCCGCGGGGATGGGGTTGGAGCCAAAGGAGGTTGGGGCCGGGCTGTGACATCACCGCTGACACCAAAGTGCGCTGGGTGGAGACGTGGGGGGCCGGCACCCGGGCTTGGACTGGCGCCCCCTTTCCCCAAGCAGCCCCCGCACGCCCGCGCGACCTTGCAGGGAAAAGGGGATCACGCGGCGTCCAACCCCGAACACCCCCACCCACCCGAACTTGCCCGCGGACCCCACGCGGGGCCCTCCCCGACTATGACCTTTTTCAAGTGAAATTAGGAAATCTCTACCTGCCCCCACCCGCGAAGCCAACAGCCCAAACGCGTCGTCGCAGAGGGGCAAAGGTCGGGTGGGCTCCTTGCACCGGGGAGCAGTTGTAGGGGGCGTGAGGCGGATGCTGCCTCATGCGTGACAGGTGAGTTCCGCGGGAGCACTTGGAGACCAGAGCAACGCAGACAGCGCTCCTGGAAGGATGATGCAAGCCGCGGGCTAGCGGACCTGCGGCCTTCTCTTCCCATCAGGCCTGGGGGTGTGGAGACCCCACCCTCCGCCCGCCCCACTTCTCCAGGTCTTCAGCCCCATCTATCGTCACACCGTCTGTCTCTGGAGCCTAACTTCCCTGAACCACCAAGTCACACGCCGCTCTAGGTCCACATTGGCAAACCCCAGCCTTTGTCAGTCCCCCAGCCGCTCTCCGGGCCACTAGGGGCTGACTGTCATCCCTGCGTGTGTCACCAACCTCCACAAGCCGACCATGGCTGAGCTACTTTGACAAGGCCTCTGGCCAGCTAACCCACCGGAACTGCGGTGGGTGCGGTGACATCATGCCACCATGAAACCGGGGCCTATCCCTTTCCAGCCCAGCCCTTGCTGTCAGCATCTCAGCGTCCCCTGGCTAAGAGCCCCCTTCGCCCCCCCCCCGCACCCCCTCCCCCCTCCAGGCGCCCGGCAGGTGCCAGGCGCTGTCCTAAAGGCTTTGCTTTGTTAACCATTTAATCTGCAAATAATGTCGTCAGGTGGGACGCACCTCACCTTGGTGTGCGGTATATGTGTGGCACGTGCAGGTGAAAGGAAAAAGGGCACAGACACACATCCACCAGACCACCCTCCCCTCCATTCCCCTCCCCTACAAAGTTCCCTAGCAGCTCCTCCTTTTTCTATTTCCTGGAACCACCTGCATAATAGAGAAATTATTTTTCCTCCAAACTTTTGGTAGAAGCAATAAAACTATCTGGGTGTGTGGGGGGGTCCTTAATCATTCCCATTTCCATCATACTTATTGATCTGGTCCAGTTCTCTATTTCTTGAACCAAAATTCTCATTTTACGTGTTTCTAAGAATTAATACATTTCATTGAGGTTTTAAAATTACTAGCATATTTATTTATACCTATTGTTTCTATACTTATTTCTCCCTTTTATTCCGTACTTTATTTGCATTTTTCTTAATACTTCAAAACATCTTCAAAGGACCAACTTTTAGTTTTGTTAATCTCATCTTTCTGGTAATTTCATTTATTCCTGTCCTTATCTATTATTGCCTCTCTTTTTGGTTCTTTGGATTTGATCTGTTGCTCCATCCAGGGCTAAATGCTCAGCTCATTTATTTTTAAACCTTCTCATTTTCTGATAGATCTATTTAAAGCTACAAAATTCCTTCCACAGCACTGTCTTAGCCAGGTCTCAAAAATTTGGACATACACACTCATATAATGCTTTCATTACCATCCAGATGTAAATATTTCTTAATGTCCTTGATAATCTCCTTTTAAACCCGTGGGTTATTTAATAATGTTATTTACTTCCCAGTGGTGTTTCTTTTATTATAACCTTTTGTTACCAACTTCTAATTTAATTGCATTATTGTCTGAGAACAAAGTCTGTGTTCAGTCCGGATCGTGGCAGAAAGCAGATGGCACACTCAAACTGGGTAATTTGAGTAGTGTTTGATAAAGGGACTATTTACAAAGGTGTGGGTAAGAGTCAGGGGAACCACAAGGCTGAGTGACACTTTGGCCTGAATGCAGGGTTGGTGGGAGAAGAGGACCCAGTGAGCCTGAGCACCCATCAGGAGGGATCTGGGCAACAAAGCCCTGGACCCCCTCTCCCTTCTCCCAGGATTGGGTAGTGCTCTCTTTAGCTGAATCCAAGGGGCAGCTGGAGGGCAGGGGCACCCACAGACCAGGTCCACTTAGGGTGGTCTCTTAGGGAATGTGACAAAGGGGGTGTAGAAGCACAAATGGAACATCACAGCCCATCTGCATGGAATTTGGCCCCAGGAATTTACTGAGGCTTTTTTAGGGCCTAACATCTGGTCTGTTTCCGTAAATATTCTTCACCTCTGTTTGATGGATATAGAGTTCTGTATACATTTAATAGTTCAAGATTATTACTTACATTCATCAGGATTTAGAGGTCTGCTAATTTTTGTCTGCTTGCGCCATTAAATTGTTATTTTTAAATTAAAATCTCCAGTTACAATTGTTGAAATAATCTACTTATCCCTGAAATCCTGGCAGATGTTGTCTGATGCTCACTGGGGCGTATTCTTGGGTATCCGAATGATTCTGATGGATGTGCATTACCATTCTGGACCCCCTTTCACCGGTATGCATGTGGCGGCCTTCTTTGTTGTTGGGTTTTTTTCTATTTTTATTTTTTGCTTCAAATTTGAATGTCATATATTAAGATGTCAATCCAGTTTCCTTTGTCTCATATTTGCCTGGTATGCCTTTTGCCAACTTTTTTGTTCTAAATTTTGTATCTTTTTTTAAGTGCATCTCTTTCAGGCAACTGTTGGAATTTTTAAATCTAATCTGTTTTTACCTTTTAATTGGAATCTAATCTGTTTTTACATTTATAGTAATTACTGCTATATTCAGTCTTAGCTTTTCCATCTTATCAACATTTCCATTTATTGTCTATTTTTTCCAGTTTCTCTCTCATTGAGTAGAGTGAGTTTTCTCCTGCTGGTTTATCCTTACTTATTTTTATTCTTGTGGCCATTGCCCTTAATTTGAGTTTCTTTTTTCTTTTTATTTACCCTATGTACCCTCTGTAGTTACATATTCCCCCTAACACTCAAGTACTTTAGCTTGGTCATGTCCTGACTCACAGGCACTATTGATGTTGTCCAGAATTACAGTTCTGAGTTGTTGTGGACATGCCCTTCTTCTTTCCTTTGGTTCTTGTATTTTTAAAGATAATTAATACACATTCCAACATGCTTGGTCATCCTTATTTTCCATACCTCTTGATGATTCTCTTGCATTTGTGTTATTTATGAAATACAAAGTATTATTGATGCGGGTCCTGGGGTGGAAAATATTCTGAAGTCTTGTATTGCTGAGAATACTTTCATTATACTTTCAATTTGGCTGGCTATAAAATTCTAGGTGCAAAGTTTGTTTCCTTCAATATTTTAAATATATTACCTTGTTTTCTCCTTGTATGCTGTCGAGAAGTCCAACATCCATCAGGCTCCTGTCTTTCTCTCAGGATGTTTCTAGAACTTTCTAATGGTGTGGATTTCTCTGTGTCTCTCCTGTTTGTGAGCCCCTTCTAGTATGAATTTCTTTATTTTACTTTAATTCTGGAAAATTTATCTCCACTGTATTTCAAATATTTTCTCTTCCCTGTTGTAATAATATCTTTGTTCTTTTGGGACTCCTAGCGTCTGTATGCTGGCCCTTCTAACTCTCCTTTCCCTTTGCCTTCTGGGTGATGACAGGATTCAATGCCCCCTGCCACCAAAATGACTGCACTAACACTCAAATCTTCATATTTTAGCCCTGCAACAGCACACACTCCTACATTCTCCCAACCCACTGTAAACAACACAAATTGAACTGAGTAAATTTAAAGATCAAACTGGCTTTATTCAATGATTCATGAATCGGGCATCATCCCATCTAGCGAGTAGAAAGGAGCTCCTGTGAGCTGCAGAAAGGGAAAGGTTTCTATCGACAGAAAGGGGGCAGGGGAAGGAAATATCTAGCAAAAAGTGGATAGTTTCAGACTTTGGTCACCCTCTTTTGGGGGATGAAAGGGGTCTTTGGGCTTTACCTCACTGGTGCTGACCAGGCAATTCCAAGCTGAGCGGTTAAAGGTCATATTCCTGGGAGAGTCCAAAAGTGCAATTAGGTTCAATATTAAGTCGTGTTTGGTGAGATGGACTTAGCACAAGTGACTCCATTTTGGGTCTGCTCTCTTTAACAGCACATTCTGATGCCCTTTCTTTTGAGATACAGACCAGCATCTCCTTTCAGGGTGTGCTCCACCCTGCTCCCCGGGACTCCTCTGGTTTGCAAGTGTCTGCCTGGATCACATTTCAAATGTATCCTGTGAGTCTGTTAACATGCAAGTCTAGGGCTTCACTCCTCTGTGGGCCCCAAACAGCTTCTGGAAAGATCAGTGGGAGGTGAAATTGTGGGTTTTTATTTTCATGAATAAAGAAAAACCAGTAAATTTGATGAGCTCAGAACCAAGGTCAAGGAATCACCCTCCTGCCACTGGAGGCTGCTGCCCTTCCTTCTTCCCAGAGGCAGGTCCTCAGAAAGTGACCAAACCCTGTTTCAGAAATGTCCACAACACAACAAACCTCCTCTCTTCACCTCCTTCTGGTGTGGAGAGGAGGCCGCCCTTGCAGACTGGGGGGTGGGGTAAAGGAGGAGCCATGCACTGCTTGCAATGTAAATAACATTACAATGATCCTACACCACGAGTAAATTCTACTCTGGAATGCAAGGGTGGTTCAATATTCGAGACTGTCTATAATCTACCACTCTAGTAAGTCACAGGATACAAAGAAATAGGTTGATTTCAATAGATGCTGCAAAGGCATTTGAACTAGGGGCCATCCCTGTCTGGTTAAAAAGCAAATAACTGAGCCCTTTGGGCAAAGATGGCTTTGTCCTTTACCTGAGGAAATAGCAGCCCTGCAGGGTCTCAGTGGATGAGTCCAGCCAATGGGCAGCCAGGATCAGAGTCCAGCTTCATTCTCACCAGCTGTGTGACTCCAGGCAAGTTCATTAGCCCCTGTGTCTGTCACCTCTCCTACAGTACCAACCTCATACAACAGTGGTGAGGATTCCCGTGGGAAATGCTGAGACCAGGGCTGGGCGCAGTGAGCCCTATACAAAGGATAGCTGTAATGGTAAAACAACAAAAGGGTCCCGTTACAAGGACAGCCGTACACCACTATCTTTGTTTGACTTAGAAGTATCAGCAGTTGCAATTACAAATGAGGGAAAAAAGGAAAATTTTTGGAAAGGAAGAAACAAAATTATCATTATTTACAGATGTTGTGATTGTCTCCCTAGAAAACTTAAGGGAAAAGCTATAGGAAACAGTAAGTTAGGGGCAGGTAAAAATATATATATATATATATATATCACTCAGCAACAGTTTCCATGAAAACAAACACTAACCAGTAAGAGCCTGGATGGAGGAGTGCAGTCAGGACAGCACTGAGAAAGGTCAGATGCCCAGAATAAAAACAAATGTGCAGGTTTCTCATTTATAAAGAAATTACATAGAAACACTGAAAAGAGGCAAATTAATGGAAACGCATAGCATATTCTTGGACAGGAAGAAGTGGTATTGTAAAAGGTCCAGTTTTCTGTAAATTAAACATGTACACATTTTATACAGTCTCAATTAAAACAGCAACCGAAGTTCACATGGAAAAACAAACATGCAAGACTGATCAGGAAAACTGTCAAAAAGGGGAGCAACAAGGAGGATCGGTCCTATTGGATTTAAAACATATTATGAAATTCTAATAATTAACAAGATGCCAGTATTGAAAAAGAAATACATCAAAAGTTTATGATAAAGGTATCGTTTCAAATGATTTGAGGAAAACAGATGATTTAATAACTGGTGTAGGGCACTGTGGGAAATATATAAAGTTGCATCCCACCTGACACATCAAAATAAATTTCTGAAAGTAAACATTTATTGTCTAACATGGGCCCCGCTTGAGGCCTGGATCTGCTAGAGTCGTGCCAAGGTTGGGAGGAAAAGCAGGCCTGGCAGGAACCCAAGTCTAGATGAGGCTGGTTCAGCACAAAAGCCAAGGAGGGGTGGGGTGAGGGTGGAAGCCCCTGCGCTGAAATTCCAGAAGGAGGAATAGAGAGACATTGCAACTGTATTTAAGAAATAATATTCTGGAAAATCTTCGAATTTTCCAAAATTGCAGATAGACAAACGCCCAGTGAGCAATCAGTATGATCCCGAATAGGAAAAATAAAACTAAATCTACAGAACACCAGTGACAAAAAATAAATGAATAAAAGACGGAGTGAAAAGACAGGTTACCTGAGCAGAAGTGACACCTGGACATTTGGGGGAGCGGTGGGATGTGAGGCTGGGCTGCCGCCTGCGCCGATTACGGAGTCCCTGGCTGCGAATCTGGGGGGGAGCCCTGGGGGACCCCAGGCGGACCGACGGCCGTGGGATGCGGAAGGGGCTGCGCAGCCTCGGCCCCAGCCCGCAGTCTGCAGCCTCCGCCCCACCGGGAACGGCCGAGCCCGGGGCACCTCCGCCGGCGCCCACCGCCCTGCAGGGACCACGCCGGACCGTCCTGGGAAGCGGGCTCCGAGGTCCGGAACATCTGCTGGATACCCGGTCCCAGCCCCACAGGAGGCTCCGCCCCTGGAAGCCCCGCCCCTGGAAGGCCCACCTAGTTGCCGTGGCAACCCCTGATAGCCAAACTCAGGGCCCCTGAGCTGCCGGGCAATGCCGCTGCCATAGCAACGGCGGGGGGGTGTCCAGCCGGACGCGCAGAGCCGGGTGGCGCTAGTGCAGGGGCGTCAGGCTGCGGCGAGAGCGGCCTGCAGAGTCCAGAGCCCGGATCCTGAAGTGGGGCAATGCTAGGGGGGTAGGCGGGTCTCTGTGGACTCGAGCTGCATCGCGGTGGGGTTCCAGATCCAACGCTGCAAGGCCATTAGGGGTCCAAAGCTGCATTTTACATATGGGGAAACTGAGGCCAAGATGGGAAAATGAGAAGGACTGGCTCCAAGCCAGAGCGCTGGCCCAGCCAGAACCCTTTTTTTCGCCACTTTGCTCAGGGGCTAAGCAGGTCCAGGCCCCAAGAATGACCTGTGTGGGACAGTTTCTCTGATCTGGACTCTGGATCTTGTACCCAGCGTCCCCCCATCTGGCTGAGGCCCCTTGCCCACCTGGCCCTTGCTGATCCTCTAGGCATGCCCTCCTAGCCGCACCACCGCAGGCCTCCACCACGCGGTAGCCACACTTCCTCTCCAGTTTCTGCTTCCTTTCCCTCAGACTGAGCTTTCTCACCCTCCCAAGCCCCTCCAGGGTGCCTCCTCCATGCAGGCTTTCTGGGTGGGACATTCCCATCTCTGAGTTCTCATTTGTCCTATTTTCTGGGAGACTCGCGTCCTGTTTCAAGTGAGGACAGTGCCCTCCTTGGGGTTTGCGGAAGAGTAAAACAAATGTGCCATCAGGCAGCGTGTGAGTTGCCTGAGAACCAGGTTGTCTGGGTGCAGTCCTGGGCAGGAGGACGAGGCAGAGTCCCCAGACTGGTAAGCCAGCATGTGTGCAGAGCATTCTGGAACCTCAGCCACAGTGTGGACAGGT
Organism: Rhinolophus sinicus; assembly: GCF_057876585.1. Taxonomy (NCBI): domain Eukaryota; kingdom Metazoa; phylum Chordata; class Mammalia; order Chiroptera; family Rhinolophidae; genus Rhinolophus; species Rhinolophus sinicus. The sequence continues at coordinate 212,846,865 of NC_142517.1, forward strand.
TTCCTGCACGATGTGCAGTGGCCACGGTGGGCTGGGGCCGACACCAGCCAGCAGTCTGCGTGCAGGGGAAGGAGGCCCACAGAGCCTCAGTCCCCAGCAGGAATGTGCAGTGGGGCTGGGGCCCAGGAGCAGGCCGGAGACTCCAGTACAAGGGCTGACACTCTCGATCAGGCTGACCTGAGGGCAGCCTGCGGCTGGGCATGCCTGGCTGGAGCTGAGCTGACTGGAGGCGCCTGCTGGACAGGCCACATTGGAACACAGAGGGCCAGCCAGGCAGGCAGCCCAGAGGCACCTGCTCCTGGTTCACACCAGTGACCGGGGCCCTCCCAGCATCTGCAGCACAATAATGCAGAATTTGCAAAGTGCTTACTTTTGAATAACTGACTTCAGTTCCCGCACGCCCTCCTGCATAGGGAGGCACAATTATCACCCCAATTTTGTGGATGAAGAAACCAAGGCTGAGAGACTGGAAAAGACTCCTGAGGGTCAGAGGGTGCCTGATAGGACCCCTGGCTGAGTACTCTTTCCAGGACTCCAGCAGCTTTTCAGGGGCCAGAGCCACCGGGGGCCAGGCAGCTTTGGGGGATGGTAGGAAGCAGGTTGGGGCAGCTGGCCCACCCAGGCTTTAATTAATGGAGGCTCTTCAGCTGGAGAGTGGGCAGGGCTGGAGACCCTGCCTCTTCGCAATTCCTGATCTCACCTCACTGTGTCATGAAGGAGTGAAGTAGCCTGCAGGAGAGAGAGGCACTGCTGGGTCCCAGACTCGGACCCCAGAGCCAGGGAGCGACAGAGCAGAGCTGGGAGACCTCACTCAGCGAGGGCTGGAGATTGGTGAGGCCCCAAGTGAATGGGTCCTGGGCTTCCAGCTTGGGAGGTGCCCAGGGACCTGCACTGTGTGTGCACAGCTCTGCGGGGCTCTGCTTGCTGCGGGTTGCTGACTCAGTGTCTGGCCAGAAGCAGCTGGCAGTCGGACGGCTGCGCTGGGGCCAGAGCCCATCGTGGGGACCCATGTCTGCAGAGCAGCTGCTTCCAGATGAGAAAGAAGTGCTGACTCTTGAAAAGTCAGCCAGGTCCCCAGCACACGCCCCTCATGGCCCCTCCGCTGTTTTCTCTCCTCTGTGCATCCACGAAGACCGGGGAAGCTCTGAGCTGTGCCTGTGGCTTGTAGAGTGCAGAGAAGTCGGGAAGGGCTGTGCCTTTCTGTGTTACACTACACGTATGTTGTTTGTTAGGTGGGGCTAAGAAATCAGGACACCCAGCGTCCACCCTGAGCTGGGTGGAGGGTGGAAGGAAGCAGCTGAGGCCTCCCCAGTGACTCAGGCGTGGCTCCTGTTGTCAGCCTGCACATAAAGTCGGGGGAGGGGCCGGGGATTAGAGAAGGTGACCTGGGCTTTGGCCTGTGGTGGTAGTCCAGCAAGCAGCGAGGTGCTGGCCATAGCTAGTGGACTGAGTGGTCACAGTCCTACCCAGGGCAGCTTTACAGTCTTACTGAAGATAAGACACTTCCCCAAGAACTTACAGCCAAGTGGGGGAAGTGGTCGAGCCCTGTGGATGCAGTGCAGGAATCCCACCAGATACCCTCCTTCCTCAGTTCACCTCTGCCCTCTCTGTCCCTGAAGGCTGAGCCCTCTGGGTTCGGTGTGGGAGGGACCCACCGGAGGGAGGACAGGTTGGGGTGGGGGGACAGTCCCTCCTTTTCAGATCATCCCAGGTGGGCTGCCACTGTGCTGAGGGTTCTGGTTCCTGAAAGGAACTTTCTCCAGGATCCATCCGGCTCTGTCCCCTTGCTCACTGGGACAGACTCTGGGGCCGCTAATGCCTGCCCCCCCCTTCCCTCTGTGGGTCCTCAGCCCTGCCCACCTGGAGTAAATTGCCTGTCAATCATCATCACTGAAGTCTGTGCAACTGCCCCATTTCAGGGTGCCCGCCAGTTTCCTGACAGAATGGTTCAATAACACAGGAAAGAAATGGGAGGCACAGTAGCTGACACGGCTCTGGCTTAGCTCACGCATTCATTCCCAGGACCCTAGAACCGAATTATTTTATGGGCAAGTTCTCCCCACTCCTGAAGGAACAGGGCATATCTGGTATTTAATGTGGAAAGCAGAAAAAAAAAAAATCGCAAGATCCCTAATTTGTTCTTCGAATACAGCAACATAATATTAAAACAGTAACACAAAAGAGAAACTAAAATAAATGCAAAAATTGAATAGTATAACACAGGAATGACATGTCATGACCATGTAGAATTTATTCCAAGAATGAAAGCATGGTTCAATATTAGGAAATCTTATAACGTAATTTATTATACTAATAGTGTAGAGCAGGAAAAATCATGTTATATTGATCATGCTAAAAATACATTTGATAATAGTCAACAATTATTCCTGATACAAACTTCTAACCTAGGAATAGCATGACTCTTCCCAACTTTAAAAAAGATGTCTATCAAAGCCCAATGCCAAACACAGTCTCTGTCACTCTCAAGCAGGGTACCCTACTCTATTTTCAATTTAATGTTCTCATGTGTCTGCCTTGTTCGTTATTATATATCCAGATTCAAAAACAGTGGCTAGCACAAAAATACAGGCCAAGAAACACTTGATGAATGAATGAACAAATAAACAAATATTATGGTGAAATGAGTCACCATATCCCCATTCACGTTAAAAACAACAAAGGATGGTTGCTACTGCTGTTCAAACTCAGTATTTTTGTGGTCCTGCTCAGTGTGAAGATGAGAAAAACAACTGCTACATCTAAGGACTGTTTTCAGGTAAAACATTTCTACTACTTAGAAAACAAGAGAGTAAGAAAAGTCAGTAAGGGCGCCAAATACCAAATCAACCAGAAAAGACACCAGCAGTAAACATGAGAAAATATAATGGCAAGAAGCAATTCCCAGGGGAGGAAACCAGGATGACGGGTAAATACAACAAATGCTTAAAGAAACGCTCAACCAAACATGAAAACGGAGGTGGTCGTGAGACGGCAGCTTAGGGTCTTCAACCTGAGCACTCACGTCTGCACACCCTCAGGGACCAGACTGCTGGCCATAGGGAAAACATCTACCCTCCGCCCACTTCGGGACAGTGGGTGGAAGAGGGACGATGACACCTGTGGTGTTACCTAGCACGATACCAGGTGTGCAGCGCAGTATTGGAACCCCCTGAGAGCCCATCAACAAAGTAATGGGTAAAGAAAGTGTACCCATTCATACGATGAGTGTACAGCAGTTACAGATTCACGCAGAGGGACATGGGTGAACCCCAGACACATAATGCTGGTGAGAAGGGCAAGCAGCTGTTGCCTGCTGTACAGATTCTACTAAACAAGACATTTCTCATTACTGTTTGTGGATCCATGCAGATGTAATACAATTATGGAGACATGGACTTAATCTTACTGACCTTGGAGTTGAGTTTCTCTGGGGAGGGAGGTAAGGGATACGACTGTGGGAAGGAACATAAAACCTACAGCTGCATCTGCGAGATATTTGGCTGTGGTCTTTATTGAGGAATAATTTACAGACAGCGAAATGCCCAGATGTACCCCATCTAATCAATTCTGATGGATACAAACAGCAAGGCGAGGCGCCTTTCCATCACCCCAGAAAATCCTTTGCCTTCTCACTGCGCCCCTCACTCCAGAGGCGACCTCGCCTCAGGGCTGACTTCTTTCATCGCGGGTGACTGCTTTACACTCTCATAGAAAAGGAATCCCACAGATGTACTTTGTTGAGTCTGGATTCTCTCACTCAGCATCCTATTTTTGAGATTCACCGTGATGTTGCATGTGGTTTCTCTCTTTTGACTGTTGAGTAGTAAGCCTTTCTATAGCTGTGGTGGTTTCTTTATCCATTCTGTTGATGAACGTCTGGGTTGTTTCCAGTCTCTGGCTGTTATGAATAGGTTTGAACATTCTTGTACAAGGCTTTTGGGGGATATAATTTTTTAGTTTCTCTTGAGTAAACACCTGGAAGGGAAACTGCTGGGTCATAGGAAAAAAATAAGTAAATAAATAAATAAAATACATATACATATACATATACATATACATATACATATACATATACATATACATATACATATACATATACATATACATATATATATATATATATATATATATATATATATATATATATATATATATCTTTTTAAGAAGCTACAGTACAGTTTCCCAAAGTGGTTGTAGCATTTTCCACTCCCACCGGCAGTGTAAAAGGTTCCACTCACGTCATAATCTTCTCAACATTCGCTGTTGTCAGTCTTTCTCAGCCATTCTAGAAGGCATATGTCCTTGATGGTGAATGATGTTAAGAAGTCTTTCATGTGCTTATTGATCGTTTGTATATCTTTTTTGTAAAATGTCTTTCCAAGTCTTTGCCCATAAAAAAAAAAAAGGTTGAATATTTGTCTCTTTATTATTGGGTTGCAAGATTCTTTACATATTCTAGATACAACTCATTTGCCAATTATATGTGCCATGAATATTGTCTACCAGTTTGTGGTTTGCCCATTCATTTCCTTGATGATAATTTTGATGAGCAGAAGTTTTTAACTTTGATAAAATCCAATTTATCGTTTTTTTTCTTTTGTGTCTATCGTTTTTTTGTGCCCTGAGAAATCTGTGCCTCCCCCAAGGCTACAAATAGACCCTCCTGCATTTTCTTCTAGTAGTTCTGCTGTGTTGACTTTTACCTTTAGGTCTGTGATACTGCTTGAACTGGTCCCCACTGGTGAGAGGAGCGCTCATGGAAGAGCCTTCCCTTCCTGCTCAGCCACACTGGCCCCCTTGACAACACCGTTTGACTATATGTGTTGGGTCTATTTTTAGACATTCTATTCTGTTGCATTGATCAATTGCTCTTTCCTTTTTTTAATACCACACTGTCTTGATTACTGTAGCTATCAGTTCTTTAGTTTTTTAAAGAACAGGATCTGAACCAAATGTAGGAAAATGCTAACATTTGTTAAATCTAATGGTGGGTGCATGGATTTTGAAATCTTTCACAATATTTTACAACATAATTAAACATGTAATGGAAGACAGATTCCAATCACAGAAGCAACAAATGTTTAAGTACCTAGGAATAAATTGTAAATAAATAAGTTCTTTATTTTAGAAAACTATAAAACATTATTGAAGACATAGAATTAATCTGAATAATTGAGAGATGTAACACTTTTCTGAAAGGGAAGACTAAAAAATGTAAAATTTAATGCCATTTCCATAAAAATCATAAGAATATTTTAGGAACTTAATTTCAGCAAATCAAAATAGATAGCTTAAAAAAATGAAACAAGGTAAAGAAAATCACTAGGGGAAATTTACCTATCTTATGACAAATCAACCTTAAAGCTATAATAATTAAAAATAATTCAATACTGGCAAAGAAACTGACAAAAAGATAAATAAAACAAAACAGATATAAATTAATTTAGCTTATGATAAAGGTGGCATTTCAGACCAATAGGGAAAAGTCAATTTTCTGAACCACATTTGGTGAGTAAAGGATCTACTGGTGGAGGAACAAATAAGGTGTCTTCCTCATTCCATACACTCACACACACAAAATCCAAATACATTCAAAATCTAAAATAAGAAATTAAACTTCTGGTTATTTTTGTTGTACAAAAAATACAGACGTATCTATTTTTCATTTCCTTGGGCTACAGAACCTTCGGAGCATAATGAATCCAGCAGCTGTAAAGGACAAGCCTGATAGATGTGGCCGCATCAAAATCTAGACCTTGAATATGACAAAATCAACCAGAGACAGAGTTGAATGACAAAAAAAATCCAATAGGAGAAAATTTTCATGACATACATGAGATCATGTATCTGTATCTATGACATTGAATTACCTCTAAAAGTTAAATCGATTCTTCGGTACATTTGAGTGTTTACAGAAGGAGTCATTAACTTTGAAATGTTTTGAGAAACATCCAAATTTTCTTAAACTACAAAGAAGTGTGAGACTGAATAAAGTACCATGAGAACTCAGAAAATTGAGGTGGTCTTTACTTGGGCAACTCCCTCCCCCACCCTGGAGTCAGAAAGTGGGGTTTGAGGGAAGGGGTCTGGCTGAGTGAGGCCTGGGGGAGCTGGGGTCCAGGCCCATTTCAGGGCCCCACTTCACTGTGACTGTGTGTGTGTGTGTCATGCGGGGTCTCTGGTCCCGCTCCCCACATAAGAACGCAGGACATGGTGAGGCCAAAAAGGAACACCCACACAGCCATAGATAGGGGAGTCATACCACTATATTCTCGCTGGAGGCTGGATTGGAGACACAGGAAGCAGGAGCCACACTATTCACAACCTGCCGTCCACTTGTCTCTGCCAACCAACCTCACTTGCTAACTGCAATCCGCTCTTGCTAACTCAGCCACCATCTTCTTGCTAGCCCCCTTTTTTTTGCTAGCGTAGCCATGGCAGTTATATTCGTGGCCAATGGCTCACTGGTTACTGCTGATGGCCCACTAGCCACAGCTGATGGTCATCCAATCACAGTTGATGGCCATTTACTACCCGAGTGAGCACCTTTCCATGTGAGGCCAAGAGGCTGGAAACTGCACTCCTGACTCTGTCCCCACAGTCAGCCCATGTGCTTTCCTCTCCTACGGAGGCTGTGTACCGAGAGCCAGTATTTCCCAAATGCCCTTGCTGTGCTAGGTTCTGCCAACCCCAAGAAGTCACAGGGGTATGGAAGGCAGAGGGCCACCGTGGTCAGTGCCATGCCTTGGGTCATTCCTGGAAGCCCGAGAAAGTCTGCATCTGCAGTCCTCCCAGTGACCCAGAATGGTCTGCAGCATCTTGCAAGTAACCCCTTTCTGTTCAAACCAGCCAAAGTGAATTCTTCACTGAGCCTAACTGGCATGGTCCACAGGAGGCAGCCTTGGTGACATCTGACCAGGTGTTATGACCCCAGGGAGCAGACTGCACCTCCCGGGAACTGATAGTCTGGGCAGCTGTGCAGCCACCTCACCTAGGCAGGTCTGAAAGCGCCTCAGGTGGACCCCGTGTGCCAGCAGGCTGAGGACCACCGCCTGGAGAGACTGCATTTGCCGGGTTTCTGCTGCGCTCAGGTGTGAGCAAACGTCCTGCTCATTCTGTTGTTTGACCGTTTCAGGCTCAACGGCTGCCACCATCCCCAGCACGGACACCCTGTAATCAATCAGACCGACTTCTGCTCTGGGCCATGCAATTGTCTGTTACCTGCTGCCAGGAGCTGCGCCCTGGGTGAGGCACTTCTGTGAAACTCGTAGGCTGAGCGCCCAGATGCAGGATTTTTGTACTCAGAGGCCATTCACTCCCACGTGTTGCAGTGTTGGTATCTCTCTGTCTGTGTCTCCCCCCATATTTATAATTTATGTTTCTCTCAGCGTGATGCGCCTGTGATTTTTCTAAGGACTTGATTATTCGGGTCCCCTCCTGACTGGTGAGGCTGATTGGCTGACAGCAGGGGCTCCATCGAGGGGCTTCCGTTCTGCGTCTTTCCCAGAAAACGCAGCTCACCGAGAGTGTCATTCCTAGCGGAAGTCAAAAGATGACACCGCAAACACAAAACTGGCAACAGAAGTGGCTGTAATTAAGTCTTTCCCTAGATCTTGGCAGGAGAGAGACTGACTATGGAGAAGCTGTTTGGGGACCAGTGTCCAGCTCGTTTCTTTTCCCCGAGGACGTGTGAGGGAGACGGGAGGCCAGTCCAGCCTGACACTGGTGCCACTTGCTAAGCTCTCACCTGTGTGAGCTGGCCACACAGAACATGGATTTCCTGGGCAGATTCAGGCCTCCTCCTGAAGTAGCCAGGGCTGTGGGCCGCACTGCCTGCTCCAGGTGCAATCGCTGTGAGAAAATAGGTGAAACAATGGGGGGCACGTTCCCAGGCAAAGGCGGGGCAGCAGTGGAGTGGTCTGGGAAATCCAGAAATCTGGACACCAAGGCTCAGCCTGTGTGGCCCTGACAGGGGAAAGTGAGCGAGCTCCCTCGGCCTGGTCAGCATGGCACAGGATCCCAGTGACCCCATGGTCTGAGCCACATTCTGGGAACAGGAGGTAGAACCCAGAACGTATCTGAAATGACAGGGATGGTCAGCAGGGCGCCCCTGATAGGGTAAGTCTTCTTTGTGAGCTCAAATACCAGGCCCTGTCCACCTGGGGCCCCGCCCCTGCCAGGCCCGGGCTCCCTTCTCCTGAGGACTGGGGCCCTGGCCAGCAGGAGTGGGGCTGCAGGGCTGCCCACCTCCCAGGGAGATCCCACATGGGGCCATGAGGGGTCCCAATGATGTTCCTCCACATGCCCACCTGCAGCTGAGCGGGGCCCTGACTCACCCCGATGCCCATCAACGTCTGTGCACAGGGACCCAGGGTCCCTGTGGGTCCCCAGCCCCCTTTCCTTAGCCAGCCTCCCCTCCCCACGCTCTTCCCCATTGTAAATGGAGGTGCCTTGGACAGGTTATTCCCTGCTCCATGCCTCAGTTTCCTCATCTGAAACAGGAAATAAAAAAACCTGCTTTCCTCGAGAGGGTGCGAGGGCTGGCTGACTTAAGCTCTGAAAAGTGCCAAGGACACGGCCCATGAGGGCCACTCACCATGCCCTAGGTTTCTGGCCCATGCAGGAGGCCCACTTCCCACCTCGCCTTTTGGCTTCAGCCCTTCCTCGATGGGTCGGGCAGAGGAGGGGCCCCATTTCCCCCGAGCGCCCCCATGACCCATGCTCTTGGCAAGGCAGTGAGAAGGAGCTTCTTCTCGGGGTCCCGACATCGTCCCGGAGTCTCCCTGGCCTGGTCTGCAGCCTCCTGGGCCACGTCTGGGGTCTGGGAAACCCAGCATCCTCACTGGTGACAGCTTCCCAGGGGGCAGGTGCAAGGGACAGGCCAGCAGGAGGCCCGAGACCTCCGACACCCCTCTACTGACACACTCCCCAGGTCTGGGGGACAAGAGCAGCACAGAGGAGATGAGCAGACATTCCCAGGACTCAGCAGGGCAGGGCAGGGCAGAGGCAAGGGAGCAACGGGGCCTGGGAGCTGCTTCCAGCACAACTGGGCACAGATGTGAGTTGCAGACTTGGGGAAGGGGGGGCTCTGTCCTGAGGAGGGGGGCGTCTCGGACCTGGGGTGACCCTTCTCAGAGTACTTCTACCTTTCCCACCAGGAAATCAGGTGCAGCCTTGGGCCCCACGCCTCACGGGGGTCAAAGCTCAGACCCCAGAGGAACGGGACCCTCCTGCCCTGCCCCCTCCACCCCTAGCCCCTCTGCCCAGAGGCTCCTGTGAGTGGACAGGTGAGAGATTCAGGGTGAGGAGGTGGCCGGCAGCAGGTGGCAGGGGCAGTGGGCAGCAAGCAAAGGCCTGCAGTCGCAGAGGTCTCCATGCCACGGGTTCCATATAAATGCAGAGTCTTGAGCTCACCGTGGCCTCCAGAATTTGATTTTTGACAAGCTTCTGTTGAGGTGTGTTTCCACTAAAGCATGAGGAGCCCTGTCGCCCACTAAAAGAGACTTACACCCAGCAACACACGAAACTGGGGCTCAGTTTGAATCCCAGCTAACAAACCACCTTTGAAAAGGCATTTTCTAAACAGTGGGGAAAACTTGCCTCTGGGTCGTCTATTGGATTATATTAAGGAATCCGTTTTAGCTTCGTTAAATATGGTGATGGCACTGAGTCTCTGTGAGGAAATGTCCGCTTCTTCAGACGCACGCTGGAAGATTTGGGTGAAATAACATAAAGTTTGGGGTTTGCTTTACAGCTCTGGCAAAATGAGGCAGGTGAAAGTGGGGGTCAGGGGCCCTGATCAGGGACACAAGGATGGCGGGCGCAGGTGCCGTGGGACTGGTGGGTCGGACGAAATGCCTGGCGCTCTGCCTGTGTGTCCGGTTGGAGAATGTCTGTTGTGACTCACTGAAGACATTGTCACACTGATTGTACAGAGCCGGGCTGTGCCACACTGTCCTTCCCACAAGTGCCCCATCACCTGTCACTGCTTCTCATGTCCCCACAGACTGCGGCCACAGGAGGGCACTGTCGCATTGCTCATGCCAGACCAGAGGTGTGATCAAAATTCCTGGTGCAGGAAGGTGGGTGACCTCTGGGCCTGCCTGCATGTACCCACCCAGACCAGCTGCAGAGTCTGCACCCCTCCCCCATGTTGTGGGCAGAACCCAGGGTGAGGGGCGTGGCCCTCTTCAGACTTCCTGCAGGTAGGAAACACAAATTGCCACTTTACTGGGTTTTGGGATGTGACAGGTTGGGGTTCCCTGGGCTATCCTAGACCAAGGTTCTGCTGTGTTGAAAGCAATATTTTAAGTCCATATATCAATGAAAAATACCCCCCAAACATGACGTGAAAGCAACTAAAAAGTACCTCTTGGTACATTCGGCCCAGTTGGTACCCAGCTGCCCCGAGGGGCAGGGGCTAGGGGAGCAGATGGAGGTTTGTTCACAGCCTGGCCAGAGCTACCACTTCTCAGTGGCAGGAAGCTCCGGGTGTGGGACGCGCAGCCCGTGACTGCACAGGTACCATAGCGCAGCCTCACCAGCCCCAGGAACCACGGTCACCAAGGCTGGCTGTTCAGTTCCAGGTTCCAGCAGCACATAGGCTGTTGTCATTGTTAGTCATTCCTTACATGGCATCGTCTTCCTGCCAGCTGCTCAATGCCTGGCTAACAGGGGTGCGCAGGGGGAAGTAGCTGCCACCAACTTCCCGGCCATCGTCACCGCTGTGGTGACAAAGCTCAGAACCCCACCTGTGACAGTGCCCTGGGTCCCGCTCAGTCCTGCCTCCACTGAGGCAGAGCCGGGGCCGCACCCTCAGACCAGGCTCCCGCCCTTCACTGCAAGTGTAGGCACCACACACAGGCCCTTTGCATTCTGTCCCCAGAGGAAGCAACATTGAGCTGGCAGGGGTGGGGGAGGGGGTGCTAACCATCAAAAACGTTGGCCTTGTGGCCCCTCTCTAATCCCACCTGTGGCACTAACAAATCCCAGGGACACAATGTGTCATGGGGGGGGGGGGGTGGCTTTCAATGGGACAGGTTCCAAGAGCCCCACTGCTGCCACTCGCTCTGACCTGGAATGAAGGGACAAAGCTGCGTGTCACACCAGGCAGCCCCAGCATCCTGCTGCTCAGGCTGAGGCTGCAGATTTCAGGGCAAGCCCCTCCCATCAGGGACTCCGCCAGCTGTCTGTGAAAAAGTGAGCACATGGGCCTCCGATGGCCTCCTCTCGCCTCAATGTCACAACAGGCTGGCTTTAGCTGTACATTTGAAACACGGCATCTATGGAGATGCCCAGCAGGACTGGGCAGCTGGCAGTGGCAGAAGGGGAGGTCACTCTGCCTACAGTGCCAAGGGGGCAAGTGGCACACATCCTGCCTTCATAACAGCACTCAGGGGTGCGGCAGGTTGAAGACCCATAGCTAAAGCTATTATTGTTTGCACTTTTCATGTCAATTATGGAAAACTAGAAGTGAAATTGAAAAAAACAACAACAACAGATTCGGTTTGTAGCCCAGTGTGGCCAGCAGCAGCCCGTGAGTTCCACCACTGCCTGGGTCCACGGGGAGCTGGGCATGGGAGGCCTGACTGTGGGGGGAGAGGAGGCAGAGTGGACAGCAGGTCCCAGTCTAGACTTCACGTCCCTCCTGGACCCCTGTGGCTGCTGGCCCAGGGCCCTGGCAAGGCAGGGTAGGGAGGGCTGGCAGGTCCAGGAGACTCTGCTCCCGGGGCAGAGTCTTTGTGGCCTTGGCATCGAGGCAGGAACTACCGGGCCTACCTGGCCATGTGGCCCTTATCTCCAGGACTCAGGAGACAGAGGTCTGTTACCTGCCCTGCTGTTCACTGTGGTCAGTGGCCCCACAGCTCCCAATCAGCTGTTGGCCTGAGGAAACGCCTCTCTGAATTGCAACAGCTCCCCTCCAGTTACATTGGCATAGGACACCTTCCTGTTCGGGAACAAAACACACACACACCTCTCTGGTTTCCTGGGCGGCATGCTGGACCCAGGCTTCCCCTGCCCTCCCATGTGCCAGGCTGGGTATGCAGCACTGCATGAGGTGGAGTCCTGCCAAGGGGGACAGGCGGTCAGTCAACAGTGTGACCCATATGGCATGCAGAGTGGCAGAAGGGTGTTGAACTTACTCAGAGTTGGGAGGCTCTGGCTAGAAACAAATAACCAAGATTTATTCAAGGATCTTAGGGTTTGCAAACTGGAAACACTCTGAGGCAACACCCAGAGTGTCCCAGGGAGAAAGACCTCTGAGCGTTTTAGAGTGAAAGGCACAGTCCAAGAGAGTCAGTCGTGCATTCTCAGCCCCTGGACTGGTCCAAGATGGTGATCGCCAGGTGTCCGGTGGCCTGGACAATGGGACATCGTCATTCAGATGGTTAACTGAAGGCTGGATGTATGCCCAGGAATTGACACATAACAAACTGATGTGCGTCCAGGTGTGGACACAGGAAAGTCCAGAAGTTCAAGTTCCCAGAGTCTGTTAAAACAAGAATGATCGTCTTCAGGCCTCAGTCTAGGCCTGAGTTAATAATTTAGCAGCTTGACCATACTGACTCTATTTTATTTCTTGACTCTTTTGATCAGGAGCCTTCGAGGAACTCCGGACAGTTGAGATGACTCCCTGAGTGGGCGACGTGACCACAGCAGAAGAGGGGCTGAGCAAAGACAGGGACAAGCATTACAGGGCAGAGGGAACAGCACGTGCAAAGGCACAGATGTGTACGTTAGACTGGAGTGAAGGGGCAGACAGAGCTGGGGATGCCCTGACAAGACAAGCTGAGCCAGTGCGAGGTGGTCAGGCCACCCAGGTGGCAGGGAGGATGGTCCCGGAGGAAAGGGGTGCAGTCACTGACAGAAAGAGCCCAGGGCCCATGAGCTGCAGACAAGGAGGCCATGGCCAGACCCGAGCTGAAGTGGGCTGGCCCTCAGGGAGGGTGGCCCCTTATGCCCAGCAGGTAGGAGGTCCCCAGGGTGCAGTGTGTCACCCCCAGCCCAAGGCACGGCCACAAGGCTGAGGCCTCTCAGGCAGAGAAAGAGTTCACCAGGGCTGTGGCAGGTCAGCCCCAGGCTGGGCTGGGCTGACACCTCACTATGTCTCCAGAGGCCAAGTGCTGCACAGAGGTCCCCAGGCGAGCACCAGGCCCCAGCCACCATAGCGGAGCAGGACCTGAGGCTGCCGGCTCCCTCAGGGGTCTCACAGGCCTCCTACGCAAGCCTCCAGGCTGTGCAGACCTTCCACCTTTGTCTCTGAGCCCCTGCAGTTCCCTTGGCCTGGCAGACCCTCACCACCCCATCCGACCCCAGGATGGACACACAGCTCATTCCTCCAAGGCTCCACTCCGATTTCCCCCACTGCCCCTTGGCAGCCCCTGAGGGCTTTCCCTCTCCTCTAGGCTCTCCTCCCAGCTCCCAGGGGGCTGTTGGTGACTCTGGTGTCCTCTGTCCCACCTGTTGGCGGCTTGAGGGGGCTTCAGCGTCCTTTCTCACTGACACTGCATGGATGGAGCAGCCAGACTAGGTCCTCGTCCAGAGCAAGTTCAGTAAGGAAAGGGCTACGGGGAGGGAGGCAGGAAAGGAGGAAGTGGGGGAGCCCCCACCAGGCTTCCCTGTGCTAGAGAAGGTCAGTGTCATGGCATGCCTGCCCTGCGCCAGCAGAGACCACATCTTGGTCACCTTGCCCAGGCCCGGGACTGGGGCCTGGAGGTGCCCTGGGCTGCTCTCTGCCCAGCACACAGGCCTGATCCCTTTGCCTACTTCTTTTATGTTTTCATAGACAGAGTGGCACCACCCCTGCAGGCCTGTGAGGGTCCCCAGGTGCTCAGCCTATGACTGTCCAGCCTGGCTAAAACTGGTGGGGGTCCCTGTGCCACCAGGAGACCACACAAACCCAGCCCCAGCAATGAGTGTTGGATGGAGGGCTCTTCTGAGCCAAGGAGTCCCCACAGGGAAGTCGCCTGCTGGGCCCCAGGGGGAGGGTGCTGCCTCCTTAGTCACCTGCAGAAGCCCCAACACTCCCCTGGTTACTAAGCCTGGGTGTCAGGGCCTCCCTAGTCCAGGACAGCAGCTCTGCTGGGCAGGTCGCCCTCAGCTGGGTCTGGCAGCTTCTGCAGAAGCCTTGACCTGCATTTATTCTACACACCTGTCGACTCAGCAAGCGGAGGCATCCCGTGCACCTGGTTCACGTGTGAATGCCAATCCTCAGGGCTGCGGGTACAGAGGGGCGGAGGAAATATTGATTTCCAAAAGGATCAGAAATGACCGTGTCCTTGGTGTGCACGCCTGTGTTTCTACATGCACAGGGCGTATAGATTTTCTAAATGGAGTCTTTCCCTCAGCTGGGCCAAATCTGGCCCACAGCTTGTGTTGTAAATAAAGGTTTACTGGCAGACAGCCACGCCATCACCACTGCTTTTGCGCCTCAACAAGCTTGAGTATGGGCAACGCGGACTGTAAGCCCTGCAGAGCCTGAATTATTCGCTCTCTGGTGCTTTGGGAAGAACTCAGGGACCCTGTGGGCCCAGCACAGCGCTGGGCTGGGCATCCACCCCGGCAGCTGAGAGGAGCCCCGAGGAGGGGCGGCAAGTAGAGGACAGCTCTCCAGACTCTGTTTTTTATCGACTGGATTCGGACGCTCCTCCTCCCCAGCTGAGGGTTCAACAGCCCTGCTGTCAGGCCCTGACACGCAGGATAAGCATTAACAAGGGTCAGGTAACAAGGGCAGGAGCCACGGAGCGGGAGCCCTTCCACCAGGACTCACCTCTGACCGCCGTCCAGCGCCCAGCGTCCAGCGCGGGGCCAGCTGGGAAATGCTGCGTGCGCTGACCTCGGCCAGTGCGGCCCTGGGGCCCCGGGCGGCAGGTTGGGTGCGGACCATGGCCTCGCACCAGCTGCTGGTGGCCCCCCCGGAGGCCCTGCTGAAGCCCCTGATGGTGCCCAGCCGGCTGCTGCTGGGGCCCGGCCCCTCCAACCTGGCTCCGCGCGTCCTGGCGGCCGGGGGCCTGCAGATGATTGGCCACATGCACAAGGAGATGTTCCAGGTGGGCCTCAGGGGCAGCGGCCGCCCCGCTGCCTGCTCCCGGCGTGGGGGTGCAGGAGCGGGTCTGACCTATACGCCCACCCCCCCAGATAATGGACGAGATCAAGCAAGGCATCCAGTACGTGTTCCAGACCAGGAACCCCCTCACGCTGGCCGTCAGCGGCTCGGGGCACTGCGTCCTGGAGACCGCCGTGGTCAACCTCCTGGAGCCCGGGGACCCCTTCCTAGTCGGAGTCAATGGCATCTGGGGGCAGCGGGCAGCTGAAATCGGCGAGCGAGTTGGTAAGGGAGTGAGCAGAGGGTGGGGTGTGGCTCTGCTCCATCCTTCCCCAAGGTCTCCCACCTCTGGCTGGATGCCTGGCAGCCCCCACCTCCCTTCCCTGTGTGGCCTCCACCTCCCAGCCAGCCTGGGCACTGGGATACTTGAGGGGCCCCCAACCCCTTGGTCTCCCTGAGTTTGAGGACAGCTATTTCTGGAGCACAAGGGAGGGCACTGCAAGGAATACTCCAGTCTCAGCTCCCGCAACTCCCTGGGGTCCCCAGGTGTCACCTCTGCTCTGTCACAGACAGGGTTTCAGAGGCTGAAATCCCCCCTCAAAATCTCAGAAACAGCTCTCTCTCTGGAGTCACAAAATATGGAGGATTAGAATGAAATTTCTAAAGAGGGAGACAAAACCAACAGCAGGGTGATCCCTGGGTTTAATGTCTGAGCCAGCGTTTGGAAACATCATGCAACTCCTGTATTAGTCAGCTCCGCACATGGCCGAACCCCGTCCGGTTAATGGACAACGTCTGATGGCTCAAGGCGGGGCCTGACCCCTCACCTGGTCCCCTTTGGCCCACACACTGGTTTTCAAGGGGGCCCAGAGGCCAGGACCCCAGGTGGAGCTCGGTATCCATGCTCCATGGCTCTGACTGCCCGCTGCTGCTCGGCCTGGACAGGCCCCTGCCCTGTCCCCACCCCACACACCTGGCCTCAGGCCCTCCCCTGAAGCTTGCATGGTCCTGGGGCCTCCACCCCTCCTACATATGGCTCTGGGGCTCCATGTGCAGGGGGTACAGGGCTCCAAGAGAGGGAGTAGAACAAGGGCCTGTTTTCCTGGAGCCCCCAGCCCCAACAGGGGGCGAAGCCTGCTCAGGCCCTCCTCCATCCATTCCTTCCATCCTTCATTCCCTTATCAAACCCGTGGCCCCTCCATAGCCACCCTCTGCTGAGAAGCACCTGCCAGGTCGGTCCTGTGCAAATATTCGTTTGTTTCTAGTGTAGGACTGCTGGGGACGCCTGGCCTGGCGGGGCTCAGGGACGGCAGCTTGAGGAAGGGACAGTGGAGCTGAGCCTGATACCACATTCATCCAGGGCACCCCGAAACCTCGGTTCACAAAGAGCAGGCTCTCTGAGCACACTCCATCCTCCTCTTCCATGCAGTGGCTGGGGCTGGGGTGGCAGGTCCCTGCCCTCATCCGGCCTGCTCAGCGCGGCTTCTGTCCCTGACACTGGCCTCTGCCCTGTGTGCCAGGTCAGGGGGTGGCTCACTGCTCACTCTGCCCCTGCCCCCAGGAGCCCGAGTGCACCCAATGACCAAGGACCCCGGAGGCCACTACACACTGCAGGAGGTAGAGGAGGTACGGTGGGGTACGCTGGCCCCGGGGAAGGGAGGGGGCTTGCCAGCGTGTGAGCTCGGGGCTGGGAGGCGCTAGGTGACCCACCGAGGAAGAACCCTGCGGTACTGGGAGCAGGTGAGGAGCCCAATAGGGAGGCTTCTGCCCAGCAGGGAAACAGGAGCCCCATCCTGTGAGCAGGGCTGGAGCGGCCGGAGGCAAGAGGTGGTTAGCAGCACAGGCCCCAACACTTGGGGTGCCAGCCCCTCCCGTTGGGCACGGTCAGTCCCACCAGCCCAGATCCTGGGGACTCAGCTGACCTCACCAAGGCCCCAACGGGACGGGGCCACTTTTCCTGGGTCTCTGGAAGAAACTCCCTTTCTTCCTGGAAAAAGCCCTCCTTGCAGAGCCAAGCTGCCCAGCACACAGAGACCAGGAGTGTTTGCACCAACCATGGCAGGGAGGAGTGTTGTGTGGGGCGATCCTGCCCTGCCCTCACCAGGAGAAGTCCCCTGGGAGGCGCTGGCTGGCCCGGGAAGGCCCCTGCCCCCACTGGTTCTGCCCACAGTTGTCACCTCTGTCCCCCTCAGGCCCTGGCCCAGCACAAGCCAGTGCTGCTGTTCCTGACCCACGGGGAGTCCTCCAGCGGCGTGCTACAGCCTCTGGACGGCTATGGGGACCTCTGCCGCAGGTGAGCCTGTGCCGGCAGGTGAGCCTCTGCCCACAGGTGAGCCTGTGCCCGCAGGTCAGCCTGTCCCCGCAGGTGAGCCTGTGCCCGCAGGTCAGCCTGTGCTGAGGTGGCCATGCTGGGGGTGGAGCCAAGCACAGCTCAGCCCAGGTTGGGGTGGGGATGGGGGTGCTGACAAGTCCCTCCTGCACAGGTGGTAGGGGGGGACAGAGTCCCCGTCCTGTACTCTCCCCCCAGCCTCTGTCACGTGGTGTGGGGTGCAAGCCCCTCCCAGAGACCCCCGTACTGTGCTGAGTCTGGCTGGGCTCTTCCCTTCTGTGCCCCCGCCCCAGGGCCCACTGCCTACCAGTCCCTGTTGCTGGGCAGGGCTTGGTGCTGGCCCAGCTGTCCAGGTCCCAGAAACTGCGGGCCCTCTCCCACCTCACCCTGAGACCCCCGAGCACCAGGGCAGCCTCCTGCCCTCGACCTCCCTCCTCTGGCCTCCGCCACCCCAGCCGGGGGCACACAGGGCCTTGGACTGGGGTGGGTTCCCTCCTGTGACCTCCTGCTCTGCAGGGCTGACCACAGGCTGGAAGGAGAAAAACCCCACAACCAGGCACGGTCCGTGGGAGCCGCTGGGCACAGCCCCAGCTCCGACAGCCTGTCCCTCGAGTCTTGTCCAGTGAGTCAAGCTCACGATTGTAACCTGGGCTGTGACTCCCATGGATCCACCTGTCCCTCTGTGCCCAGGGTGGCACTCGTTACGCCTTTTTTCTAAGGAAGCGTGGAGGTGGAGGACAAGCAAAGCTTTTGGCTCAGGCTGTGCTGGACCCTGTCCTCCCGGCTCTGAACTTGCAGTCAGCAGGCAGTGGCAGAGGGAGGCCCAGGCGTGTGCCGCCCAGTCCCTGGAGCCTGCACAGACCCTTGGGCCTGAGCTCAGAGCCCCTGGCGCCCCCAGGACCACAGGCTGCCTGGGCCAGCGCTCACATGTCCCTGTGTGTGTGGATCCTGGGACCGTGGCACTCCCCGAGGCCGTGACACCTGCTCCGCTCTGCGGCTCCTCCTGCTAACACGCAGAGCCAGTCCTGGGTCTGAGTCCAGGGGAGGCCCCATGTGGGAGGTGGAAGGCTCCTCTGCTTCCAGAGGCTCTCACGGCCCCTCCAGCAACACCATAGGGAGGGGGAAGCTGAAGCCCCTCCTGCTGCACTCTGCTGACGCCCCCACCCCACCCCAGGTACAACTGCCTGCTCCTGGTGGACTCAGTAGCATCCCTGGGTGGGGTCCCCATCCACATGGACCAGCAAGGTAAGGATGTGCCCCTGACACCCCAGCCAGCCAGTGGGCTCTGAGGGAGCAGAAGGCCCTCACTGGAAAGGTTTCACCCACCGTCCGCCTGCCGGGTGGGGGCATGTCTCCACAGGAGCCCTGGCTGGGGCAGGACAGGCTCCAGGAGCTAACCAACACCAGTGTTTCTGCCAGGCTGCAGGCACGGATGTGGGGGGCAGGTGGGAAGACGAGCTCCGCGAGGGTAGCATTGGGGAGGCGCTCGGAGCCCCTGCAGGAGAAGCTGGTGGGAGAAGTGCTGGGGCTAGAATGCGTTTGGGCCCAGCTGGGCCTCAGTTTCCCCATCTTCCCCAAGCCCCACTAGCCTGTCACACACAGAGAGCACCGTGCTCGGGTTACCTTGCAGGCCAGCCCAGAGAAGCCTTCCGGGGCAGTGAAGGGGGGACTGATCGGATGGCCCTTCCACCACTGCTGTGAAAGGAAGGACATGGGGATGGGCCCAGGGCACAGTGCAGGGTGGCAGAGCTGTCCCCGAGCTGCCACCCTGCCCCTCCCGGGCTAGCCACCCCTGCCCCGTCATGGAGGGAGAAGCCACACTAAGAGGCAGCAGCCTGAGATCCCAGGGTGCTCATCCCACAGCAGCAGGGCAGCACTCAACCCGGGATGCCCTCCCCGCCTCTGCCCTCCTGGCACTGCATGGGTTCATGGGTTCTGTAGACCCCAACATGACCTCCGTCCATGAGACTCGCCGTGTTGTGGTCTAAGCCATCGCTCTTCAGTTTCCACCGCCTATGTGAACACACCACACTTCTCCCTCCTATTGGTAGACATTCGGGTTCTCTCCAGTCCTAGGCCCATAGGAATAAACTGTGGAACATTCCTGCCTACGCCAGGGGGGCATACTGGGCCCGGCCCTGTGAGCCCCTAAGGTGGGGCAGCACTGGGTCCTCTGCCTCACGGCCCTGCTCCTCCCCCCCTTCACTGCTGCCTAGAACCATAAGGCCCCCCCAGGTGGTGAAGCTGTGGGCTTTCTGTGAAAGGTCCCAGCACGAGGACTTCAAGGTGTGGAAAGAAACCCTTCCGTTTCCTCCTGTCCCTCTGCTCCCACCACACTCACCACGCAATGCTGACACCAGAGTGTGGGTCTCCCCACACCGAGCAGACACTAACTGGGTGTCCCACAATTGAACTCTATTTACCTGGAGATAGCGTCAGATCCCACAGGGTACAGGCTTGGTCCTACAAGGCTATCCCCCCTTGCTCCAGACCAATTGCATGGTGGGGCCCCAGGTTCCCCAAAACTTGTGTTTGGCTTGCTGGGTCCTGGCTGGAGGGACACCCCGCGGGAATGAGCCCACCCTGGGTGGTGCTCGGCCTCTCGTGAGCCTGTACCCCCTACCCCCACAGGCATTGATGTCTTGTACACGGGCTCCCAGAAGGTCCTGAACGGCCCTCCGGGCACCTCACTCATCTCCTTCAGTGACAAGGCCAAGTGAGTGACCCCTGGACCCCCAATCCAGGGCTGGGTGTGCAGTGAGGACAGATGGGTCCCAAGAGGGAGCAGCGGAGCGAGGGAGGGAAGGGCCTTGGTTCATGCTCAGAGATGCCTCTAGAATGCTCCCTACCCACCCCGGACAGGTGCCCACCCCAGACAGGTGCCTACCCTGACATGGGTGCCAAAGCTCTGGCTCTCGGAGCGGGTGGCAGGGGCACGGTGAGGGCGAGGGCCTCCAGAAGACACTCCTTGTGGAGCCTGAGCTTGTGTGTGGGGTGCAGGGCCTGGCATTCCAGAAGTTTCCCGGCCTCAAGCCGAGGACTAGAGTCCCGTACCAGCCCCCGCTGCCTCCAGCCCGGCTCAGCGTTTAGGAGCTGATGCAGGAGTTGCTCCACGGGGTGGGGCACACGCCGCCTTCTCCCTGCTGCAGCCCCAACATCCCCCATGTCCCCAGTGTGCAAACCCTGAGCAGGCCAGGATGGGCTGGGGGAGGGGGGGGGGGCCAGCCCTAGCAGGCCATTACCGTCAGCTGCACCTGGTGACAATTGGTGCCGTTTACTGGAACAGAGACGATATGGGGTAAGATCAGGAATTGTGTGTGGACGAGAAACCTGAGACGAGCGTGGCGAGTTGAGGAGGTAGCTGCGTCTGACACCAGAGCTGGCACAGAGGCCCGGTCTGCTCAGCCAATCTGGATTGCCAGCCCAGGGAAGCGAGGGTACCTGCGAGGCCCCTCAATGCCATCCCAGCTTCACAGTTTATACCCTAAGGTGCTGTGGCCTCCAGGGCAGGTGAGGCCCAAGCCTCAGGTTCCCCCGTCATTTCAATGTGTTTAGACTCACCAGTGCAGCCGACCCTCCTGTCTTTAAATGGTGGTCACCTTTCGCTGACCTAGGGAGCGAGGCAGGACGACTCCATGAAGGGGCCTGGGAAGGGAGAGCCAGGCCAGATCCCCACATGACAGGGCCACTGCCAGTGGCACAGGTGCAGGCCAGGCCCAAGGGCCAGCACGACTGGGCTACCCGAGGGGTCCCCACCCCTCTGGCTCTCTTCCTGAGGCTCCCACCCTTTTGTCTTACTGCTGCAAAACAGAAGGGCCTGGCAAGACGGCCCCACAGGCTCGCCAGCCGGACAGGCAGGTGCTCAGGCGGGTTTTCCTCCCCAGAAACAAGATCTACACGCGGAAGACGAAGCCCTACTCCTTCTACATGGACGTCAAGTGGCTGGCCAACTTCTGGGGCTGTGACAACAAGCCCAGGACGTGAGCCGGCAGGGGAGGGACTGCCGGGGGGGCTGGGGCATGGGGGGGGTCTCTCACTACCCCAGCCCCTCAGCAGTTTTACTCACTGGGCTCTGAGCCCCCCATCAGTGCCCCCATCCAAGCTGCCCCATTCCTCCCTGGCCTGGGGGCTCAGGGCAGTAGCATGCCCCCCATCTTTTTGCAGAAGTCCCCCTGCAGCATCAGACACTTTGGAACT
Source organism: Rhinolophus sinicus (assembly GCF_057876585.1). Taxonomy (NCBI): domain Eukaryota; kingdom Metazoa; phylum Chordata; class Mammalia; order Chiroptera; family Rhinolophidae; genus Rhinolophus; species Rhinolophus sinicus. The sequence goes on from NC_142517.1 coordinate 212,868,437, forward strand.
GGCCACATCTCTCCATCCCTGGGCTTCGGTTTGCCCATAGCTCAAAGGAAGGGATGAAGCAAGGGCTCTGTGAGCTGGCTTTGGCCGTAACCCAAGGCCCCTTATGTCACTCATGGGGACAGGGACACCTTATGTCATTCATGGGGACCTGGCCCTACCCAGGGGCCTCACTGGGTGCAGTGTGAGCTTCTAGGAGCCACTGGGGCTGAGGGGGGTCTGGAGGGAGCTGGGAGCCAGCACCGTGTCTGCACCTGCCAGCCCCTGTGAGCCCTGCTCCCCCCAGAGATACCTGCCCGTCCAGCTCTGAGTCCACAATTTCCAAACTGGGAAGGGAGCTAGCCCTGTTGTCAGGGAGCCTGACCAAGCTGGGGCTGGGGTACCCCAAGCTGCTGCCCCGTCCCCGCCCAGTGATGCTGGACCAAGCCCCTTCCTATCCTCCAGATACCATCACACCACGCCAGTCATCGGCTTGTACGGCCTGAGAGAGAGCCTGGCCCTCATAGCGGAGAAGGTGAGGGAGGAGGGGCAGCGCTGGCTGTGGGCGGGGGGCCAGGAGGACAAAGCCCTGGGGTGGGCAGATGCGGTGATGGGGCCCGGATGGCTTTGACACCTTAGTTCTTAGTGAGGCTTCCAGTGAGGGCTCTGAGGAGAGAGGCGAGGTTTGCTGAGAGGAGGGAAAGGGCCAAGAGACAGTCATGAGTGTAAAGTGACACTAAACTCCAGCGCCTGCCCACTTTCCTACAGCCTCTCCCAGCTCCCGTGCTGGGCAGGAGCCTGGCAGGAACAACTGGGTGAGACAGGGTGACGTTTGCCCAGGGCAACGTCCACACAGGGCAGGACACATGGCCCACCCGCAGCATGGCCTGCCTTTACCGTCCTGATGTCCCCCAGGGGCCACTGCCAGCCCCTGGTCCAGAGGCCAGAAAGAGACCAGGGCTGTGGGCGGCCTCCCCGTGAGGCAGCAGAGCTGCACCGGAGGCCAGGTGGCCCTGTGTCTGCTCATAAAGCCACCACCCAGGGCCAAGCTAGAATGGAGGTGGCGGTCACCAGCACCCAGCTGGGCCGTGTGCTCACAGGGGGTGACTTTGAAGACAGGGAGAGGGTGGGTCCACATGGGATACGGATTGTGGGGGTAAGTGTGCTGGGGAGGCAGGAGGCAGGGTGTGGCCCACAAACCCCTTCCCCCCAGCTCCCCACCTCACCTGTCCCAAGGAGCCAACAGCTGGCTGTCCCCTCTCCCTCTCCCAGACCCAGACTATTTCCACCTGCCCCAAGGTAGTGCCTAGGGCCAGAGCCAGGGCCCAAACCTGGGGGCTCAAAGGGGTTCTCCAGGGGCTCAGAGTCCAGACCAGGAGAGGAGTCTTCCCCAGCTGAATTGCCCCTGCTGTGGATTCCAGACAGCTTCCTCACCCCCGACCCTGCCCTGCCCACCTGGTGCCCTCTCCCTGCACAGGGCCTGGAGAACAGCTGGCGGCAGCACCGGGAAGCTACCACATACCTGCAAGGGCGCCTACAGGGGCTGGGTCTCCAGCTCTTCGTGAAGGATCCTGTAAGGAGGGCAGGCAGGGGCAGGGGGCAGAGGGTGGGGGACAGGGGATCAGGGGCAGGGGGCAGAGGGTGGGGGACAGGGGAGCAGGGGCAGGGGGCAGGGGGCAGGGGCAGAGGGCAGGGGGCAGAGGGTGGGGGACGGGGGCAGGGGCAGGGTGCAGGGGGCAGGGGGCAGGGGGTGGGGCAGGGGGGCAGGGGAAGGGGGCAGGGGGCAGGGGCAGAGGGCAGGGGGTAGAGGGTAGGGGGCTGGGAGCAGAGGGTAGAGGGCAGAGGGCAGAAGTTAGAGGGCAGGGGGCAGGAAGCAGGAGGTAGAGGATGGGGTGCAAGGGCAGGGGGCAGGGGAAGCAGGTGTGGGGAAGGGGACAGCTCTTGACCAGCCCCCTTTAGATGGACACAGGGTCCTGTGGTTTTGGAGGAGTGGGGACAGTCCTGGAGGGGTGGTCCCTGCCATGGCTCCCTAGACTCTGGATCTTAGGACTTAGTTCGATACCCCCAGTCTTCTCCAAAGCCTGGCCCTCTGGAGTAGTTATGGGTGATCTCTGAGCTGGAAGATACCCATTGGTCTCCAGAGCCCTAGCCAGTCACTGGCTTGGGGTGGGGGTGGGGGTGGCTGCTGGGGGAGGGTGACCTCACTGTTTTCAGGCCCCTTCTCCCCACCCCCTTCGGAAGCCTGAGGCCAGGGGGGTAGGGCAGGCCCCGAGCTGTCATGACAGTGATGAACCGAGCCTGTCCTGCAGGCACTCCGGCTGCCCACCGTCACCACCGTGGCTGTGCCCGCTGGCTACGACTGGAGGGACATTGTCAACTACCTAATGGACCACTTTTCCATCGAGATCACGGGTGGCCTTGGGCCCTCCTTGGGGAAGGTGAGGGAGGGGTCCCAGAAACTAGGTTCAGCCCCATGTGGAGGGGCCATGACTGTACCCTTGTCCAGGCCCAGACAAGGTCAGCAGTCATCAGAGGGCCCAGGATAGCAGGGCATCCAGAAGGGGGCACCCTCTCCCAACCCAGGGATCTGTGTGTGTGTGGGGGGGGGTGTCACACTTTCCCCCCAGCTGGTGAGGTCTTGGAGTGCAGCATCTCCTATTCCACCCAGAATGTCCTTTCCTGTCGTGTCACAGACCAGGCGGAGGTCCTGTGCCCAGGTCCAGCTGTTCCCACTGAGCTGGCGATTCTGAGTGGCCTTTACTGACCGCCACCCTAGATGCCCTTCTCACGCTCTGTGGGTCTACCTGGGTCTGGGGGGCTCCGTGTGGCTGGAGGCAGCTCTCGGCCCCCTAGGTGTACCCAGGGTGGTGATGCTCTCGTTGGGGGAGCCCACATGGTTCAGGGCACACACAGAGGCCCATGTCTGCCCCCCAGGTGCTGCGGATTGGCCTCCTGGGCTGCAATGCCACCCGGGAGAATGCGGACCGAGTGACCGAGGCCCTGCAGCAGGCCCTGCAGCACTGCCCCCGGAACAAGCTGTGACCTGGCCACCAGGCCACGCCCTCCTGGAGGGGCAGGCGGTGCAGGCTTAGACTCCGCAAGATGGATGGGCTGGAGGAGGCAGGATAGCTGCTGACCCAGCCCAGGAGGCCCTTCTCCTTCCTGGAACTTTCTAGAAATGGTTCCTTTGGGTTCAGGATCCATAGCTCCTCCAAATGAGCTACAGCCCCCACAGGTCACTGGCCTGGGAATACTCAATAAAGAACCGTGTGGTCATCTGTCCTCACTGTGTGGGGGTGGGTTGCAGAAGAGTCTGGCAGGAAGGAACTTCCGTTGGGGTGAACTCAGGGGGCAGATCCTCACCTGGTGCTTCCCTGGGGCTGGAGGTCCAGGTGTGCAGAGACCCCAGCTCTCACACCTGCAAAACATATCATTACACACTGCCTCCAGGGGAGCTCCATGGCCCACAGGGCTGATGTGTGACCTGAGTCGTGGACAAGGGCAGAACGTGCCCAGAGCACACAGCCAGGACCTGTGCCTGGGAGGACCTGACACACAGGCAAGCCTGGGAGGGCCTCAGCCTCCTCTCCCTCCTTGGCTTGGCCCCCTCGAACCCTTAACTCTGCCCCTCACTTAGGGTTTCCCTCAACCTCTCCCTCGCAGCAAGTTTCAGACCAGGCCCACCTCTGACCTACAATGGACAAGGTTATGCTTCAGGCAGTCAGCCACGCCCGCTTTTCCAGGTCCTCACTGATCCCAAGAACCCCCGGGGGCAGGCCGAGCAGGGTGGACTGTGCAGCCTAATACGCCCTGTGTCCTTGTGTGCAGCAGAGGTTGGCCCGGCTCTGTCCCTGCTGCTCACCCAGGTGCACTGGGGTAGGGCCCTGAGCAGACCAGAGGCCGGCCACCCCGCAGTGCTCTGGCCACCAGGACAGATGGGCACTAATGGGACATTGTCACATCATAGCTGTCATCAGCACAGGAGCGTAGAGGACCAGAGGGTTGAAATCCAGAAGGCAAAGGCAGGGAGGGGCACTTCCAGAGGCGGCCAGAGAGTTTGGGGGCCAAACATGCAGGGCCACGTGAGTCAGCCTGAAGATTCTGGCCTTTGTTCCAAGGGCAGCCCTGTGTTGGTTGGGCTTCCCCAGAAGCAGACACAGAGATGAGAATTCAGGTACAAGTACTATCCAGTGGCGGCTCCCCTGAGCTCCCCAGCCAGTCAACACCCCCAGCCCCATCTGATTTCCATCCCCACAGATGAGGTAATTGGAGTTCACAAAAGTATATTCACAAAAAAGGAAATCACAAAGTATATTCTCTCTATTGTCGGCTTCTTTCACTTAGCACTTTGTGGTTGTGGGAGCACATGTGTTCGTTTCCTGGGCTATTTCATTGTATGGATAAATTGGTTTGTTCATTGGTCCACTGTTGATGGACCTCTGAGTGATTTCCAACAGGGAGCCATTACGAATACGGTTGTGTAAACATTCTTATGCAAGCTTTGTGTGAACACGCTTTCATTTCCTTTGGGTAAATCACTAGGAGGAGGACTGTGGGGCCCTACGTCAGCATAGGTTTAACTTTGTAAGACCTGCAGCAGATTCTCTGAGGTGGCTGCAACATTCTCCACCCTCACAGGAGCTCACCAGAAGTATGCAAGTTCCGGCAGCCCCGCCTCCTCGCCGTGTTGTCTTTTCTTCTAGTGGCGTGAGACTAACTTGGTTCGAATGTGCATTTTCCTGATGATTCAGGGTGTTGAGCGTCTCTACATGTGCTTGTTGGCCATTTGTGTATCTTGTTTTGAGAAGTGTCAGCTCAAGTATTTTGCTCTCATTATCTGATTTTTATCTTTTTATTGCTGTTTTGTGATGGTTATTTGATAGATTCTGAATTCTGTCAGATACGTGTGCATGAGTATTTTCTCCTATTCTGTGGCTTGCCTTTTTTTTTTTTTTTTTTTTTTTAAGGAGGCACAGCTCACAGTGGCCCATGCGGGGATTGAACCGGCAACCTTGGCGTTATTAGCACCATGCTCTAACCAACTGAGCTAACTGGCCACACGCCTATTCATTTTCTAAATCATGTCTTTCAAAGAGCAGATATTTTAAATTTGGATGAAGTCCTACTTATCCCTATTTATTTCTTTTTTTATAGTCTGTGCTGTTCACATCCTGTCTAGGAAACATTTGGCTACTTTGCCATCCTGAAGATATCTTCCTCTGTTTTCTCCTAGAAACAACAGTGTCAGCTTTTGTGTGTAGCTTTATGATCCACGTCACGTTAATCTTGTGCACACAGTGGAAAATGGGTCCCAGTTCGATTTTATCCAGGCTGAAGGTATCCAGTTGTTCAAGCAACGTTTGGTACACACTTAGTTTCCACGTCCAATTGACTTGGCCACTTTGTCAACTGACCATATGTACAGGTGTGTTTCTGGCCTCCCCACCCTGTTTTGCTGTATTTATCTATCCTGGTTCAGTGCCAAACTGGCTTAAATACTGCAGCTTTATACTAATGAGTCTTGAAATCAAGGTGTGCAAGTCCTCCAATTTTGTTGTTTTAAGATTGTTTTTCTTACCTTACGTCCTTTGAATTCCCATGTAAGTTTTAGAATCATCTTGTCTAGAGCTTGCTGGAATTTTGATGGGAATTGCACTAAATCTATGTATCAAGTTAAGCACAATGAAATCACCAAAGTATTACACATCTTTAATTAAAAAAAATTTAAAGACCTAAACATTAACTTAGGTGTTTTAAAATTATATGTAGCAATGTTTCTAGTTTCAGTGTAGAGGTCTCACATAGCTTTTGTTAGATGTATTTCTAGGTGTTTGCTATTTTGTAAATGGTATTTAAAAATTTTCATTTCCAGTGGTTTATTTTTCATATATAGAAGTACAGCTAATTTTTGTCTATTAACCCAGTATCTTCTGACCTTACTAAAGTCACAAAGTCTAGTGGTTTCTTTGTAGATTCCTCAGGGCTTTCTCTGTAAAGAATCAAGCTGTCTATGCATAATGACAGTTTTACTCCTTCTTTCCAATTATTCATGCCTTTTACTGATTTTTCCTGCTCAGATCACAGGCAAGGAGCCTATAACACACAGCTCACGATGGGCAGCTCAGGTCACCTAGTGATTGAGGATCTCCTGGCCGGGGTTTATTCTCCCCTGAGGCCCACATCCTACCACATGCGTCGCTTTGAACAGCAAGTAGTTCCCTGCGGCAGAACCTCAGCTTCCACATTAGAGTTTTTCAGAAATGCCACATGGTGCCCTTTGTGCCATGGGCACCCCAGCCCGTGAACCTGCTAGATAGCCCACCTGTGCTCTGGGCCACTCAGAACTAACAGCCTCTGAGCCACCCCGTAAATGAACAATGCCAAGGAGGTGACACCATCTCCAAAATCCACAGAGGCCACCAGGCCCTGTCTTTGTTCTTCGTGGTAGATGGGGCAAGGAACAAGAACCGCTACTCCTTAGACGTGCATTCATTTATTCAGGATCAGATATACAGTATATCGTCACATGGAGTAGCATACGACGCTGGTGGGGGGACAAGCCCTCAGGTCCCAGGGCTCCTTCAAATACTTGGTTTTCAGTCTTGCTGGCCTCACACAGGATGGATCGATACGCAGCACGTGAGACACACAGCACCTCATCCCAGGCCCCGCCCTGCAGATGAGGCCGCTGTCCTGGTGGCCCACTGTCCTGGTGGCCCACTGTCCAGTGCTCAGACTCCCATGAGGTTGTCCCCTGGATTGTCTGAGGCGGTCCCTGGGGACAAGGTCCCTCCATCAACCATCACCGGCTCAATGTGAAACCCGTTCCCTTTTTCCAATGTCCTGGGAGCCTCCGTGGGGTGGTGTCGTGGGTGGCATAGCCCAGGCAGCCCACTCAGCGTTCCTCGCCACCCAGGGTCTTGGTCTTCCGGAAGATGCTTTGCATGGCAGAGATCCGATCCTTATCCTGGATGTGGAAGACCTGGAACTGCGGGTGGGTGGGGACAGGGGTCACAGAGACGTCTGGGAGCCTGTCACAGGGCCCCAGACACAGTGTGGGACCACACTCACTCCCTGACCACCAGGCCCTCCTGCCTCTGGGTCTCTGCCTGGATGGTCCTCCCGCCGGTGGACCCGCCCAGCACCTCCCCCGCTGCCTTCCTCACATGCAGGTGTCCCTGGGTGGGCCTGACACAGAGAAGGCCCCTGCCAGGTGCTTATTGAGTGCTGAGCGACCCCTCCCGCTACCACCACCCCATCCGCGGATGTGCCCTGGAATGAGACTACATTGGCTCTTTGGGGTGAGGGTGGGCTTGGCCTTGGGGAAAGAGCAGGAGTGGGTTCTCTGGGGTGGGGGAGGGGACAGCTAGTAGAGATGGCGAAACCTTGGAGCTCCAGAGGGACAGCTAGCTGGTGGAGCAGCCAAGCAGCCCCCAGATGCCCAGAGTATGTGGTGTGGGACTCCTGGGTCCGGGGATGCAGCAGGAAACTGGCCTGTGAGCTTGGGAGACCACGCCCATCCATGAGGAATGGAGCCCGGGCTAGCCGCTAGGCTTCTGAACGCTCTCAGTGTGGGTTTGCAGTGGTTCTGGGGCAAGGGGGCAGGCCTGGACGTGCTGCCCTGTTTCCCAGACAGCGGCCCTGGGCCCATGGGGACACTGGTGGGCAGGGGCACTCATGGTCTATCTGACCCACAGATGGCACATCCTTCCCCATAGATGTTCTCACTGTCCAGAGGCCTTCCTCCAGCTCCTGACCCGGGGGAGCAGACCAGACTCTGTCCCCACCTGCATGGGACCCTGGGCTTGCCCGATGCTCCTCAGCCGACTGCACCCACCTTGTCCAGCAGGACATCGAAGTAGGCAGTGGCCCAGTAGGAGGGGTCGCTGGCGGGCAGCTGCAGCAGCGCCCTGACCCCACTGCTGAGGCGCGGCGGGGGGCTCCGGCCCAGGTGGGTGACATGGATACGCAGGGCTGCCTCAGGCTGGCTGGCGAAGAGCTCCACACGCTGGTACAGGGCCCGGAGGTCCAGGCCGGTGTCCTGCAGCAGGTTCTGCTCAGGGTGCAGGAAGTGGGGCAGCTTGCTGGTGGCCAGGCAGCACAGAAGCACCACCAGCAGGCGGTACACAGCGCCCTGCAGCTCTGCCCAGTCCTCGGGCGCGGGGAACAGCACCGCGGCCCACAGCAGCACCATCTGCAGAAGGACAGAAGGATGCACTCAGGCACTCCCCGCCCCTCACTGTCCCCATACCCCCACTGGCACTGCTGCCCCACCCCTCACACCTCCCCAGGGTGTTCCAGCATGAGTCCCGGCCCCCCCCCCACCACTGCTGTCCCCACCCAGTGACTCCCTGGATGCCCCGACCCTGGGCTGAGTCCAAGGCCGGCAGGAGGCCACCCCAGCCTCCCCTCCAGGGTGCTCCCACGCAGCCGCCAGGGTCCTTCTCAGGGATGCTGCACTGCCTACCCTTCCTCTGGGCCATTGCTCATGCCCCACCCCCACTGAACTGCTCATGCCCTGCGGCCTGTCCTAAAGAGCCCTACCCCGTGCATTTCCCAGCCCCAGTCTGTGTGCCCAGGATGCCGGGGCCTGGAATACGTCTGAAGGCTGCAGTTCGACTTCCTCAGCCACCCCAGGCACCTTCTCCCAACGCTGCCCTGAGTCCCCCGAGCCAGGGAACCCCTCCTTCACACAGGTGCTTTGCTGTGTCCTCATACCCCTCTCCCTCTGCTGGCCCCTAGTTCATTTCTGGAGCTAGTGTGTCAGACCCCGAGGGATACCCCCTCAGAAATTGGCCCCCTTCAGGGGTGGGGATGGAGTCCTGAGAGGGATGGTGAGTGGCCTGAGGTCACACAGGGACTCATGGGGCGCATTCTCACGAGCCAGGTCAGGCCACCCCTCCCTTAACCCCCACCGCTATGATCTATGTAGCAACACTCCACTGGCCTCGACTGTGCCCGCTGCAGGCAGAGACCCCAGACTCCACAGCCCTCTCGCTGCCCCCAGAGCCCAGGGCTGTCCTGCCCTGCCCTTCTCATCACCTGACGTTACAGAGCCCCAGGAGGGCAACTTTCCAGAGGTGTCACAGCAGCTAGTGAGCAGCAGAGGAGGGGAGCCAGGCCTGGGCCGATTCCACTCAGATGGGGAACCCTGGCTGGTGACATTCACAGACTCCAGGCTGAGGGCAGGGGCATTGGGACAGGAGGGCGGGGGCTCCCACAGCTGCCACAGGCTGGTGGGAATGCTGGCTCTGTGTGACCCAACTCCAAGGTCGGACTGAAGAGCAAGCTCGCAGGCTAGGCCGGGAGGACCCCCGAGGTCACCAGCGCTGGATGGCAAACGTGGGTCTCAAGTGCCACTGCACTCTGCAGCCCGATGTCACCTGTGAGCCTGGGCCTCACTTCCTGGGAACCCCGGCGAGAACACGGAGTCCTCTACTGCGGAGCTCACCAGGCCACAGGCTGTCCATCAGTCAGAGCTGGCACAGGGTCCAAGCCGGGTGCCTCTACTCTGGGCCTCTGGTTACAGACAAGGGCCCAGCAGAGAGGGAGCGGGACCGCTGAGCCCCCACACGTACCTTCAGGTGGCCGAAGTTCAGGCCGGGGCTCCGGCCGCCGTCACACCAGCTCTCGTGGTTGACCCGGTCCAGGATAGAGAGGCTGTCCAGGCGGTGGCCCTGGAGGGAGCCCAGGACGTTGAGCAGCCTGGTAAGCAGGTCGTCAGTGGAGACCCTGGAGCCCGGACAGACACAGCGGTGACTTGTGGTCAGCACTGAAGCCTCCTCCTGGCACCCACCCAGCATCCAAGGCACGCTGCCTCCACAGCTTCTCCCCAGAAAGGAAATTCCCGGGCTTCTGTGACCAACCCAGGACGGGGAGCCCCACGGGATGGCCCCGGCCATAACGGGGGTCTGGTTACACCCAGACGGCTCCCATGAGTTTCTCAGGAAGTGCACACAAAGGTTTTCACTTAAACTAGACGCCAGGCCCAAAGAACAGAGGGCCCCGGGGAGCCTCCAGGCCAGCTGCACACTTTGAAAAAAAATTTTATTAAATTGATTAGGGTGACATTGGTCAATCAGTCAGGTCATTTTGTGGGGACAGGAAGGTGCCACTCTCACCGGCCCAGAGTGGAGCAGGAGCTCTTGGTCCCTGGCCAGGGTGTGGGTGGAGTCACCCAGCCTGGCATGGGTGACGTCCCAGCCTGCAGCCAAAGATCACCAGCGGCACTCAGTGTGCGTGCTGTGTGACTGAGGGGTGGGGCCAGGGGACAGCGCCCTCATGGGTCCCCTCTGTGCTGCCTCGGTGCTGGGTAGTTATCTGCCCACATGCCTTGAGTCCGTGGTGGACGAGGCACAGGAAAGGCCATTTTCCCATTTACTTGCAAAAGTGGCTGTTTAGCCCAGCCCTTCCCCTTTCTTCGCGGCTGATGGACGCAGCCCCTGCTCTGTGCAAAGGTGGGTCAGGTGGGTGGGGTTGGGCTCCCAGGCGCTCTGCAGCAGAAAACCATAGATGGGCACAACCAGCTTTCAGAATTCATTGACTTCAAGAATTAACTATAAGAGCAACCCCTGCTTACTTCAACAGTGTTGCATTCCTGAAGTGTCACCCAGACATGAGAGTGGGCAGGGTGAGTCACCCTGGCCAGGTGAGCTGCTATTAAGCAGTGTTAGCTCTGGATGAGGCTCCAGGGGTGCTCAGCCTCTGCCTCATGCTCCCCACTCCTTCCCTCCCTCTCATAGAAACTACCCAGGCCTCCCCTTCCGTGCAGAGGCCCCCCACCCTCGCCTCACAAGCTGCAGGGGCAGAGACTGGGGGACCTGAGGAGGCAAGGAGGCGCTGCTGGGGCTCCCAGGACATCCACAGGAGGGAACACTAATCTGGGAAGAGCAGCCCAGATGGGGACTTGAACGAACCTCAGTGTTAATTCGTCTTGTTAGACTCTGACCACCCTCACTGTGGGGGGACCCCTCCTTGCTGCTCTGGGAACCCACTGTGACCCTGGACAAGTCACCTGTCCTCTTTGCTGCTTTCCCACCTGAAGCAAAGGCACTAGACTGGGTAATGCAGGGTCCCAGCCAGGGCGGCCTTCCACACTTTCGGGCTTCGCCTCACAACCAGACACTGGCCCACTCTTGGGGTGGCAGAGGGTACAGCTCCACTCCCCGCAGCTCTGAAAGGGGATGCTAGCCGCAGGGAGCGACCATCCTGGCCAGGTCCCAAATTCCCCTGAGCCCCCATAGTCAGCGTGGCACAGATGCCCACAGGACAGAGGCGGGCAGGGAACGCCACAGCTCCTCCAGTCTCGAGTGAGGGGAGCATCGGGCTGGCACCCCCTTCTTGCTGGCTCCCCAGGATCCCACCCACCCACGAGGGGCATCCTACCTCCAGAGCTGGGCGTTAGTTGGCACAAGGGCCACGCCTTGGCCCATGATCCTTTTCAAGCTGCCTTCAGGGAACCCGAGGGTTAGCTGTGCTCCCTCCAGGGCGGGCACCCGGTGCTTCCTCCGCACCACAGGCACGACAGTGAAGCGGATGGTTCTCCAGCCGCTGGACACCAGCAGGGACAGGCCGAGCTGCTCCTCCCTCAGGCTGTTCGCATTCAGAGAACCTGCAATGACCCAATTTGCTGGCTTCTCACCTGTGTCTGGCCCAGCCTCTGCCAGGACACTCCAGGGCCCCCCACTACTGCCCACTCAGCCTGCACTGCCCTGCCCACTCCCCACCTGCACCCTCTCTGCCCCAGCCCAGCCTCCACCCTCAGGCCCCTCCACCCCAACGCGTGTCCATCTGGGAAGCTCAGCCAGGCACGGGCTGGCCTGGCACAAACGGGCACAGCCATTATGGGCAGAATTGTGTCCCCCAAATCCATGTGTAGAAACACTAACTCCCCACACCTCAGACTGTGACTATTTGGAGACGGGGGTCTTTAAGAGGGGACAGGGTAAAGTAAGGCTGCGAGGAGGAGGGTGGCAGCAGCTGGGCCAGGACAGGTCACCTCCAACAGGAGCAGCTCTGCCCCAGGGCGGGTCTCCTCAGCTGGTGGTCCCAGGCGATGCCCCCACCTGCCTGACCCTGAGGGGTCCTGCACAGCCAACGTCCTCCAGCAACCTCCCCCCCGCCTTGCCCCAGGCACTTCTGAGACCTAGTAGTTCTCTGCTGGAAGGGTCTCTTCCAGCACTTCTCTCTGAGTGGCTTCTCTGCCAGGCTATACCTCAATGCCCAGGCACCCCCAGTGCCTCCTCAGTCTTTAGGAAATGACTGGGGGTGGGCGCCCTTTCCTGGACTCATACCCCCCCACCCCCGAGATGCTAATGTGTCATGTCAATCCCTCTGCAGAGGACAGTCTGCTGTGGGGCCACTTTGCTCAGCGCTGGAGCGAGGTGGGTCCCACTGACTCAGCAGCCTGGAGCCAGTGAGGGAGGCTGGGGGCAGCCTCTGCTGGCACCTGTGCTCCAGAGTCCAGGAGGGTTGGGCCGAGGCTGGACTCCTGGTCACACCTGCTCTCTGCTTCCCACGCCTCCTGCTCCTTTCAAGCCTCCCTGAGGGCCCCTCTGGTGCCTAGGAATCCCCACCTCAGACACACCTCTCAGGAGGGCTGGGGCGTGAAAGACAGGTCTGTGGGCGGGACAAAACATGCAGGGCCCCTGAGAGCCTGGGGTGGGGGGAGGAGCAGGCTTGGTGCCAGTACCCAAAGGATGCCAGTGGACAAGCATGCCATCCTGGATACCCCTTGGAACCCTGGGGGGTGGGGGACAGCACATTCTAGCTGAGACACTTCCCACGTCCCATCCCACTCAGACCCCACAGGACCCAGCCCAGAGCTCACTCTCAGACCACCCAGGAAGGAATGTTCCACAGGATCATACTGCTGGGGGGGGGGGGCACCAGGGCCCTCAGTTGTCCCCAAACAAATTAATACCAGAGAGAGTGAGGAAGGTGAGCCGAGCAGGCTGGGGGCACCCACATCACGCCCTGACCAACACTGTCCCAGACACGGAGCAGTCTCCCCCACCTTCCCCAGCCCAACCCAGTGGGGGCGCTGGGTCAGAAGTCAAGGAGACCAACCAGCTGGAGCTCAAAGGGCTGTCCCAAAAGGAGTCTCCTAAGTGTGGCTTAGAGAAAGGTCTCCACAGCTTGTGATTGTGAGAGCTGCACCCTCTACATCCCACAGCAGGCGCCATCCGCCCTGGCCCACCCATGGCCCTGGGGGTTCTGCAGGAAGGAGTCCCAAACCCCAGATACAGACCCCTCCCTCCAGTCTCCTGCAGGGCAGCTCCGGGGACTGGCCCAGGTTATGCTCCTGCCACCAGGGCCACTCCATCCTTTGAATGGGCCTCAATTTCCCCATCAGTTAAAGGGAGAGAGGGGTTCAGTGATCCCCAGCTTCTCCCATTCAGCATTTGAGGCACCTGTCTGGCAAAGCCGTGGTGGCCTCGTTTCCTTATTTACCACTGGTCACACATTTTGTCCATGAAATGTGGCTTGGGAGGCAGCCAACCACACCTGCTGCCCATTCCAGCCACTCCCACCTCAGGCTGGCCTGGTCTCACCGGTTCCCAGGGGCAGTCTGAACGCTGTCACCTGGAACTGCACACTTCTCTGAAGGGAAGTGGCAGGAAGCTATGCTCGGAATGTCCCTGGGTGCCTAGCGCTCAGCCCCCTGGGTGTGGCTGCATTCTCAACCAGGAAGCTGAGGACAGTGGGACCTCAGGACAGTGGGACCTCAGGATGGTGGGAACCTGAGGACGGTGGGGACCTGAGGACAGTAGGACCTGAGGACGGTGGGACCTCAGGACAGTGGGACCTGTGGATGGTGGGACCTCAGGACGGTGGGACCTGAGGATGGTGGGACCTGCGGAGGGTGGGACCTGAAGATGGTGGGGACCTCAGGGTGGTGGGGACCTCAGAGTGGTGGGGACCTCAGAGTGGTGGAGACCTGAGGATGGTGGGACCTGAGGACGGTGGGACCTGAGGACAGTGAGGAGAGGCCTGGCAGCCTAGAATGTGCCTGAAGGGCTGGGCAAAGCCTATGCTTAACCGGTTGGCGGACCTGTCTCCTAGTGGCGAGAAGGGCCTGCAGGTGACGGGGCGGGAATCCCCACATTAGGTCACAGAAATAGACAGAAAGGGCCCTGCCAAAGCTGCCTGTGATAATCGGAAAGTTCAGAGATGATCAGATAAGATGTCTGCGGGCCAGGCTCTTGATGACAGCCTTCGGCACAGGGCAATGTTTATCCTCACCCTGAGTGGTGGTCACCTGCCCCAGGTAACCAGGCAGGTCTGGGGAGGGGTCGGGGTGGGGAGACACCCCTCCTATGTTACAAATCTATCCAGAAGTCCAGCCATTTTTTGATGGATACCCGGCTTCCCCAGAACCCACAGGAAGCACCAGGAGGAAAGGTTGGTCTTGTGGGTCCAGATGGCTGAGGTCTCCATGCCACCAGGTGGGCCCGAGCCTGGATGTGCAGCCAGACTGGGGCTCGACATGCTGGGCAACAGGGCAGGTCACTGGCTCTCAGGCGAGCTGACCATCCCCACTTGCTGATCTCACAGCGGATGTGAGGACCAGACTAATACCAGGTGGCAGCCACCCTTGCCACACGTCTGTCCCTCCCTAGGGAAGCAGGGCATTCTGCTTCAGTCCCCAAACGCCTGCCAAGACAACCTGACGTCTTTTTCCTGGGATTCCTCAGCCTGGGCCCCTGCTGTACTGGGCCCTGCACAGGCTTGGCCTGTCCTTCCAACCCCTCAGAGTCCGGGCAGCCCCCGCCCACTACTTCTGCCCCTGCCGACCTTGGGGCTCACCACCCCCCACATCACATCAACAAGGCACCGAAGGAGAGACTGAGGCCAGAACCCTGGCTCACCTGAAAGTACCTGGCCACAGAGCTCACTCTGGGTCCAAGACACCAATTAGCAACTGACCCTAAGTTGAAGCAGACCTGTGCACACATATGCGTGAATGCACACCCTCCACAGTCATGTGTGCACACTCACACACGTACGTGCCCATGCATGCGACACGTGTATTCACAATCCTGCAGTCACACACACACACACATGCATGCACAGAGCCCTCCCAAACCAGTACAGTGTGACCAGATGCCTGACGTGGGGACAGCTGCGAGGACTGTCACATGCAGCTGGGACCGAAAATGGAACTACTTGTCCAGAACGGTGCAGGGACCCTCATCAAGCAGATTAACTGGAAAACAAGGCGCTGGTCACCGTTTCTAGCCGCTAACCGTTACTACCAGAATCACCATGTAAAACTTCAATAATGTGACATATGTCTTCTCAGAACTAGAAATGACCTCAGAGCGATGTTCCCCAGCTCGTGTGCCCCTGACACGCACATGTGTGCACTCATGCGTGAAGAGCACCCCCTGTGCCCCTACCTGGTGTGATGAGGCCGTGGTGCTTGCAATGCACGATGGCAGCCACCAGACGGTCCTTGAGGACCTGCAGGACCTTGCTGGGCACGATGTAGCCCAAACACTTGGCGCTGTCCTCCGAGGAGGCGGTGAAGACGTCGTCAGTCACCCAGGCCTCCAGGCCGGCCCCTCCCCTGGGAACACCTAGGCGGCAGGACTTGGGGCCATCCCCGGTCTGGGTGGCCTCTGGCTCCTCCACCAGCAGGGCTGCAGCCTCCACGCTCAGGGGCACCTCCATGTCCAGCGGGCCGTCCGAGGAGCGCAAGGCAAACTGGAAGGCCTCCAGGTCTCGGGAGTAATCCACGAGGAAGCGGGGGTCCAGGGTGTGCAGGTGCTCAAGCACCGTGAGCAGCACGTCCTCCGCACGCTGGTACTGCTGCACCCGGGCTGCGCCCCGCGAGCGGATGGCCTGCAGGTAGTGGTGCCACAGGGGCACCTGCATGGCCATGGCAGGGCCAGGGCACGGGGCAGCTCTGGAGCACGGCTGGGAGCTGCAGAGACGGGGAGGAGACAGCTGCTCGGGTGACAGGCAGGGCCACAGGTGGGGCCCAGTCCCAGCTCCCCCTGAGCAGAGTCCCAGAGTGACGGCTGGTGCAGCAGGTTAAGTAGCTGAACGTGGACCAAGCCTTTGAAGTGAGGTGAGTCAGTCACTAACAATTAGGAACGTCACAGAGCAGGCAGGAGGGGGGCCTCTCTGGGCTCCTCCCTCTTGTCACTGTCTCTTGGCCCAAGGCACAGGACTTCTGCTCACCCAGGCCTGTGCTGCCCCTAGAGGTGGGGGCCTGCCCCCTCACACCCTCACCCCAATAGCAGAGCCTCAGGGTCCCTGTGACATCAGGGCCTCCCCACCAGATTAGGCGTTGGGACACATGGCTTCCCCTTTGCTCAGAAGAGAAAGGTGAGGCGCTATGGTGGCTGCCCCAGCCCCGAGGGTGGGGGTGGGGGTGGGGGCTGGACCCTGGAGCTACCACTTCCCAGCAGCCTCTCTGTGAGGCAGCCTGGAAACAACCAGCCTCAGGCCAGAGCTGCAGGCTATGTTTCCATAGCAACCTAAACATGCCCTTCTGCACCTGTGCACTGCTCAAAGCTGGGAGTCTCAAACCTGGCGCCCACCAACATCTACGCCTGAACCCCACCTCTCGCCCCTGCAAAGCCTGTATTCAGTGCCCTCAAACCCCCAGCCCTGGGCCCTCGGGCTGCTCATCCCCCACCCCACCTGGCCCTCAGCCTGACGGGAGTGGCACCCACCTGGGCCTGTAGGCGGAGTGAGTCTGGTTCTGGGAGAAGTCTCCTTGGCGGCCCAGCCCACCTCCCTGCTCAGGGCTATGCAAGTCCCAACCAGCAGCTGGGAGCCACCCCCCACCCACCCCCCACGTGACCCTTGGCCCCCTCCAGGCTGGCCATGTGCATCAGGTACTCCCCGTTGGAGCTTCTGCAAACAGCGAACATGGAGACAGCCCCAGACAGCTATCACAGACACCGCCCCACAGCCCCTGACTTCCTGTCCCCCACCCCACGGCCCCTCACCCCCCCACCCCCGCCCATGCACGGGCCTCAGACACCAGGGGAGATGTGGGCAGAACGACGATCCAAGGCACTCACTTCCTGGTACTTGGAAGCCTTTCTGAGGAGCTGCAGCCCAGTGAGTGGTCTCTGCTTTCATGCCTCCCCTGACAGGGAGCTCACCACCTCACAGGGCAGTCAAGCAAGAGACAGCGTTCCTGTCTCAAACCTGGCCCAGTCCTGTCCTCTGGGGTTGACAAGAACATGTGTGCCTCTCCCCCAGGACTGCTGCTCAGAGTCAGGACCCATGTGCCCTTGGCCCACCTCATACCACCCGGCACCCCCATACACACTGTTCCCCACACACTGCCCTTTGCCTGGCCCCTCCGTCTCCAGGGGACTCTGACCAGTAAGGAGGGGCATTGCTGCAGAGGAGCTGGTCCTGTAACCCTCACCTTGACCCTCCGTCGCCTTCTGTAAGTTGGATTCTCACATTCCTCCAGCCCTACTTTTGCAGGAATCTCACAACTGTGTCCTGAATTCTCCCAGGGGACCCAGCGGCCTCATCCTCCCAAAGAGCCCAGGGCTCTGAGCCCAGATGAAGGCCCAGCACCACATCCCACAAGCTGCTCATGGCAGACAGTGGAGCAGGGGCCCCACCACGAGGCCAGGGTGGGAGGTGAGGACCCCATTCTGTGAGCATTGGCAATTGGGAGGGGATGAAGCCAGAGGGTCAAACGGCCAGACTGTTTCCCTGGGCAGGCATGCTCCTTAGTGTGTTCTGGAGATGGCACAGAGGCGGCAAACCTTTGACAACGTCACAGAGTTCTGGACAAGTGAAGCCCCAGGAAGCTGGATGTGAGCGCCACCTGGACCAGCAAGGAGAGCGGAGAGTGGGAAGGATGGGGCTGCCAGCAGAGGGGACACAGGCGCCCTCCACCCTAACCCGGCTGGCCAGGCAGAGTTTGACCATGGAGGAGCCACCAGGGCCTGCAGGCCCCAGCTGGGCAGTGCTGGGAGCCGGGGGAGGGGGACCAGCGTGGGCAGCAGTGGGGAGGAGGGGCGGAGGGAGGGACCTGGTGTGGGCAGTGTGCCAGAGAGGGGGACCCAGCATGGGAGGTGGGAGGAGGGACCTGACGTAGGCAGCAGTGTGGGCGGTCTGGCACATTCCACGGGGCATTGGTGGCTCGGGAAGGGGTTTGCTGGCCGCACACATGGCAGCCTCAGACGTGTTTGTGTTGCTTCTGCCTCTGAGCGTAACTCGTACGTTGGAGTGCATGGATCCTGTATTACAGGAATTCCCAGCGTGTTGGGCAGGAGGGGCGGGAGGGGCTTTCCACCCAAACACTCCCTGAAAGGAATCTCGGGGTGCCTGCAACGTCTGGGCACCAGGTGAGGCCTGACAATCCCAAAGTGGCGAGGGGCTTGCAGAGAAAGGAGGCCAGGGGCCCAGGAGGAGCCCCTGAATGGACATGACCAGCACCCCTGCCCAGCTTCCCTCTCCAGTCTTCCTGGTTGACGGAGCCACCTGAGGGTGGCTCTCTGCCCCTGCCCTCACACTCTGTTCCCGGGCTCTTCCTGCTGTCCCCTCAGCTCACGGCACAGCTGTGCAGCACCCATGTCAACTGCCATCCCGTTACGGGACATCGGGCTGCTTCAGGGTCATGCACAGTGACACTTGATGCAACCCCACTGCCACCCCAACCCCCAGTGACTTCTTGAAGTCATCTTCCACTTGGTCCCAGGACGTGAGCACGTTGCAGAGTCCGGTAGTTAAATCACTGCCCCTCATCCCATGGCCCAGGGACTCGTCACCACCCAGAGGCCCTGCTGGCCCAGCAGGCCCAGCGCTGTCCTCCTGTCTCAGTATAGGAGGGGGTGTGGAGGCGCTGCCGCCCGCTGCGAGGGGCACGGTGGGCAGAGGGGGTCATTGCCCAGCGAGGGCCCAGAGCCTCCTCCCGCAGGGACCCGGCCCTCCTGGAGCGCCCAGCGTGGCATAAACACGTCGTCTTCCACCACCCATGCCACTCCTTCAAGCAGGAAACGCGCAGGACAAATGGGGCGGCTGGGGAGGCAGGCAGACCCCTTCTTGCATGAAACGCTGTCAGTTGTGCTGGGGTGGGGTTGAGGATAAATCTGCAGAGGGAGTGACCCTGAGAAGGGAGCTGTCCAGGTGTTTGTAGATACTCAGGGCCACCCAAGGAGAATCAGACAGAGACAGACCAGCATCCTCACCTGGAAGCTACCTGCCCTCAGCCAGTGGCAGGAGGCCCAGGACAGGGTGGGCAGGGGGCTATGGGGAGAGCAGAGCTCCAAGGGCCTTGGCAAGTGCAGGGAGAAGGGCCACATAGGGTGGCCAGCTCTGTCTGCCAGGGGCCATTTGGTCAGCCTAGGGCCAGGCTGGAGCTCCCCCAGTTGTCCCTGGAATGTGGACTCTGTCATCAGCCTGGACCAAAGAATCCACTGGATCTCCTTTGAGCCGCCAGGTGTGGGAGAACCCGCCCCCAGTTGCTGCAGGCAGAGTTGGCTTATCGGTGTTGTGGTTGGACTATTTTTGGTATTTTTTATTGTAACAAATAAACATAACATAAAATTTACTCTCTTAATTGTACATTTTTAAATGTACAATTCAGTCACATTAAGAACATTCACATGTTGTGCCACCATCACCACCCACCCCTAGAACTCTTCTTCCCAAAATGAAACTCTGTCCCCATGAAACACAAAGTCACCTTCCCCTCCCCCGGCCCCTGGCACCTATCCTATCTTCTGTCTCTGAATCTGCGTCCTCCAGGGATCTCATATGAGTGAGGAGTTCCTGGAGGATATTGTGCTGAATGAAAGAAGCCAGTCACAAAAAGACAAACGCTGTGTGATTCCACTCATATTCATGTTGCAGCGTGTGTTGGGATTTCCTTCCTTTTAAGACCACACTTTGCTGTCCATCGTCCATCTACGGACACTCGGCGGCCATTGTGAGTTACGCTGCTGTGAACGCGGCTGTGCAAACGTCTCTTCAAGCCCCTGCTTTCAGTTCTTCTAAGTATAGACGCAGAAGCAGGGTCGCTGGGTCACATGGTCACTCTGTTTAATCTTTGAGGAACCTCCACACTGTTTCCCACAGCGGCTGCACCTTTTCACGTTCCCACCAGCAGTGCCCCTGGTTCCACCTTCTCCACACCCTCCCAGCACTTGTCATTTCTGGGGTTTTGATAGCAGCCGTCCCGATGGGTGTGAGGTGGCATCTCATTGGGTTTTAATTTGATCAGTGAAGTTGAGCGTCTTTCGTGGGCTGTTGACCATTCGTGTGTCTTCTTTGGAGCAGCATCTGTTTAAGTCCTTTGTCCATTTTAAAAATTGAGTTGTTTGGGTTTTTCTGTTGTTGAGTTGTAAGAGTTCTTTATGTATATTATATATTAATTCTAATATCAGATGTATGATTGTCAAATATTTTCTTCCATTCTGTGGGTTGCCTTTTCACACTCTTGATATAGTCCCTTATGCACCAAAGTTTTTAATTTATCCAATTTTCCTTTCTTTCGTTGCCTGTGCTTTTGGTGTCATGTGCAGGCGATCGCTGCCAAGTCCGAGGCTGTGAAAGATGCTCCCCTGCTTCCTTCTAACACTTTTGCAGCTTCAGCTCTTACGACTGGGCCCTCCCCAGCGTCCTGACACCCCGGCAGCCGCAGACCTTCCAGTGGCCCCAGGAAGAGGCACCTCCCCAGCCGCCTTTCTTCATTGCAGTGCGGTATCTGGGGGTTCATTTTGGCCACCCCACAAGAGCGTGTGTCAGAGGGCAGGGTCCAAGAGTCACCCCAGCAACCCCTCCCCAGCATGCTCTCCTATGGGCTGCCTGTGCCATCATTCTCAGGCCACCCTTTGAATGGATAACACAGGGTGGATTCTGCCCTCAGAACTGAGCCCCACCTAGGTTACCCCCCCTGACAGCCCTGCTTGGTCCTCTTGGCAGGGGTCAGATGTCAAGAGAGACCCTAAGAGCTGGATGGAAAGTGAAAGTGGTGAGACTTCTCTCCTGAGTACGAGTACCCAGGGATCTACTGGGGGGATCCCGGGAGGCTGACCTGGTAGTATCCAAATATGAGCCTCCAGGGACCCCTCTGACCCAACCAGTTACAGAGCCTTCATTGCTGTCCCGAGGCCAGGCCTCAGGCATGGACAGATGGCCAGGGGAACACAGACACGCAGACCAGTGGCCTGGGGTGCCCACCTAGCAGGCAGCAGGACAGCAGGACAGCCAGCCTTGGCTCTAGTCAGCAGTTCTGGGCAGGGTCGAGCCAGTGCCCCAGCCAGTGTCCCAAACAAGGCTGTATGTTAGCACGGCTGCAGAATACACCTCCTACTTCCTGTCCGGCACCTGCAGGGGACACTCCCCAGAGGGTCGTGAACCCGGGTCAGCCATGAAGCCACTCCTACACTGTCCTTTAGGAGAGAGGACAGTGTGGAGTCTGCGGGGTGTACAATTAGGCCTTTAGGGAAGGGGCAGGTCCCTGGGGGCACAGTCATCTAAGAGCACAGACAGTGATGGAAAGACAGGCAGATGCCAGAGCGATTGGGGTGGGACCCACAGCCTGGAGGCCGACTGTGGCAGAGGCGGAAGGCACCGCATTCCTTCGTGGCCTCCCGCCCTCTTCCCTGCATTGTCCTCCATGTGACCTGTCTTCGGAGGACACATCAGCGTTGAGTGTCTCATCCACAGCAGCCCCATCTGTCAGAGTGAGGACATGAGTGACCCCGCCTTATGTTGTGAACAAATTCTGAGGTCCCTTCCTTCTTGGGGAACGTCTGGGTCAGGGGTGGCAAACTGTGGTGCCCCCAGGCCAGCAGGGAGCAGGTAAAGGTGACGCTCGCTGAGTTCTGCCTCACCTTGCTCAGTCCCCACCCCAGCCCCTGTGTCCCCATGGCCACACATGGGCCTGGCACGGCCAGGACTGTGGATTGTCCCAGGGGAGCTGGAAACCCAGTTTGTGGGTGACTTGTCACTGTAAACATGGTAGGTGCCAAGGGAAAGCCAGTAAGGCTCCTCCTTGGAGGAGGGAATAATGACGAAAGCCAGCCAAGGCTCATCTTGGAGGGTCTGCCCTCTGTGGGCCAGGCCACAGCATGGTCCTGGTTGTCCGCAGACTCCCGCACTTTCCCCAGCCCCGGAGAGCGGGGTCAGGGTGCAGGGCCCTGGCCAGCAGACAGCCGAGCCCAGCACCATCAGGACAAGGGTCAGAACAGCCGTGTCCCCCCGCCCCCCGAGTCCCACCCTGCCAGCCAGCCCCTCCCAGAAGTGCTCCCTGTACAGTGAGAACCTCTACCACACCTCCCACTGGGTCCACAAAATCCCTGGGGGCTGCGCCCAAGCCCAGGGCTGACCCTGCCCTCAGGGCTCTCCTAGCCCATTGTGGCCCAGCACCAGGAGCCACGAGCATGGCCGCCAAGCAGTGAGGCCTTGGGGGCCATGCACAGGGCTTTGAGGGGCCCACAGGGGAGGGAGAAGGCATCCAGGAGGAGAGGGTGCAGGAACGGCATGGAGCAGCAGAGGAGAACAGGTGAGGTAAGTGTTAGGGTGAGGGGGGGACGGCACTGGCAGGATGGCCCCACCCACCACAGGGACCCGACTTCCCCAGTTTCCTGTGAGTGGAATCTGATTGTGACTCATCCGAGCGATCTTCACAGCTGGTCACACTGTGGCCTCCTCACCCCTCCACCCCCCACTGTCTGAGCACCCCACATGGAGCCCCCAAGCAGGAACTCTCACCAGAGGGCAGGGCCACAACCTCAGTCAGATGGGGCCCAGCCCCTGGGCAGCAGGAAGTGCTGTGCTGCCCCTCCCCCACTCCAGGCAGTCTCTCCCCAGCTCCTGGGCTTCACGCCTCCAGACCCACAGAGACTGCAGGACTCCGGTGCTAGAGGCAGCCTTGGGTGCCAACATGGAGTCCAGGCCATGGTGTGGGTCCCCTGGGCTCTGAACCCGGGCCTCTGCTGTGTGCCTGCAGGACCCGGAAGTCCAGCTAGTCCAGAAGGACTGACTAGACCCTCATCCCCCAGGAACTGTCCAACAAACCCCACGCCAGCCCTGGGTGCCCAGTGGAGCTGTGTCTGGCCCGAGAGCCTAGCCTGCCTTTGCATGGGGCACCCTGGGGGCTGTCCTCTCGGGAAGGTGGGGGAACAGGGACCCCGAGGATATCAGGAGGACAGGCCCTTCCCTTCAGTGAATTTCGGTTCTGAGGACGTGGCCTGGGTCCCATCAGGCTCCCCACTGGCAGCACTGGGTACAGATATGCTCATCCACTAAGTGTCCGTCCTCACTGCCCACTCCCTTCTCCTGGGCAGCCTCAGAGGCGGCTGGGTCTCTGGGAGTCTCAGAGACACACCCATCCCGAGGGCTCCCCAAATGCCTCTCATTAGAGGGGCAGTCGCTCCTGGCTGCAGGGCCCACTCCAGTGCGTGCCCCTTCCCAAGAGGGACTCCTGTTGGCATCGGTCCAGCTGGGAGAGGTCCAGCTTAGGACAAGGAGGCCCCAGGGGAGAAGAAGGGGGCGGGGACACTGCCCTGGCTGAACGTCCAGTGCCAGACACAGAGCGCACTCCAGGAGACCCCGGCAAGGAGGACAGCTCTGTTTCTGCAGGGACCGCCCTGGGACGGGGTCCCACAGCCTGATGGATACGCTGGCAGTGTCCCCGTGGTCCCTGTGGCTCTGGGAAGGTTCCGGTGAATGAGAACAAATGCCCTTCCCCTGGTAAGTATGAAACACGTTATCCATGGGGCAGGTCACGCTGAAGGGGGGCCAGAGGGAAATCACATTCCAAGTGCAGGGCTAAGAAGACCGGGGTCCATGTGGGTGGTTCCCCTCCCCAGGACTCAGTCCACAGCTCTACTACAGGCCAGTGCACTGTGGACTCCAAGTTCTTTCCCTAATCTTACAGGGGGGTCAGCTATGCTTCTCATCAGAACCGGTGGTCACACTCCACCTGTACCTGGTGTGTGGCCGCCCAATGAAAGGGCCTTTCCTCGCAGGTGTGGGGTCTGGGGGAGAGGCCAGCCCCTTCCCGGGTGTGGTGGCTCAGGTGGACAGCGTCACCCAGGGCGTCTCCAGGTCTCCAGAAAACGGCTTCCAGACAACAGCGTTCCTTAGTCCCCATGGCAACCAGGCCTGCACGCCTGTTTCCAGGGAAACCCAGCCTTCAGCGTCGCCGTTGCCACAGCAACACCTAAGAGCTCAGTTGTCCACGTGGTCCCAACCCAGAGGGGGCAGCTGAGAGCCCAGGACAGGAGCAGGTGTTACACAGGTGTGGGCCCCCCCACAGAAGGAGGTTCCAGGAGGAGCCCAGCTTTCTCCTGGGTCACACGCTCCACTTGCAATGAGTTCTGCCTCCAGCGAGCCTGGCGATGGGGACGCCACTGAGCTGTCCCGGCTGGGGCTGGACGCCGTGATCCAGGTCAGTTGGGTCGCCGCCCTCCAGCACCTTCCTAGCGGGCTCCAAGGGCACCTTAAGAGGGAAGGGACCCTATACAGAAGCCACACCTCCCCGGCTCAAGGGGCACTTTCCACATGCTCACGTGGTCAGCATGAGCACACACCCAATACACACAAACGCGTAAGTGCAGATTGGGGAGACGGACGGGGGGCTGGGAGGCTGAGTCCGCCTCCTGAGCTCAGCCCCCATCTCGGAGCCTCAGGCTGGCAGCCCTGGGGGTGGGGAGGGACAGGGGACCCTCCCAGCCTGACCTTCTGGGGTCTGCTCTCTTTGTGGCGATATGTGGGAGCCGGGGGTCCTTACTCAGAGACACTTGGGTGGGTGGGTGGGTGAGACGGTCCCCAATATCTATCCTGTGAGTTCCAGAAGTTCTAGTTCTGTCTCTCTCCTTAGCACCCACCTGCATAACAACAAAATGACTGGAATTGTCCCCATGGCCCATTCCCCTTCACCCCCGACTTCCCAGAGCCAACCCAGCCATGGCCTGACTCTGGCCACACAGCCAGGCAGTCCCCACCTGACTGACCCCCTGGGGATCCCAGTGATGGCCCACACAGTGGCTGACTCAGGGTTGTTCATTAACCCCGAGGTTCTTAGAACCTCGAAACTACGCTGTAGGAGGTGACATGGCCCTGTATAAACAATAAAGGTCCCTGGAGAAGACTAATTGCCCACAGTTGGTACCAGGTGGTTAGGTAACATAGTGGCGTCACTGCACATATGTGCACACACACGCAGGCACCCACACAGGACAGAACGTGACAAGCCAGGGTATTAGTGTGAGGAGCTGCAACGAGACCAGCGAGGTGGCCCTGGGTGGGTGATGCTCTCTGTCCAACTCCCACAGGGTCTCCACTGTCTGAGGCCCTGAGAGGGGCTGACCAATGGCGGATGGAGGGAGGCATGGCTTGCACACTAGTTTCCAAGGCTTTTAGCCGGGAGTCCCATTGGTCCCCTGTCAGCCGGTGAGGGTTCCATCAATCCCTCTAGATCTAGGAAAATAGAGGCTCCAGGGTGGAAGCAAGTTGCCATGGTCATGGGCTGGTTTGAGGGAGAAACACAGGATGGCACCCCCGTCGCAGTGGGCATTGGTGCCTGGGCAATGTGGCTGTCTGTAGGAGACTTGTCTGGAGGCCACGAGCAGCCTGGGTGAGGTCCGCTCTGCCCACAGTCAACACCTGTTATTTGCACTGCAGTGATTGAGATCTTGGTGCCATCACACCGAGGTGAGCAGGCCGGCGGGTGCCACCAGGGGCCCAGATAGGCCTGTCCAGACTGGGTGGCAGGAATCTCCACACCCCCTCGCCCCCCGCCAGCCTCTCCAGCTGTAGACGGGGAAACTGAGGGGCCTCGGCAAGGTGTGGCTTGAGGATGGGGGCGGGGGTCTCGTGTGCGACGAGGCCTGACCGTGCTCCCCGAGCTGGAGGGGCCTCCTGAAGCCCCACTCCATCCAGCCAGGGCTGCTGCGCCCTGCACAGCGTCGGAGAGCTTGCGGCCTGCTCAGGCCCCCTGTGAGGCCGGACTTTCGGAGGGTCCGGCAGGAGCACGTGGAGAAGGCCAGTGCTCGGAAGAGCAGGGCAGTGCGAGAACTAATGCCGGCCAGAGAGGTGTGATTCTGGACCAGGTCCTTGAACAGCTTTGGGACTTCTCAGACTCGCCTTTGGGTTAGGTTTCGATTGGTGGCGTTGTCCCAGGCATGTGTCCATTATAGCCCAAATCATGTATTTACTGAAAAGAGTTGTCCCCGGGATCATCTCGCTGTCTTTTTTCATCTGAGGATCTGAAACAGGGTGACTACCGGTCCCTGGGTGTTGAAGAGTTTGAGACCCAGGGGTTGCCTGGGACCCAGGACTTGAAATCCCAGGCAGTCCGGGCAGGCCAAGTGAGTTGTCACCCCAAAGTGACACTCCCTTGTTCATTTCTGGGACCCATCACTTGTAGTCCTTTGTCTTCTATTTCATTAATTTGTGCAACTATTATTTCTTTGCTTTTCAGTTCTTTGAGTTTGTTGCTGTGGGGGCAGAGCCCCAGAAAGTAGTTTCCAGGCTCTCGGCCTCACATAGACAGGTGCTGGCTCAGGTAGTAAATGGCCATCAACTGTGATTGCATGGCCATCAGCTGTGGCTAGTTGGCCGTCAGCTGTAACCAGTGAGCCATTGGCCACTAATATAACTGCTGTGGCTACGCTAGGAGAGAGAAGGGAGAGAAGAACGGGGGCTAGCAAGAAGATGGCGGCTGGGCTGGCAAGCGTGGATGGCGGTTTACGGACAGTGTGGATCCAGCCTCCAGTGAGAGTATAGTGCCGCCAGAGAGAATATAGTGGTATGACTCCCCCACCTATGGCTCCGTGGGTGTTCCTTTTTGGCCTCACCATATCCTGCGTTCTTGTATGGGGAGCGGGACCAGAGACCCCGCAGGCCTCCCCGCACGACAAATGGCGCAGCGAGCAGGGTATGGTGCCGGCCAAAGCTCTCCAAAAGACGGTGGAGCAGTTTGTGCGTGTGAACACCCAGTCTGAGGAAGACCAGGAGGAGCAGCTGCCGGAGAGCTGGAACCCCCGTGGAGGGGTGGGAGGATGTGGACGGTTCCCCAACCAGCATAGGCCGGAGAAAGCGAAGGTCGTTGCGGCCCTGTGGGCCGGGGAAGTTCCTGCTCAGGCAGCCCGGATGCAGGACTTATAGTCCCAGGAGGTAACGCTTGCTGAATCCTCCATGGGAGATGAGGGTGAGGTCAGGGTCATCCCTCTCCCCCAGGACAGCCCTGGCGAATGACTATGGACTATGGGGAATTGCCTTCCATCCCTAATTTAATGGACAGCTTGACTGTTTGTTTGGGAACTTACCACCATGTAGTGGAACTGGGGGATATTTGCTTTTGTGTCTTGACTGGCCGCCATTGAGAATATGTAAGCACCTTGATTGTGAGTCGCTATTGTTCCAGCACGGTGCCCTGAGAGGCACAGAGAGAGTGGCAGTGCCCTGAGAGCCCTGGCTGAGTCCAGGAAGTCTGGCTGAGCCCTGAAGATACCCTGGCTGTGCC
Source organism: Rhinolophus sinicus (assembly GCF_057876585.1). Lineage (NCBI taxonomy): Eukaryota > Metazoa > Chordata > Mammalia > Chiroptera > Rhinolophidae > Rhinolophus > Rhinolophus sinicus. The sequence goes on from NC_142517.1 coordinate 212,895,876, forward strand.
CAGGAAGTCGGGCTGTTCCCAGAGAGAGTGGCAGTGCCCTGAGAGCCCTGGCTGTGTCCAGGAAGTGTGGCTGTGCCCACAGAGAGTGGCAGTGCCCTGAAAGCTCTGGCTGAGTCCAGGAAGTGTGGCTGTGCCCACAGAGAGTGGCAGTGCCCTGAGAGCCCTGGCTGTGTCCAGGAAGTGTGGCTGTGCCTACAGAGAGTGGCAGTGCCCTGAGAAATCCTAGCTGTGCCCGGGGAAACTAGTGGTACCCTAAGAAGTCCAGGAAGTCTGGCCGTGCCCAGAAGTACTGGTGGTGCCCTGAGAAACCCTGGCTGTGTCCGGGAAGACAGGTGGTACCCTAAGAAGTCCAGGAAGTCTGGCCGTGCCCAGAAGCACTGGTGGTGCCCTGAGAAACCCTGGCTGTGTCCGGGAAGACAGGTGGTACCCTAAGAAGTCCAGGAAGTCTGGCCGTGCCCAGAAGCACTGGTGGTGCCCTGAGAAACCCTGGCTGTGCCCAGAGAGCCTGGCTATGTCCAGGATATTGCATTCACCCCCAGGCTCCTCGCACAGGTCCCCTCGCGGAAGACGCTTGTCGCGTAGATTGTGAGGCGAGAGCCTGTAGGGGTGGAGTGTGGGGGCAGAGCCCCAGAAAGTAGTTTCCAGGCTCTCGGCCTCACATAGACAGATGCCTGGCTCAGGTAGTAAATGGCCATCAACTGTGATGGGATGGCCATCAGCTGTGGCTAGTTGGCCGTCAGCTGTAACCAGTGAGCCATTGGGCACTAATATAACTGCTGTGGCTACACTAGCAGAGAGAGAGAGGGAAAAAGAGAGAAGAATGGGGCTAGCAAGAAGATGGCGGCTGGGCTGGCAAGCGTGGATGGCGGTTTACGGACAGTGTGGATCTAGCCTCCAGTGAGAGTATAGTGCCGCCAGCGAGAATATAGTGGTATGACTCCCCCATCTATGGCTCCGTGGGTGTTCCTTTTTGGCCTCACCATATCCTGCGTTCTTGTATGGGGAGCGGGACCAGAGACCCCGCAGGCCTCCCCGCACGACAAATGGCGCAGCGAGCAGGGTCCCCCAGCACGACAGTTGCTCATCTAATTTTCTGAGATGTGTGCTTAGCTCACTGATTTGCAACCTCTTTTTAAAGTTTTTTTTCACTCAAAAAAATCTTGGTAAAATATATGTACATAAAAGTCACCATTTTAACCATTTCCAGGGGGACAGCACAGTGGCACTGGGTACACCCCACTGCTGTGCAGCCATCCCCACCCTCATCTCCAGAACCTTCTCATCTTCCCAGACTGACACTCTGTCCCCATGAAACACTCACTCCCCGTCCCTGTCACCCAGCCCCAGGCACCCACCCTGCTACTTCCTGTCTCTATGAACATGACTCCTCTAGGGACCTCGTATAAATGGGATCACACATTGTTTGTCCTTCTGTGACTGGCTTGTTGCACTCAGCACAGTGTCCTCAGGGTCCATCCATGTTGGAGCAGGTGTCAGAACCCCTCCTTTCTAAGGCTGAGTCCTATCCCTGTGTGGACGGACCATGCTGTGTTATCCCTTCATCTGTTTGTGGATGGCTGGGTTCTGTCCCCCTTTAGTTCCTGTGAGTTGTGCTGCTCTGAGTATCGATGCACAGATGTCTGTCGGAGACCCGCTTTCACTTCTTTTGGGTGCATCCCCAGCAGAGGGGTTGCTGGGTCACGTGGTGACTCCATGTGTAATGCAAGGAACCTCAGACTGTTTTCTAGAGTGGCTTCCCCGCTTTACAGCCCCACTTCCTTCTTTTTTGAAATGTATGCTTTGCTGCATCCCACAAACTTTCATACACTAATGTTTATTGTTATTAGCCAAACTGTTTTCTAAGCTCCATTGTGATTTCTTATTTTATCCATGGATTATCCAGTGGTATAAATACCTTAATTTCCAAACATACCGAGATTTTTCAAAAACTTTTACGTCTAGTGTAACTATAGTGTGCTCAAGGCTTTGTTTTGAACACCTGAGTGGAGCAGCCAGCTTGCATCCACGTGGCAGTGGCAGGAGGCAAGGGACACGTGGATCTGGTTTCAGGGACGAGGTCCATGCTGGAAACAGGCGTCAGGGGCTGTTGGCTTGGGGGAAGCTGTGTGGGACCCCGCGGGGGGCACGGATACACAGGCAGCAGCTGGGGCCCTCCCACACGGAACGATGGGGGAGGCACAAGGAACCAGCCTGGGTGACTGAGGTGGGGGGCAGTGAAGTGAGAGTGATGGGAGAGAGCGTGGTGTCCAGAAGGCGCGAGAAGAGTGTTTCCGGGAGGCGATCCTCCGAATGCCGCTAACAGATCAAGCAAGAGGAGTGAGGACCACCGGATAGAGCAGCACAGGGGAACTTGATTGCAGGGTACCTGGAGGGGATGTAAGCGCAATACCTTCGTAAGGTGGGGACAAACTGAAACAGTTTGTGTCAATAAGAGGTGTCTGCTAGAGAAAAAGCCTTGATACATAAGAGACGGAAGGCTTGTTGGAGTCCTGTCTTCAGTATGTGAGAAGATGGTGGGGGTGGGGTGAGTGGATAGATGGATTAGAGCAGAACTTGGCAAACGTTTTCCGGAAAGGGCCAGATAATTAATATTTTAGACTTTCCAACCGTAAAGCTTCTGTAGCAACTACTCCACTCTGTCGCTGCAGCCTGAAGGCAGCCGTAGGTGGTATTAAGCAAGTGGGTGTGTGCTGCCCCAGTAGAACTTTCTTTTCAAATGAGTGGCAGCCAGATTCGCCCATACTTGCTGACGTTCAGTTTGGGGATGGAGGACTAAACGGACGTGTGGGTGGACGGGTTGGTGATGCTGGGTGGTGCAGGGGGTGGGGACACATGGTTGCATTGGCGGTAGATTAGAGGACGATGGAAAGACACTGCCCATGAAGTGTGGGGGTAAGAGCAGAGCCCCATATACGAGGAAGCAGCCTTTGAGAGGAAACAATCACTGGACATAGTCTCTGCTTTTGGTTGAAGCATGGCACACATGCAGGGACGTGCAGACGCCATCAGCGTGCGGCTCCCTGGGCCGACTCGTGTGCCTGGCACCCACAGGGTGTCACCAGCATGGCAGGAGCCTCCTGACAGGTGCATCCACATACACGTGCTCTGCATGCAGCCCTGCATTTGGAAAAGCCACTCAGAAGGTGGCATGTGCTTGTAGCTTCTGTGTTCCCAGCTACTCTAGTGGCCTGGAGACCGCTGCTCACTGCATCCACCCTGGGCCTCCACACCTTAACTTGTTGAAGACAGCTTCTCCACAGGGGTTTCAGGGGCCCTGGGAATCCCCGAGGAGAAAGGAAATGCTTCCTGCGTGGAATTGCTGTCCTCAAGAGATTGAATACATTTCCAATGTGCAGAGGCCTGAGGGGGAGGAGGGGAGGGAAGATACTGTCAGAAGGTCCAGGAAAGGAGGTGGCACAGTGACAAAGCCAAGCCAGACCTCTGAGCACAGGGAATGACAATGTGTTGTCCTGGTCTGGCGCTGGCTCTGGCACTGATTGTCTCTACCTCAGTGCCCCATCTGTACAATGGGGTGATACAGACAGTCTCTGGGGATCCCCAGGGCCTGAGTGAGCCCATCCATGGGCCAGGAGCTGGGATGGTTGAGAACGCCGCAGAGTGGCCGGCACTCATCAGTCACGTGCCGAGAGCCAAGCCCCGTGCTGCTCCCTGTGCCAAACCAGGATGCAGCAGGGGACACAGGCCCACGTCCGAGTCGCCCATCCACTTGCCCTGATGCAGACAGGGTCACTGTGCTAATTGGACGGGCCACATCTCCCTCTCTGTTCAGAAACACCACTCCCCCAGGCCCTGTGGTCCAAAGATAGGGCCCCACAGGCCTTGACAGTTTCCTCTCCTGCCTCATTAACCCCCTGCCCACACCCTCCCCTGCTCCAGGCCCCATGCAAACTTTGGAGACCCATCTTGCTGTTTGCTTCCACTGTTCCCTCCACCTGGACACCTGACGTATGCCTCTTCTGACTGTTGGGCTCTTACTTCTCCTTCAAGGTCCAACTCACCTGCCATCTCCTCCAGGAAGCCTGTGTGGGCACTGGGGACATGGGAGCAAACATGATTGACAGGGCTCTTGCCCTCCCAAGTGTTCCTTCATATGAGTCATTTTGCAGTTAGTGATTCATACCTTAGGCCGGGTCTTCAGTCCTTCGTGCAGTGGCCTGTCTGAGCCCGCTGTGTACCAGCATCCGCCGTGCTGGGGGCTGGGGGTGGGGCACAGGGTGAATAAGAAGTTGCCCTCCTCCTCCGCAATGTCTGGTTCAATGCCTGGCCGCGATCTCCCGTTTATTATTAGCTGAGGACCAAACTGCCACCCACAAGAAGCATGACTCTGCCCAGGTCTCCAGGCCTCGACCGATGAGAGATCTAGACTGAGCAGAGCTGAGGTACAGCATAGCACAGCACGGCCGCCGGAGGGGCCAGGTGTTACCCCAGACACAGAGGCGCTCTTGCTCCTACGGAAATAGAAACTGGCAAGCGGCCACCCTGCCCGAGGCCCTCTCTGCAGCAGCCAAGCTGTGCAAGGACGGCAAGCAGACGTCCGGTGGCTGGACTTGGCTGGAGGCTCTGTCCTCATCTGTGTTCTTCAAGCTGTACCCACCTCTGGTGAGGGCCAGAGCCACCACGTGAGGATGCAGGCAGGCCTGTGGGTTGGTGCAGGCCCCTCTGCCCTCTGCTCAGGCTCGGGGTGGGGGGGGGGCACATGGGGAGGAGACCCGAGGCCAGCGTGTCTGCTGGAGCCCAATCTCTGGCCAACTGTAACATGCTGGCTCAGAAATCACCGTCTCAGTATTTGGGAATCCCCAGGTGGGGTCCCAGTCCTAACTGCCATTTGTGAGGGGATGACCTTGAGCGAGTCCCCAACTTCCTCCCCCGTAAACTGGAGGGGAGAAGATAACAAATACGAAAGGGTTTGCTGAGAAACCTTGAGAGGCAAGTGCCATGCCTGACTTCACTGGAGCAGTCAGTCACAGGCACTTCACGTTTTAGGGGCGGGAGCCCCAGCCTCCATCCTCCTGCAGCGCCCCTCGCAGCCACACGGTGGCACTGTTGGACCCACCCTGTGCATCCTGCAGAGGGCCCAGGACCCCAGTTCCCACACACTGTGACTCCCCACTCAGCCCTCTCTTGCCCCAGGAGGGTTCAGCCTGTGTCCTGGTTGAGTTGGGGGTCATCCTCCCAAGGTGATTTTAAACAGAGGTCTGTGCCCTTTCTGCCTGCCACTGGGCTCATTCCGACCACCTAGGAGCCTCCCTAACTTGGGTCTGGGGTGGGGTGGGGGGGCGTCTCATCTTCCTCCATCCAGAAGTGGCTGGGTTCGTTTTGGGAGTCCATCTTCTTCTCCCCTGGGGACCAGGTCAGAGACTGTCTTTCTCCCTGTGCCCCTAGCAGCCTGGAGGTTCAGGAGGTGACATTCAGGGAGTTCAGCTGCTGATCACCAGCAAGGACGGGTGGTAAAATCACTCTGTGACTTACGTTTCTGACCTACAACTTCACCTGCCCTTCACAGCCTCCTGGCTTTCATCTGTGAATATGCGAGGGCGTCCCAGAGACCCCCGCACTCCGTCCTCCGCACAGCTGTGGCCTTGTTCTGGGACCTCCCCACACACACCTTTTCACAGATGAGGGAGAGAGGAGGCTGGGGCGGGGAGAGGGGTTTGCAGGTGACAGGCTCCTTGTCACCCAGTTCCCGGGCAGCGGCAGAGCAGGGATCCGAGCCCAGTTCTCTTAAAGGGAGTCCTGCTCTGAGGCAGGTGGGGTTGACAGGAGCCCATGTTCCTCCTGGTGGAGGTTCTCGCCCTCCACACAGCCACGTTGGGGAGGGGCTGCGATGAAGGGGTGGCTGCCCCACCGCCTCACACAGACTCTCTGTAGGGCCCACCAGGGGGCAAGCAGGGCTGTGACCCAGCTGCAGTCTTTAGCGCAGGTTGAATGGAGGAGGGTGCTGGGCAGGCAGAAGGAAGGCGCGTGGCTGGGCTCAACTGTGAGTCTGGGGTCTCTGGGTAAACTGATGTCCAGTCCTTGTGTCCCCTCCGACTGATTGAGGGTCCCGTGGGGGGAACTTCTAAAAGTCTCCTGGTGCACTGCCAGGTCACAGCGGACACACACCGTCCAGAGCCTGGCCGTGGAGTGGACGGCCAGGGAGGGGGGCGCGGCCAGGAAGGCGGGACCCGCCCGGGATAGGGGCCCGCCCCAGCCCTGGGAGTTGGCGACCAGCCCAGGGCGTGGGCGGTGGAGTCCCTCTGGGCCAGACTCGAGCCGGCCTGGAAGGCGGCGTGCAACGGGGTCCAAGCCCGAGGTCCGCGCAGGCGTCCTGACCCGCCCTGGATGGAGCCCCTCCCCTCCCCTCGCCCCTCCCCTCCCCTCGCCCCTCTTTCCTCCGTTCCCCTTCCCTCCCCTCCATCTCCTCCTTCCCCCTCCGTTGTTTCCGTGGGGGCGGGGCTGCCTCACACCCCAAGAGCGGGAGAGGGAAGGAGGAAGGGGCGGCAGAGCGAGCCCCTCCAAGCCCCCCCTTCCCCCCTCCCCCGCCCCCCCCCCCCCCCCCCGCGCCCCCTTGGCTCCAGCTGGGCCGAGGCCCGTCGCAGGCACCCGGACACAGCTGGAACCCATTAGGCCCCAGCGCCTCTTGGGACGCTTAGGCTAATAAGTGACCCTCTGTAAATGTTAGGAATGAGTCAAGTTTAGGCCGCACTGCTGCTTTCCCGTTAGCGGGTGGCGCCGCGGATGCCCCAGGGAGCGGAGGGGAGGACTGGAGGCCAGGGGCAGGGGCCTTCCTGGCCCTGGAGGGAGCGTTTCCTGGAGCTCATCGCCCCTGCAAGCCTGGCGTGGTTCTCCCCGCCCCGCTGGGCCTCAGTTTCCCCAAGTGCAAATAAGGGTTCAGAGCAGACAGTGGCTGAGCCCCTTCCTGCCCCTGTCCCCCTAGGACAGGAGAGACATGGGTGGCCTTGGCACCACAGGGTGGTTGCTTGGCCCAGAGAGTAGCAGGCACATCCTCTCCCCCCGCCCCCCAGGGAGGCTGCTCAGGCCCACCCAGAGTAGGACTGAAGGGGGTCATCTGGGGGGATGTTGAGTGAAGGTGCCTCCCCAAGATCCCCCAAGGGACTCAAATTCAAACCCCCAGGTGAGAAGTAGGGCTCCTGAAGGAGGGCTGAGCTCCAGGGGACCAGAACCAGGCCTCTCACTCTCCCCAGGGCAGTGGCGTGTGGTCCAGCGCACCAGGCTGCCTGTCACTCTCCGCTGCTGGGGATCAGAACCAGCTTCACAGGTGTCATGCAGGAGGCGGGTCTTAGGGTGAATGGCAGTCTGGTCTTTACAGAGAGTCAGGACCAAGGAGCATCACAGGTGGATGTGCATGGAAGAGGCCAGGCTGGGGTCTCAGGAGGAGGGGATGGCGTGAGAGTGAGCCAGGGTCACAGGCTGGGGGGAGCAGAGGCGCACCCAGGAAGCCTTCTGCCCCCACCAGCCCCAGCGTGAGGGCCAGAGCCCTGTGGAGGGTCTTGAGCTGGGAGGAAGTCAGAGGAGGGGGAGACAGGAAAGAGGAGGCTGCCCACTGGCCACCCACCAGGACCGTGGGCTGGCAGGGAGATTGGGGAGCCACAGGGCAGGGGAGCATGCGGTGGGTCTGAGGGCACAGGGAGAGGACTCTCAAAGATGGGGCATCTGGACATATGGTGGCAAGTCTGGGATTTGAGGGGGTGACAGCAGGACCCCGGGTTGCCGCCCTAGACAGTCACAGGGAGTAGACATCCATCCCCAGGATCCCCGGGAAGCATCTGGTCACTCCTTCAGGTTTAATTCACTGCCTTAAAATCAGATATCCTATGTGTGGCAGGGCGGGCAGCCTGGACAATCTTGTCTGGTTGCACCCACTCCTGTCCAGAGATTTCCTGCTGGTTTGTAATGGCTGCCTCAGCCCCTATGTCCACAGGCCCCTGAATGTCCTCTCCAGTGAGCACCACCCTTAGACCCAGCCAAACGGTCCCTGAGGGCACCCCCAGGCCCTCCGCCAGCTGTGCCTCCTTGTGGAGCAAAGATCCCCACAGTCAAGGCAGAGCACCAGCTCAGAGCCCAAGTCCCCAGGACCAGCCTCAGTACCCAGGATCAAGAATGTCCTGTCCCCTTCCAGGCCTATTCGCTCTCTTTCATGGCAGGTCAGCTGCCCCGGACTGCCCTCCACTGCCTTTCCCTCCCAGGGCCCGCCCGTGCTCTCCAGTGGACAGGGCTGCTTGTTCTAAAGGGAGGTGTGGGTTGAGCCCGTCCTCCCACCAGTTGTCAGCCCCTCCCCACCACAGGCTCTGTGGCTCTGTGTCTCTGCGTGGGGCTCAGGCCCCTCCCTGCCACCCCCACTGTGAAAACTGAGACTGCCCACTGCAGGTGGTCGGGAGGTTGGGGGTCCTGAGGACCAGGCACCCCTGAGGGCTCAGCCAAGCTCCCGCAGAGGTGGAGTGGGGCCAAGGGCCTGGCGTTGTGGCGAGCTGGGCTAGGTGCTCTCTGGACAAGCTATTCCCCCCGTTTCCTCATTGGTGAACAGAGCGGTGCTGGGACAGGCAGGGAGCCACTGAGCAGGCGGAGAAACCAAGGCACGTGCTTTGGCTGACCTCAGCCTCACCCAGGCCTCTGCAGAGCACCCGCTACCCTGTGGTCACCCCTGCGAACTCCAGTGGGCTCATATGGGGGTATCTGACAGCTGTCCAGGGGCCTGCCCACCCCAGCGGTCTGTGGTGGGTGTTTTGCAGAGACTGGAGGACACTGTCCTGAGCCCCACAGCCCGCAGAGAAGACCGCTCACTGACTGTGCGTGGGGCAGGCTGGTGGGCCTCGCCCACCCCTGTGCCTGCCCGTATCCGCGACATAGTGGCCAGCAGCCTGAGCGAGGAGCCGCCCCAAGGTGAAGGGACACGGTGGGGATGGCGGGGGCGGGGGCACCAGGGAGCTGCCCAGCCATCAACTGGAGCCCAGCTTCGGGGAGCCAAGCCCCACTGTCCCCTGACTGGGCCCTCCTGGCCTGTCACCACCTAGTGTGAAGGGGCCCAGAACCACACCCTCCTACAGGGTGGCCCACGGGGTCACGTGTTGATAACCACAGCGTCCTCACCACTAGGCCACGGGACCTTCCCAAGCCAGAGCGGCATTTCTGTTTGTGACACAGGTGTGACCGCCAGTCCTGATTTCAGGTGCATTTGTTTTTCATTAGATGAGTGAAAATACTTAAGGTCGGCACTCAGGGGGCACAGAGGCGGAGCAGCCCCACCCCCACCCCGCCCCCACCCTTTGCTTACTCATCCCTGCTGGCCCCTTCAAGGTGCCTCCTAACTGGCATGCTCTTTGGCTTAGAAACTGGCTCCGAGGCTGGGTTGCTGCACCAAGGCCACCCAGCCGCGGGCACCGGCCCCATGCTTGCTGGTGACTCCGTGCCAGTTCCCCTCCCCCATGCATGTGTCCCGACAGCTTCTCTAATGATGGTCTGTCCCGCCTCCTGAAGGAACTGGGCAGCTCACTGTGTGCATTAAGAGAAACCCCACGTGTGGTTAGAAAAGCAGCTCATTACTGGAGATGGGATCCGGTTACACTGACTCAGCAGTTCCCACTGCTTCCCGGGGGCGGGGGACACCCAGTGCCCAGGCCCCCCATGCCACTGTCATTGGCTTGGGGTTCCCCTTGGTCAGGGCTCCGTATTTGGGTTAAGGGGGTGTTGATAAAAGGCAGGCAGGTGGGAGAATGCCCCCTGAGAGGGGGCTGGGGGGGAAGCGAGGCCCAGAGTGTGAAGTCCACCCCCCACACCTGGGTCTCAGGGGTCAGAACGGGACCCTCCTGCCAAACATTGGGCAGGCCAGCTGAAATGCCGCCAGGACAGGGTGCGGTGCTGGGCTGGGGCCTGGGTTGGCTCTAGGCTGACCCTGTACGCTTGCTTGCAGGGGTGCGGGAGCCGCCGGCAACCTCAGCCGGCGTGCGGGAGGGGGACCAGCTGCTGCAGCAGGAGCTGTCGCGGCTGGAGGACCTGCTGGCCCAGATGGGCGCCGAGCGGGATGAGCTGGCAGGCCGGCACCACGCGGTCAGTGAGCGGGTAGGTGTGTGCAGCGGGCACGTGGCAGGCCAGGGGTGGCAGCCTGGCCCAGGGTGAGGCGGTCTCCGTTAGGCCTGACAGTCGGACCGGGAAGACCATCAGCGAGTCCTAGAATGTAAGTGTGCCAGTCACACTCCACACCCCGGGGGACGATGGGGAAGCTGAGTCTAGAGGTAGGTGAGGGCGCCGAGGCCTCCCTGTCTCACAGCTCTGCCTGCCCGGGAGCCCTGGGGGGTGGCCTGGTCAGTCCTGCCCTCCGGGCCCAGCTCCTAGCCCAGTGTGAGCATGGCACCAGCACTCAGCCTGCACCTGCCCAAGGTGGAGGAAGGCAAGCTGGGAGGAACTGACCCCTTTCGGAACCGACCTCCAGGGAAATGGCCCTAACCCTGAGACCCAGCTTGTGAAGAATTGAATCTGCTCCCAGCCCCCAGCCCTTTCCAACAAGAGGCTGGCGCAGGCCTCGGGGACAAGTATGACCTTTGGCCCTGAGTTCTTGATCCTCTGTGCCTTCCAGGGTGACTGGCAAGCTGCAGCAAGAGAGAGACCTCTTTGGTTGCAAAGTGTGGGTGTGGGGGCCTCCCATTGTATATATGGGGAAACCGAGGCAGAAAAGTGAAGACACTGCTTGGAGCCTCGTTCCCGTGTCTGCACTCCACGGCATGACAGCTTCCGAGGCAGGCCTGGGCGAGGGACCCCTGGCTCACAGTGTAGGGGCCACAGGCCTTGCTGGATCTGGCCCAGCCTCCACCTTTGCTGTCTTCAGAGCCCCCCTTGCTGTCGTAGCATGACGGATGACCCCACTTTCCGGATGCATTGCCCAAGGCCATGCTGCCATTATTGGGGCTGAGATCATGACCAGTGACGAGTGCCCGTGGGCCCCAGGGATAGGTGGTATCATGGGCCCCACAGAGGTGCCCTCTGCCCTACCCCCACACTGTGAACACCCATTCTCATGGGCCTGCAGCCCCGTGGGCCCCGGCCCAAGGCTGTGAGTTGAGGGTCCCTCTCATCCAGACCCGGGGGAGCCCGTCCGTCCATGAGCTTGCCTGCCCTCCCGGGCCATCTGTGGCTGAGCTGGCAGTGGGAGTGTGGAATCTTCCTAGCACAGGGTGGGGAGATGTTGGGAACGGGCCTGTGGGAATAGAGGCCGCAGAACTCCTGCAGACAGATTCGTAAATCTCATGACTCAGATCTGAACTCGCAGACCCGGCTACTCTGCACATACCCAGGCTCCCTTGTGTAATGCCAGAAGGGGCTGGGCCTCCCCAACTTACCCCAACCAGATCGCCAGGGGCTTGGGGTCAAGCTGGCCAGCAAGACTGTTTCTTGGCATCTCTATGGAGGTGGGGGCAGCCCTTGCCCTAGCCCCTGGCTCCAGCTGGGCCGTCCAGCCCCTTACCTCTCATCCAGCTGGTGGTTAAGGAGGGGCCACTCACCTCCCCACACACCTGACCCCAGGTCACTCCACAGATGTGGCCTCCAGCTCTCCTGACCTTCCTGCAGCTCAGCCCCCCACCAGCCTGACTGCTAGGCCTAAACACCTCCCCCCACACCCCAGAGTGTACTCCGAGTCAGGGTGCAGTGGGGGGTATCCCCAGCACTTCCTTCCCCCCTCAGAGCCCCAGGGTCCTCATCTGCTCAGACTCCAGCCAGCCGCCCAGCTTGAATGGTTCCCCTCCCCCACAGGCCCACCCCGGTGGGGGGGGTCCCCTTCTGCCTGCTGGATGCCGTACTGGGAGCAGACGGAGGTGTGAGCACAGACAGGTGGGGCAGCTAGTGGGACCCCACACTCACTCAGTCTCATGTGGGGTGACCCCAGGCCTGCTCTGCCACTGGCTGTCCTGCCCCTTCTGTGGCGATCCAGACCCTGGAGGCCACCTCCTCAGCTGGCCGTGCACTCTTAGCCCAGGGGGCAGAGTGTGCACACCCAGCCACCTGACCCAGCCCGGACCCCAGCCTGACCCCAGCCCTGCTGGGAGCCCCAGAGGAGCCCTCTCTTACACTTTCGAGGGCTTGTGCCAAAGCTGCTGTGCCTGCTAGGCTGGGGGCTGCCAGCCAGGTGGGCTCACTCCTCCCCAGCTGCAGGCCCGGCTGGAGATGACCGAGGCTCGGCTGCGGAGGTCAGAGCTGGAGCACAGCGCGGACCTGGAGGAGGCCCTGGGCCGGCTGGAGGCCGCTGAGCAGAGGTGAGGCCAGGCGGGCAGTCAGGGCTGCAGGAGCAGGCCATCGTGGTGAGAGGCAGTGCCCCCCCTTGTGCCCCCCCCTTGTGCCTGCGGTTGCCAGCCAGCCTCTTCCCAAAGTGACTCCAAGTTGAACTGGCCTGTTGGAGTCAGCTGCAGGCTTTGGGGGGACAGGAGGGAGCTGAGCAGAGTGGGGAGCGGGACCAGCCCTGTGAGACCTCAGCATGGAGTGCTGAGTCCCCCTAGCCCTGCTCTCCCGAGTGTGCCCCCCGGGGCCCCCGACATCTGCCAAGTCTGGTGCTCTGGCCGGCACTGCAACCGACTGTGGCCCTCGGGTAGCCCAATGTGTCCTGGGATGCCCACGGCACTACCCCTCCATCCTGCTTTTTGCACCCTGGCCCTGACTCCCAGGCCCCTTTGGTCTTGAGCTGCTCTGATTTCATGGTCAAGGCCTCATTTGTTCATCATTGGTGAGCATGTGTCACACCTCAGCCCCCCAGAGGCAGTTCCTGCACCCCCAAGCCCCAGGCCACTGCCAGCAGGGCAGAGCGGTTGGCATGGTCCTGCTTGCTCACCCTCAGGGGCTGGGAAAGGGGGAAAAGTGCTGAGAAGCTTTCTGAAGACCAATCTGGGGGGTGGGGGGACTCAAGTGGAGGCTTATGCCCCTGGAGCAAAAAGCAGAGAATATCCTGTAGTGGACTTGCAGCCTGGCAGGGAGGTGCTGGCTCTGGAGGGTGGGACCCCCACTTGGCAGGTTTGGGGCTCTTGTCTGCAGCCACACACAGACCTGCCCTGGATGGACAAGGCCCCCAGGTCATAGGGGGCTGCCCCTCCCTGTCCCTACCTACCCCACTCCAAAAACAGCATCTCCCTCACAGACTCGGCATGCTCGACTGGGGGCTCCCAAGCCCAGTCCCCCTTACTTGTATGGGGGTTCACCTCTGTACCAGGGATTGAGGAGCCGGCCACAGTTGCGGGGCAGAGCCAGGAAAGCTCAGACGGGGAGGGTGAGAGCAGGTGTCTCAGGGAAGGAGGAGGCAGCCAGGGTGTGGCCCCAGTTTGGGGGCCAACTGGGGTCCCACTCAGGTGGTCCATGCTGCCCAGGGGCAGTGTGGGGGCTGCACACCTGAGCACGGTCAGCTGGGCCCGGGGTTCGGGGCCTGGGTCTCTGAGCACCGCTGTAAGGGGTGGCCACGCCACTGTGTGTCGCTCCATCCAGGAGCACCGGCCTCTCCCAGGTGAACGCCCTTCTGCGGGAGCAGCTGGAGCACATGAAGAAAGCAAACGACACACTGGCCCAGGAGCTGGCCAGGACCACGGGCCGTGTCCTCCACCTGCGGGGCGAGCTGGAGCTGAGGGAGGCACAGCGCTGGACCAGGAGCCAGGTGCCCCCTGCCCCTGCCCACTGCCAGGGCACCTGCTTTACGTCTGTGGCTGGTGTGTGTGTGTGGTGGGGGGATGGGCAGCAGGGACCAGGAGAGGGTGAGTTGGCTTCAGCTGTGCTTCCCCCGGGGGCAAGGCCGCTGGCCTCCTGCCACACCACATCCCCCACTCGGCTTGGCCACAGTGGTCTGTGGGATGGGAGACACCAGTGTGGGGGATGGGGAGACCCCCTGAGAGAGGGAGTGCAGGAGGCTGAGGCCTGGGACATAGAAAAGGGACAGGGCCAGGTCCTGGCTCTGGCGTGACCCACCTGTTCTGGAGACAGGAGGAGATCTCCGTAGGCCTGACTCCTGATCACACTGCACGAGAGGGGTCCCCCTCCATTGCTCCCCAGCCCTCCAGGGCCAGCAGGGCCCCCGCAGCCATGCCTGGTCAGTACTCTGAAACGCCCCGCGCCCTGCCAGCCCACACCTCTCCACAGGGCTCCTGCCCACCGCAGGACAAAAACGTCCCTGGAGGGCAGGTCTGAGGTCGGTGTGGCACTGGTTTGCCAGGGGTCTTTATTTCCCCTTGTCCTGAGGACCTGTCTCCCTGGTCGGCAGGTGTGTTCTCTCAGCACTCGATGGATACCTTTTGTGTCTTTGATCCTGACCGAGTCCTCGTAAAGGTGGTTGGTCAGCCTCCTCCCTCTGGCTGCCTTGGGATCTCGACTTTGACCCTGGTGTTCTGCAATTTGTTTGTTTTTGTGTTTATTTTGTTCCTTAGATTCCACACATCAGTGAGATCGTATGGTGTGTGTCTGTCTCTGTCTGACTGTGTCACTTAGTGGAGGCCTGTAGTTCTGGGACATGTCTGTGTGAAGATTGCTTATCCCGCTTAGGGTACTTCAGGACTCTGTGTCTTCCAGTATTCTTGGAAAGTAGCCATTATTCTTTAAGTAGTGCCTCCTCTCCCATACTTCTTACTGCCCAGGTTTTCTTTCTTTTTATCCCCCTGACCTGTCTTCTAGGTAATTTCTTCAAATCTACTTTCCTGGTCATCAGTTTTCTTTTCTCTGTCAATCTCTATTAGACCCGCCTACTTGGCTTCAATTCCAAGCTTGTGTTTTTCATCTTTACAAATTCTGGTGGATTCTTTTCCAGATATCTTACTCTTAACGCATACGTTCAAGCCTCTCATGTGTTGATACACATTAAAAGCAGTTGTTCTGGAGTCTGTCTGATGGTCTAATGGCTGAAGTTCTTCCAGGCCTGTGTCCAGGGCTCCTGCTAGGCCTTGTGCATGTGCTTTGTATCCCTATGTCTTTGGTGATGTTTTCATTTCAACTAAGAGCCGCTTGTTTTCCTTGGAACTTCATGACAATTCTTTGATACCTGAAATGACTGTGGTGTCTGCCAGGACTTTGATTTGCTCTGACAGGTGCCTAGAGGTGCTGACAGTTTTTGGTGCCACATTGAAGTAAATTTTCAGCTTGAGTTTTTATTAATAGAAACCACCCCAGCGACGTGAATTCAGGCTGAACCCTGCATAACAGCTAACTCGTGGTTCCAAGTCCATACGGAAGGTCTCTGTCCTTCTTGTCTTAGTCCATCCAGGCTGCTGTGACAGAAATACCAGGCGGCTTAGAAACAGATGTTTGTGCCCCACAGTTTGGAGGCTGGACGTCTGAGATCACGGTGCCAGCCCATTCCGTGTCTGGCGAGAACCCCTTCTGGGATCATACATGACACCTTCTCGCTATGACCTCACATGGAAGAAAGGGCTTGTGGGGTCCCTTATATAAGGGCATGTGGGGACAGAGTCCCAGAGACCAGTTTCCAGGCTTTCGGCCTCACGTGGAAAGGTGCTGGCTCGGGTCGTAGATGGCCATCAGCTGTTACTGGTTAGCCATTGGCCACTGATATAACTGCCATGGCTAAGCTAGCAAGCAGGGGTTGCAGTTAGCAGGGTGGATTGCAGCTAGCAAGTGAGGTGGGTTGGCAGAAAAGCAGACGGCAGGTTGCGGATCTTGTGGAGCCTGCTTCTTGTATCTCTAACCCAGCCGCCAGCGAGAATATAGTGGTATGACTCCTCTATCTATGGCTCCGTAGGTGTTCCTATTTGGCCTCACCATATGCTGCGTTCTTATGTGGGGAGCGGGACCAGAGACCCCGCCTGAAACCCCGCATGACAGGGCACTAATCTCATTCATGGGGCTCCACCCTCATGACCTTACCACCTCCCAAAGATCCCACCTCCTACCACCAACACATGGGGGTTAGAATTCAACAGATGAATTTTGGGGACACAAACGTTTAGTCTGTTTTACCTCCTTCCAGTGTCCTGCAGACAGAGGTGTGTATGTGTTCTAGCTCACCCTCCAGTTCACTCACCTCTAGCACACCTTACATAGAATACGGCTTTGAGGTATCTCGTCTCTGCAAGCCAACACCCCCTTTGGGTGGTCCCTACACTTTCTCTCTCCCCTGAGCCCCTGTGGTCAAGGAAACTTGTCCAAGTTGCTCCATTTGTCACCGTTTCCCGTGTCTGTCCGAGTCCCCGACCTCCCCTGGTTCCTGGACTGCGTGCTCCCACAGTGTTGGTGAGCCCAGCCTGGAGTTCAGGAAATTGTGAAGTCTGGAAACTGACATCAGAGTTGGAGTTACTGGGCAGGCTAACCAAGGCGACTGCCCACCACTAGCCAGGAGCGCTGAGCTCATCCCTCTTTGCTGATTCAATGGGGTGAGGAGGGGTGCGCACACAGAGGGCTCTGGCTCCAGGCACAAAGGGGCACCCCCAACAGAGGGTATATAGCAAAGTGTTTTGGGGCTCAATAGAGGGACCTCAGACACAGAGTCAGCAAAGGCTTCCAGAAGGAAGAGGAAGGTGTGTGGGTCTTGAGAACCAGCTGAATGTGAGTGAGCTCTAGCTGAAAGCAGCGTGAGCTGGGGCCATGACAGGCAGGGGGCACTGAGCACCTTGGTGAGCTCTCTAGGATCCCTGGAGGTCAGCGTTTTCAGGACACGGCCAGGTGCATGCACTGGCAGGGTGGTGGGGACACTCAGGGCTTGTGGCTTTGGCTTAGTTCCGGGCAAGCCTGCCACTTCTGACAGACTACACAGGGCCCTGTCCCATCCTGCCCCCCACTCTCACCCATCCCTTCCCCACCAAAGCCCTGCAGTGACCTCCCCACCACCATTAGAATCCTGATTCATTGCCCCTTATCTCACGGTGGCTTCGCCTCCTGCCCCCGATGAGCTCTGAGTGGAGAGGCTTCTGCTTCCCGGCACCTCAAGGGCAAGCCACTCACCTGGATGTCTTGGGGGCCCTGCCAGAGTAACAGCTGCTCTGGGTCCTGGGAAAGGAGACGGAGCCTGCACCTCCCCCATGCTGGGCGGGGGCTGAGCACCCAGCAAGGAGACTGGGCTGAGTGGTCCTGGTTGTGGGCAGGACCTGTGTGGTCACCCCTAGGTCCTCTGTGGGGTGGGGTAGGGGATTTAGATTATTCTGGAAGGTAAGTCCCTGGGACACAGGCGGCAGGAACATGTAGGCGATGCAGGGTGTGGCCCGTGGGGCCGGCCAGCGTGGCATCTGGTGAGAGTGAAGGGGTTACCTCCCAGCACCTGGGCCTGAAGTGAACATGAGCCTCTTATTTTCAGACCCGGCGTTCGCGTTTGGGGGAGCCCCGGGACTTCCTCCTCCTGTGGAGACAGGTAACAGCGCTCCGTGCACACCTGGCTGAGCTGCGGTCAGCTTCCGAGCGGTGAGCCAGCCGCCCCACCTCACCCAAGCCTGCATAGGCCTCCCAGGTGGGGGGAAGGGGCATGTGATGGGAGGGCGCTGGCACTGGGCAAGTCCTGGGGTATGAAGAGGGCGGCAAGGGTTGGGGGCAGGAAGGACAAATGGACAGACTGAGGGAGGCAGGGGAGCAGGGGAGTGACCTGAGCAGGGGAGGAGCTACACCAGTGCAGCTTTGGGTCCCTCTGGTCCTTGCTGGCACCTCACACGGGTCTGTCCTGGGTTACTGAGGTACTTGTCAGCACCCCAGTTTGCACACAAGGAAACTGGGGCTCAGAGGATCAATGTCCTGTCTGGCCTTGCCCTGCCCCCGCTCACCAGTCTCAGTCTGTGACATGAGTTGGTTGATGACATTCGGTGGGGGCTTGTCCTGGGGATGGTGGGTGGTGGATCCGCCACGTGACTGGACCCTGCCCTCCCAGCCGGCTCACAGCTGCCTGGGCCCAGAGCCCACAGCTGGTCCTGAGGCTCACTGGGGGGGGGGGGGGCACCTTGTCCCCAGGGATCTTGCTGACATGCGAGCGGACGCGGCCAGCACGGCCCGGCGACTGCACACGGCCTGCCTGAACCTGGATGCCAGCCTGCGGCTGTCGGCCAGCAGTGCAGCCAGTGCCCTGGAGCAGCAGCTGCGGGACAAGGTGTGCGAGATGCTGCAACTGCAGGGCCGCTGGGACGCAGAGAAGGTGGCGCTGCAGGCCAGGTGGGCGCCCAGGGTGGGCAGGTGGGTGGGTGGGGACACCCGCGCCCCTCTGCTGTGTTCCGGGGCGTCGGCAGGCCCTCACGTGCAGGTTTGCTCCCTCATCGCCACCAGCATCCTCTGCCACCACGCTTCCCTGACTCCACACACAGTTCACAATCCTTACCCAGCAGCCACGTGACACTCATGGTAGATGGGCCCAAACTCTTTAACCAGCCCTGGAGCCAAAGATAGGGCTCCCCAACTTTGAGGGCCTCAGGGGACACTGCAGTGGACACGTGGATTGTCCCTGTGGCTGGTTGTGGATTTTCAGGCTAAAAGCGCATCCTTCCAGGGTAGGTGCTTGTTCTGAGGTCAGCGTGTACGCAGCTGTGGCAGGCAGAGGGCCAGGCCCACAGCTGCAGTGAATGAGGCCAGGGCCAGGCGGCTGCGGCTCAGAGCAGCCATGGGAGGTTCTGCACACAGACCCCCGTCTGGGCCTGCCGAGGGCAGCTTCAGCGGGAACCGGGGAGACTGGAGGCCCAACCTACTGCCACTGGGAGCGACTTTGCAGCGCCTGGGGGTCCATGGCTCCCCTGCCCACTGACAGTGCCAGGTCTATGCTCTGTGCTGTGTTCTGACGACCCCACTCCCCGCCACTTGACTTCTCTCCAGACTCTCTGAGCAGACGCTGCTGGTGGAGAAGCTCACAGAAGAAAACTTGAAGAAGGAGAGCGCCATCTCTTCCCTGAAAATGGACGTTCAGAGACTGGTGCGGGGGCTGTGAGACGGGTGGCTCTGGCCGGTGCCCTCTGCCGCCTCACTGAGGGGTCTGCCCTGGTCACAGGAGTCCGGGCACAGCAGAGGCCAGCCGGCAGTGGACAGCTTGAAGGACAAAGTTGTGTCCCTACAGCACGTCCTGGACACCATCACAGAGGTGCAGGCCACCTGGGTCCCCTGTGGTACAGCAGTGGGTGGGCTGCAGGTTCCGGTGGGTCCCGCTGACCCGTGAGACAATCTGGAAAGTCCTGTTGGGCCGTGCCCTGAGCTCTCTCACTGCATCCCTTCCTCCCTGCCCTGAAGGTGGCCCAGGCAGACTCGGGGTGCCCAGAGCTGGTGCGGAGCAGTGGCACTGAAGTGGAAGAGGCACAGGGACCCCGGAGGAGCCCCCCACATACCGCGTCACGGACCCATTCCCCAGCAGCCCAGGACCCCGCACTGCGGGCCGTGCAGACAGCCCTTGAGAGGAAACAGCAGCAGGAACAGGTAGGCAGCCAGAGCCTGCCCCGGTCCCCACAGGGGGCAAAGCCATGACACCTGCCCTTTTGGCTGAGAGGTGCCATTACAGAGCCTACCTGTGGGTCACCCAGGTGAGCTGACTGTGGGGTCTCCACGGGCCTGCCCTGAGCCCCATGGCCCTGGGGGTGGGCTGTAGGCCTAAGTACCTCCTGTCTGGGGGAGTGTGGGCAAAGGCCTGCCCAGACCAGAGGGGGCTTGCACACACCCCCTCCCCCCCAGGTGCTATGCCTGCAGCTGCAGGCCTCCCAGGTGGAGGTGGCCCGGCTCCGTGAGCAGCTATCAGAGAGGCAGCAGGAGCTACGGGCCTCTCGGAGACTCCTGCAGGAGCAGATGCGGGAGTGGGAGGGCCTCCTGAACAAGCTGGAGGTGCAGAGCCAGGAGGCACAGCACTACAGGGCAGCCAGCGAGCTCCTGGGAAGGTGCCTCAGGGGCTGGGCAGGGCGGGCAGTCCCTGCCTGGGGTGGGGGTTCCTCCCCAAGGCCTTCCATGTGGGAGGGAGAGGGCCATGTGTCCCAGACAGAAACTGCTCTGGCCAGGCCACCTGCCCCACCGTTCACCCCTCGCCTCCTGCCACCCCTCCCCCCACCAGCAGTGAGCCCCCCTTCCCCTCATCTGCTTCCACCTAAGTCTACCCAGGACTCACCTTCCTGCCCCCTTCACTGGCATGCCAAGCTCTCCACACTCTCCCCAGAGCAGGCTGTGCTCTCCCACCTCCTCCCTGGCTCCCAAGACTCCTCCTGGGGTCTTCTCCATCTTTCCAAAATGGTCCATAAAACCCCCATTCATTTCCCTCCCCGTCCATTGGGGTGGCCCGTGTGCCCACCTGGTGTCCTGTGGATCTGGTGGCTGTGGTGCAGTTGACATTGGGGCTCTCTGGACGCTTCTGTGCATATCTTACCACCCTGGGTTTGGTGGGAGTGGGGGTGGTGGGACGAGAACCCCCCCAGGACTTACACTCCTGAGTGAGCTGCTCTGTGGGGCTTTCCACCCCACACACTGCCGCAGCCAGACAGACGTGGGGGCAGCTAGGGGTCAGGTCCCTGGCTGCTGGATCACCTGTGGTGAGGACTCCAAGTGAGCCAGCACTGACTGCAGCTGCAGATGTGGAGCTGGGGAGGGCGCCGGCTGGGGAGGTGTCCTTTCCTCTGCAAGTTGTGCAAGGACTGGCTGCAGTTGGCCTGTGGGTGACAGAGGGCTCAGCATGACGACGCCTCAGGAGGCACAGCCTGTATGCTTTAGGGGCTCCCACGGGGCCACCAGGAAGGGACAAGCCTACTGGTGGCCACCCCATCTCGCAGGCCAGCCTGGTGCCAGAGGTGGCTGGATTTTCCTGGTCCCTCCCCATGCTTCCCTGAGCTCCTGCCTGGCGGCCTGCACACCTGGCGCCCCCTGCCCTGTCCTGCCCTCCTGCCACTCACTGAGCTCAAATGTGCCCAGTGAGGGTCCTGGGGCTCCCTTCCCCCATGCACATCCGGCTGCCCACTCTCGGACCCCTGCTCCCAGAGAGAAGAAGGCCCTGGAGATGGAGGTGGCACAGCTGAGGGGGAAGCTAGAGGCTCGGGACACAGAGAAGAAAAGGCTGGAGGCCACAAACGCTGAGCTGCGGGATAGCCTTCTGCTGCGGGCACAGCAGCGCGAGCGGGATCTCCAGGAGCTGGAGACCAGGTGGGCCGGGCAGCACCACGGGCTCAGGCCCCTCTCTGGGCCTCAGTGTCCCGTTCACTAAGGGGACCGCTTCCTTGCCTGACGGAGTGGGAGGTGCCCAATGAGACAGCAGGGGTGCAGGACTCTCCAGGCTCCGCCCATGCTGGCCCATCACCCTAACACCCCAACACCCACCCAGCACCCACCCAGAGCTGCTCCAGGCAAATCCACTACCCCGAGCCCAGCAGAGGTGGCCGTCGCCCAGCATGTGGGCACATACTCCTCACCCAGGCGTGTCAACTGAAGCATGGACAGAGAATCCCACCCCAGCCCAGGCCAGCCCAGCCACAGGCCTAGTCTTGACAGTCCTGTGGACTCACTGACTTTGCAGCCTCCAGGGTGACCCTGGGCTCCTTTGGGGCTCCCTGGGCTTGGACGGAGTTGCAGGCAGCCACCCTGCCCACTGGGTCCTGTGAGGTGGCCCCATCTTCCCCTGAGGCATCCTCATGCCCTTTGTCTCTGGTTTTGGGACCTCAGTCAAGGGCGCCTGGAGCAGCTGGAGGAGAAGGTCTCCAGCCTCAAGAAGGAGCTGATATCGGCCCGGGAGGCACTGAACTCCGTCCAGCTGCAGAGGGACATTCTGGAAAGCGAGAAGGACACTCTGCACAGTGCCCTGGCCCGGGTACCCTCCATGCCCATGGCCCCTCTCTCCCACCAGTGCTCTCTCTCCCACCACGTCTATGCTCACCCTCTTGGGCCCTCGGTCCATCCCCAGAGCTCCCAAAGTCACCGCGGCTACCAAAGTCCAGCCTCCTCAGTCACTGACCAGTGGACTCGAGCCGTCCTCCCTGACCCATGGCCACGCCACATCTCAGTGCCCTCTCGGCCACCCCGTCACCTCTCCTGGCTGCAGCCTTAGTACCCCGGGGCTGCTGTCTACTCCAGAGGCTGCCCCCTGTGGGACTCCTTCCACCCTGTCCCACCCAGAGCTCCAGCTTGCACACCTCCCACGATGCGGGGCTCACTCCCTCCCCAGCACCAACAGCTCCACCTGGGGGAACGCTCTGTCCCTGAGTCTGAAAGCCCCCCCCCGGTGTCCCCCTTGGGGTGACCACTGCCCGCCCTCCCTCCCTCCCCAGGCCGAGACCAGCAACGCGGACCAGGACCTGCTCATGACCAGGCTGAAGTCAGAGGGAGTAGAGCAAAGGGACTCCCTGGCCAAAATGGCTGCCCTGATGGAGGGGCTGGCTCAGGACAAAGGCACCCTGAACCACCTGGTCCTGCAGGTGAGACGAGGGCCCAGGTGGGCAGACCTTGCCCTGAGCCTCGCATTCTCCAGGGTGGCCGTGAGGCTTAGCCCCAGTGCTGGTTTCCAAGCCCAGATCCCGGTTTTTCATCCATCCTCTCCTCACCTTTTCCATTTCTGGACTGAGCAGGTTTGGGGAGGACAAGGCCCACAGAGGGATGACGGGACCTGACAGCCCTGGCCAGGCCTGAGGGAGGGCAGGCGAGGGCAGGGCTGGGCCGCCCATGGGGGCCGAGGGTGCGTGGTGCAGGGGCCAGGACACAGGCCCTTCTACACCCCTGCTGGCAGCTGGAGCAGGAACGGGACCAGCTTCGGGAGCAGCAGAAGACGCTCGAGCGGGAGCAGGCGGGTGCCCGGGAGCAGCTGGAGCTGGTTCGGGCTGAGCGCAGGGGCCTGCAGCGGGCCTGTGGGCTCCTGGAGCGGCAGCTGGAGGGGCAGGTGGCCGGGCTGCGGGAGCAGGTGCACCAGGTGAGTCTCCACTCTCCGGGCTGCTGCCCGGCCCCACCCTGCTGGCCGCCCCTTCCACTCTGGGATGTGACGGCCATGTCACATCCCATTGGCCCAGGGTGTCAGCACCTATGCTTTCTAACTGCAGTATTCACTGATGGGCTATGTTCAGAGGTGGCTTCCCCGTGGTGGGGGGTAGGAGACAGGGACAGAGATGCAAAGAAGACCTGTCCCCAGTACTTGGGCTGGGTTCTGCCCCCCATCAGAGGATCAAAGACCCATTGATTTCCACGCCCTCACCATTTCCTCCTGTCTTGTTTCTCTCCACACCTGAACTCCACAGTCATTCATTCGTCTGTGCAGTCATTCCCAGGTCTTCTGTTGACACAAATCATGTGTGGAGCAGAGGTCACTGGGGAGTGACAGTGAAGCAGTTTGCTTTTTTCTGATCCCAGCCTTGTTGGCCACCTGAAAACCCTCTCCTTGCAGAGTTCTGGGCCCCCAGTGGCATTCAGATGCCATGGCTCCTGTCACTTTGAGGACTCACTACAGCTTTTCTCAGTGTCTCTGACTCTGTCCTGTCCTTTCCTGGTCATTTGTTTTCTCTATTTTTAATTGCAGTATGATTTGCAGTCAGTAAGCCAGCACACAGTTCCGTGAGTTTTGACAATTGTACGCACCTGTGTAGCCACCACCTGTGCAGACACCATGAGATCAAGATGTAGAGCTGCTCCCTCAGCCCAGCAGGGTCCCTCGTGCCCCTCCAGTCACCTGTCCCCCCACCAGGCAGCCTCTGCTCTGCCAAGTACCAGGAGGACCCATGTCACCTGCTTCAGAACTTGTTGTAAATGCAGTCAGAGAACAGACACTTTTGTGCACAGCTCCTCCCTCTCAATGTGTCTTTAAGAGTCATCGTGTTGTTGGGTGTGTCGAGGACGTGTACTTTTTTTTCATAGTAATATTCCCTTGTAGGAATAAACCATGTTTGCTGACCCCTCACCCACAGCTGGACATTTGGGTGGTTTCCGGTTTGGGGCTATAACGGACAAGACTGTTATGAACATTCGTGTATAAGTCGTGACTTATGTTCTCATTTCTCTTGAGTAAATATGTAGGAGTGAAACTGGAGTCACCAGGTAGGTGAGTGTGGACCTCTGTAAGAAACTGCCCAGCAGCTTCCCAAAGTGGTTCTGTCGTTTTACTTGACTGCCCGCAGCGTAAGGATCTCCAGCCACTCCCCGGCCTTGCCCACATTTGGTATCGTCCGTTTCTGCTTTTTATCTAGCCTATGTGTATGAAGTTCTATATCACATGGTTTAATTTGCATTTCCCTGGTAACGAATGGTGGTAAGCACATTTCAATGTGCTTAGTGAATATTTGTAGACCTTGTTTTGTCAAGTGTCTGTTCAAGGCTTTGGCCCATTTTTTATTTATGTTTTTTATTTTGGTTATGGCTGTATAGGAGTTCTTCACATATCTTAGATACAAGTACTTTGAATATTTTCAAGTTTGTGACTTGCCTGTATATTTCCTTAATGGTATTTTTGATGGACAGAACATTTTAACTTTGCCAAAGTCCAATTAACCAAGTTTTTTAGAAACTTAGTATTTTCTAGGTCCTGTCTCAGAGATTTTTGCCTCGCCCAAGAACAAGAAAATATCCTCCTATGCTTTCATCTCGCTCTTACATGAAGTCTGTAATCCGTTTCAGGTTTATTTTTGTGTAGAGCCCTGGTTCTCAAAGGGTGCTCCAGACCAGCAGCCTCAGACCTGGGAACATGTTAAAATCCTCAGGCCCACCCACCACCGACTGAGTCCAGAACTCTCTGGGAGGGGTCCAAAAATCTGGATTTTAGCCTCCAAGTGATTCTATACACACCAAAGTGTAAGAACCGCTGGTGTCAGTTATGAAGTAGGAACTGAGGTCCACTGTCTTTCATAGTAATATCCAGTTGTTCCAGCGCTAGTGCTTCAAAAGACTCTCCTTTCTCCCCTTGAATTATCTTGGTGACTTGTTAATCTGTGCAAATCGGTCCCTGTTCGTCCTTTCACCAAAACCACACTATCTTGAAAACTGTAGCTTTTTAGTAAGTCTTAGAGTTCGGTAATGTGTGTTCTCCAATCTTAGTCTTTTTCAAGATTGCTTTGGCTGTTCAAAGTCCTTTGCGTATCTATATACATTTTACAGGCTTGTCAATTTCTCCCCCCCAAAAGCCCGCTAGCACCTTGGTGGGGATTGTGTTGACTTCCATAGATCAATGGGAGAAGACTGGACATCTTAACTGCATTGAGTTGTCCATCCATGAATATGGCCTATCTCTCCATTTTTTCTGTACTGACTTCCTCTCAGCTGTGTTTTATAGTTTTTTTTAGTGTAGAGGCCTTGCACATATTTGATTAAATTAATACCTAAATTTGACATTGTGGATTGCCTCGCTTTTGATTTTCTTTCCCTCTTGTTCATTACTCGTATATAGAAATACAATTTTACAGATAACTTTGAATTGTGCAACTAGACAAGTTCACTTGTAAGTACCAGGGTTACTTGTGCATAATCACGTTACCTGTGAGTAACAACAGTGTCACCTCCTTTCTGATCTCACTGCCTTTATTGCTTCTCCTTTTAATGCGTTGGCTAAAGGCCAGCAGGACAAAGCTGAAAGGAAGTGCTGAGAGTGGTCGTCTTTCCACCAAGCCCGATCTCGGGGAAAGCATTCCATAGTTCACCCTTAAGTGTGATGTGATCTGTAGGATTTTTATAGATGTCCCTTATCAGATTGAGTATGTTCCATTGCATTCCTGGTCAGCTGAGAGATTTTTTAAAATCATGAATGGGTTCTGAATCCTGTGAAATGGTTTTTCTGTATCTGTTAAGAACAAAGATCATTCCATTGTTCTTATTCTGTTAATGTGGTCAAGTATATCGGTTAATTGTTTACTGTTAAACCAACTTTGCGTAGCTGAGATAAACCCTACTTGGTCATAAGTTAATAGATATTTTATATTTCTTTCAGGTCAATTTCATTCTATTAAGGAGTTTTCCATCTATACTCATGAGAAATGTTGGTCTGTAATTTTCTTTTCTTGTAATGTTTTTGTCAGATTTGGAATCAGGGCCTCAAAAAATAAGTTGGGAAGTGTTCCTTCTTCCTGTTTCCTAAAGTGTTTTCAAGTTGGTGTCATTGCTTCCTACACGCTTGTCGAATTCACTAGTGAAGTCATTTGAGTCTGGAGTTTTCTTTGTGAGAAAAGTTTTGATAATGAATTCAATTTCTTTAACAGATATAGGGCTACTCAGATTTCCTATTGACTCTATGGCTGTTTTCTTCTTCATCCTAGTAGTTTTGCTTGTTGTGTTTTTATTATCATTCAGTTCAAACTAGTCTCTCATCTTCCGTGTGATTTAATCTTTGATTACTTATGCACATATTGCCTAATTTCCAAATATAGGTATTTCCTAACTATCTCATTGCTACCTATTTCTACTATAATTCCATTATGGTCAGAAAACATACTCCCTGTTATTTTAGTTGATTTAAATGTATTGACGCATGTTTTATGGCCCAACCTATTGTCTTGTTGAGCCTTCCACGGTGATGGGAAGTACTCTGCTCTTGGTGAGTGTGGTGTCTATAAATATTAAGTCTAGTTGCTTGACAGTGTTGTTTAAATATTCTGTGTCCTTACTGGTTTTTGTTTATTTGTTTGTCTTGCTTTATTTGGCTGGTTGTTTTTGTCTACTTATGCTACTGTGTTTCCCGAAAATAAGACCTGGCCGGACCATCAGCTCTAATGTGTCTTTTGGAGCAAAAATTAATATAAACCCTGGTCTTATTTTAGTATAAGACCCAGTGTGATATAATATAATGTAATATAACATAACATAACATAATATAATGTAATATAAAACATAATATACCGGTCTTATATTAATTTTTGTTCCAAAAGACACATTAGAGCAGATGGTCCGACTAGGTCTTATTTTCAGGGAAACACGGTATCAATTAGTAACAGAAGGGCATTAAAATTTCTATGATGGTGGAATTTTCTCTGTCTACCTTTAGTCCTGTCCATTTTTGCCTCATATATTTTGAATTCCTATTACGACATGCCTACATATTGGTATTTTATCTTCATAAGAATTGACCTTTTAATCATTTTAGAATGTCCCCTCTTATCTCTAGTAATACTGTTTTTATTGTTATCTACTTTTTCTGATAATCGATATGTCTTCCCAGTCTTAGAAGCCTGCTGACGCCATAGGTCAAGTTGCCAGCCTTTTAGCTAAGGCTTTGTCCTTGGTTCCTGAGGCATTGCACTCTGTGCTACTTAGGAGCTGACAGATACCTCAAGGGGGAATCTGCAGTAGAAGGTCAGGCTCACTTGAATCCATGTCTCGCAATAATCAGGCCCCTTTGGGTTGTGGTTGCTTTGGCATTTCTAAGGCCTTCACACAGATATGTCGGAGCTGCATTGTGCAGCTTTTCTAGCTGCTCCAGGTGGGAGGGTTGGTCTTCAACAATCTACTTCACCACGATCAGAAGCAGGAAGTCCTGGTCTTTCTTTTTGAAGAATATTTTTGCTGGATATAGCATACTAGGATAGCCATTTTTTCTTTCAGCATTTCGATGAATCCATTACACTATCCTCTGACTTTCATTGTTGCTGTTGGGAAGTCAAATGTAGGTTTTACTGTTACTCATTTAAAGGTTGTGTATATGAGTGTGTGTGTGTGTGTGTGTGTGTGTGTGTGTGTGTGTGGTTTCTTTCCCCTCTGATTTTTAAAGATATTTTTCTTTATTTTGGTATTCAGAAATTTTACTAAGATATATCCATGTGACATTTTCTTTGTGTGTGTTCTTTTGGGATATTATAGCTCATTCTAAATCTGTGGCTTGGTTTATTTTATTAGATTTGGAAAATTCTTGTCCAGTATCTGTTCAAATATTCTCTCTCCTCTCCCTCTGTAACTCTAATTATACATATGTTGGATCTTTTTACCTTGTCCTGTATGTCTATTACACTCTTCTCTGTATTTTCCATCCTTTTTTGTCTTCATGAGCCAGTCTTAATACATTCTTTGGTCTGTCTTCCAGATTATTAGTCTTCTCTTCTGTCTCATCTGTCATTGAACCATTATATTTATTAATTCTGGTTATTGTATTTCAAAATTACGTTGTTTATATTTAGTTTCTAGTTCTATTGTGAATTTCTACATCTTGCTACTCATCTTCTTGAACATTTAACCACAGCTATTTTAAAGTCTGTGTCTGATAACTCCAGTCTCTGGAGAGCCAAAAAGACAGGGAGGCATCTGTTCTTACATGTGGTTTTTACATATGATCTTATCTCCTGATATGCCTGGTAATGTTGATTAAATGCCAAATATCATACATAAAAACTATAGAAATAATTTCATGGTGCCATCCTTCTTCTAGAGAGCATTTACTTTGGATTCTGGCAGTGAAAGTAGGTGATCACCATCACCCATGACTGAAGAGATTCAAGGCTGAGTTCCAGTTGTTATGAGGGATGGTCTATTTCTGACCCACCCCCAAAGTGTGAAAGCCTTTTGTGACTACAGCTGGAGACCTGGGGTGTTTATCAGGGCCCTTCTGCTTTCATGGCCCTGAGTTTGAGTTTTGGGGCCCCTAAGGCCATAGTACTGCCAGAAGCTCTCTTTGGCTTCCCAATTTCTCAGCCAAAACTTTTGCATCAGCAAATGTTACAAGAAGAGAAGAGATAACAAATGGTGGGCTCATTCCTCTAGTACCTTCTCTCCAAGCTCTTGGCATCTCCGGTCCCAGCTGCCTTGGCAGCTCTCTGAGGCCTTATACACATTCCATGATCTATTTCACCTAGATTTTTGTGATGTCCTTGGTGGAAGTGTTACTCTGCCATAACCTGGTTGTCTGTCACCTTCTATTGCTATTTCCGTGCAATGTTTCCTGCTGCCTGGACATTTGTGGCTCAACCAAGATTCCATTTAGATTGGCAGCTGGGAGTGGTCAGTTCAGTAACTCCTCCATCATGGTGAGGTGCCCGTCTACTGTGAAAACACACTTGTGTGCATCTGAGGACTGATGTGTCATATCCTCTGTCCTCCTCCACCTTTGCCTCCGTGCCATTCTGCGTGAAATCACCTCTTCTGAAGTCCTTTTCCCTTAAGAGGCCCCCTCTCCCCCGACTCTCTCTTTCTCTACTGGACTCTCCCCTCCCCCCTCCTTTAGGTCACATGCGAGAAGCAGGCCCTGGAGGAACACCTGGCCCAGAGCCTGGAGGACCGGGAGGCCCAGATGGACACTCTTCAGAGGGCCCTGCAAGAGAAGGAGGCTTTGTCTGAGCAGCGGGCCCAGCTGCTGGCCAAGCAGGAGGCTCTGGAGAGGCAGGGCCAGCTCATGGCTGAGGAGGCAGCTGATCTCAGGTACCCGGGGCCTACGGGCAGGGCGTGTCTGATGGCATCGCCCTCAGAGAACCTGCAGTGTAGCAGGGGCCAGGTACTCACTCAGCACCTGCAGGGCAGGCAAGTGTGTCTACCTGGGAGAGAGGCTGTGAGAGAGGAGCCCACACCTCTTCAGAAGAGGCGAGTACAGTGAGAGCTCTGGGAGGGCCTTCCTAAGAGGTGGCTGCACTGACCAGGTGGCAAGGAGCAGAAGGACCTGGGATGTCTTGCTCATGGATCTGGGAAGTCCAGGGTCCCCATAGCTTCAGACAAGGCTAGATCCAGGCACTCCCACAGTGCCCTCAGGATCCTGCCCCTCCCCGCTCAGTGCTGCTCGACCCTGAAGGGGTTTTGTTCTCGTGCAGGCTCAGGGTGAGAGGCGGTAAGATGGCCTGTGGCCACTTCAGGCTTCCCTCTGTAGCAGACACAGAGTGCCCTTCTCTCCACAAGCCCCAAGAACTGTTGCTATTGGCCATCTCGAGCCACGTGACATCCCTGAGCCAATCCTGGGAGTCGCAGGGCTGAGGTTGGCAGGCTGGGGTCACATGCCTGTCCCTGGAGTCGGGGGTGGTGTCAGCCCTAGGGAACCATGAGGCTGAGAGCAGGGACACGGTGGGCACCAAAGACCGTGGGGTCCACTTCTGGAAGCGTGGAATGGGCAGTTTGGACAGCACCAGGGGGTACCCTGTAGGGTGTTGCCTGGTGAGCTGAGCTCATCCCATGGCCTCAGTGGAAATCCAAAAGTTGATGGCTTTCTGGACCTTGGGGCTGTTCTCAGGAACATCTTAAGTATTTTTGTTAAAAAGATTTCCTCCTGGAATTCCAGAATCGGGGGGTCATGAGAAACCTTGGCATCCCAGATCATCTTCACAAACTTCTCTAAGTGAAAGCTTGCACAGAAATCAGAACGAAAGCCTGACGCAGGCTGCTGTGTTGGCAGGAGCAGAGGGGTCCCAGGCCCCGGCCCATGGCTACCTCCCAGGCCCTACGGGTGCTCAGGAGAGCAGAGATTAGAGGCCGCTTTCCTCCTGCCAACGTTTGCTGCCTGGATCACAGGCCCTGGTCAGAGGCTTCAGGGACCGGGTCCTGCCCTCTGGGCCGCGGGCCCTGCAGCCCCCAGGCAGAGTCACACACCTGCTAGGCAGCATTTCAGGATGACCAGTTTGAGCTTCTGATGACAGAACTTGTCCTGAAACCACATCTGCCTGGCACACACAGTGTGTTTTCATCTGGCTGGTTCGATTGGGCCAGAGGGTCTGGCCTCCACAGTTTCAATGAGCTCCCAGGGCACGCTGACGACCATGCGCTGTGAGGAGTCCTGCTCCAGCTCCTCATTCTGATGAAACCTCCCATGGTTGGCCTGATGTGGGGGGCCCCGGGCTTGCCATCCTCCAACCCCACCCCAGCCCTCACAAGGCTGAGCTCTGGGAACACCGGCACGCTCTTCAGCCAGCGAGATGGACTGGGGTCCCACCACACCCCTCCATGCACCCTTGCTGGCCGTGCCAGGCCTCTGCCCAGGAGGCCTAGGTGTCCTTGGCTCCTGTGGAGGGAGAGACGGGACACGCCCTCGGGTTCCCAGGCCTCTGGGTGCAGACTCAGCAGCAGGAGCCACGTCTGCCGGAGGACACCTGGAGACCTGGAGGGCACCTGAGACGAGGAGGGCACCTGAGACGAGGAGGGCACCTGAGACGAGGAGGGCACCTGGTGCATCAGGAGGAGGCTTGTCCACAAGCAGAGCTGGGAAGAGCAGTCCAGGCAGAGGGAGTGCTGACGCAGGAAGGGGGGACACGTGGGTGCTGACGAGCATAGGGGCAGGAAGGGGGACCAGCACGTTTCTGGGCCTGCAGACATGGGAGAGCCCCAGGAGGGGTAGACATGCCCAACTCCCGACGAAGGTGACAGTGGTGCAGGGGCCCGAGCAAGACTGGGCAAGGCCCCAGGACCCACGGCTTCCCCACCCACTGACTAGTGGGGCTGTGCATTAGCTGTTGGTGTGTTCCTGTTCCTGTGGTATTCGTGGTGTGCCTGTGTGTTGTTTGGTTGGTTGTTTTTCTCACCGTCTGTCACCCAGCACAGCAGGGCATAGCAACAGTTAACACGTGTTCACCAGCTGGTTGATGGCTGATGGACTGGCGGTGGGAAACTCAAGTGCTTCATCACCCTCTCCAGAAATGGATGCTACTGCCAGCTGCTGTGTGCCATTCGGGTGTTTTCTGAGCACTCCCATCTCGTGCAAGACAGGAGTCACTCTGTGTGTGGTTCTGCTGCTGCTTCTCGGAGCAGCTCCCTCTGTGACAAGAGAATAGGGAAGAGTTTCCTCATCCTCGTTACAACTGACAAATGAACTATAATTCGTAAAACATTCTGCAGTCCATCAGCGTTGAAGCCAAGTCCAATTCACACCGTAGAAAAAGCCACAGTGAGCGTCTTTGCACATGTTCATGTGTGTTTCCAAAGTACTGACACCTAGAAGTGGGACTGCGGGCTCAAAGATAGGCACCCTTTAAGTTTTGAAAGTCTCCCCCCTCCCTGTCCCCCAGGAATCGGCCCTCACACCCTGACCAACACTGAATATTACCATTATTTTAATCTTTGGGTAATCTAACACATGATCAATAATGCCTCGTGACTGTGATTTGAATCTCCTTGAATACCAGCGAGGTTGAGCAAGGGTTGTATGTTTATTCACCATTTGGGAGGTATTTTGTGAATAACAGTCATTTTTCTGTCAGATCAGCAGACTTTCTGTCATTGCTTGGTGGAGCTCTCTGCATACGGCAGGCATTGACCTTTGTATATTTAGTGCAGATCTTTTCCTCCAAGTCTGTCCCTTGCCTGTTAAGTTGGTTTGTGGAACCGTGTCTGTGTAAAGGCGCCCCCTCTCTCTCTTTACTTGTGCTCAGATCTGTGAGCCTCTTTATTTCTGTCTTCCAGCTTTTGTGTTTTGCATAAGATGGTTATAAAATACCCGTCTGTGTTTTTTCTACTATTTGTATAGTTCCAAGTTGTTTAGCTGTTGTTTTTTGCATTTAGCTTTTAATCCATCTGAAACTTTTTTGTGTAGTGTTCGATTTGTTGTTCAAGATATCAGATGAATGAGATGTCCTGTTACCCTCTGATTTACCAGCGCAGCCTTGCGGGCACTGTTCTGCCATCTAGCAAATAGGCCCTGGCTGTCCCTCGTCCCCTGTCGGCAGGATCACCAGGGTGACTCGCCACTGTCTGATGCATCTCTGCAGGGCCGAGCGGGACTCGCTGGAGAGAAGCCTGTTTGAGGCCCAGCAGCTGGCAGAGCAGCTGCAAGAGCAGCGGGAACAGCTAGCGGGAGAGGCCCAGAGCGCCCGGCTTGCTCGGCAGGCCCTGCAAGGTGCTCGCAGCAGCTCCCTCCGCTCCTCCTGCCCCTCAGCACCCAGAAGGGCCCCTTCATTGGAGCTCAGTCCCAATGTGCTGCTGCCACTCCCAGCGCCCAGGAGGGGCACGAACATGGGCCTGGAGCTTATGTGTCTGAATGGGTCCTGCCACCACTTTCTGTGAGGTGTGGGCCCTTGCGTGGCCTGCTTCCAGCCCTGGCCCGAGGCTCAGAGATGGGTGTGGCCACAGGGCCAGCCTGGTGGCCCCTGCCCCCATGCCCTGCCCGTGCTCCTGCCCAGCCCCTGGGCCTGACCATGGTCAGTACTGGGTGGGGGTTCAGGACACACACCGCAGTGGGGTTCCATCCCTGCCAGCTGGGGCAGCCTCCTCAGATTAGGCTGCTGTCACTCCATGCAGCCATCACTCTACAGGGAGCTTTCAAGGGCCACAGGGGGCTCCACGGTATGGGGACCTGGCAGCTAGTCCCTGATGCACCTGTCACTTCACAGTGGAAATGGAGCAGCTGAAGAGCACCTGGGAGGTCCAGGAGACGAAGCTGCAGTGGGACGTGGGGCAGCTCCAGTGGCAGGTGGCACAGCAGGAGAGGGACACACAGCTGGCCCTGGCGAGCCAGGCACTGGCCCACCGCGAGGACCTGGCCCGGCTCCAGAGGGAGAAGGTCTGCTTCCCTGGGGACACCTGCTGCTTGGTCCCTCCCAGGAGACTGCCATGACCCAAAGAATAGCAGACCCTTGCGGGGAGGGGTCCTAGGAGGCCAGCCAGGAGGTGGAGGTCCCCAGGTCACACTGAGGCTGGGGCAGAGTTCAAAGGGGCAGTTGGGGTCCTGGGGCCTGAGCATGTGGGCCAGGTCCTCTCCCTCACGGAGCCGCAGCTGGAGGGAGCTTCGTCACCCATCTGAGCCATCCCACCGGCCACAGGCTCCTGTGTGCCGTTTGCCATGTCTTCACACACCATGTCCGTGGTGTTTGTGCGCTGTGGAGGCTCAGGAAAGCTCTGTAAACTGCTAGTTAAATGTGGGACGATGGAGGCGGGGCTTGCTTCAGGGTCACTGTGTGTGAGACAAAGGGCATGCAGCAGCTAGACTAGACAATTCCCGGGGACCTGTCCTGCCCTGGCATCCCCTGAACTAGATCTCACGCAGACCCATAGGCATGTGCTGGTCTCATGTGTCCTGGCCTGTGCAGTCCTCACAGCCTGTCCCTCTGCCTCGGCCCAGGAGACCCTGAGCCTGTCTCTGACAGAGGAGAAGGAGGTGGCCTCACGCCAGTTGGAACAGGAGAAGGAGCTGGTGGCAAAATGTGCAGCTGAGAAGGAGGTTCTGAAGGAGGAGATTCAGAGCCTGAAGCATGAATTGCACCAGGTGAGGGGACTGTGCGGCAGTGGGTCCTCACACCCACCTCACCGTGTCACCTCTGACCCAGCAAGAGGGCCGTGTGGGGCAGCTTCAGGGCACTGCTCTTGTCGTGTTGGTCCTCCACAGCAGTCCTACGTCACCCACCTACCCCCACCCATCCATCCGTTCGTCCGTCCGTCCATCCATCCATCCATCCATGCACTTGACTGTTTCTCCATTAGTTGTCTGTCATGCATTCATTCACTTGAATACCCCTTCTTCTATCCACATACCTGGCTGTCCACCCACATACAGGGCCATTTGTCCACATACTCAATTGTCTATGCACACAGCTGACCATCGATCCATCCATCAGTTTGCTTAAACATCCATCCGACTATCCATGCACCCAGCCACCCACCCACATGTCTATCCATCCACTCACTTGACCACCCATCTGTCCATTCACTTAAATAGCCTTCCCTCTGTCCACACACTCAGCTGTCCATTCACATCCCCCATTTGTCCATGTGTCTGACCACCCATCCATCCACCCACCTGATCAGTCTGCCAGTCACCCATCAATGTATCCAGGCATCGGCCACTCACCTGACCAACCCACAGGCTATCGGGGTTCAGACACCGGGCATGTAAAAGCTACCCTCTGAGTCCAGTCCACTGTGACACTGTGTAGCAGTCACTCTTCGCTGAATGGGACAGACAAGTAAATGCGTTCACATGTGTCATCACACAGTGTGATAGAACTCTCAGATGTTGGTACAAAGCACAAATCGTAGGCGAGTAGCAGGAGTAACCAAGGTTTGTTGCCAGACTCCCTGCATTTCCAGTGTGATTCTCACACCACTCTGAAGTACCTGCTCTTATTAGCCCCATTTTACTGGGGAGAGAGGTAAGGTTCAGAGATGATAACCACCTTGCCCAGAGTTGCACAGCACACCTACTGGGCTCTGGGTCCGTGCTCATGGCTCTATCCACTATTCTGCTTCCTGAAAGGGAGGAGGGACCTTAAGGGAAGAATGAGAGGCTGTCAGGTAGAGAGGGAAAGGATATCTGGGGATGGCACGAAGTTCTGTGCTGAACCCCTCGGGTTCAACAATTCACCAGAACCCAGGAGCTAGGACTCACAGAACTCAAGAACTCTAAACGGCGCAAGTGAAGACCAGCCCAGTGAAGAGACAATGGGACAAAGTCTCTCCCCCTTGGAATCGGCCTGTGGGCCTCTGCACACCAGTGAGCTCACCACTCAAGAGCTCCAGGGTTTTCACTGGGGCTGCTCACATGGGTGTGGCTGCCGGAGTCACTGGCCACATGATGGAAATCAGTCCCCACCTCCTCCCTGAGGCTGGGAAATCTCAGTGGCCCATAGCCCCGTGCTCTAATCTTGTGTCTGGTGGGGCGTAGTGCCCTCCTACCCCTCCCCCAGACTATGTCAGGTGGCCCTGAGTCGCCAGTTAGAGTAAACTCAGGTGTGGTCCAGGGCCCAGAAATAACAAAGGCATTGCTCACTTGGGGAATTCCAGGGGTTTAGCGGCTCCTCCCAGGACCCAGGACAAAAAAACCAGACCTTATGAAACATCCTCCCAAGATTGCTGTGCATAGAAGAGCAAACAGAAATGTATATAGTTACCCCACCTTTATAACAGGAAGTCTGAAAAGTACAGGCAGTTTCCCAGCCTTCCTTGTCTCAGCATCGACGTATCGTGGAGGTCTTTCCACATCGGTGTGTTCAGGGCTTCGTTATTCTTTTTCACAGCTGCATGAAGTCTGCGGTTGCTTGAATCACCATTGTTTTGTTGGCCCCATCAGTGGACATCTGGGTTGTTTCCAGCTTTCTTGCTGTTACAAACAACATTATGAACAATAATCGATGACCCAAGAAGGTTGTCCCGCATGTGTACACGCATCTCTCTGGGTTGCCTTCCCCGTGAGCCTGGGTGTCGGGAGCACACATACTTGTGACTTTAATGGTCATTGTCAGCTTCCTTCCACCTCCCAAAGCCCTTGGGGCCGGCGGGCAAAATGCGGTGTCTGGGTGCTCACAGGCAGCCCTCGCCCTTAGTGGCACAGGGCATTTTCGGCGGTTCAGGACCATTAGTGGTTCCCACTGTGTGCTCCATAGGCAGTGTTGCCTGGAGGGGTTGGGGGGCCCCGGGAAGGAGGTGGCCTGGGAAGGAGCAAGTATTGGACAGGTGTACAGTGGGGAAGGTGTAGGGCACCCAGTGGGGCAGCTGCGTGAACACAGGTACAGAGGCTGGACCATGTTGGGAGGGGCGACTGGGCCCCCCCATACGCTCCCCTCGGGATGTGGCAGCTTCTGGGGTGCTGCCCTTTCCCAGAGCAGGGACATATAGCCAGGGACACACTGCGTCCTGCCGGGATCTTCAGCAGCCAGTCCCCCACTGTCCCGCCAGGCCCTGTCTCTGAAAGCAGCGGAGAGGAGCCTGCTGCAGGACGAGCTCTCCAGGGCCGCGCAGGAGCTGGAGCAGGTGCAGCAGGAGGCCCGCCGCCAGCAGGAGCAAGCAGAGGTGAGCCGAGTGCCCTGTCCGCCGCACACCGGGCACCTGCCTGGGCGCCTGGCACTGCCAGTGGGTGCTGCCATATCCTACACACACCTCTTCCGGCCAGGTCCCAGGGACACATCCCCCTCCATCCTGGCCTCCCGAGCCTCAGTTTCCCTTGGGCGTCTCCAGGTCTTCTGCTGGGAGGGGACACTGTGTTGATGGGAAGGAAAGGCTGAGCAAGCCAAAGCTGGTGGGGCAGCTGAGGGAGCCGTCCCTGCTCCTCCGGCAGGCCAGGGACTGCAAGGACGCCACCAAGCCTTGGGCGGGGCAGAGGCCAGAGAGCGCAGGGCCTGGGCTGCCCCCAGCCAGCAGCAGACACCGAGCCCAGGCCTGTGATCCCCAACCCCACCAGCCCCCAGCCTTCCTGTTTGTGCGCTAAGGATAACGGCGGGAAACATGCACCAGGCCTCTTGGGGTCGACTCGCTGGTCCCTTCCAAGGGAGAAAGCAAAGCAGGGAGGCCAGCATCTACCTGAGGCAAACCCTCACCACTCACCCGGAAGGACACCCAGGGGTCCCACTCACAGAGCCCCAAGAGAGGCAGCCACTGATGGGCAGTGAGGCCGGAGGCAGCTGCAGGCAGCCAGCCTGGGTCACCTGGGGCCCCTGACGCCTCTTCAGGAGCCCATGTCCAGGGCAGGGCAGGCAGTAGCATCTAGGGCTCTGGGCAGTGGGGGCGGCAACTTGGGCCCTGTACCCCCACCCCACGGTGCTGTCGCTGGCAGGGTGGCCTTGGCCCATTTATGAAGGTGGTGATGCAGAGGTAAGGGCCACTCACGGGAGGAAGTGGCCCGAGCAAGGTATAGGACGCAGATGGAGAGAGCTCAGGGAGCTGTTTGCAGCTGGGGTCAGGACCGCTGCCCTGGGGGCTGGCCCTGAGCAGACACAGGAAGCAGCCCCGGCCAGGGGTCAGCTCCCTGGGGGCACATCAGCCTGGCTGGGCCAGCACCGCCTCCTCTGTGCCTGACTTTGTCCCTCCAGCCCTGGTCACCTTTCGCTTTTCACCCAGGAGATCCTTGCCCACCCTGGTCCCTGGTGTGCCCCAGCCCCAAGGGCATAGGTCAGGTGGTCCACTGGTGGTAAACGAGCGCCTCAATGAGAGCACAGGTCGCCAACTGCACAGCCAGGCCCAGAACTGGCTTCAGGAGTGGGCCATCCCTGTGGGCTGCAGGGACATGAGCAGGCAGCAGGGGGCCCGAGAGGCCTCCTGGTTTGGTAGGGCCCCCGTTTTCGCTGACCTGCGGGATGGGAAAGGGGGTGCAGTGAGGTGTTGGTGCCAGGGTGTTTGTCCACCCTCCTGCCTCACAAGCAGCCTGGCTTCCAGTCACTCTGGAAAAGTGGAGCACCTGGGAAAGCCTTGCACGAGAGCCCCTTGCCAAAGCGCCCTCTGGGTGTGGGGGAGCCCCATGGGGTTGTGTCCTCCTTCGTCTGACACCACCCCCGAGCTGCTAACTCAGCCCTCCCCAGCAGCAGGGACCACGAAAGCTGGGGTTGCCCCTTGCACTGGCTGCGTCTCCCTCTGGGCTGGGGTGGCCTGCCAGTGAACAGGCTCTTCAGGGAGCCTATGAAGTGTTTTTCTGGCCACCTCAGCTCAGAAAATGGAAACTACAACCCACCGAGAGGGGAGGTAGGGGAGAAACGCCAGCCAAGGAACACCAGTGTGGGTGACGTAAGAGCAAGCCTCCCTGGCCAGAGCAGGGGCCCGGCCTGAGCCCTGCAGCCCACGGTTCTCACAGGCGCGGCCCAGCCCGGCCACACCGAGCACCCACGGCAGCGGCACAGAGCCGTCCTGGGGTCACAGCAGACCTGGCTGTCCAAACGCCTGTCAGCGGAGAGGGACAGCAGGGCGGAGGCAGAGGAAGTCCACCACCAGGAGCAGGCGCAGGGCCTGAGAGCCCCAGGCCGCCACTGCCCTGCACTGCAGCCTGCGAGCCCTGTGGCGGAGCAGAGCCTGTCTCCCAGAGAGCGTGTGCACGCGGCTCCCGAGAGCGTGAAGCCTGCTAAGGAAATGCTCAGGCTACCCTATGTCCTGGTAGGAAAATGGGCCGGCCCTAGGGTGAGCAGGTGGTGGCCTGTCCTTGGACAAGGATGGTTTGGAGCACGGCCTGACCCCGGCCCTCCAAGTGCGCCATGGCTGGTGAGCGCTGGAGAAAGCGCCTGGGTGCTGCTACCGCAGGAACCAGATTTGGGCCGAGCTGAGTCCTGATGAATGTCTGAGTCACCTGAGTGTGGCCGTGCGGGGGACACAGACACTACAGAGCTGGCAGGGACCCTGGGCGTCCCCTACTCCCACCTGCCTGTCTGAAAGTCCTGGGAGCCGAGGGCCAGGCTGACTGAGGGGCTCCTGTGGTCACCTGGACCTGAGGACAGGGCTGTTCCTCAGACACAGCCGTCTCCTTCCCCTGCCGCTGCAGTGTCTTCTGAGCTGGGGTCTCGCCCTACACCCTACACGGACGGGCGGGGGCCCAGAGGTGCCTTCTTTGGGAGGGGCAGTGAGTGCCCCAGGCCGTGGGGCCGCAGGACATGGGCGCCCCTCCCAAGCCCGGCAAGCCCTTGAGACCAGAGGCTCAGCCCCAAGCTCCTGCTGTGAAGGCCAGCCCTCACCCAAGCCCCACATCCCTGGAGGGGAGGGCCTCTCTTGTTTGCCAAATGGTCATTCTTGGCCCCTCACACTCAACAGAGCGGACCCGATAGCAATGGCTTAGGCAGGAAAGGGGTCGAACACTTGAGAACCCTGACCTGGCCTGGCAGCCTGGGGACCCCAAAGGAAAGGCACAAGGGGACAGGGGGCACAAAGTCAGCCCCTGCCCACCGAGAGCGCCCCTCTGGGGCCTCTGGGCCCACCCTTCACCACCATGTCTCCTTGGGACCTGGCATGGTGGCATTAGCTGTGGTCAGCCCGAGAACCCTGCCCTAGAGCCCCAGGCCAGCTCCGACGCCCACCTGCTTCGTGCGGCGAGCGAGCTGCCTGTGTAGTCCCAGGACACTGTGTGGCTGCCTGGGCCTCAGCAGAGCGCCAGGCCGTTGATGCCTCAGCGCTTACTGCCCCCCAGGCCACGGTCAGCGCTATGGCTGCTGAGCTGAAGGCCCTGCAGGCCCAGTTTGAAGACGCCATCTCCGCCCATCAGAGAAAGGCCGCGGCTTTGAGTGAGAGTCTCCGGGAGATGGCAGCAGAGCAGAGCAACATGGGTGGAGAGGTGAGGGGGGCAGGGCAGGGGATGGGGGCAGGAGAGGGGGAGAGATGGGGGCGCTAGGATGGGGGGAAGAAGGCCTTCCTGTGAGGCAGGTGTGAGCTGGGGGGTGGGGAGGAAGAAGCTGGACCCTCAGCCCAGAGACCCATCCGTCCACAGGCCGTGAAAAGACCCCAGGCGAGCATGCCACCCTCCATCGGACTGGGCGTGGGATGAGGCCCCCCTGGGGGTGCGTGGGGTGGTGGGGCAGGAGGAGTGCAGGACAGTCACGCGTGGGCCTGACACAGGGGCCCCAAGAGCCATGTGAGGGTGTCTTGGGGTGGGGGATAGTGTTGTGCGGGGGAGCAGGAGAGGCCCCAGCTAGGACGGGCTGGGGCTGAGCAAGCAGGCCGCCTGGGGAGGTGTTCCTGAGGCAGGTTTGACAGCAACAGGACGCCTGGGAGA
Organism: Rhinolophus sinicus; assembly: GCF_057876585.1. Lineage (NCBI taxonomy): Eukaryota > Metazoa > Chordata > Mammalia > Chiroptera > Rhinolophidae > Rhinolophus > Rhinolophus sinicus. The sequence goes on from NC_142517.1 coordinate 212,936,053, forward strand.
GGGAAGGGCAGGAGGGCACAGAGACTTGTGCTGGGGGGAGGATCTGCCGGTGCCCAGGTGGAGCCCGCAGAGGGCAGGCAGCCTCATGCACCCCGGGCAGTGTGCCAAGGCTGGCAGGCAGGCGCTGACCCCACGCTCATGCACCAGGCCCCCCACCCCCAGCAGCGGCAGAATGAGGAGAGGGGCTCCCCTCCCCCAGCACCCCCAGGGCAGGCTGCACTGGAGGAGAGGAAGAGAGCATGATTTAACATGACAGGCTGTTTACTTTGGCCCCCAAAGAGAAAGGTCTCCTTTCAACAGATTTCAAAGTCAGGCCCGGTCAGCGACCACACGGAGAAGCAGAATGAGATTTTAAAACTGGGGGCAGCAGGGAAGGAGCCAGGAGACGGGGCACGTTCGTTCTGGTGGGTGAAGGAAGAAATCTGGGTCTCAGTAGAAGTTCAGGTTCTCGGAGAGGGACCCCCAGGAGGGAGGGGGGCCCCCAAAAAGGGAGTGGGGGCCGGGGAGCCTGAGGGGTGAGTGGGGCAAGAGAAACAATCCCAGAGAAGCGTGGAAGAGCCCTCCCAGGCGCCAGCCTGGCCAGAGTCGCCATGGAAACCATAACGTTTTCACAGCCTTTACACTGGAGGAACGTCCAGGCCTCTTGCAGCCCTGCTGAGGTCCACACATGTGTGTGTGCGTGCACAGCCCACACACTCATGCACACATGTACCTGCGCACATGGAGACCACACACCCCCATGCACACATGCACACACAGTGACAGTGCACACACACATGCACTCATGTGAACACAGCACACATACATGTAAACACATGGACACCACAAAGTGCACGCGTGTGCAGATGCACAGCCCACAGGCTCACAATGCTGCACACACGTACATACATATTCACACCAAGCACACACATTAACGTGCCACAAATGGGCCATGGCCCCTCAACACTCCCCCGCTTCCCCCCACCCGCCCTCCTCCCTGCAGAGCTCTCAGCTGCCTCCCTGCAGGAGATTTCAAAAGAGGCTGTTTATACAATTTCTAGTAAAGAAATAATTATTATAATCACATTAAGCGATTTGGCTGTAAAATTCCTGTAAAAGGGATGGTTGTTCTCGGGAGGCAGAGAGAGGCGGGTGGGGGCACGGGGGAGGGGCCCTGCCGCATTTGTTTTGCTTGTTTTCATCTCCTCGGCCTGGGGAATGAAAACAGTTTCTTTTATGATGGATAGGCCCTTTCGCTGGTCCTTGACCTTCTGGGAGGATTTCTGCTGAGCTCAGCGGAAAATGCTCTGCTTGCTTGTGGCTCCCACATGTGGGGGGTGGGAGGGGAGTGGAGGGGGGCGAAGGCCCTTCCCAAAAACAGAACAACAATAACAGCGGGAAGAAGCGGGAGCCAGGCCGGCCAGGGGCCTGGACAATGTCCCACTGAAGCAGCCAGCAAAGTGGGGTTTGCGCTTGGCAACGCGGTGCTTTGACACCGCTGAGTCCCTGGGGCTCCCCCTCCCTGGCGTGCCCCTGCTGGCTTCCTCTGCCTCCTCCTCAGGGACCTGCGAGTTGGAATGGAACCTTCTCCAGAGTGGCTGTCAGGGCCACAGTCCGCCAAACCAGGGACCCTGCCCGAGCCCCAGCAAGCCCCCTCCCATAGCCTGGGCTCTGAGGGCTGGGCTGCCCCTGCCCGGGTCTGCACCGTCCTCCAGACGCTCCCCCCAGGGGCCTCGAGGCACCTGTGTCCCAGGATGAGTAGGGCCCCTGACACCCAGGCACACTTCAGCCAGGGCTCATCTCTGCCTCACAGGGCATGACATCAGAGTCCGGGAAGCCCCAGTGTAGGGCCCTGGGGTAGGGGAGGACACGGGTCCTGGCTCCAGCGAGGTGGGTGTCCCCACCTGGGCCCGGAGCAGATCTGGGGGCATGAGGACCTCCCTGCAGCCGCTCTCCCCGCCCAGCCTGGGGTCGGCTGGGTCGGCTAGCAGAGATGCAGGCTGGATGTGAGCACGGGGCTCCACGTGACCCAGGACCTTCCCACCGTGGCCTCCACTGGCACACCCCTCGGGCTTCGGAGGCCCACGCTTCTGTGGAGTGCTCCACGCAGCACGCGTATGATGGCAAGACCCTCTGGCCCGAGCAGTTGGACAGCCTGGCCCATGGGAGCCCTGGTGCTGCCGGAGGATTCCAGGGCCACCCAGAGACCCACCCTAACCACTGCCTCCAGTCCCAGCAGGGACACAAGGCCCATAACTGTGCAGGGGTCAGCAGCCTGGGCCATGGGTACTGCTGCCCACACCAGGGAAGACAGCGGCCCTGGGTGCCACACCATTATTGAAGGAGAGGAGTAGGCATAGGTGGCGAGGGCCACCAGGCAGTGGCAGCTGGACCTGGACAGGAGGACAGTACAGACTTGTGGGAAGAGCCATGTCCCCTGCAAGCCCCGCCAAGGAGTAGCCAGTGCCCTGGGGTCCACCTGCCTGGGCTCTGGGACTGGCCCTTGAGAGCCACCCTGCAGTCTCTGGCAGTCGGGGAGATGACCACAGTGTGGCAAGGCTGGGCTGGTGGCTTCTCTTCCAAGCACTTGGGGACCCAGGGCTGGGGGACACCAGCACTGCCAGACCAGCGCCTGAGGCCATGTGCTGCCCGTGACCGTCCCTGCTGGCAGTCCTTGCCCGCCCCAGCCCATAGCCCCTGACCCCAACCCCTGCCTGTGGCTTCAGCTGGCCCCTAGACTGCACGCTCCTCCCCCAGGCTGAGAGGCTGCGGGCACAGCTGGACGAGGCCCAGGACGGGCTGGCCAGGCTGCGCAGGGAGGCCCTGGAGGCCCGCCAGGCGCTGGGCGACGAGGCCCGTGAGAAGGACGTGCTGCAGCGTTCCAACACAGAGCTGCGGGCTGCCATCCGCAGCGCTGAGCAGGAGAAGGCCAGGTGTGGAGTGGCTGTGGGGGAGCTCCCCAGGACGTGGGGAGGACCCAGGGCAAAGCGGTCGACAGGGGGTGTCCTACTGAGCTGGGCCAGGTGATGGTGGCGCAGCAGTGTCACGGTGTCAGCTGCCCATCCAAAGGGTCTCTGTTGTCGGCCATGAGGGGAAGCAGGACACAGACCTGTTCCTACCCCCAGGGAGTTCCCATCCAGCAGGCAAGACAGGCCCCAAGAGGCCAGCAGGAGATAGCCAAGGGCTGGAGAGCAGAGGGCGGCTGAGGGGCCTGCTCAGGGGTCCAGGAGGTGCCCCTGTGGGAGGGACAACCAGGCCAGGACTGCGGTCCTTGTAGGGGGACAGCAGAGGTGCCAGGCTGGCCCTGGACATTGGGTCTGGGAGTGTGGCTGGAGGGAGGGGAGTGGTGGTGAGAGGCTGGAGACGGGGAGAGGTGCCAGGCCAGCTGGGCGCTCAGGCCCCAGGGAGGCTGGGCTTTGGGACGCTGTTGGGAGCTACTTGCTAGAGTGAGGTGGGCAGCTTGCTTGGTGGCCTGCACGGTGACCACGTGGCATGTCAAAGCCTCAGCCTGTGGCGCTCTGCTCAGGCTTCAGCGGTCCAAGGAAGAGAAGGAGCAGAAGCTGGTGGTCCTGGAGGGGGCCCGAGCAGCGGCCCAGAAAGAGGCCAGCAAGCTGCGGGCCAGCCTGCGGGACACGGAGCAGGCCCGGGTGGACGCCCGCTGCGAGCTCCAGGAGCTCTCCAGACAGGTGAGCCCTGCCCCTCCATGGAGATGTCCACACCCGCCCTGGGCCCCAGCTCCTCCAACTCCCTGGACACCCTGGGGCTGCAGAGTCCCACCCCGGACTGCTCAGGTCTTTGGAGCCCCCAGCAAAAGGGCTCTGCTCAAACTCCCAGGATCCTGGTAGGGTCTGCCCTGTAGAAGCGCCAATGGCAAGCCTTGAACCTAATACCTTCAAACAACACTCTGACACTCAGGGGTCCCGCTGGGCATGGAGGGGCAGCTTGGCTCTGCCCCACAACACAGCTCCCAGAGGACTCCACTGCGGGGTCTGGTGGCGGGGCCGGTCTCATGTGGAGGCCCACTCACAGGTCCCGTGGCTGATGCTGGCTGTCAGCTGGGGCACCGCCTGCGTCCCTGAGTGGCCTGGGCTTCCTCTTGGCATGGCTGCCTCAGGGACCAGGTGAGCAGGTGGGTGCTGCTTCCTCTGTGGGCTTCCCACGTCTCGGCCTTTACCTGCCTGAATTCACTGGGCTTCCAGCCGGCAGGAAAGGGCCTGTCACAGCCTTGCAGTCACTTTGTCAAACTTCTTCAGACAAGCTGGTTGGGGGTCATTTAATGACCCCCAGGCATTTTGCAGGGTCATTTAATCTCATGACTCTGTGAGGAAAGTTCTAGGACCTTCCTTTCCAGATGAAGACGCTGAGGCATAGAGGCCAAGTGGTAGGACTGGGTCCCTGAGCCCAGAGCCCACACTTCCTAATTGGGGTCACCCCACCCCCAGCCCTGCTCTGACCCAGGGGCACCCAGCTGGTGCTGGTCCGAGCTCTACTGTGTTTCCCCGAAAATAAGACCTAACTGGAAAATAAGCCCTAGCATGAATTTTCAGGGTGACATCACCTGAACATAAGCCCTAATTCGTGTTTTGGAGCAAACCTTAATATAAGACCCGGTTGTAATTTTGAGGAAACACGGTAGTGTCCTGGGCCCAGAGAGGAGGCGCCAGGTGTGTGGAGTGGCTGAGGGAGAAGCTCTGAGGGCCTCACAGACCCCAGCCCAGAGCTGGACTTGGCCTGAGCCTCCCCGAACGAGGTGAGCCGCCTGGAAGGGAAGCTTCCTCCCACGATTGTGAGCAGAGGCAGGAGAGGCAAGAGAGGCAGAGCCCTTCCCCCCACAGCATGGGGGCCCAGGTGACCCCATAGTGCCACCCCCACACCCCCAGGTGAAGGCGCTGGAGGCCGAGAACCAGAGGAAAAGCTGGGAGCTGGGCCAGTTGCAGGCCCGGGGCTCCCAGGACGCACAGCAGAGCCAACAGGAAGGCCTGGAGCTGCAGAGGCAGGTGGCTGAGGCGCAGGCCGCCAGGGAGGCTGCCCAGGAAGAGGTAGGAGGGCTGAGGGGCCCTGGAGGGGCAGGAAGAGAGCCAGGGCTACCAGGGCCTTGGGAGACAGTGGAGCAGAAGCTGGTGGTCCTGGAGGGGGCCCGAGCAGGGTGCCTGCATGTGTCACAGAGTCCTCACCACGTCCCATCAGGCTGGCCTCTTTCTGGGCCTGGCTCTCGCCCGCATGCACTGTGGGTCTGTCTGCTCTCCCACTTCCCAGCCCATGCGGCCAGGGTAAGGGAGAGGACTCTGACCGAATTCATCCAGCTGCATTGACAACCCTCCCCTGCATTTCCCAGGGTGCTCGTGTTTTAGTAAAAGACAGAGTCCCACCCAGGTGAATAGAGTTCTGAGCCTGGGGACCGGTTGGCGGGGAGGGACAGGGGCAAAATGACCAATTCTCCGAGAGCCTCAGGACTCTGCTCAGGCCTATGCCATGCCTGCACTCGTGTGTCCCACGCCTCGGGCACACGCCTGCAGCCCACCTCCCTCCATACCTGCGCTCACAGCCCCCAAGCCCATTTGAAAGACCCTCTGTTCAACCCCAGCCCCACCCCTCGGGTTCGGTTTGCTGCAGGGCTGTGCTATACGTGGCCTGGTAGCCTCGGACCCCCCATACACAGCCTGAGAAGGCCTCCCTGGGCCTCAGCTTGCGTGGGGCCCCCTGGTTCAGACCCACAGTCATGCATAGACTGGCTGTATCACGCACCCGCCATTCCCAGAAAACATGGGTCCACCTCCCACAGCCCATGTGACCCCTGGGTGACCTCACAGGCATCACCTCCATCTGTGAATGGGGTCCTTATACTGCGGCCACCCAGGGAGGGAGGTGACACGAGGCCGGCCTGCCTTGTGCCAGGCCTGGTACCCTAGGGTTTACGGTCTGGCAGGGGCTCTGCTGCCTGCAGCTGGGGCCTGGCCGCCTCCTCCCCCAACCTGTGCACTTCCCTAAGGGTGGTGGAGTCCTGTTTATTCCCCCATTCAGTCACAAGTATTTAGAGGCCACCTCTTGTGAGGGGAGTGCTGTGACCAGGGTCTGCAGCAGCAGGCATGGGGACCCAATTGGGAGTGACAGGGTCGCTGGGTCAGGGAGGGCCCGCTGCGCCTGGGCTGAGCTGCAAGAGAAGAGAGGGGAGGGCGGTCCAGCAGCGGAGCCATGGGGACAGGCAGCTGCCACGGGGCTGCAATGAAGCGAGAAGGAAGCAAGGGTGGTCCCGGCCAAGGGAGGCGGGAGAACACTACCCAGCGCCCCGCTGGCCCATCTCAGCCCACGTGTGCCTTGTGCTGGGGGAAGGGCTGTGGCATGGTGGACGACATTACACTTGTCTGTGGTGTTACCCACTTGGAAGCGTGTGGTTGGGTGTCAGGCTCCCTAGCCCCGGTCACTAGATGACACTGACCCAGCCTCAGCTACCACAGGCCGTGAGCATGGCAGACAAGCATGTGGCTGGCCAGTGGTGGGCCCCCGGCAGGCCGCAGGAGTGGGCAGTCTGTGGGCATGGCCCTGTCCAGCCCGGTATCCATGAGCCTGCCAGGACAGGCCCCCTGGGGCTAGGTGCCCTTCCCTATCTGGGCTCAGGTGCCCCCACTGCCAAACCTGGGCTGGGAGGCAGGTCCTAGTTCCCCCCAGTTGTGACATGCCAAGAAGGCGCTGAGGCAAGAGGCCGGGGCAAGTCCGCAGAGGCAGGTGGGTCTGGGGTGAGAGCCTCCTGAGCCCCCATGGCTTCCCACAGGTCCTGTGGCTGCAGTGGAAGCTGGCAGAGGTGGAGGCTGGAGGTGAGGCCCGCGAGAAGCAGTTGCAGGAGAGCCTCCGCGTGTGCCGGGAAGCTGAGCACACCCTCCGTGCCAAGCTGCTCGCTGCCACCAGGAAGCTGCAGCAGGCCAGCGGCGTGGCTGACAGCCTCCAGGCTCGCTTGGACGAGGCCTGTGGCCGGGTCCACAGCCTGGAGCAGGAGCTGGCTTGGGCGGAGGGTGCCAGGCAGGGTGCAGAGGGCCAGCTGGGCCAGCTCTGGTCCATGCTCCACTGTGAGCTGGGGCTCCCAGGACAGAGCCCCTCTACGTCCCCTGAGCAGCCTGGCTCCCCTACCAAAGGTCAGTGTCCTCAGTGGCTTCAGGGAGGTCCTGTCCCAGCTCTGCCACCCTCCCCTCCCTGGGCCTCACACTCCATGCAATGAGCTCTCTGTGGGTGGGGACAGCAGAGAAAGAGGAGGCCAGGGGGCCTGCATGTGTCACAGAGTCCTCACCACGTCCCATCAGCCATCACTGTCCTGCAGGCTTGGATGGCTCCCTGGGTCACTCTGGGCGGCAGAGTGCCAGTCCGCCTGCCAGGCCCCGCTCACCACTCCGATGGCCCTTGCCTACACCTGGACACCACGGCCCAGAGGTGGACGTGGCCTCAGTGCACAGCGCCCTGAGGGACTTTGTGCAGAAGCTTCGGGACGCTCAGCGGGAGCGGGTAAGAGGGGCTCCAGGAGCCAGGGAAGAGCCCCACTCAGCGTGCTGTCCACCTGTCCACCCTGGCGGGGCCTGCTGGTCACTGGGCCCCTCAGTGTGCAGACCGTCCTTTGTTAGGTGTGATAAATACCACAGTCCTTCAAAGCCCGACTGCCCCAAATGGCCTTGGGTGACCCGCTTCCTGCAGACCGAGCGGCAGAGCCGCTGGAGCCAGGCCCTGCTGGGATGCCCACTGGGGCCCACTATCCCATGCCTGTCCCCTGAAGACCTGTCCCCAGGGGCTGGCCAGGTCACCTGCAGAGTGTCCCCAGTGACCACTCACACTGGGACAAGGCTCCCCAGCAGCTGCTCCCCATCCGGCCACCCCAGGGCTCCCCTAGAGTTGCCTGCCAGCGGCCAGGTGTCCCCTCCCGACATGCCAGGTGGGACGGGCTATGGGGAGAGACTGACAGTCACCCAGCCCTGGCCTGGGGTACTCCACGGACAGTGTTCACCTCAGGCCCACCCTCCAGCCAAAGCCAGCCCCAGGGGGTAGGTACGCCCAACATCACTCAGCCCCAGGGCCGGCCAGGGGACAGTCCCTGCAGATCGCCCTGACCCCACAGGCTATGGGCCGCTGCGGGCCTACTGCCCTGCTCTATGTCCATACCCCAAACCTGGGCGCTCGGACCCAGCCCCTCCACGCCCTCCTCAGGGCCTGTAGGTCAGCTCAGCGGCCCCTCTGCTGTGTCCTGCATGTCCGCAGGCTGCCCCACCAGACCCCGCCGTCTCTAGCTTGATGCCTCAGCCCTCAACTTGCCCTGGGCTACCTTTGGTCCTTCTGCCAGGACAACTGGTGCTTCCAGGTGGCAAGCCTGAGCAGCCGGCTGAGTGAGGTGGAGCGCGAGCTCACCAGGGCCCAGAGCCGCGAGGGGCAGCTACAGAGGGCGCTGGCCCAGGCGGAGGAAGGTGAGGTGACCTCCCTCCCCAACCCATGCCTGGGCACCGCCACTTCCCCGGGGGCCCCAGAGCGCCAGCTCCTGACCGCCAGTGTGCAGTCCTGGGAACCGCACAGGCTTGGGCCACAGGCAACACCCAAACCAGCAGCCCCCCTGGGCCGGGTGGGCGAGGGGCTTCTCGGCAATGCTTCCCCATTACAAGGGAGTCAAGTCCAGAGACCTGAGAGGCCCGACCGAGGGGGCCCCAGCCTCTCCCGCCACACCAGCCTCCTGCTGTCCCCACCCCAGGCCCTTGCACTGGCTGTGTCCCCCCACCCCCCGTTGGAGCCCTCTTCCCCAGACAGTCACAAAACCTGTCTGCACATCAAGTGTCTGCCCCTGTCACCTCAGAGAGGCCACCAGCCTGGATGGCCACCCCTACTGCATTTCTGTCTCCCTTCCCCCATTAGCTGGTCACTCAGGGTACCAGCCCAGGGCCTGAATACCTGGAAGGAAGGCTTGCAGAAGAGAAGGGGGCGGGGTCTGGAGTCCAGGCAGAGGACTGGGACCCCTGACGCCCCAGCCCCTGGGACCTTGAGCTCTGAGGCAGGAGTAGCCTCTGCAGCCCCCGTCATCTAGGTGTCAGTCACTTAGACCTCGCCCCCGGGCCTGTTTCCTGGCCTGTGAGACAGGAGGGGATGACACACACACACCCCCACCCCCACCCGTGTGGCAGCCCTCAGACCTCCGCAGCCAGATGAGCCACCCTGCTTGCCCCACAGGCTGGCGCCAGGCGGAAAGCCAGGCAGGCAGCACCCAGGCTGTGCGGACCCTGCCCGGGGTGGCGCTCCGGAGGCTGGAGACGGAGCCCCTGGCGAGTGTGCAGGTGGCAGGCCAGAAGCGGCGGCTCCAGGTGGGTGTACAGCGGGGTGGGGCTCCGGGACAGCCCAGGGCAGGGAGGTGGGAGGGGAGGTTTCAGGTCCCTGCAGGCGGCCTTGAGGGACACTGGGTCCCCACAGAACTCATCAAGGCCATCCTGGCACAGCTGTCTTTGAGGTGGTCCCAGCCCTTATTTTATAGATTGGGGAAACTGAGTCCTGCCCAGAGAGGGACTTGGCATGCGTGGCAGGGCCAGCAAGTGCAGAAGCAGGATCAGACCCCCGGCCTCCCAGGTCCATCCTTTCTGTAGCCACACTGGCAGGCATAGGGTGACACTGGCCTGGCCTTGGACTTTTCTGTGGGGTCACACCTCTGCTGCTGTAGCTCTGTGTTTTATTCCATGTCACTCACACATAGAAGGTTACACAGGATGAACTCAGGTAAATGTCGACACATGTGAGCTCTTTGCTGTGAAGGTGGGCTCGGGGTCCACAGTTTTTAGGTGAGAAATCTGGGCCCCGAGAGGGGAGCCAGGCCTGGATGGATGTGGTCTGGCCCAGGCCTCCCCCTCACTGCTCACGGCGAACCCTGGGCCCCATCCCAGGCCCACAAGTGAAAGCCGATGCTTTGAGGACCTTGGGGTCATAGAGGAGCCCTGGTCCTTCAGAAGTGGACACACCCAGGTGTCGGGGAGTCAGGGGCCCGTGCTGGAAAGATGAGGCTGACGGGGGCAGCAGAGGGGACTGAGCAGGACAGGGGGCAGGACACGGTCTCTCAGCCCCACAAGTGCCACGAGCTGCATGCAAGCCACCGCTCTCCAAGTGTCTTGTGAGGAGGGAACCCCAGATAAGCCACCAAAGAGAGGGCTGGCCCTGCAGGGGAGGGCAGGGCAGAGGCAGGGCTGCAGAAAACGCTCAGAAGAGCTCAGCCTAGAAAAGAATTGTGAGATGACCAGCAATTCTGTTTCAACGACCTCTGACCGCAGCAGCCAGGGGAGCTAGGGGGTGGGGTCAGTCTCAGGGCCCAGGTGCCTGGCTGGCGTGGGGGTCTGAGAGACCAGGGGAGGCTGGGCAGTGCTGTGTCCCATTTTACACATACATTCACATGTATCTATTCCATATACATTTGAAAATAAAGTTTTCTGTTTGCAGGTTGCACATTTGAAAACACGCCTATTAAATCAACCTTTACAAATACGTTATTCAAACGTTCCACCTGACTTTATCAAAGCTCAGACTGATGAGCTGAATTTGCCCACTGTGATTTTCTTGGCAACATGTCCTTTATTCCTAAGGGTCTGTGACTTACAGATTTCTATGACATGCTCCTCAGAATTCAGTTTCTCGGCTGCTCTAGCTTTTCCGGGTCCAGAGGCCGCCGTTAAACACTGTCCATCCTGAACCCACTTCACCTGGTGTGGTCGTGCCCACCCCTGGTCCGGCCCTTCTGCCCTGTTTCCACCATCATCCATCTCAGAATCGTTGCCTTTTCCAGGGGAATTCATCCCACTTGCAAGCTTTGCGATGACGTGTAGGCTCTGCTTTTCTTTGGTCTCTGACAGGACACCTCCTGCTTTTAATGCTTCCTCACAACCCGTTTTGCCCTTTATTGTAGGTAATTTGCTCTCCCCTTTCCTCTACTGCCCACGTCCTGGCGCCATCCCTTCTGCCCACCCTCTGCCACGTTCTGGCACGTCTAGGGGGTAGGGGAGTGTTACAGTGGTAAGCGTGACAGTGGTGTCACACTGTTCAGAGAATGCTGATGGCTGTGCTGGGACCCCTCCCTGCGCCCCTGGCTGCCCCTAGCTGCAGGGGTCTGCACCTGTGCCCTGGGGGCTTAAGGAAACCTGTGCTCAGGGGACTCCCCACCTCCAGACCTGCCCACCCCTGTCTTTCTCCTAAGTGCTGGGTGGGGTCCAGGAAGAGCCTGCCCCCAAGTCTGAAGTCTCCTCGTGTCTGCAGACCCATAGCAGCCCAAATGTGGTGCATTCCTGCTTCATCACAGGTGATGACAGAACCCCGTTTGCAAGTTCCCGGTCCTGCCCTCCGGAAGTCCAGCACAGCAGCTCGCTTCTCTCCCAGGTCTCACCTCCGGGTGGGCTGGGCCAGTCCTCACCTGAGTCTGGGAAGAATCCCCTTGTGGGCTCACTCACAGTGCGGGTGCAGCGGGGTTCAGTTCCCTGCGGTTGTGGGACCAAGATCCCGTTTCCCAGCTGTCGGCTGAAGACTGACGGAGCAGCTTCTAGAGGCTTCCCCCAGTCCCCAGCCTGGGCCTTCTCATGGGCGCCCACCACACAGTGGCAGCAAGACTCTCACTCACATGCCTGCACGCTCGCTCAGACCTCGTGTGGATATTAGGCCCCCCTGGGTGGGCTCTCTCCTTGCTGCTTAACTCAGAGCCACTGGCCTTAATTGATCACTGATCACTGGCCTTAATTATACCTGCAAATCCCTTTGCCACATGATCTGACCTAATCAGCGGATGACATCAGGGGTCAGAGGTACGGGTCATTTTTAAGTCTGCCAGCCACACCTGGTTTCAGTCGTTTGTTGAACTGCATGTGTCAGCTGAATTCTTCGAGCTCACAGGCAACACAGGTGAGTCAGGCTCCCATCCCATCTCTCTGGGAGGGGCTTGTTTTTCCTTAGACTTCAGGGTAGCTGTTTGCCCTCTGACCTCAGAAATATAAGGCTATAGCCTGTTTGAAGGGCTCTTGCAGAGTGGAAGCCAGAAGGCCCATTTACCTTTGAAATTCAAAAACCACCAAAACAATGCCTTCACTTAGTCCCTCAGTTGTTTGTGCTTGTGTTTGGAGAGCCCTCTCCGTGCTCAGAATCAAATCTATCTCAGTTTTTACATGTTCTTTCCACTTAAAAAACATCTCTGTGCTCCCTACGCTTCTCTGTTCATTTGTCCTGAAATTCACAGTGGCCCAGCACGGCTCTCTGGGGTCAGTCCTCCTTGCTGACCTTGAAATTCACCTTCTCACCGATGGCATCTCCTTCAGGTCCCGGGAGAGCTTCGGGTCTTCTCCTGCTTAGCTGACTGGTCTGCTGTCCTGGGTTGGTGCTTGTGTTTTGATCTCACTGTTCACTCTCAGGTCCCGACCCTGCTCTGGCCCTGAGGACTTCAATTAACATTTTCTGACACGTATTTCTGTTTCTTGAAATAACTGTTCTCTTTTGAATTTGAGACCCTCAGATTGACTTTGTATCTTGAACCACAGCTGCTACCGTGTTTCCCTGAAAATAAGACCTGGCCGGACAATCAGCTCTAATGCGTCTTTTTTTAAAAAGATTTTATTGGGGGAGGGGAACAGGACTTTATTGGGGAACAGTGTGTACTTCCAGGACTTTTTTTCCAAGTCAAGTTGTTGTCCTTTCAGTCTTAGTTGCGGAGGGCACAGTTCAGCTCCAGGTCCAGTTGCCGTTGCTAGTTGCAGGGAGCGCAGCCCACCATCCCTTGCAGGAGTCAAACCGGCAATCTTGTGGTTGAGAGGACACCCTCCAACCAACTGAGCCATCCGGGAGGCAGCTCAGCTCAAGGTGCCGTGGTCAATCTTAGTTGCAGGGGGCAGAGCCCACCATCCCTTGCAGGACTCGAGGAATTGAACTGGCAACCTTGTGGTTGAGAGCCCACTGGCCCATGTGGGAATCGAACCAGCAGCCTTCGGAGTTAGGAGCATGGAGCTCTAACTGCCTGAGCCACCGGGCTGGCCCTCTAATGCATCTTTTGGAGCAAAAATTAATATAAGACCCAGACTTATTTTACTATAATATAAAACCCAGTCTTTAATATAATATAATACCAGGTATTATATTAATTTTTGCTCCAAAAGACGCATTAGAGCTGATTGTCCAGCTAGGTCTTATTTTCGGGGAAACATGGTACTTACATAGTGATTTTTTCCTCTGCGCATCTTTAAAGAAGGGGGTCCTGTCTTGATCAATATTGAGAGTGGAGAAGAACTCACCGGCGACTTCCTGTGTCCCTGCCCAGATATTTCAGGCCCAAATGAAAGGCAGATAGAAAGGTTCCAAGGGGAGCTGTGGGGGCTGTGGGGCCGTGGGGGCTGTGGGGCTGTGGGGGGTGTGGGAGCTGTGGGGAGCTGTGGGGGCTGTGGGGGCTGTGGGGCCATGGGGGGCTATGGGGGCTGTGGGGCCATGGGGGCTGTGGGGCTATGGGGGGCTGTGGAGGCTATGGAGCCATGGGGACCATGGGGGGCTGTGGAGACTGTGGGGGCCGTGGGGGCCGTGGACCTCCACACGTGGAGCCAGCACAGGAGCAGCCCCAAGTCCTCACTAGAGCTGTTCTGCCCCAGGAATGGGGTGGGCAAGGGCCCATCCTGGGGGCTCAGCTGCGGTGTTGTCCAGCCTCCGCCTCTGGCTACTTGCCTGCCAGGGGGCTGGGGGCCTTCTTGTCTCTCACCCACCATGACCCTCACCCCAGAGTCCTCCCCTCCACGTCCCACAGCCCCTCCAGCCCTGGCCCTCTGAGCTGGGGTCCCTGGGGGACTGAGGGCTTCTGCTTGCGGTCTACATGCGCAGATGCTGCAGCCTCTGCTGGGTTTTCCGAGCCTCTCTACCCATGTTCATTTTTCTACTTGATCAAGAATTGACTGAATTTTCCAGTAAAGTGTGTGTACTAAAATCCACTAGTATTCTGCCAAATTTTTCTTAGGATTCTGGCAGTTACCATTTCTCCTCTTCTTAGGCCACTTAGTTCCGTCTACCCTCCATCTTGAGGGAACCCTCAAAGTCTTGGCCTCCAGCTCTGAGGAAAGTTTTCCCAATGTTTGTAACCTGTTGGCCATCACCGTGGGCACCTGGGAGTAGGATGAGACACGCCTAAGTCACCGGAAGCCCCAAGGCACTTTTGACAAACAGCAAACGCAGGCAGAAGTGTTTCCAGCAGCCAGGGGCCTGGGACACGTGGCCACACCCCCTGTGCCCACAGCCGTCCCCCTGGTCATGTCAGGCTGTGGAGCCGCCAGCTCTGCAAGAGCAAGGTCTGTGTTTTACACAACCTCTTTCACTTTCACGGAATGGATTTTTCCCCCGTTTCACATAAGCCAACATGTTTGTCAAGAGAAAGTTAATTAAAAACATATTTTTCTAATTAAATGGTAGGCTGTGCTATGCAAACAGTAAGATTCTTGTTTGAGAGCAAATCCCTCCCGTTTCCCGGGCTACCCTGGGAATTCAATAGATCAACAATGCAGAGTGAGCCCAGGGCGTTGGGACATGGAGCCAGGGATGTTTAGGAGGCCTAGTGTCACCCACACGTGCCCCTGGGAGAGGCTGCCCCATGTTACCTTCGGATTAGAGCCAGGTCACAGCCTCACTGGCTCAGGGACGCAGTGTCCGCGTGGCACCCAAACTTACACCCAACCTCACCGGCTCCCCACGTCCCCAGCGCCAGCCCTACTGCACACGCCCGCCTCGTCTCCTGAGAATGCTCCTCCAGGCCTGGGTTCAGCTTCCTCCAGGTTCTAGAAGCACAGCTGGAGCTTCAGAGCCGGGCAGCTGAGGCCATGCCAGTCAGTGGGGCCCACACTGTCGCTGGAGGTGACTACCAATGTCTGCATCTGTATTTCTTCATTGTGCCGTATTTATCAGCTTTTTGTGGGTTCAGACTATTTTATCTTCATACAATAAATTGGTGTGCTTTCCATCTTTTTCTATCCTGTGGAATAATCTACATGTCCCGAGTTAAACTTCCAGAAGGATCATGTTGAACTTGCCTGCACACATTGCCCCGCCTGTCATCTCAAATGCACGTCAGCTCCCTCCGCGTCTCTTTTCTGTCGCGGGCCCGTTTCAGTTTTCCATCCCTTCTGGGGTCAGTGTCTGTCACTTGGGAGTCACCCACCTTCTGTTTTTAAGTGCACATGATTTGACGTCGTTGTATTTACGTCTGTGCTTATATCTGCAGTTCGGTCTGTTTCTTTCCTGATGTTGGAGGTTTGTTTCTGTTTCTCCCCGCCCACCTTGCCAGTGGTTCCTCTGCTTTCTTGGTCTTTTCAAAGAATCAACTTTTATCTCTTCTCCTGTTTTTGTCTACTTTATTCATTTCAGCTTTTATCTTTATTAATATCCGCTTTTTGTTGTAATGTTTCTGATTTCTTAAGTTGAGTAAGTGGTGTATTTAGGTTTGGGGTTTTTCTTCCAATAGTAAGAGCATCAGTGTTGCCACGTTTTCACTAATAGTGGTTTGCTGTGTCCCATGCGGCTTTTCCTTTTTACCCATTTTCTAGAAGTTTCAGTTTTTACTTCTTTAATTGAAGGGGGCTTTTTAAAAAGAATAATTACGTTTGTGCCTCTTTTTGTCACTATTTCTAGTCTCGCTGGCAAGAGGGTGTGGGTTGGGCACAAAAGAGGGTCTTTTGATCGGCTTCTGGGTGGATCTATGTTTATGTTCCCGGTTTGTTGGTTGCTGGTTGCTGGTTTGCGTTCTTGGTTTGGTTTTATCTATTTGTTTGTGGTATGTTTGGAGGGAAACTGGACAAGCTGATTGCAGAGTTTACAGGGAAGAATAGATGTTTGAGATTTTCCAAGGAAATTGTGCAAAAGCCTAGTAAAACTGATTACAATGCTAGTGTGGTTGAAGCAGGAGGGATTGGCACAGGCTGAGCAAAGAGGCCAGAGGCAAAGGGCGGAGTCCAGCGGTGCTCAGCCACCACTAACTGACACCAGACCCTGGGCTCCTATCTGGGCCACTGAGTCCCACTGTTAAGTGCGGGGTGCTGACCCCCTTATCTGAGCAGTTCCAATGCTGGTTCTGGAGGGCAGGACCTGGAGGCCTGTGCACTGTCCCCCACCACCTGCCCACAGTGGGGGGGGGGGGGGCGGTCAGAGGATGCTGGCCACCTGCCAACTGAGTTGATCCGTTGTCACCCAGGAGATGAAAAGGTATCAGGCTGAACGCCAAGGGCTCACAGGATGGTTTGGGGGGTGCGGTGGGGGAGAGCATGCTCTGCTCTTCACAGTGCAACAGGCAGGATGCTTAATGAGACCCCATCCACTGTGTTAGTGCACGAAACATTTTCCACCCTCCGTTCTGCAAGACCAGTAGCCCCCAGATGCGTGGGGCACCTTACAGCCCTCTTGCCATCCTTCTCTGGGTCCTGACAAGAACCCTATGAGACTGCATCACAGCCATCATAGATGGGGAAACTGAAGCTGGGGGCCTGGTCCAAGGGCACACAAAGTCCTGCGCCCCTGCCCCAAGCCCAGGCTCTTCCCAGCCGGCCTCCCAGGGCAGAGCCCCGGGAGCTGATGCTCATGGCTGGGCAGAGGGTTGGAGTCACACTTCCCAGCAGCCACCTGGACCCACAGAGTGTTTGTGAGGCTTGCTCAGCCAGCCGCATTTTATCAGGACTTGGAACCAAAGCGACACGGGAGGTGAGAGTCACTTAGCGGGCACAGGGTGATGTTCACAAAGGGGCACCATGCAATTATCACGGCTCCTGTGGATTCCGTAAAAGTGGAGCCATTACAAGAGTGTGATGCTTCACATAAGTGGTTCGGGCCTCTAAAATCCCATGAAATATTTAAGCCATATTTGAAGAAAACCTCTGCTTTTCCACTGGAAAATGTGTACAAACAGAAAATTGTAACTTTCCAAATTGCAAGGAAGAGTGAAACATCACAATTTTAGCTACAAGCATTGCCCTCCTCCCTTTCCTTTTCTAAAGTACTCAAGTGTTAGACACACACACTGTGTGTACAGGGCCCCCCCGCCCATCCCCCGGCACCCAGCAGGACTGCGGGGTGCCCAGTCCTCTCCCTCCTCCAAGCAGCCCTCCTGTAAGTGGCCGACATTTAGTGAGAATCGAGTGACAGGATGGATGTGATGGCTCTGGACACATAGTGCCCAGGACAGGACCACTGTGGTCATTGTGATGGACACGTGTTTGCTGGGACAGGGACCCTGTAACGTGAGGGCTGGAGCCTGCCTGGGTCAGTGGGGGTCCCTTCAGGCTTTCCCTCCCTGGACCTGTGCCCAGTCTCTCTCTTACCCCCACATTTCACACTTCTCTTGAGCGGCCCTGTCTTCCCTCCCCCAGCCAGGCTTCCCTCAGCGCCTCCCCACACACACACACACACACACTCACAAATGTCATCAGCAATGTTTGGTCCCATCCAAAGGATACTTTGGGTCTGTGTCTACCTGACCCCTTGGGGCACCCCACAAAGGGACTGACGTCTCCCTCCGATTTCTGCCAGCTCCCTGCACTGCCATCTCCTCTTCTCTCTGCTCTGACACCCACCTTGCCAGGACCTGTCTGTCCCCTTCTCCCCTCTCACCAGGGTACCCCTGCCCTCCTGTGGCCTCCAGAGCCACCTGGTTCTGCAACACTGTCCACCAGTCCAATGACCTGGGCACTTCTCAAGACCAAACTCTGAACCCTCACCCCACATGGCCCCCCAGGCTATGGCTAAGTCCTCCCACTCCCAGCCCCTTGAGTCCAAGCCCCCACGGGCTCCTGTGTGGACACCACCAGGGCCCTCCCCTCCGCCTCCTGCTCCAACACCCACAGCAGGGTGTCGACACCCTTTTTAGAGTCCTCAGCACCAGAAGGCACTGGCCACTTCGCCCACAGAACACACAGGAAGATTCGAAAGCTGGAGACTCGCACGGCCTTATGAAGCCGTTTGTGTCACCAGCCAGACCACAAGTTTCCTATGGCGGGTCGTTTCGTAGAACTCACAGGCGATCGCCAGGCCCCAGTGCATGCCGGCTCTGGGGCCCAGGGGACAACAACAAAGGCAGATGGCTGGCTGGGGCAGAGGGATGGCAGGGAGGCCACTGCACAGCAGGGAAAGAAGGCCCAGGGCAATGGCAGTGGGCATGGAGGGCAGGGCCGTGCGGCAGGGAAGCTTGTGGTGAATGGGGGGGTCGCTGCACAGGCTCCATGGGCTTGGGAGGACTCTGTGGTCTTCATTCCAAGGCTGGAGGCCGGGAGGACACCAGATGTGTCTGAGGCCACTCTGTCCGCAGCAGAAACCTGACACGCGGAGCCTGTGCTGACAAGACCCCCCATGGATGCATCATAAATCGCCTGATCTGTGCACATTGAACTTGACCTTGTCTGCTCACACGTCAGTGATCTGCGGTGGGGTCTGGGCAGCGGCCCTTCCATGGCTTCCCCGGAACCCGGCCCGAGTTTCCAGGAGGGCCTTTGTCTGCCGTCCGCAGGAGCACCTGGACGCGCTGCACCAGGCCCTGGGGGACAGCAGGAGGCACCGCCAGGGCCGGGCCCTGAGGAGAAGGCTGCTGGAGGAGCAGCTCGCCCGCCGCGGGTACAGGTGCCAGGAGGCCGAGGGTGCCTTGGAGCCCCTGCAGCAGGTGAGGGCCCCCAGAGGGCAGGGCCTGCCTTCCCTCCCTGCATCAGTCCCTGGGCCTAAATGAAGGTCCAGGTGTTCAGACACCATCCAGTCCCCAGCTGACAGGCGGGGAAACTGAGGTGGGAGGGGACACGCGGGGCTTCCTTACTCCACAGTAAGCTCCCCTACACAGAGGGTCAACCGTGGACGCGCCACTCAGGGATAAAACATCAGCAGAGCCGGGCGCCCACGCGCGACCTCTCCCTGCCCAGGTGCTCCGCCCTCGGCAGCGCGGAGAGCAGGAGGCGGGGGCACAGCGCGCTGAGAGGCGCATCTGGCGCGGACGCACGGCCGCCCTGCGCCCTGAAGGGGCCCGTCTGCAGGGGGAGCCCGCGGCCAGGCACGCACCCGGAGCAGGTACTCGGCTCAGATGGGCGGTCCCTAGAGAAGTGGGGGTAAGCGGAGGGGCGCGTGGTGGAGAGGGCAGAGGGTGGTTCCTAGAGAAGTGGGGGGAGGTGGGCACAGACAGGAGGGGCTCAGGGACCGGAACGGGCCTGCCCAGCACAGACGTCTGGATACAGGTGTGCTCCCTCCCACTGCAGACTGGCCTTGAGCAGGGGTGTGGGAGGGGCATGCCAGCCTGGGCTCACCTGTGCGAAGGGAAGCAGGCATCTGTCACTCATGGCTGTTTCGGGCAACAGTGTCTGACCAGGGTTTATCAGAAGGCGTGGGGGAGGCTGTGTTGAGGGCACAGACCAGCAGACTTTGCAGGGACCTCCTCAGGTCCAGTGGGTCCCTGCGCTTTTCACTGCGTCACCAATACCTGCAAAGACTGGCTTCGTGCTGGGTGTGGCTTGTTTGGGCAGTGTGGCCCAAGGGCAGAAGGACCAGGGGGACCACAGAGCCCAGCTTGGCCTCGCTGGAATGACTGACAAGATGACAGGTGCCAGGGCTCCCAGACTTCGAAGGAAAAAGATGCCAGCAGGGCGTGTGGACACCAGTGAGAAAAGGTAGAGGCCGCAGGCCACTGCAAGGTAGGAAGGAGGGTGTTCAGTGTGTCAGGAGCAGAGGCAGAACACAGGGCAGCCAGGGTCCCTGGAGTGGGGTGGGGGGGTGACTGCTACATGCGGCAGCCCCTCCTAACAAGGAGAGGCAGCTGCAGAGCAGACTCATCACACGCCTCAAAGAAGCAGTGAGACCCCTGGGCAAGGGGACTACTGGGCCCGGAGCCTCCAGAAGTGTACCTGTCCCATCACATGTCCCAGGCAGGCCTTGGCCACCAGGCACACACTGTCCAGCTGAGGTGTATTCAGGGACAGCAGTGTTTTCCAGAGGGCAGTGGCCAGGTTAGTGGGGGGCAGGGACCCTGGGAACAGGATTGGGGTCTGTATGGAGCCACGGAGGCTAGTGGGTCAGGACAGTCACTGAAAGCCCTGGCCAAGTTGTCCAGGCAGAGTCACCTGCCCTCCCAGGAAGGAGGGTCAGGCAGCCGGGTAAGGTCACCAGGACCCTACCACTCCTCCAGGGCTGTCCCAGCGCTGAGGAAGCTGAGACCTCCTGGGGTTGCTACTGGGGGTTCCTGGTGGGGGGGTGAGGGGGCGAGCCTGGCCATCATGGCACTGCCTGGAGCAGCAGAGCCAGTGTGGGTGCCTGGAGCCAGTGGGGGAGGGAAGAAACAGCTAATGAGTTCCAGGAGGTCAGCTGTGAGGGGCCGAAAACCCATAAACCCTTTATTGGTGTCTCAGGAGGGGAAACCCGGACGTGGCCGTTTGTTGATTTTGGACTTCACTTTGCTCTTTTTAACATGCACTTCCAGGACTGTCACTGGAATTTTAAAGAAACAGGACTTCCTTTTTCAGTGGCGGGGGCTCTGTTTTCCTCAGTCCTGAAGAAGAAAGGAATCCTTTTTGTATGTCTCTGACCACTGACCCCATAACTTCACCCTTGAGACCGCTCCACTCTGTCTCAGGGCCCCTGAGAGACCAGGCCTGCTCCACCCCGAGGGCGAGAGGGCACGTCTAGAGGCTTTGAAGGGAGGCCCGACCTGGGCTGCAGCCGGGCCTGGGCAGGACCCGCAGGGCCGGGCAAGCCGGGTAGTAGACAGGCCTGGTTTGGAGAGCAGGGCCTGGCCTCTGATCCTGCCCCCATTGCTGGCAGGCCCGGGACCACATGGGCCTCAGGGAGGAGACTGTCCACATAGAGAACCACAGGTCATGCCTGGGGTGTCTGTTCCCCCTCCACAGGGAGCAAAAGGAACCCCACCCACCTTCCCAGCAGAAATGTGTGTCTCCTGGTCACTGGACATTTAAGCCCCAGCTCGTTCCTCCTCGTGTGCCCAGTGTGTTTGGGGGGTGGGGGACCAAGAAGAGGGCTCTGCTCGGGGAACTTGCAGCTCAAAGGAGGACAGACAGTGGGAACAGTGACGCTGACAGATTTGTTAGGACAGGTCAGGGAGGGTAGAGCCTGTTCTCAGCAGGTCCTGCCAGCAGCTTCAGGGGTGCGTGCAGTGCAGGGGTGCCAGGCTTCTTGAGGCCCGGGGGTGCTGAGAGGGGCTCCGGGAGGGCCCAGAATGCCACTGAGATGTCGCGTTCCCCAGCTGAGGACATCGACAGGCCTCTGATGGTCTGAAGCAGGACGATCACTTGACTCCACGTGCCTTCAGCTCTCACCTTGGCTGCATGAGCCAGAGGCCCTGGGTGGGGCTGGGTGTCCTGGCCCACCTCTCCGGGGACCTAGAGCCCTTTGCAGGGACACCCATGTGCTCCCCAGAGAGAAGCTGGCCTGACCCACCCCTGTCAGAGGGCCACCACAGGTTCTGCTCTTACAGGTGGTGTAGGAGCCACTGTGGAGGGGAGGGCACAGGACAAGGCCAGTTCCCGAGGAGCCTGCACCCCAGGCGGACCGGCCCTGAGGCAGAGCCAGCAGCTGCAGGTCAGCCGGCCGGTGGAGCTCGGTATACCCCAGCCTCGGGGTGGGCCCAGGGCCCGGGGGGCCCAGAGGGGTGCCCAGCATGCCTCTGTCGAGGTGCACACACACGGAGGTGCAGGCACAGACAGCAAGGGCAGGCTGCACCCCTCAGACACGGTG
This sequence comes from Rhinolophus sinicus, assembly GCF_057876585.1. NCBI lineage: Eukaryota > Metazoa > Chordata > Mammalia > Chiroptera > Rhinolophidae > Rhinolophus > Rhinolophus sinicus. Next base: position 212,957,734 of record NC_142517.1, read on the forward strand.
CCAGGAGAACTGGAGCCAGGACTCGGGGCTTCGTGGGCCCCGTGGAAGTAGTGGAACAGACAAGGGACCTTGTGACCAGCGCGTGGCCAGAATGGGGAGGGGTGTGGGAAGCACAGGTCAGGGGCGGCTCCCATGTGCATGTTGGGGGAATTGCTCCTTCCACCACTGGACAGACCACCCCCATCCGCGGACAAGGAATTTACAGGTGGGGGAGGCAGCAAAATTCAGCCTGTGGGAGCCCCCGTCCAGCCAGGCAGAAACCAGGTGCCCTTAAAGCAGATGTAAGACCCACCCTGCAGGCCCGTGGGTGGGGCTCTAGCCTGCTTCCAGTCCCAGCAGAGGGCAGCAGGCCGACGAAGACCTGGACAAAATATCAGCCCAAAGCAGCAGTAAAATGCCCAAGTTGTCACCCCAAGTCCAAACAGCAGAGCTGGGGCGGGCCCACGCCCAGCAGCTCGGGGAGTGACTGACCAGCACCAGCAGGACCGGACCTTAGAGGCCGACCACTGCATGGGGCCCGACTGCAGGCCTGGAGTCCTGACAGTGGACCCTCCAGCCAGAGGCCCTCCAGCAGCGGGGTGTCAGCTCTGCTGCCCAGAGGGCTCCAGCCCACCTCCAGGGCCTCCATGTCACTGGGAGCCTGAGAGGATTCTGGGGGCAGGTCACCCCCTCCTCTGCCTGTCAGGAGGGTCAGAGGTGGCTTCGTGTGAAGTGTCCACACAGTGCTTGGCAGGCGGCAGTTGTAGCAGAGGCGGCCCCTGCACCTGTCCTTCAGAGTCAGGGAACAGCAGTGGCATGTGTGGGGATGAGGTGGTAACAAAGTGTGACTGAGCCTTGGGAGTATAGCTGCACCACCCCACACACGCACAGACACGTCTGCCCGGCTAACCCACAGGCTCCACGCTATCAGAGACCTCATTCTACAGATAAGGAAACTGAGGCCGAGAGAGGGGAAGTGACTGCCCAGTGCCACCACCGAGTGCCACCACCGAGTGAGTGTCCCTGACCCACCAAGCACATCTGCTGAATGTATCAGCCCAGGGGTCCTTATCTCCTTACCGCTCTAGTGTGTTCGTGGCCTGAATGGAAAGGAGTTCATCCACTGCAGCGTGCGGTTGCCTGGTTCCCTAGTGCCCCCAATGGGTGGGTGTCCCTGGTGAGAAGAGGGATGATGCGTCCCTGTCTGTCTGCCCAATGTTTCAGTCCCATACCCACCATCTGTCCGGGGGAGCCATGGACTGTGGCCTCCCAGCCCTTCCTGTTCCAGAGCTCTGGGGCACTGGCCAGGGACCAGCCCACCCCTCTGAGCACCTGACCTGTCCCCAGGTGGAGGACCAGCCTGAAGGAGCAGCTGGCCCCGGAAGTGCAGCAGCGGCAACATGTCCGCCTCGGCCAGGCCTTCTGGGCCAGGAAGTGAGCCCTGCTGCCACCGACGCCCCACGGCCTGAGCCCCGTGGCCTGAGCCCCATGGCCTGACCCCCATGGCCTGACCCCCACGGCCTGACCCCCATGGCCTGACCCCCATGGCCTGACCCCCACGGCCTGAGCCCCGTGGCCTGACCCCCACGGCCTGACCCCCAGGGGCAGCAAAGCTGTTAACAGGAAAACCAATGCCTCGTGCGGCTCGGGGCCAAGCTCGGGGGTTGAGGGGGCCGCAGGGCACAGGCAGCCTGGGGCCCACCGTTCATGCCCAGGAGTCCCACGTCAGCAGGCACCCTCTGATTCCCCTGGCCCTCAGGACCTGGGCCTCCGCTGGCGCTGGACGCACTTCGGACACTCTTCTCTCACAGCCCTCCCCAGCCACAGACAGCCTCCTCACACTGGCACAGGCCTGGCACTCGGTTTCTGCCTTGGACACACTGCTGATCGGCCAGACCCCAGTGGCCAGGCCCCGTCAGGTGGGCTTCCACGGCCACGGGCTGCGTTCTGTGCCCTCAGCTCTTTAAACATGGGGAGACATGTGGAAAACATTCCCACCCACTGGTGCCAAAAACCATAATGTCCTGCAAGGCCCAGCTACCACCTCCTCACATCCGAACACTGTGGAACCTTCCATATCCAGGCACTAAGGTCCGTCACAGTGGCAGGTGGCTGCAAGTGGCTGAGTCAGTCCCCTGTGACTCACTGGATTGTAAATTAAAGATGCAGAACCTCCCACTTTCCCAGCCTGTGAACACTGGGTCCCTCAGGGATGGGAGGTAGGAGGAAGGAGCCAGAAGCCAGAGGTTGGAGTCTGTGACAGCGCTTTCTTCTCTGCATCCCTGCGGTGTCCACTGGCGTCCCCAAGTCACAACTTTGGGACTGAAGCTCCCAGCAAGGAGCATGGATGGAAGAGGAATCCACTTCGGACATGAAAGGGGTCAGGATGATTTCTCAGATTTAAAATTAAAGCCGCCCAGGATTTGACAAACACACTCACTGGCAAGTGCAGGATGCTCCTGGTCTCTCAGGGGAGACATCAAAGTGCCAGAGGCCTCGAAGATTGTGACATTTCAGCGAATAGTTCAGTCAATGTAGATGACCCTATTTGTACTTATTCCACATCCAGTGGTATATTAGGAAAAGGATTTGTCTAATGGGAATAAATGGGTGTTTTCTTCAGCATTTCCAATGATGAGTGTTAAGACCTGTTGTGTTAGATTCTACAATTACGGAGGAGTTTAGAATCGCTTCCCTCTATTTTCACAACAGCCCTTGGGGGCACCAATTTACAGGTGAGGCAGGGCCCGAGTCCCCCACGCTAGTCTAACCCCCCTTGTCTGCCCGGTGAGGCTGCGGGCTCAGGGTCCTGCCTGGAGGACGGAGCTGGGCCAAGTGACCCGAGCAAGGTAAGGCCCAGTGCCCAGATGCTGGAGCAGTGCCATCTGCCTATCCTCCTGGAGGTGAGGAGGAGGAAGAGGACAGGGTAGGGGCTAGTCCTGCTGTGAAGGGCAGGACTGTACTGCTGCCCATGGCCTCCCCAGAGTCCCAGGGGAGAGGACCAGGAAGGTAGCTTGCTCCTACCCGGCCCTGGTCCCTGGAACTCCAGGGAAGGACCACACTGCTGCTTCTCCTGCTGTCCCACATGGAGGCTCCCGGCCTGTAAGAGACCCAGCAGATCTTGGCATCCGTTTGGAAGTTGCCAGCCTTGGACGGGAAGGAGTCCTAGCTCCACCCCTTTGCAGCTGCGCAATCCTGGACAGGCTCTCTAGGCCTCAGTTTCCTCCTCTGTAAGGTGGGGTGACCCCACCCCAGAGGATCCTGGTGAGTCTTACATAGATATCGCCCAAGTTGACACCAAACCTATCGGAAGTGTCAGCAAACAGTGGCAGCTCTGTCACCCTACAGCTGCTGTGGCTCGGCCCACAGCCGGAGGGGGCTCATCCCCAAGAGAGCAAGAGAGTGGGAGAGCCAAGGGAAAGGGCCAAGCCGGGAGCACACAGGCGGAAGGAAGGTGGTGCCGCCCCAGACAGACCAGACAGGGGAAGGTGACTGTGGGGACAGAGCCAGGAGTGCAGTTTCCAGGCTCTCGACCTCACGTGGAAAGGTGCTGGCTCAGGTAGTAAATGGCCATCAACTGTGATTGAATGGCCATTAGCTGTGGCTAGTTGGCTGTCAGCTGTAACTAGTGAGCCATTAGCCACTGATATAACTGCCGTGGCTACCCTGGCGAGGAGGTTGTTGGTAGGTTGGGTGGCAGAGAAGCGGATGGCAGGTTGCGGATCGTGTGGCTCCTGATTCCTGTGTCTCCAACCCAGCCACCAGCGAGAATATAGTGGTGTGACTCCCCTATCTATGGCTCCATGGGTGTTCCTTTTTGGCCTCACCATGTCCTGCTTTCTTATGTGGGGAGCAGGACTAGAGAGCCCGGATGACACCCCACGTGACAGTAACAGAGCACTTGAGGAGACAGGCCCAGCCTCCAAAGCACCCTGCTTGCCAGGGAGGCAAAGGCCCCCGCTTGGCTGCAGCTGGGCAGGAAATGGGCGGCGGGACCAGGGCTGTAGATATGTGGGCTTCTAAACATCGATATTCTTCACATAAAGAAGAAAGTCACCACCAGCCGTGGCCCATCAGCTGCAGACCCCTTGGTGAGCTTTGAGGCTTCTTCTCCCGGACAAGCACAGAAGGCTGAAGTCGATGCATATGCTGCTTTGAATACTCTTTTCTAAAACTTCTACCTGACATATGTCACTAGCGTTTTCCCACGTCATTAGAAACGCCACGCAAGCATGATTTTGTTGGCTGCTAAACAGCGACAGGCCCTGGGTCTCCTAAGTACCTTCCACTGCGGCCATCCTTGCAGTCATGGAACACTCAGAAAGTGGGTCTTTGGCCTCAGGGCTGGAGGGGGATGGGTGACACTGCCTGTCATCACCTCAGGGCAGGGAGAGCACCTGAGCCCACCTGTAACTATTCACACGCCTCCTTGCAGAACCTCTAGCTCAAAGTGCTTGCGGTTCCTCTCTACTTTCTTGAACTAAAACAGCAACAAATATCTCAGGATCATTTCCATAAAATCAATAGCAGAAGTCCCATCGTGGCTGTCCGGGTGTGTGGGGGCTCTGTGGAGGCTATGCTCCCTTGCTGTGGAGGGGCTGAGTGGGGAGGTAGGAGGGCTCTGCGGACAGCTGTGCGCCCTCAGCCAGGCCCTCCCACCTCGGCCTCCATGGGAGGGCCTTACAGGTGGTGCGGGCCTCTGCAGGAGATCCCACCTGCCCCTCTGGGCTCTGTGACCTCCCAACCTCACTCCCTGAGCAGGTGTGAGGTTACCTTGGGCAGGGCCTTCTGGTTTCACCTCCATGGAAGGACCAGCTGCTCTGGGGAGATCTGTGCCCTGTTGGCTGCCTCTTGGAGGAAAGGAGAGAAAGTTGGGGAGTGCAGCCTGCCAGCCCCTGCCACTAGCAGTCCCACCTGGAGCCCCTGCCCCCAGCCCTGCAGGGACCAGCCCACTGGGCCAGCTGAGGACACTGGCCTCCTTGCCCTGCACAGAGCCCCAAGTCCTGGAGTGTCCAGAGGTCAGCTCCGAGTTCCCCATCTAAACTGCACACACACTCAGGCCCTAAATTAAAATGTCACAGGCCGGTGGGGAGGCTCAGGTTTCCTGCCACAGAACATGAGCCTGCTTTGATAAACCATTTTGGTTTTGATAAATGTGGACTTTCTGTGGCAGAGACAAAGGCGCCCTTGAGTCCGGAGGGGAACCTAAAACAGCACGTTGCTGAAAACTATTTCCTGATAATATTTTTAGCACCTGAAAAAAACCCTTTTTTCTCTTTTTTGCCTGTGGAGAGAGAGAGAGAGAGAGAGAGAGTGTGTGTGTGTGTGTGTGTGTGTGTGTGTGTGTGTGTGTGTGTGTAAGGTAATGCCCAGTGGTCCTGAGGCCTCATGTTAACCCCCGGTCTCCCAGGCTGGGCAGCGGTTAGTCTAAGGTGAAGGCCATAAGGTGCGAGCACGGCCTCGCTGGGGGCCACGACCCCAGTGTTTGCGCGCGGCTGACCCCCACCCAGGTCACGAGCTCAGGCTCTCAGGTGGGGCCCGGGCCTGAGCACCTCAGAAAGCCTCCCAGGGGGTCCCCATGAGTGGTGGGGCTGAGCCCCCCTACGTAAGCCAAGCCCTCCCGCCATGCCTGGAGAAACAGGCCTCACTGGGTTCATCTCCTGAGCACCAGGTACCTGGGGGTATGCTGGGCTGTGCGGCAGCTGTGGGCGCCAGGTGACGCCAGAAACAAGCGAGGTCTGGGCAGCTGTCTCAGAGGAAGAGAGTATAGTGGGCGGAGGCAGGCCAGGCAGGTGGTAGACAGGTCTAGGAGAGGTCAGACCCTGATGCCCCCACCCCGATTGGCACTGTGTGTGTGTGTGTGTGTGTGTGTGTGTGTGTGTGACTTGTGAGCATGTGAGACAATGACAGGTGTGTGTCAGTAAGTGTGTATGGATGTTTGTGGTCTGTATATGTGAGGGTGTGAATGAGTGAGCGTGGACATGTGAGTGTTGTCTTCACATGTGAGCACGTGGGAAAGTATGTGTGTGAGAGAGAATGAATGTGTGAGGTACTCGTGCGAGTGTGCATGCACGCATGTGTGTGACTGTGGGTGTGTGTGAGTGGATGACAAGTGGGGGTGCTCCTCTCCTTCCCAGGTTCCCGAGAGCCGTGTGAAGTTGGGGTTCTGTTCTCAGCACAGCCCCTGAAATTAGACGTCGTCTACTTTTCCCTCCAAAGATGAGAGGCCTTGACCTTTCTCATCCTTCATTTCTTGGAACTACTGTTGTGCTGCTGTCCTGGGGGGTCTCCATGCCAGGAGCCTGGCGTAGGCCTGGCCGTCCCACAGCTGAGCAGCGTGGGACTAGGGTGAAGTTTAAGGGGTGCTCGCTCTCAGAGTGGTGCTAGGACAGGGTCATCCTCTTTAAATTCTTGTCCGATGCTGATTCCAGCCTAAAGGGATCTGCATAAACCGGTAGCCCCCAGAGTCACACACCACACAGAGACCCTTCCACTAGTTCTTAAAAACCACATTTAATGTTCCTTGCTCTGACTGCAAAACAATGCATGCTCATTGAAGACGTTTTTAAAAATACAGAAAAACACAAAGCCAAATATGAAACCCCTGAGGACTTCGGTGGTGGCTGCTGTGACTGTCCTGCTCTTTCTGCTCATCTTTGGGGGGTGCACCTTGTCTTCAGGGGTCCCAGGCTTGGCTTGCAATCACTGTCACCCAACACCAGGGAGCAGGGAGGATGGGGGAGGGACGGAGGCCCTAGGAGTTGGGCCCTACCCTGGGCCTGAGGATGCGGAGTGGACAAATGCTGGCCCCTGAAGAGGGACAAATGCTCAGAGTGACGTCTGAGGTCAGCGGTACCAGAAGCAGGAGAGGGGCTGGGACGGCCCCAGGCTGGGGACAGAGAATCTGAACTGTAGGCTCCAGCTGTCTTACTCCCACCTGGAGGCCCAGTGGCGTCAACCCGCTGCCCCAGGGTCCTGTGCACCAGTCTTCTCCCACTGACGGCTCTTTAGGCTGTTTTACTCAGGAGTTTGCCAAGATTCCCTTGCTGTGAGGTTCCCTTACACCCCTGAACCCATCAGCAAACCTCCAGGGCAGAAATACCTTGTTTAATACCCTGAGGTCCCCCAGGCCAGGGGTCATCCCCGTATTAAACCAGATGGGAAGCCTAGCCCCTGCGCAGGAATCCAGTATCCCCAGGCTCAGGGCCTGGGGGGGGGGGGGGGGAGAGGCAGCTGGGGTGGGCAGAGTGGGGAAGCCTCTGGCCACTTCCAGAAGGGCTCATCCAGGCACTTCTCAGCCAGGATAGCCCCCCACTGGTGACACTCTGGCAGGGGGTGACCGGGTCCTCTGGCCAGGCAGCAACCTAAAGAGGCACCGACTGCCTTAAGGTCTGTCCCAGAACTGCTCGGTGGGTACCACTGGTGGCAGGGGACTCACGGAGGAGGAGGACGGCCCCCACCGCAGGAGGCGCGCCCGCGAAGCCCTCATCTAGCTAATGCCCTGGCCAGGGGAGCTCCGGGGGACGCGGGGGCCGCAGGCTGGGCTTCCAAGACGCGCGGGGCCGAAATGCGCCCTGAGCGCCAGGGGAAGGGACACAGGGCACCCGCGTGCTCCAGCGCGCCTGGCGCTTTAAGAGCCGCTTTATTTGCATGGCCCCGCCCTGGCCCCGGCCCGGCCCGTGTGGCCACCCCGCTAGATATTTAAATCGCGGCCCCAGGGGCGGGGCCATCCCCGATCACGGTCCCGCCCGGCGCCTTCCTCCGCGGAGCTGCCACCAGAGCGCGGCCCAGCCGAGCGCGCGGGCAAGGGGCGCGGAGCCACCGAGGGCGCGGCCGCGCTGCCCTCACACAGCCCGGCACTGCTGGCCATTCCCGACCGCGGCCTCAGCCCGCGTGGACCGCAAAGGCCCGTTCTGTCCCTGCTGAGTCCCCGCTTGTCCCCGTTCTCCCTGCTCCGTCCCCTCTACGTCCCCGCTCTGTCCCCGCTCTGTCCAGATCTGTCCCCGCTCTGTGCCCGCTCCGTCCCGCTCTATCCCCACCGCCCACCGCCGGCGATGCAGCCCGGCGCCGCCTGGGCTCTGCTCTTGGCCGCGGCCCTGGGACTCGGCGCGCGCGGAGTGCGAGGCGCGGTGGCCCTGGGCGACTTCTACCCGTTCGGCGCGGAGCGCGGCGACGCCGTCACTCTCAAGCAAGACGACGGCGGCTCAGGGCTGCAGCCACTCTCCGTGCCCTTCCCGTTCTTCGGCACCGAGCACTCCGGACTCTACGTGAGTACCCCGAGCCGCGGAGGGCGCTGCGCCCCCGCCGCTGCGCGCCCGCCGCCCTGACTCCTGCCGCCGCCAGCAGCAGCTTGGCACCACGGCGGCCAGAGGTGGAATGAGGACAGCGCTGCCTCCCTTGCGGCCAAGGCCGGACAGCGGCGCGCATGAGAGGCGGGCCGGGTGGGGGTGCGAGCGGCAGCAGGGCCACCTTGGCGACTGGAGCGCGGCGCGCTCCTGTCCCGGCGTCTGTCCCGGCCTCTGCCCTGGCCTGGCCGGACTGGAGCTTGGACAGCGTGCACTGAGCGCATCTGACCGGTGGCTGGTCCGCATCGCGGTGGGGTAGTCCTGGCCCCGTCTTGGTTCTTTCACAGACAGCAGGCACATGCCAGTTCTGTCTCCACCACTCCCAGGGCGGGACCCTGGGTCAGTAATTCTCAGTGGGCCACTGAGAGAAAGAAATGGGCCTCATCACTGCATTCAGCATTTCCTGTGGGTGGGCCACCGTGCACTGGCACCTGGTGGCCCCTGGACTTGCCCTGAATCCAGACTAGAAAGGTGCTGGGCATCCTGATGTACTGTCACCCCCACCACATCACAGCAACCATGGTCTCTGCCACTTCCAGCACCATCACCATCACCTCCACCACCCTGTGTCATCAACCCACCATCAATCAGCGCACACACACACACACACACACACACACACACACAGGCCACAGCATCATTCCCTGTCAGGACCACTCCCTGCACTCCCAACTCCCCCACCAGCACTGTCACCTCCTCCATCATCCCTCCAGCTTCAACACCACCTCCACCACCATCCACATGGGTGGCACTACTGTCCTCCTTGCCAGTTCATGTACTGCCACCCCACCCCCTTCCACCACAGCCACCAACACCATTCGCTCGTCCATCACTGCGACAACTCCACAGCCGGGCACGGCCTTTCCTGTGCCCGTCAGGGAGGCCTCCTAACCTTGGGGCAGCATTTGGCTCTGCGACGGTGGTGGGAGGAGACGACCATTCTCCCTGTAGATACCACACTGCTGAAAGTCCCTCTGGACCAGGATTTGGATGGTGGGGCAGCACTGACTTCTGGAAGTGTGGGGTGAGCAGGGCAGAGCTGTGTTCAGGGTCTGCTGAGCTGGAGGAGGCCCTAGCAGCTTAGAAATGAGATAACTCACGTTGGCACGCTCTTAACACAACACTGCATCAGAATGTCCCTTAGGAGCTGTGCCAGGCTCAACTTTCCCACTCAGTAACAGGTGAAAATATTATGAAAGTGGTTGGCCCTCTTCACAGCCTCACTAAAAACATCTGCCCTTGCCAAAACAACCGGGAGAAACAGCTCTAGAGTGGGAAGATCTGCTGGCAAAACAAAGGGTTTCATCAGAAACCAACATTCTGGCTGCTAACAAAACATATATCTCCATGAGAGCTGTTTCCTGAAACAAAGATATCATCTGAAAAACACTTGCCATGTGGACATAGTGAGTCCCCTTCACCTTCTCTCTACTCAGTGGGAAAGACAATGGAATCCTTGAGGGAGCGATGCCCAGGACATCTTGCCTGAAATAACTACAGAGCTGTGGTCAAGGTGGGAACAGGAGGCAGGGTGTGGAGGCTGCTGGAATCACAGCTGAAGGAGAGAAGGGAAGGCATTTATTCTGAAGCAAGTGGATCCAAACAGGTGCCTCCCATGCCCACCCAGGCTGAGAGGACACTTTCTTACATGCCCCTGGCTCTGACCCTTGTCCAGCAGGACATACCGTGGGCCAGCCCTGAGCCCAGGTGCCTGTGTCAAGCTGAGTGATACCCCTCTCCAGGCTGGCCCTGCCCCTCTGGCCTCTGCCCCTTCAGTCCCCACCCCATTGCTTGGCAAAGAGCAGGCTTGTTGTGTGGATGGGTGGATCATGGATGGATGAATGGTGGGTGGGTGGATGGATGGATGGATGGTGGATAGATGGATAGATGGATGGACGATAGATGGGTAGAGGGATGGATGGATGGTGGATGGTGGATGGTGGATGGATGGATGGATGGATGGATGGATGGATGGTGGATGGATGGATGGATGGATGGTTGATGGATGGATAGATGGATTGATGGATAATGGATGGATGGATGGTGGATGGATGGATAGATGGGTTGATGGATGATGGATGGATGGATGGTGGGTGGTGGAATGGATGGATGGATGGATGCCTTGGCCCTCTGACAGGGCCCATATATCACACGTGGAAGTTAGAAGAGACCCTCCCTAGAGATCAGTGCTTTCTGAGTCTCCATCAGAAACAGCACACAGATTATTGCTCTAGCAAGGACTCACTCCTGTGGTGTGTGGTGACCCCCCTTTAGAAACGGCACCCATCATTTTGCTTCTTCTCAAGCCAGAGCAGCTGTATGTGGTCAGCTGTAAGGCTCTGGAAACTGTCGAGAATCATTTTATCACTAAGGCCCTACACAACCTGGACCAGTGCTGCTGGTGGGCGTGGACAGCAGCAGCTCTGCTGAGGGGGACTTGCCTGCTGACACGGCAGCTGCATGGAGACAGCAGCCGTGCCGTGGCCCATAGGACTGGCCATGGTGGAACGTCCACTCAGGGCGGCGTGAGGACTGAGAGGCAGTGAGCCTGGCTATGATGGCAAGGGGCTCCCGTTTCCCCACCCAAAGTGGGGACTTGGGGATGCAAAGGAACATCCTGATTTATGGCACTGGGAGCCGCAGCTGGTGGCCTTGGGTAGTGTGTCACCTCGTGGCCTCTGTTCCTTCATTGGGGGAAGGGTGTGCTCGGTGGGTGACGTCCATGAAGGTGTCAGGCACCCTGTGTGGGGGCCCATAAGTCTGTTACAGGGGTGCAGTGTCCGTTGGTCGCATATCCAAGACTAAGCTGTTGGGATGGTAGAGAAGGTGTGCCCCCAGGGTGCCCCCCACCCATTCCCCCAGGGCCTGCTCCAGCCCCTGCTGCCTTCACCCGTGGTGCTCTGACCCACCTTCACCCTCCTTATCTTTTGGGACACTTTGGGGCCAGTCCCAGAATGTAGAGCCCTGAGTGGGAGTTGAGGTGGGCAGTGGTGCCTGTGGGACTCAGAGACGGGGGGAGTGTTGACAGCAGGTTTGGCCAAGGAGGCTGGGCTCCACACCCGTACCTGCTCCCTGCATTTCCACCTTGAAGCCCCCGTCCCTATCCTGCCTCTCCCAGATCACCACCCAGGGGAGCTGTCGTTTTCTCTGCGAGCCTCAGTTTCCCCTTTGTGCAGCAGAGTGCCCCCATCTGAGTATGCCTGTGACACATGTCCAGCCATCACTGCCACAGCTGTTCTGGCCACCAACTCCAAGCCATCTGGGAAACCCTCCCTGACCCACAAGAACAGCCATCTGGCAGGTGGCTCTGGTAGCACAGCTCTGCTTCTTCTGAACTCACCAAACACCCAAGCAAAACACAAGAGCACCCAGCTGGGAGGAGGGGCTGCAGCCCCAGAGGGCAGACAGGACCCTGTCCACTGAGCCCCAGGCCAGGCCCCAGGGTGGCCCAGGCCCTTCCTGCTCTTCCTGGGCCACCCCTCCTCAGCAGGTTCCTTTCCTGCTGGTGCCCCGGGAGGAGGGAGAGCAGAAAGGAGGAGATCCAGGGGTGGGGGAGGGTGCTGGAGTGATCTGGCTACTTGGTGTGGCGCGCAAGCTGGGGCCGGCCCGTCTGCCTGGACCTCGTCCCTGTCGGCCCATCAGAGGATAGAAAAGACAGTCACCCTGTACATGTGAGGAAACTGAGGCTCCGAGGGCTCCTCTGGGGCCTCCAGACCCCCGGATCCAGCTGCCTCCTTACCATCCAGGGTGTCCAGGCAGCCCGGGATCCTCTTTAGTGCCTCCCGCCCGTCCTCGTCCCCACGTTGTTGGAGCCAGCACTGGGCCGGCAGCTATGCCTTGGGAACATGTCCCACTTCCCCGCACCCCCACAGTCACGGCTCTGGGCCAGGCCACCGTCCCCGCGCACTGGCTCCAGCTCCTGCCTTGCCCCTTGAGCCTGTCCATAGGATGGCCAAGGCAGCAGTGCCAGACGGGCCTGGGACCCTGTGTCTCGGCCTCTGCTTCTCGGCCTTACCTGCCCCTGGCCTTGAGGCTGGTGGTCTGACCCCGTGCGCCTCCCTGGGAGGCAAGCCTGGCCATGGGGACTGACTGCGCTGTCCCCACCCCTTAGTGACTGTGATGCCAGCACTTCTTAACTGGAAGTGACCAGCCTGCCCGACTGTCCTCCCAGACAGCTCACCGTGGGAACCTGGGGCGTTCTCCTCTGTGGACTCAGTCACTCACTCATTTTGAGTCCTGCCTGAGCCCTTGCTCTGAGCCCAGGGGAGAGCGGCACAGCTGTGTGTGCTCCGAGTACTAAAATCATGTCTGTCCTCTTGGTCCCCTGTGCTGCCCCAGCTAGAAGGGCGCTGGCCCCTGGCAGCTGCTCAGGGAGTGCTTCTCATTCCCCTTCTGATCGTAGAGATGACACATCCACAATTCCACACCCCAAATAAGCACTTTTCACACTTGGGTGAAATGCACCCTGATACGCTTTCCAGCGCAGTTAGGGCCCCACAAAGCAAACTCGCCATTTCGTACAAGTTCTTACAACAGTTCTCCGAGTGTTGTGCCGTGAGCGTTTTTCCGTGCCTTAAATCTGTAAACACATGCTTTTGGTGACTGTGTGATATTCCATCCTGTGGCTATACTGTGTTGTTCTGACCCATCTCTGGTCGGCTACGTGGTGGTTTCAGTGTCCCCGGGATCTGACGGCCTGTCCTGCGCCCTCCGTGCAGGTCCTGAGCCTTCCTTTCCCCGAGTGTGCTGACTCACGACATCTCCCCACTGCCCCCTGGTCCAGAGGGCATCTCGTCTGCACCAACGCTGGGGTGAAGGGGCCCCTCACCTGGCCCGGGTCAGCTCTGGCAGCCATCCAGGATGCTGCCCATCGCCAGCACAGATCCCAGCCTGTGACCCCTTACAGGGTCCTCTGGAGGTATGATAGAAATGCAGACCCCTGGGCCTTCCCAGAGTGTCTGAATCTGCAAGCATGCAAGGGCCCCAGAATCAGCATTGTAAGCAGGTGTCCTCGTGCCTGTCCAGGGCCCCTCCTGAGAAGTGCTACCCCCCCGAGGGCACCGTCCTGCCTGCCCTCCTGTTCGGGGTGACCCTGGACACTCCTCACCCTACAGGCTCAAGTGTTCCTTGCCTCCCAGTGCTGGGCTGGCCTGGACAGGGTGCCCTGTGTGATTGACGGGAGTGGTGTGGGCCATGGCGGGCCCCAGGACGGGATGAGCTGGAAGCCCTGCACCCCAGCGTGTTGCTGCTCCTGGGCTGGGTGTGGCCGCGCCTAGTGTCACCCCACCTCCTCCAGGGGCCCCGCCTGGGTGCCTCACACCCACAGACTGGCTCTGTGAGACGCGGGCAAGTCGTTCGTTAGCCGCCTGTGTGCATGTGGCCGCTTCCCTGCTCCCCAGCCAGGGACTCAGTGTCTAAGCTCGGCGGGGCGCCCAGTGTGGGAGGCGTGGGAACAGGACAGTGTCCAGACCTGGGTCCCAGACCCCGAACCCTCCACACAGAGGGGCAGTCAGGACCACACTGTCCTCCAAGTTGGCCCAGGGGCTTGTCCGGGGTGACAGCCCCGGGCCCTCGAAGACATTCTGCAGCAAACGTTTCCTGCCGCCTGCTCTGGGCACTGCGGCATCGGGCACAGGCCACCTTGGAGGTCTGCTGGGGATGGGACCTGGGATGGGGCTGGGTCCTGCAGGAGCGGCCGCTGTCCCCATAGTGAGAGGCCTGGGTATGTGGGGGCAGCCGGATGTATCAGGTGGGACTTTGTGGTGGTCCCAGAGATGAAGGCTGGACAAAAGGAGGGTCCTCTGAGCTGTGGACCAGGGACTGCTGCCCACAGGTCCAGGGGCCTATGGGGGCCGGGCTCTGGCCTGACAGGGGCACCTGGCTGAGATGGCTTTGCCAGGGAGAGGGAAGCAGGAGCAGCCGTCCATGCAGGGAAGGAGAGGCTCCAGTGGAGAGCAAGGGGCAGGACCTGGGAGGGACAGGTGCTTGGTCACCCCGCTCGCTCGAGGGGGCTCCCGGCAGTGCCATGAGACCCTGCAGGA